>NC_136061.1:349170951-349770951 GCF_964261635.1 Lissotriton helveticus | reverse complement strand
CTCTGGCCCCCGCCGGGGCCCACGCTGCGCATCAAACAGCCTACTGTGTGGCAGATGAGATGATCATGTATTAGTTTGTGAGGGGCCCCACCGGGGCCCCACGGAGCGGCGGGCCCCCCCGCAACGCGGGGTCTGCGGGGGCTTGTGTTACGCCCCTGTTCCCCGCCTCGGTGGGTCTTGAGCTCAAAATTCCACGGACCTGATAATTCTCGCCTTGGTGCCTATTCCAATCATGGAGTCCCACTCTGCAACTCTGGGCAATAGCTTGCTTAATCTCCACAACGGCCCCTACAACGCTAAGGATACCTGGCCTCCACCTTGGGGGTGCAGGAGTGGACACCTCACAGGGAAAGCCAGGATGGGTTCCACAGCGGTATTCGTACAAGCGCCTTGAGACCCTTGCGGGTGAGTAGTGCGCTATACAAGTATCAATTTACAAACACACCTCCCCTTCCTCATACAGGGCACCAAAACCATCCTCTAAGCCTAGGAGCCAGGCTTTAGAATCAACTGCAGCACCAAGACAGCAACTACGCAAGTTGTTGACAGAACCATTCTACTGACAACCAATGGTAGACTCTACCTTTGGCCTTAATTGACCTCTCTGTAACTGTTACCATAAGCCTGATGACCTTACTTAACATCTTGTCCACATGAATGAGATTCTCAGCCCATGTAATTCAGGGGCTCTTCTTGTTCGTCTCTAATCAGAATAAATGCATTTAGAAGGGACGGTCAAGATCTGAAAAAAAAAACTGACCCGCTCTCTAATCAGTCATCTTCAAACTGTACATAGAACTCCTTGGGTCACTTGCGACAAATCATGGAATTAAGATCCAATAGAATTCCGACAATAGAATTCCGACAATGGAAGTGTTCAACCATCTCAAGTCTCACTGTAATCCATTTCTGGCTATGAAATGTCTAACAAACACTGAGCCCCTATTCATTCCAAGTCTGAAATCAGTCCCAGGATCAACAGCTCCAAACCAATGCAGACAAAGGACTATCTTGCTTAGATGAAGTTGGATTGACATAAACTAACTTCTGCCAAATCTAACTCCAGCCATAAATCAATCCATGCTTCCATTGGTCTGACTTCAGGACCACCATCCAAGCCCAGAACTTCCCCTATGTCGGACTACCAAACTGTCTGGCATGCGCTTTATCCACCTACAATAATGAGTGCCCTACATGATGCTGCCACACTCCACAAAGGTATAAAGAAATGCAACCACATTCGTACCACAATCGAGGGAATTCACTGGCTATCCGTAGAATCCAGCATCATTATCACGACCTGCTGCATCATTTACAAGACTATACCAACCAACACTGCTCATTACTTGGATGAAAGACTCATTATCTCAGCACACCAACATATTACACGAAGACTTGACATTGCAAAGCTATCAAGAAGTACAAACATGGAAAGAGCAGGCAACAAGCCCTGCCAATTTAGAAACGAAGGCACTGGAACCAAATGCTGTCACATCTAATGCACACCGCTTCGGCTGCGTTTCATAGAGGAGCTGTAAATACACCTCTTCACACAGCCTCTCATCTGCTATTGCTAAGGAACGTCATGCTCTGTTTTGATTAGCAGAGCACTTCTCCACATCTGTGCATGATAATGTGTTGTCTTGTCCCAGTTACTAAGCAATGTGATATGCCCCTTGCATAATAACTATTATTCAACGCTCTGCTGACTATGTGATTATTACTCCTGTCACTTTAAGGCATAGCAGAAGTCGGTAAATGTAAATCTGTGCAAGTGACCATGCATGCAATACAATTGTATGGTAGACCAATTGTCATCAGTGGTCACAATTCAACTGAATGCCCTAAACAACTTATGAACATGATTGACAACTTCCAACCTTTCAATTTCACTAATTCTGTCCTAGCCTCCCAAGCAAAATAACTTCACAACTGCCTTGCTCGCTATTAGTCTAATCTAATAGACCTCTCTATTTACAGGAATACGGTGTATCCCTGTGTTTTCCCTTGCGCTGGCGCTATAAAAAAAAGCTGTCTAGAGCCAACACACACACCCTTGCACTGAGGTGCAAGGGTGTCTGTGTTGCAGGGATGATTGTTTATGTGCAGGAAGGGAAACCTTCCTGCACATACGCAATCTTTAAAGGTGATTTGCTCTTTCTATGTGTGCTACAAAATGCAGCACACAAAGAGCTAAAACAAGGTGAAATAATAGAATGTATCCTCATTGTGCCACTCTAACACCTGCTATTCAGTGGCATTCGTTTTTGGCGCAGCCTCAGATTTACAGATCCTTGTAAATATGGGGCAGTGTCAAAAAGCAATGGCTGTTGCAGTCGAACGCCCACAGCACAATCCATTGCATGCCCCTTTAATGCAGATACTTGCATGAAAGGGGACGATATCTATAAGCAACGTTAAACTGTGGAAAGTGGCTTAACGCTGCTTTGTAAATATGGACGTTCCCGTGGCACAATGCCCTTGTAAATATGCCCCTTTGTATTTTGAAGCCAATGTGCCATGTTTAGAGTTTGATGGAGCGTAACATCTGCCGACCTGAATGTCATAATGTCGCATTATGCCGGACGGATATCTGGCATTTATTGGCAGATGCCTTGCCTCTTCCCAACTTCAAATAAAACCTAAAGTATTGAACAAGTTTACTTACTACTTTACACACTGATTGAAGAAAGTCAAATCGCGAGGTTTCCTCTTTGACATGATTCCTCTTAAACAGTGTGTTCCACAAGGTTATATTTAGCAGTATCTCTTTTCAACCTGTGCCCAGAAACACTGGTAATATTGAGTTCTTTTGGCATAATATGTTATCAAGATGAGAATGGTGGCTTTATATAAAAGTCACAAACCCAAAATATAAAAATCACAAAGCTAAACACTGGCTGATAACCAGCAATAGTGGATTAAACATTTAAACCCTGGCTGATAACCAGGAATGGAGAATCAAATATTAACGTAACCCTGTTAAAACTGAGTTTCCCTTCATTTAAGCCACCCTCCTCCTGTATCAAATCACTTGGTTCAAGCCTCAAAAACATTATAATGATGTAAACAAAAACACACTATATCAACTCAGACTCATCAGAGGGATTAGACATTTTTTACACGAACATTACCACTAAAAAGTGGTGGAATCTACAGTTCACTCCAAACTTGACTACAGGAATTAAATTATTTCAGGGATCCCTAAATTGCATTGAACTCCATTTAAAAACAGTCCTCAGGCCAATACTTGCCTCATTTCAGGAAGCAGAAGATTGTTTAGCCCACAGAAGTCTCCACTCTAAAACACTGCACTACCAGGGATGGAAATCAAACATTTCGGGGGGATGCCGTGGCCTTCACAGCATAGGCACCATGCTGCTTAAATTGCTCTTGAACGCCTTAACCGCGGCGTTTTTTCCACCGCGGGCATTCTAAAGGGTGGGCTGGGCTCCGTCGACCGTTGGCAGCACTAGAGAGGTAGTGCTCCCATCGGCCAACGGCCGACGGGAGCACGCAAGGGGTTAATAAAAGATTGTTTTATCCAACAATCGTTCTCTGGTTGTGTTAACAGACTGTGGAACTTGATTCCTTCCTCTGTCCAGAACATCTCCTTTCTCTCCAGGTTTAAAGGTGAATTCAAAATACTTTTTTATACATCCTTTCTCCTCTTTGACCTCCAAGTTGCGTACTGAGAATTCTACTCTGTTGCTGATGATGGAATATTTGTGCAGCACAACTTTACCCAGCAGGATATCCAAGTGCTTCAGTAAAAAAACTGTGGGTGCCAAAGAGAGAAGCATCACTACTACAAAGAGGAAAGGAATGCATTCAGTTAATTTGTAAAATGAAAATTATCATCATTGAGGCGTAAGGAAAGTGGGCGTTATTCACAGTGTTTAGCTGCCAGGTGGAGAAGTGTCATTTTGATCTCATCTTAGATACTACAGGAGTGCATCATATTCATGAGTAGTAATCATTGAAATATATTCTCTGTGGTTAATGTTATTAAGCAGAATGGAGTATTGCATATTTAAAATATTCCAAATGAAGAATTTGTGAATAACATTTATATATTAATGTGACAGGAGAAGTTAACATACAATGTGTCCCATTGTGAGGTTAATAAAATGGACTGTGTATGTGTAAACTCATGTTTAAACATGTATACCTGTAACAAGAATTATTTCCAAGCAGGTGCATTTAGAATCACATCTTCGTTATTCTTTACAATGTATCCATGTATTAAGAAGCTGCATTTATTATGTGTGTAGAAATGTGCACATATTCTGTAACCCTAATCACTGCTAAAGTTGACTAGAGTGGACCTCCAGAAACCAGTTCAGTTAAAGCTCACATTTAAAGTCTAACACGTAATTCGTATTTAACCTTCAATGTAGAATGCATTTGCTTGATTTAGTTTCTACTGCAGGTATGGGCAAAGCCTCATTGGTTAGTATAGAAGAGTTTTGTTTTCATTAGATAGCAAGGTATGAGAAGACCAAGTTGGCAAGGAGAAATGCATTAAACAGCAAAGAGGTCGAGTTCTCATGGAGGAGGAGAAAAACAACCAAGGACAAACAAAGTAGCAACTTATCGATGTGGGAAAGGTGGTGCAAGTATCCAGGTCTGCTGGCATCCTGGAAAATTACTAGCAAAGAGGGACATGGGACTATCTACTCTGAATGCAATTGATATTTTTTGCTGAAACATAGTGAGGGACAGGAGATACATCTTATGACTTCACAGGGAGCAGATCTTTGCGTCTGCTTATCTGGCTTAATGCTACTTGATCCTTGGTTGGAGTGCCTTCTACAGAAGACTCTGACAGATGACACCTTTCTGATTTCACTTTTACTACATGCTTCTTAGTTTAGGGTTACCCCTTTTAAGGTAGTGTAGGGAGAGGTAGCGTGTTCATGCTTACTTTGAGAAACCATTTGATGCAGTTTAATACTCAATTCTTTTTCCTGATTATTTGCATCACCATCATAGAGTTAGTTGTCTGCTTTGTATTTTATAGGGTAAATCTCTTCAGGAGATTTGGATTCATTTTGTTTGTATTGTATTTCTATACGATAATGGTGAGGTTGGTCTATATCGATTTGTTTCTAAATTTATAATTTCACCCTACTAAACTCAGATTAAGTTGTCAAATGGATCATTCTGTGACCACAATGGTTACACTATATTGAGATGTTAGCGTGACTGTTTTCTCCCTTTACCACTCATGCTGCTATCAAGACCCTTTTTCTGGAAATAAATGTTAAGAGTGGGCCTAAGCTCCAGCAGCTAGTGCAGTGTCAGATGGTTAACTCTTGAAATAAAGGGAGATAGAACCTAACGTAGAAAAGTCTAGACCCCAACAACAGTGGCCCTAGTCCAGAATCCCATATCGAGACCTGGAAAATAGACAGAGTGTATTGAAACAGCAGCGGTGCACGAGTGAGTATCAGTAGGGTTGTGTGTGTGAGGATTATGCTTCGCTTGCGGTACTGTATTGATAGTGTGATGTCTGGTGGAGATGTTGTGGGAGTCATGTGAATGTGGTGTTAAGTTGTCGAAGTTGAAGTAGTTATTGAAGTTGTTATAGGGTCCGACGTGATCTAAGATCCTGGTATATATAATAAAGGTGCAGAAGACACCATGTTGTAATTATCTGCAAAGGTTTTGTAGGGTTTGTCGTGAGATATCGTTGACAGGCCAATTGGAGGTTTTATTTGTTAAGGGGTGTTCTTTGGGTGATTGAATTTTATCAATTCTTTTAGCGGAGCATACAATTGTTAGTTGTTGTTTTAGTAAAAACAGAAGTGAGCGAGAGAGTGTGGGAAAGATCATGAAGGAGGGATAATTGCTGTGAGGAGTGGTTGAAATTGTTCCTTGGATGCTGTGCTGTTATTGGTGATCGTATTGCTGCAGAACGTGAAACTTGTTTAATTTGGATTTGAGTTGAAACTGTTGAAATAAAAGATTAAAAATTGAGATGTTTTAAAGCAATAAGAGATATGATACTAGGAGATGTAGGTGTACATACTAGAATTGGCAAAGGATAGACCCCAATTACCTTTATACAGGATTCCCTGGCCAAAGTTGAGGAGGAGGTTGCAATCTGCTTGGATAATAATAACTCTGTTACCACTTTGATAGAAGCGTTTAACGTTATTTGCCGCCAGGTCAATTTAGACCTGACTGTAAAGAAAAAGCCCCATATATATAGGGGCCCAAAATGGTTCGATTCAAATTGTTCCAAGGCTCACTCAATCCTCCTGAAGGCTTTAAAAAACAAACCAAGAGACAAAGAACAGAGAGCATCACTGAGAAAAAAATATAATTATGCTATCAGGACGAGGAAATCTGAGATCAAAAAGGAGGCCTGGAACGATTTATTGTCGCCCGATACACAGAGAGATAGTTCTAGATTTTGGGCGATAATAAACCATCCATTTTTTGTGGGTTTAGAGAAAAAGAGAGCAGATTGCACCATACCCGATGAACAGTGGGTTACACATTTCAGTAATATCTATAGCTGCCCTGATAACACTCCAGGTTGTGAAATACAATCTACACAAGTAGTAGCTATTATCCCCCCTTTTAGCATTGAGGAGGTAAAAAAAGCGATCAGTGACACACACTCTAAAAAGGCACCGGGCCCCGATGGGGTTCCCGCAGATTTAAGAGTGCCCCTGAATTAAGTGCCAAAATTCTCACTAATATTTTTAACGCTACAAGCGATTTTATTTTTCCCATTAGCTGGTCTAAGTCTACCATAATACCGATTTTTAAAAAGGGACAAAGCACAGACCCGGCCTGTTATAGGCCAATCTCCCTCATTGATTCTAGTGTTAAAATCCTGGGGAGAGTCCTTTTAGGAAGACTGACTCAGCTTTTAGAAGGGAAGGGTGCCCTATCAAATGCACAATATGGTTTTAGAGCCAAAAGAGGAACTTCAGATCAGTGTTTAAACCTAGAACTGATCGTAAATAAATACGTAATCGCCAAGGGGGGCTCTCTGTACATGGCCTTTATGGACCTCTCCTCAGCTTTTGACCTGGTTAACAGGGCTAAGCTGTGGGGGGTCCTTTTGTCCTTGGGCATTGATGCTCCCTTGGTGAGGTATCTGGCGGAGCTACATAGAGACCTTAAGACCTCGGTCAGAGTGACCAGGGAAGGAAGATGTACTTGTCACTTTAAGTCAGAGAGGGGGGGTTAGGCAAGGATGCATCCTTGCCCCCCTCCTCTTTACTCTTTATATAAATGACCTCGAGGCAGTCCTGGCAGATTCCCATACTGACATCCCGCGTGCAGGTGAGATAAAGATACCTGTCCTCCTGTACGCGGATGATGCTGTCCTCTTAGCACGCTCTGGAGTGGCATTAAATAAACTCCTTTTATCCTTTGGGGATTTCATGTCCTCTTTGGACATGAAAACAAATGTAGAAAAATCCCACGTAATGATAGCAGGAGCCGCAGGCAGGAAAAGAAAGACTAAAACTTTTTTCTGTGCTGGGAAAGAGGTTAGGAGAGTCCCATCCTTTCCTTACCTAGGAGTGACATTTGATGAAAAGGGCACGTGGGGCCCCCAGCTTTTGGCTAAAAGCAACGCTGTAGCAAGAGCGGCTGCTGGGTTGCTTAGTTTTGCTAAAAAACTTGGAGCCCGTCCCATGGAAAGCATTATAAAGGTCTACAAAGCTAAATGTTTGTCGGTTGCTCAATACGGCTCTGTTATTCGGGGGTACACAAATCATGAATTTGATAAAATCCAGAAAGTAGAAAATAAATTCTTGAGAACCCTGCTTTCTGTCCCTCAATCGACTTCTACATACATAATACATACAGAGCTTGGACTGGGCTATATCACCGACATTTTAAAATTAGCCCCAGTTATTGGATGGTTGAAAGTTTGGCTCAACCAGGAGCTTACTTTAAATCATTACATCCTTAAAGACTGTTTAGCCCTGGATAGAGCACACAATATCCCGTGGTTAAAATACGTTCAGACGCAGTTAACTTTAGTTGGCCGACCCGAACTTTTCTCTTCTCCACATTTGATAAATCAGGAAGACATAAAAATAGTTAAAAATCTCCTTACAAATTATTATGTTTTGGAGAGGGAAGCCACAGAGTTAAATAAATCTACGGTTAGGAAACATTGTACGTTAACATCTGTCCCAGGTATGGAACCATATCTTTTTTTGGTAAATAAACCATACCACCGTTTCCTTCTAACGAGATTTCGTCTTGACTTGATTCCCTTCATTCTGGGTAATTTTAAAAAGTGGATTAGACCTGAAAATGCTGAACCATGCGATTGCGATTATTTTTCCACCCAGGACACGACTCACTTAATCTTGTTCTGCGGCCATTATAAAGAGATTAGGAAAAAATATTTGCTGCCTATACTGTGCAATTTGGGTTTTACACAGGTAAAACCAGCTATGATGTTCCTACAACTTCTTCCGAACTTAAAAGTAGCATTTCATGTTGCTAGTTTTTTGGTTGCAGGCGTACGTACAAATAAGCATCGTTCTAGAATTAGGCACCTTGTCCCAGATTAATGTTTACCTTTTATATTTTATCGATTTTACTCTTTTTAACATTAATGTATAATTTATTTTGTATAATGTGATTTTAGGGTTTTTTAACAAAATATTGATCTATACTATTATGTGTCTTGATGAAATGTTGTTATGTATTATTGCTCGCTCTTTTATGATTTGTAATAATCGAATAAAGATAATTGACTGACTGACTGCCTGACAAAGGATACACTAGCTCATTATATGGCTATAAATGTAGGGCTCCATACTATTATTTGGTTTAAGAATTGGCACAAATTCACAGAGAAAGAAGGTGCATTAATGTTTCCATGCTACACTACTTTCGATTTGAGAATAATTGACCAGTTGAGAGGGATATTGTTTGCAATGAAACCATTACCTAGACCCACACAGTTTGTAGTGCTTAATGCATGGAAAAATGCAGTGCATGCTAAAGAAAGAGACAAATATCAAGGGAGGATGAAGAAAGGATGCGTACATATCCAGACGCAAGATGGAATGACCAACAAAAAAGATGGAGACTAGACATGATTGAGGTAGCAAGATTATACCCGCCTTAACAAGTGAGGGAAATTATGCTGAGAGAATGAGAAAGAAAAAAAAAAGGAGAGAGATGGTCATGCTGACAATGACATTGTTGCAAGTGACAGCCATTTGGATTGGCTGTTATCGGAATGTCCACCCCCGTATAATCAAACACACATGGGAAGTGGAGGAAATGCAAGTGTAACTGGTAGTTCTGGAAGACCTTTAGCATCAGTTGCCTCTAGTCCTGGTGTTGTCGGGGCTATTTCAACTGGGCCAACACAGAAAATAGCAGGAGGAGGTATGGGAGCGCGTGTCCATGGCTCTTCGGGAAACTGTAGCACTAATTTGACTTCAAAACTTGTGGATGCTCTTACAGTACCAGTTACTATTGGACCTATAATCCCTATGTACAATCCTAGTCCTGCTGGGAATGAAAGTAAAAGAGTGCCTTCTTCTGCAGAAGTGAAGGTACCAGAAGGAGGAGCAGATGACCAGAGAATGCAATTTGTCCTGTTGATTCCAATGAATTCGAGCTCACCGTGTGTAGCAAGTGCGGAACCTTATGTATGTAGCACAGAATGGATGCAGAATGAAAATTTCTTTTCCTGGATTGGCAGGTATGGTTACACCTGTATGAGAAACTCTCCCAGATATACAAAATAGTATGACCCAAGACAGCACTACACAAAAAAGGACTTCTGAGAGTCAACATCTTTTCAATGTAAAAGATGTAGAGCAATGGTTGAAGGAGCAAAACTGAAATGAATGAAAAGATAACTGGGAGCTTGGAGCTTAATCAAATAGATATGTACCAACATAATTAATTGTTATTCATGAGTTAAGATGTCACTTGGAGAGAGAGACAGACTTATGAGAAATTATCTGATTTGGCTCAAAGGTATGATTTTGATTAAAGAAAAATCATAGACTTTCCTTTAACGATCAAGACATGGAGAATTTCAGGTTACCAGGACGGAAGACCCACATTTGAGAATTAATTCGGATTTGGGCCACATTGGACAAATGGGAAGAAAGATGGGCAAAAAGAAAGAGTTCTAAAAGAACAATGGGGGAACATCCTCCTTTTGGGGAAAAGGGAACAAATGTCAAGGCTTTTCCCTTGCGGGAAGTACCGAATGGAGGTTATGTACAAGGACCTTGCAGTAGAGGTGACCTTGTGGCTTTTACCAATGATTTCACGAGCTTGAGAGAGAAGCCTCTCGAGTGGTACAAACAGGTTGATCGATTTGCAAAACTTTCGAAGGTCTTGTGGATCAATCTGAATACGTTGTTCGAAATTGTAGTCGCCAGTGATTTGTGGTCAGCATGTAAAATTGTTATAGAATGGCCCAATGGTGAGCCTGAGAGAGATCTAATGATACATGGCCCATCACTTGTAGTGATAAAAAATACGAACATGTGATTACTTGGTTGAAAGCTAAAGTGTCACCACAGGATATTGATTAGGTGAAGATTGACAGGATGACTCAAGAACCTAAGGAGACGATTCATGCATGTTATTAAAGGTTGTTGCAGGCTTTCAAAAAGTATACTGGGATGGACACCCTAGAACGGATTCGTGACTGGACTGAGACCTGAAATTAGTATGATACAACATTTGATTTGTTAGCAGAATAAGTCTGTTGGGGAAATCCTGCGTTATGCAAAGTATTGCTGTGACGAAATTGACATGAAGCACAAAAGTTGAAAGAGAAGTTCATGGTAGCGCTGATGAAGGCTGCACATAACATAACGTGTATTTGTAAATCGCACATTCACCCAAGGGTATCTTGGTGCTGAATAACAGATGTTTCTTGTTACCCAACTCAATTGGGGAATCATTTTATCGACCTCAGAAGGATGAAAGTGTGAGCGGACCCGCCGGAATTTAATCCTGTGGCCATGGGGTCAAACGCAGGCCACAACAGTGGACGCATTAGTCCACTTAGCCACCAGACCTGGCAAAAAGGGGTCAGGGCTAGCCCTATTTATAGAATACTGCCCCTATGCAAGGAGTCTACCTGTCTGGGGCTCCGATTCACCAAGGTGGAGGATTTCAGGGACATGGAAGGGGAAGAGGTATTCTTCCCCTTCCTATAGATCACAAGACTGGAGTTGCTGTTGCCACTTTAAAGAAGTCAAACCCATGTCGCTACTGTAACAAGTTGGGGCAGTGGTAGCGCGAATGTTGCTTTAATCCTGCAAAACAATAAGAGAATGGAGGGTTTAATCAACCCCACAGTAAAGTTATGCAACCCCAGAGTGTGCCCAGATTGAGATTCCAGAATTCAGCTGGATACCAAGTACCACAGTCCCTGATGCAACAGCAAGTTGTAAATAGTGCTCGATTTAATTAGAACGCAGACATGAATGGGAACTACAATATGTCCCATCATATTGGCCCACACCAACAGTTTCCCGTATTTGATGCATGTAATAAGTACGGCTCAGATCAGTCCTTATGACAGTGCCTGAGGAGGGAGGAAGACTTGCTGCAGTCTTAGAATTAGCTGAGATGCCTTACAAGTGTAAGGAGAGAAACTTGAGCACTCCTATGTGCAGAATCAATGACTGCTATGTTAATAAAAAAGGGTTGTCCAAGCGCAGTCTGACTGATATATTCCAAGTGTTTAATTAGTCCATAGTTAGAATCATATTACTTCATATGTTCCATATACAGTCAAAGGTGTAAACCATAAACAATTTCTTGAGATTATTACTGTAGCAAAACGTTGTCAAAATCACCCCGATGCATTTCGAGCCTGGGCTCTTCTTCAGGGGGAAACGTCTAAAGAGAAAATGCACATAACTGTGTTTAGAACAAGAGCCCGAGACAAGTACGAAGAAAAGAAGGCGAAGTCGTGCTGTGAACGGCATCACCTTGGTGTACCCGGCGGTTCGAGAGTGTAAAAACCCAGAAAGATGACTTGCTAGGAAAAGGCTAGACAAAGTGAGAAAAACTGATACATGTGATTAAATAATGTCCGAATGGGTGGTGATGCAACGTGAATCTCGTGGAAACAAAAGAGGGCTGGCTAATTCAGTTGTAAAAGAACGGTGGAGCCACGAATGGTGGTTGGACCAAAAGATAAACAAGGTATTGGCAAAGAAAATGCTGGTAGCCCGGACGAGCGTGATGATCTGGATCTAAGTGCTGTATAATAGTGACAAAGTAAATGCCGGTCGGTTATGGAGTGCACCTGTGTGCGACGAAAATGAATGAGTGCTCCAAGAATGGCGTGCCAGCGTGAGGAGTTACCATAAAGTGAAGCATAAATCTGCTGTGCTTACCATGCCAAGGTGAAACAAAAAACTCCGATATCCCCGATGTGTGGCGTTCGAAATTTCCAAAGGGAAAAGTGAGCGATGCGTGAGCGTGCGAAATAAGTGCTTCATGAATGAATATAGAAACAGGACTGTGTTGTGCGAATGAAAGCGTAGTTACCGGCTAGAAAATAGAAGGGATAAAAGACTTCGATATAGATTTGGAAACGAAGAATATGCAGCAAAAATGTGCTCCATGACTGAGTGATACAAATAAAAATAAAAATAAATTGTGAAACAGTCCTATTAATGTGACAAAACGGGGGTCAAGCTCAGAACGGAGTGAAGCGTAACCTAGCGTTGCAAATACACAATGATAAACAAGAGACAAAAAGGGTGCGATTGAAGAAAAGGGTGAAAAACGAAACAAGACTGACAACAAAACAGGTAAAATGGTGCGAGTAATAAAAGAGAAAAAGAAAAAAGATAAAAGAAAAAAGATAAAGAGTGGGTTGAAGAAATGGATGTGAGACCAAGGGTACTTAAGAAAGAGACAAAGTAAAGTAAGTCATAAGAGAAACATGGGGGAAGAGAAAGAATGTATGGACAGTCAGAGAGAGAGCAATAACGGATAGAGGTAAGATTCACTGTAGAATCAGAGGAAGCTGCTGTTTTCTAGTCTGTCATTGAGTCCCATCGGGTGGATGGAGCGAAGATTATGTATCCAGTACAGTTCACATTGCAGCAGAAACTTTTTGGGATCCGTCCACCTTTGACTGTATATGGAACATATGAAGTAATATGATTCTAACTATGGACTAATTAAACACTTGGAATATATCAGTCAGACTGCGCTTGAACAATCGTATTTTACTAACATAGCAGCCATTGATTCTGCACATAGGAGTGCTCAAGTTTCTCTCCTTACACTTGTAAGGCATCTCAGCTTGTTTTCAAATAACTGCCCCTTTAGGGCAGAAGGCGACCTTCTTGAGCAGCCTGAAATTGATCACTTGTTTTCACCTTGATTTATATTTGGAGTGCATCGGTTCACACTAATTCTAGTCTTAGAATTAGACCACAGTGGATGATCCGTTTATGCTGATGTAGAATGCCACAGTGTCACTTTCCTGTTCAACACTGGCGCTACCCACTCTACTGTGAGAACAGCAGAGGTACCAAACCTACCCCTCTCGGGAAAAACAATCCAAGTTGTATGAGATGCAAATAAAAGATTGTCAGACCCCCTTACTGAAGAAGCGCCTGTGAAGATAGGGACATTTGAAAATAATCATCAATTTGTGGTGTGTGATTCGAGGTCTGTGTGCCTGTTAGGATGTGATTTGAGGTGGAAGTTAAATTGCACCATCTATTGCACACCAAGGGGTATTGAGCTTCAGACAAATGAGGACATTGCCTTCAAACTGGCAAACCAGAACTTGTGCATTTCATTGTTCCCCATGATGACAGTTGAAGACTCACCAATGGATCTCAGAGATACAGTGAGGGACCTAGTTTGGGATTTTTCTGGAAAGGACATTGACTCATTCGAGGGGTTGAGCCGGTCCGTATCTAAGTTAAGCCAAATGCCGGATACCTGAGAACACAACAGTATAACCTGACAGCCGAGACAGTTGCTGGAATTACACCTGTGATTGAGACCAGGATTGAGCAAGGCATTTTGAAAGACATATTGGGGAGTCCAGCTAACTCAGCCATTATGGGTTTGCAGAAGCCAAGTGATAAGTACTGCATAGTGAAGGATCTCCAGAAAATTAATAACATAGTGGTTCCTTGTTGTCCTGTGGTTCCAAATCCATCTGTGATATTGTTCTAGGTTCCATGTGAGGCTGAATAAATCACTGTTACTGATCTTTGCCAAGCCTTCTTTTCCATTCCCCTCCATGAGGAAAGCCACTTCTTATTCACTTTCCAGATGAGGAATCATGTTTAAACGTGGTGCCGTGTCCCACGAGGGTATACAGAGAGTCCTTCCATCTTTAACCAGATCTTGAAGAACAATTTAGAGTCTCTGGTCATGCCCTGTAATTCCCCTAGTCCAGTATATCGATAACCTTTTAGTTGCATCAAATACTCTAGACGCATGTAAACTTGATACAATTGCCCTACTGAACCATTTGGCTGAGTATGGACATAAAGTGTCTCCAAGCAAGTTGCAGGACTGTATGACAGAAGTCCTCTACTTAGGACATCACATTGTGAAAGGTGCGAGAAAGGTGTAACAAGAAAAAATCTCAGCGATCGTGCAAATCAATCCGCCTCACACACAAAAGAAGTCAGGATGTTTCTGGGAATGGTGGGCTACTGCTACTATCGCCAGTGGATACCCAACTTTTCCCTAATGGCCAAGCATCTATAGAGGTTGACACACTAAGATGTGTCTGATCCAGTGCCCTGGGACAATAAGTGCTTGAACTCATTCCTGGAGCTGAGAGAAAACCTTTATTCCACTCCTGTCTTTGGAATGCCAGATTACAACAAAGCGTTTTCGCTCTTTTGTAGTGAACGAGAAGGGTGTGCTCTCTGTATTGACACATAATCATGGAAGTGCCTGTAGACCAGTTGCCAATTTTTCTGCTACTCTGGACCCAGTAGCATCAGTGCTGCCCAGATGTCTCAAATCCATTGCTGGAACAGGTGTCAGCATTGAGAGATGCAAGAGCATCATAATGGGTCACCCCTTGACTGTCCATGTACCCCATTCAGTTGAAATATTGCTGACTCAAACTTGTACTGTAATGAGCAGGCTATTTTTTTTGCTGCTAAGAATGTTACCTTAAAAAGATGTTGAGTTCTGAACCCTGCTACTTTACTTCCTTTACCTGATTTTGATGCGGATGAGATCGAAGTAGAGCATGAATGTCTCGAAGTCACTGAACTATACACCAAACCCCGTCTTGACATTTCTTTAAAAAAAAAAAAATTCCTCATATATGCCACCAGATGGTATGACTCTAGATGGGGTCTCTCAAATCCGCCTGCACAAATCGTTACTATGCGCCCTGAGATTTTATGCTTAGCGGTTAAGGATCACCCAGAGGTAGGCTGTCTACTAGTCCAACTCCCTTGTTCGAAATCGGTAAACCTTGCCCCATGGATGACCAGACCACAAACAACTGGCATAATCATTGGACTTTTCATCGTCTATCTGTCCGACCATTTTATCAACGGAGCCCAAATCTTCGCCGCACCCTCTCCACTACAAAACAGATCTAATTTACTTATGGCCATGATATTTCTTAGGCAGTCTGCAAACCTTGGGGGAGTCGGGGATTTCCATTCTCTGCACACCTCTCTCCTTGCGATGACAATAACAAAATATAAACTGAAAGATACTGTCTCTGATATCATAGTCATGTGGTAAACCAAAAAAAAATCAATCTTGGACTACAAGTAACTGGTCTTGACAGTACCTCCTCTAAAAAACTGCAAACCTGTTGCCAATAGTTTTTAATTTCTGGGCAATCTACAAAAATGTGTAAATCAACTGCAGCTAAAAGCTTACATCTAGGACAGAAATATGATTCTCCAGATATTTTTCTCAATTTTGAAGGAGTCCAGTAAACCCTGTGTGCTGTGTAGAGATGGTTCCTTCTAAGATTGGCAGGCTTTATTGTTTTTTGGGATATTATAAATGAATCTATCCAAACCTCCAGCTTCTTTTCCGTGCTGTCTGCCAATAAATCACCCCAGAGTTTCGAGATTTCGTCCTCCTGCCCATCTTTTGCCCCTGTTAGTAAGATATACCAAGAAGAGACCTCCCTCTTCCAACCTTCCTGTCTGCTGGCTAATTCTAGAAATTCACTTCCTTCTTCTTCTAGCTCCCAATTTTGACTTCCCCACCAGGATGATAATTGATAGTATTTAAACCTTGTAAGAGATATTCCTGTCATATTAGATAAGGATGTCCAGTCTAGGAGACCTAAGTTGTCGTGCAGGTCACCCCATCTTACAAAGCCTGCATCCCTCAAAGGGGACGAAAGGCTGTCAGATAAACATTCGGGTGTTCCGGGGGAGTCCCAAATTGGTGCTAGGGAGTTGTAATAAGGGATTTTCCAGATTTTACAGACTGCTTGCCACAACTTAAGAGCTGTAAGTAAGATTTTTAAGCGGACTTTCTTATAGAACTTCTGGGCACCGAATTTAAACAAAAAAGATTCAAAGCCCTGGGGTAGGTCTGATAACATCGCCTGGAACAGACGGCTATGTGAGGATGAGTCCAGCTTGTTAGCCAGGAGTGTGAAATTTTTTAACTGGAACGCATAGCAGTAAAAAAGTAAATCGGGGAGGGCCAGGCCACCTATTTTGAACCCCCTTCTCAGCTTCCTCCAAGCAATTCTTGGTGACTTAGTAGCCCAAATAAATGAGCCTATCTTGCCCTGCAGGCTGGAGATATCTTTATTATGGAAGGTCAGTGGGATGCTGTTAAATAAGAAAGTTACTTTAGGCAGTACTACCATTTTGATTAAGTTGACTCTACCATATATACTAAGAGGTAGACCGGCCCATCTAAGTAAAAGTTTAGTTATTTCTTTAACCACTATTTGCCAGCTTGTTCTGGGGACATCAATAATCTTTTGCGTAAGGTAGATACCCAGGTACCTGATCTTGGTTTTCACTCCTGGTATAGGGACCGGACTATTCCAGCTCATTATATCTGTTTTGCTCTTATTAATGCTATATCCTGAGATTGCTCCATATTCCTCCGCTAATTGAAATAACTTTGGAATAGCCTCTAGTGGATTGATGGTATAAAGCAGTAAGTCACCAGCATATAATGCGGTCTTCAGCTCCAGCCCACCCATTTTAAAAGGAATGATTGTTGGATACGATCTCAACAATGAGACAAAGGGCTCGATGTACAGATCGAAAAGGAGAGGAGACAGGGGACAACCCTGTCTCGTCCCTCTTGATATCATGAACCAATCCGTCAGGCAACCATTGATCAGCACTTTCGTCCGTGGGTTCCCGTACAATGTTTTAACAGCCTGAATAAAGGATGATGGAAAGCCAAATCTGGTCAAAGTGTCCCAAAGGAACAACCAATTGACCTGATCAAATGCCTTCGCGGCATCAATTGCCACGATGGCCAACGGCAGTCCCTTTTCTTCTGCAAAATCTATTGCTCCTATGACCTGAAATGTCAACTCATTTAATTGTCGACCGGGCACAAAGCCCCTCTGATCCGGGTGGATAATGGTTTTAATAACTTTAGCTAATCTCCCGGCCAAAATTCCAGAGAATATTTTAAGGTCAGAATGCAGAAGAGAGATAGGTCTATAGGACTCTATTTTCATGGGATCCTTGTTAGGTTTAGCTATTAAAGTAATAGTAGCCTCTAACCATGAGGGTGGAATACCCCCTCCTTGCTGATATATGTTGTTAAAAAGAGACAGCAAGTGGGGAAGAATCTCTTCTACATTATCCTTGTAGACCTCCATTGGTAGACCATCTTGTAGTGTAGTTCCTATATTCCCAATAGGCTCTGCGCATTGGAATAATATATTCAGTAGTGTAGACGTAGGACTGAGGTTATCTAGGTCTTTACTGACTATATTAGACTTAAGTTTTTTTGTGCCAGCTAGCTCAGAGTTCACTAGAAACTTTCTCGAATAAGCGAGGAGGAGTTTAACCTCCCTGGATAGACAAGAAGGGATTTCGTTTCTGACAACCATAAAACATGACAACTTTGCTCTCCCTGAATAAGAGTATATCTCTAGAGTCGTGTGAAAACAAAAGACAGCCATTTCACTCAGTCAATAAGTGCTTACTTAGTTTAACCAGATTGCAGAGAAAAAGAGAGACGGGCGTTTTCAATAAAAGGTGTTATTTATTGAGCAGTCTCTTTCCTCATACAAGAGAAATGAATTGCTACAATTGCAATACATATAGTGAAGTAAAGTGCATACAGTAAAAGCAGGATTATGAAATAATACTGTAAAAGCATTGATATGGTTTCTTAGCCATATGATACTTTAAAATGGATAAAATAGATACATACATATATACATTGACTAATCGTACTCAACTGGTGCTTCTAACTACGCCTACCCCGGTGTACCTGACCTAAGCCTAATACACGGGAGGGAGTAAGTAAGTAGCAGTTTAAGTTAAGTTTGGTTTGCCAAGAATCTGACTCAAGAATTCTCTGTAAGGGTTTAGTCAGTTCAGTACCTGGGTAATAGAAGGCAGGAGGGCTGGTATCGCTCTCTCAGGACTCGGTATCCCAGTCACCCGCAAGGGTAAGCTGGAAACGCCGGAGGCTGGATTTCTCGGCAAGAGAAAAGACAGCGTCTTTCTCAGCGCGTCAAAAAGGGAGGGGCAGCATCCGTGGGCTCTCGCATCAGCTGGGCTCTCGGGCAAGTTGTCGCTGCTCCAGATTCACCACCACCGTGTCTTTGCTTAAGGCAGCGTTGGTATATTTATACCTGAAAGGTGCCGGGGTTGACGTAAGGATGGACATAAGACGTCAATAAAGATGTCACTAAGAACTGGTCGTTCTTACAGTGCTTTACAGGAGTTCTCGGACGAAATCAAAACAATAGCAGGCGGGGATTTCCCAGGTTTGCTGGAGGCTTGGATTTGTTTAAGAACTCGCTGTGCTTTCTAGGGGGCTGGAGGAATAGGCTTGCTTCATGTGACAGCATGCGCTATGACCGAATTATGAAAAGGGTTTCTGTGCCGTTGCAGGGATATTATTGATTTATAACCGGACAAGGGCAAAGAATAGGATATTGATTCAGGTACCTAGATAAAACACACTACACCCACTCCACGAATTCATGTCCATAATTACTAAACTAAGCAATAGTAAACATATCTAACGGTGCATGTGTATACCGATCCACCCCAAAATACATTATTTTGCATCTGAAATGGTATATGCGAAATACACGAAAATGAGTATAGGTACTGTATGCTTTCAAGCAGTGTAATCATTCAATAAAGATGCACATATATATCAGCATGAATGATTTGCAAAAATTACACATGAAATGGCTCTTAATACAGAAAAAAAAAGTGCGAGACCATTCCATCACATATAAATACAGTTTCTTGTAAATATGCTAGAGGTTGAGTTCAATATATTGTCTCTAGAGTTCCTAACAATAGAAGCTCTGTTCTCTAAGAATAGTTCTACTTTAAGCAGAGGATGAGTGCCAAAAAAAAAGGTAAATATTTTGGAATTGGGGAAAAATAGTTTTGTTTTCAAGGGAAGAAGTCAAAACAGTTCCAAATATTTCAGAAGCTTTTGTTTTTCAAAGCTGAAGGCCAAATTCAGAGTTCAGGGAACGCTGAGTGCTTATTTGCTTAAAAGTTTATTCTTTGTGTTCGGGCGAGAACATCATTTCAGAAAGACTTTCAAAAAAGCAGTTTACCGCTTCAGGTGAAAGTTCGACCAAGTTGGACAATGTCGCTACCATGCAGTCTTGAGCATGATTGCTTTCAACAATGTTTTGATCAGCATTGCTTACAGAAGGTCGTACCTGGTTGATGCTGCTCTCATCTTGTACTTCACTACCCTTTAATCGCAGTGGTGAAGTCTCAACGAATGCCGTCATCAGGATGGGTAACCCCTGGGGACAACACGATGCATGAGCCTTTACTGGACTGAGCAAAGTATCTGTATCCAATGGTACTTCTGATTGTAGTGTAAGACAGATGTCTAACACGCATTCTTCTCCGCACAGCATACATCTTAACACAGGTAAGATACAATTCTGCCAGATGGGTCTGAATGAAAGAAACCAGGTCATATTCAGATCTCTTAGCCGGGCTAATCCAAGGACTTTAGTCATGAGGTCCCGATAGCGTATAGCTAGGATCGTTCCTTCCATTGTTGCTGGAGTCTTGTCCGCGTTTTGGCTTGCCATAACGAAGCAGGAGAATCAAAAATAAAATGCCTGCTACGAGTCCTAACAGGAGTGGAAGGCCACCAAAGATCGAATGGACAAAATTAGGAAATATGCCCAGGACTGCTTTGAAAGGTGTCAACAGTCCCGAAAAAATTGTCTTAAATACACTCGCGATACCATTCGTATCAGAAATGTTTAAGATTTCGTTTAGCATTTCTGCGAAGTGTAGGGGGCAATTTGTTGATAATAATGCATGTATCTCTGTCGTTGTCTTTGCAACTTGGAGATCATACGTTTCTTTCGATGACGTCAAGTGCACTGGTGTCTGTAGAAGCACAGTCTTCATTCTGCTTAAAGTATCAATTCGAATAGAAGAGATTTTCAGACTGGGCCAAATTTTTTCTTTCCTGTCTGGAGTGTCGTTTGGAAACAATACTCGCTCACAGCAAGTGACCATGGAACTTACGCTTACTAGATAAGCTTTTCCTGGCACCAGGCCACAACATCTGTGGTCCACAATTAGAACATAGCTCCCGTTAGAAAGCCGTCTAAAGAATGGCTCTATTCGAGTTGCAGGTGTGCCAAGCTGGTGACATGAAAGGTTATTTGAAGTCCCCTCACAGGCCCCATGCAAATTTATGCCCTGACACAGAAGTATACCACTTAGTGATTTTTCACAATATTACCACTAAGAAATATATTCTGCCCTTTTTCACTATAACATGTGTGTGTGTGTAAGGTAATTCCCATGTTGACTTAATGTATCCTTTACCCAACCTTTCATACTGGCCTGCCTGTGTATACCGTTGGCAGTATCGAAATTGGAAAGTCGTTATCGGAATAGTTATTATCCCATGTATTATCCATTCAATGACAGGTCGTTCTGACATTGTCAATGGTAATCTCTCAAGTTTTTCAATGTTCAGAATTGTATATTCTGTTCCCTTTTGTGCCAAGCTGATTTGTATATCAGTAAGGTTAAAGATAGAGAATAATGACGTTGTGTTGATTAAACGCCAAGGCACGTAGCCTGAACGCAGATTTTGTAACGTCCAGCCAAGCTGTACAATAGAACGCAATTGGGACTGACCATGTTGTAACATTAGCATGTCCTGTTCTATTATATCGATTGCAGATGACCGCTCAGCCCTCCACAGGGCTTGGTCGCCCCACACTCGCTCCACACTCTGCTGCCGCTCCTGCCTGCCTGCCGCCTCCTGACCTTCCCGCCGAACCCGCTAATCGCCGCCTGGATTTCCCGCCGCTGCCTCCCTGCGCCCCCCCCCCGTGATCCCATTGGCCACCCCGCTCCCGCCACCCAGCTGCTCCCCCTCCCGGCTCCTTACTTATGACGCCCCCCGAGCGACCGCACAGCGGGAGCGCCGAAGGTGCGCCAAAGGTAAGCCCGTCTGCGCCCGTCCGCGCCTGGACCGCGCCCAGCGCCAGGACCCCTGGCCCTCCCTGCCGAGGCAAGACGGTCCCGACTGACCTACGACGCCGCCACTCTCAACGCACTCAATGCCGCCCGGACCCACGCCTGCTGCCGAGCCACCCCGAGACGCACCCACGGACCCTTCACCTGCTGCACCTGCAAGTTCACCTGCCTCCGAACCTGTCCCGCACCCGCCAAGACAAACACCAGCAGCAACCACCTCAAGTGCATCCTGATCAACACCCGCTCCGTCCACAGACACGCCGTGGAACTCTGGAACCTCCTCGACGCTACATCACCGGACGTCGCCTTCCTCACGGAAACCTGGATGAATGCCTCCTCTGCACCCGACATCGCCATCGCCATCCCAGCCGGATACAAAATCATCAGGAGAGACCGCGTCAACCAGACCGAAGGTGGCATCGCCATCGTCCACAGGAACACCATCCGCATCACGACCGACGCCAACGACTCCTTCGCCGCAGCCGAGCATCTCCACTTCCAGATCCACACCGACCCTAAGACGACCCTCAGAGGCACCCTCGTCTACAGACCCCCGGGACCACGCACACAATTCAGCGAAGACATCACAGACTTCATCAGCCCACACGCCCTCCCCTCCGCTGACTACGTCCTCCTCGGGGACCTCAACTTCCACCTGGAAAACAACAAGGACCGCAACACCACCGCCCTGCTGGAAAACCTCGCCAACCTCGGACTCAAGCAACTGGTCAACACCCCCACCCACTACGCCGGCCACACGCTTGATCCCGTCTTCTCTTCCAGCAAGTACATCACCTTCAGCCACGCCACCGGACTCCACTGGACCGACCACAGCTGCGTCCACTTCAGCTTCAAAAGATCAACGACCCACCACCACCCGCAACAGGTACCCCACAGGAATTGGAGCAAGATCACCGCGGACCAGCTCACCACCTCCCTCAGCCAGAGCCCACCCGCCAACACAACGGACCCCAACGAAGCAGCCCGCAATTTCACACAGTGGCTGACCGCCTGCGCCGACGACCTCGCGCCACTAAAGAACCCTCCCAGCAGACCCAGAAGCAAGAAGGCATCCTGGTTCACCGACGACCTCAAGGACTCCAAGAAGACCTGCCGCACCCTCGAGAAAGCCTGGCTCCTCGACCGGACCACCGACAACATGACCGCCCTCAAACACGCTACCCGCAAGCACCACCAGCTCATCCGCACCACCAAGAAGAAATCCCTGAAGGAACGACTGGACAACAACGCCCACGACAGCAAAGAGCTCTTCACCATCGTCAAGGAGTTCTCCAACCCAAGCACCGGCACCAACGACATCACTCCGTCACAAGACCTCTGCGACTCCCTCGCCTCGTTCTTCCACCGCAAGATCGCCGACATCCACAACAGCTTCGGCGCACCACCCACGCACCCAACCGTCGAACCAACGCCCCCCACCGACACCCTTCGCACCTGGACCACGGTGACCACTGAAGACACAGCCCGCACGATGAACACCATCCACTCCGGATCACCGACCGATCCCTGCCCACACCAAGTCTTCAACAAGACCGACTCCACCATCGCACCCCAACTCCGGAACATCATCAACGCCTCCTTCAACACCGCCACCTATCCTGGAGAGCTGGAAGCACGCCGAGCTCAGCGCCCTCCTGAAGAAACCGACAGCGGACCCCACCGACCTCAAAAACTTCCGCCCCATCTCGCTCCTCCCTTTTCCTGCTAAAGTCATCGAGAAGATCGTCAACAGACAGCTGACCGCCTTCCTCGAGATGAACGGATCCCTCGACCCCTCGCAGTCCGGCTTCAGAGCCAACCACAGCACCGAGACCGCCCTCATCGCAGCCACCGACGACATCCGGACCCTGCTCGACAAGGGGGAAACAGTGGCCCTCATCCTCCTGGACCTCTCCGCTGCGTTCGACACGGTCTGCCACCGCACCCTAGTCCAGCACCTCAGCAACAACGGTATCCAAGAGAAGGCACTGGAGTGGATCATCTCGTTCCTCGCCGGAAGAACACAAAGAGTCCGCCTCCCCCCGTTTCACTCCGAGGCCACCGAAGTCATCTGCGGCGTTCCGCAAGGATCTTCACTCAGCCCCACCCTCTTCAACGTCTACATGAAACCTCTCGCAGCCATCGCACGCCAGCACAACCTCAACATCATCTCTTACGCCGACGACACCCAGCTGATCCTCTCCCTCACCAGAGACCCCGACACCTCCAGAATCCGCCTACACGAAGGAATGAAAGACGTCGCCGAGTGGATGAAGGACAGCCGCCTGAAACTGAACTCGGACAAGACGGAAGTCCTCATCCTGGGATCTTCACCCTCCGCCTGGGACGACTCCTGGTGGCCCCCAGCCCTGGGCACCGCACCCAAGCCAACCGACCACGCACGCAACCTGGGCTTCATCCTGGACCCCTCCCTCTCGATGACCAGACAAGTCAACGCCGTCTCCTCATCGTGCTTCAACACCCTGCGTATGCTTCGCAAGATCTTCCGCTGGATCCCGACCGAGACCAGGAAGACTGTCACCCAGGCACTCGTCACCAGCCGACTGGACTACGGAAACGCCCTCTACGCCGGAACCACAGCCAAGCTACAGAAAAGACTCCAGCGCATCCAGAACGCCTCCGCCCGACTCATCCTGGATGTCCCCCAATGCAGCCACATCTCCAGCCACCTGAGGAACCTGCACTGGCTCCCCGTCGACAAGAGGATCACGTTCCGGCTCCTCACCCACGCACACAAGTCTCTCCACGACCTGGGCCCCAAGTACCTCAACGACCGCCTGAGCTTCTACACGCCCACCCGCCAGCTACGGTCCACCAGCCTCGCCCTCGCAGCCGTACCACGCATCCAAAGAGCCACCGCCGGAGGAAGATCCTTCTCTTACCTGGCTGCCAAGACTTGGAACTCCCTCCCCATCCACCTTCGGCTGACCCAGGACCATCTCGCCTTCAGGAAACAACTCAAGACCTGGCTGTTCGAGCAGTAGCATACCCCTCCCCCCAAGCGCCTTGAGACCCTCCCGGGTGAGTAGTGCGCTATACAAATGGTATGATTGATTGATTGATTGATGATACAATCCTGTCTAGTGAATATATTCTTGAAGACAGAGTCATTAACCCATTGTCCACAACAGAAAGTGATTTCTCCAAATTAATACGGTCAATTTCCAGTATTTTCTCTGCTGTTTTAATTTGAGTTACTTTCCAAGCTTCGTTGTAAGCTGCATATATAGAGGCCGCTATGAAACGTTTTTGACGCTGTTTGCGTGGTCCCATAATGAAATCACGCAAGTCAGCACCTTCTTTAAGTAAAGTTAAGTGTTGCTTAATTTCTGCCAGTGTGGATGTATGTAGCCATTCGAGGCAGAGTTTTCCTACACTGTATGTTGTTACAATCCCTGGATGTTGTCACTGGGAGTATCTAGGGTCTGGCCTGGTCAATTTGAACCCCTGTATCTTATTCAGGAATCTATCTTGACAATTATTTGTGTCTGTGGGCCAGATCAACCATTTCTTCCAATTAAGATGTGTTCTGTTTTAGTTAAAAATATGGGTTACGTCTATCTCAACATCTGTAGTGCTATTACTATCAGGTGTTGGCTTTGGAATAGACGGTTTGTTTAAGTCTTTAATTTTGGCTAGGCCAAGACAGGTTGTTTGTTGAATTGTCTCATTCAAGAATATAATTTGTTCTGGGATCATGCAGGCTCTGAATAATGATTCTATACTTCGGACTTGCCAGTCTTTAGTACCCCAGATGGTTTTCGTTTCAATGTTTTTGTTTCAAAAATGAAAACCAAATGTATTCATTTTATCATAAAACGATTCTGAATAGATTAATTTTGTATTTGTTAGCATGGTTTTCATTCCTGTCTTATTTAACAGTTTGAAATAAAATGTTTCTGCGTCACTTGTGTTGAATCCTGAGAAGTATGGAAATTTCTCATAGAATGTTTTCGAACTTCCTTTTGGTGGAGTTGCACAATGTTCCCATTGATTATAATTTAAAACATTTCTAGGCTGAGCAGATTTATGCAAATGATGGTTACCATAGTGGTTGTAGCAGTACATCTGATCATAATTTGATGAACCCTGTAAATAATCATGTTCTGTAAATTTTGTTGACATAACTAAGTCTGACATCATATCATTAATACTTTCAAAGTCCCAATCATCAGAGAATGTACTCGGTTTTATAAAGTCACTTAATGAAACCTTAAATTGATGAGGATACTTCAAGAGTTCAACCGGGCCATATATATCGTAATCAGTTTTGTCCCATGCTACCCCACCGGGTAATGGATTGGCTGTGAAGTTCACTGAAGAAAGTTCTCTTTTTTCGATGTGTAAAGACTTTTGTGGCTTTAGGACCAAGTTGATTTTCTGACTTGCTGTGTCCATTGTAACATATTTTCCCTCAATGAAGTGTCCCAAGCATAGTACCATGATGAGCCAAAGCAGGAGGAAAAGTACACCCAGTACCACCCAAAATTCAATCCATGGGGAAATCAGATAGGTCTCCTTTAGTTGATGAAAGAGTTCTTTAGCTTTGTCTTTAAAGGTTTTTGATGTTGTCGGCTGTTCCTCAGGTTCGCTCGGATCCTCAGAAAAAGTCATCGAAATTGATGAAGTAGCCTGATGCAGTTCTGTCAATTGTTGGAATTGCTTCTGGATTTTTCTTTGCTTTTGGAATTTTCTTTGTTTCATTAGCATAGTCCGTGGCTACATCGTTGTAGACAGGTGTTTCTTGACGAGTAGTTGTAATTTGGGTTTCAAGAGGCATAAGTTCCATGGCTTTGTTGCATAGTCCTTGTTGATTCACTGTAGGTTTATCAAATGTGATTAGTCTTTCAGTTTGAACCTCTTGATTTGTAGCAAAATTTGGTGTTCTGCTACTTCTTGGGAGTCCACTTGGCCTACTACTTACTATTGGCCACATGATTGTGGTTTAACCAGGTCGATGGATACAACTCGGTTCTCCTTTTTACCAGCAAGGGGCGGTAGTACAACTGATCTTGTTCCGTTGACAGCTAAGACAGGTACTGCTTTTCTGTAAGAAGGCCCAAATTCCTTCTTCACCGCGATTTTCTCTCTGGGACAGGTGGTTTCTCTTCAGTGGCTGTTGGCTGTTGTTTCAACTTTATGTTGCTCAGGTCTTTTCTTGTTTCATTTAAGTCCTGTAAAATAGCCAAACGATCTTTGATATCAAAGCATTTTATTTCCACCACTGAAGTTTGACTATCGAGGTCCTGGATTTGCATTCTAGTCCCGAACAATAGTTCGTACGGACTGAAACCTCTTAGAGAATTTCTTGGCAGATTATTAAGACTACGTTGGACACTTATTAAATGTTTGACCCACCCAACACCCGAACCTAATACCTTTGTCGTTATAGATTGCTTTATGTCTCGGTTTTTTCTTTCCACCATCCCATTTCCCTCAGGAAGGAAGTGATAAGATTCCCGCAATGCAATGCCCACGCTGGCCATGGCCTCCTTATAAGCTCGAGAGCTAAAAGCAGGACCCTGGTCAGAATGTAGCATGCCAATTGCGTCTATGCCGCTATAGACTCGCAAATCTTTTATAACAGTTCAGACGTCAGCCGAGAGCTGGGGTCTACATTTTAAGTGAAGCTAGTCTTAAATAATATTATTAATGGAACGCATTTTTTTTTGGGGGGTATTTTTGTGATCTCTAAAAGAAGGGCATTGGTAGTACTCCGGGCATTTCGCCACTGCGGTCTCTGTTGCAGTTTTGACAATAAAATGCGAATTTGTAGTTTTGCAGGCTCATTCCCGGCCACCAGTATATTAATTGTAATTCTTTCAGAGATTCCTTAATCTTAAGGTGTCTTAGACCCTCACCCATATGTGCGTCTGCCACTAATAAGTTTCTCCTGTTCGTGTTTGGAATCACTCTATCCCCCACTCCAGGGATTTGAGGAAAAGGAACGGAGTTTGCATCGATTACGTATGTATAATTGAGTGGATAGTTGACAGGTAGCGCTGAACAGTCGCCTTTTGATGACGTTTTTACTGCCAGCATCGTTTCCCCGTCTATGTATTTTGCTGAACGCTTTTTTGTAGCTACGGAAGCCGGTTTAGTAGCTTCCGCTGTGGCTGTCTCAGCCAATGAATTCCCTGAAACGTGAACGCCATCACGTTCATGACTCAGTGAATGTATCACGTGAGTCTTTGGTAGTTCTTTCTGTGAGAGAACTACTTGTTCCCAAAGCGATTTTTTCTTTATTGTGGCACCTGTGTCATCTTCGTAACCGTTTTGAACCCATTTCTGCAAGTCGTTATTGTATGATTTGACGCAGTAATATGAATCGCACACTATTAGTGTCGGGAATTCGCGATCCGCATTATCTAGCGCCATTTTTAACGCTATTATTTCTGTTTGTTGTTCTGAATTATTTTCTACAGAGTGTGACTTTGTTACCAGAGGTGTCAATTTACCCCCGCGCCACACGTTTTTAACAATTTCGCATGTGGTGTTATAGGCTTGTTTTCCGCAAACTGAGGGTTGTGCATGTCCGTCCATGTTGTATTGGCCGAATGTCGATTGGCAGAGGATATTCTCTAAATGTGTGAATGGGTTTAGAGGAGCACTCCTGGTTTTTTATGTGTTTACAAACTTAGTTATTTACTGTGGCTTATTAATGTTTTATCTGAGCGTGCTACAGGGGTGCACGTATGTCCTGACCGTGCCTAAACTTAAATCCCTTATCTTAAGTGTATACAACACTTAACCTCTGTGCACTGTTGCTGGTGCGGTTGTACAAAGAGAACAACGCTGCGCTTATTCAAAACGTATTCACTTTTATAAAACATTTCAAAAAAACATTTCAAAAAAACATCTTGAATATAATCTCTTCACAGGTTTCAAACAATGTTTTATGTATAAATACTAACTAAACCATAGATCCAATCATTATTGTTTTCATTCACAATAAATTCAATGCATTTTTAACATATTTAACAATAATCCAAATGTTAAATCGTGGACGACTTTTCTTTTGCCCAATGCATTTCAAGCTCTACGAGCTCTTCATCAGGGGCTTGTGAACTGAAAAGTGGGGTTCAATTAATCATTTTTGAATGCATAACATCACATCTGTCACAAGATACAAGGCTTCAAGAGCTCTAATGGAAATTGTAAAAAGCAAACAACATGAAAGCGGCCCAATCACCTCACCTCTGTGTGTAAAAAATAAATGAATAAACTCACTCGTCCCGAAATCCAGAAATGATTTCAAATCTGAAAAAATGAATGAATGATCGAACTGAACCCTAGTTCAAACAGTTTCGTTGCTTTAACATCTCTGAAACCACCTTCTCAGCCTTCGTACCTTGAAGGAAGCTTGCTGTGCGTTAACCCACTCCTCAAAGGACTGCCGACTTACTCACTCGCCTGTGAATGACAAGACCAGAATCTAACTAATTCTTAAATCACATCACTATGTCGTACTCCCGCCTCATGTTACACGAGCACCCGAGCGCTCACCTGTCTCTTGCCACAGCCTCTAATCAACAAACTCCAACTCGCGTACACCTCAACCTTCTCCGTACAACAAACTTCTTGATGCAGTGTCAACAGCTCCTCCTCTCTTTACAAACATCGTACCTCAAATCTAAAAACGGACTAACAAGATATTCTCTTTCATATTCTAGATTTTTTAATTTTTTCATTTCCGGGTCAAAATAGTATTTCACTTTGTCTGTAGCAAGAGAATTTTCCCATTGTATCCATTTTGGATTTAATGCCACAGTAGGTAAATTACATGGGCTTGTTAATGCCTCAAAGGCTGATTCTGCTGTTCTAACAGTAATCTGTCTGCCATCAGCTTGGTCTTTTTCTTATGCTACAGCTGTTTGAACTGCATGAACAATGTTTTCCTTAATGCTGAATGTTTTTTCAGTTTCTGTGTACAAATGTGATTTGTATGCTATTGGTACCGTTTCTCCCTCATTAGAGGTCAGGTATGTGAATCCGCATCTTCCTGGGATGACCCGGATCACAAGGTTGCGTGTGTTATCGCGTGTTTGCAATTTTGTTTTAGCTAACATGTCTGTTTGCAATGATCTCAAAATTTCTGTGTGTTTTTGAGTCCAATTGATTGTTTTAAAATCTGGTTTGATTAGTTCATAGAGAGGTTTAACCCTCTCTGCATAATTTAGAATGTAAGTTCTTCCGAAATTCAGGAAACCTAGAATTGATTGTAAGTTTTTCAGCGTTCTTGGTGCTTGGATTACAGCACATTTCTCTAAGAAATTGTCTGCCAGGCTTTTGCCTTCACTTGATAATTCATATCCTAAAAACAGGACAGTTAGATGGGCAATTCGTGACTTTTTAAAGTTGAATTTGTAACCCTCTGCTGCGAACCCAAGTATTATGGTGTTCACTCTTTTCAAGTGAGTATCCAAGTCATCATGTGTTAGATAGATGTCATCGACATAAGATAATGCCTCATCATCATACATTTGTAGTAACTCTGTTACTCTCGCTGAAAATAATCCGGGGCTGTTCTTGAACCCCTGGGGGAGTCGACAGAATTTTTTTTCTGCGAGCCCATTATTGAGAAAGCGGTCAAATACCTGCTTTCAGGTGCTATATTTTGACAAAAGAATCCATTAGAGATGTCTAATGTTGTTTTGTATTTTTTGCGCACGATGTTATTCATTAGTGCTGCACTATGTGAATTTTGTACTGCAAATGTTTTGCAGCAGGAGTTAAGTTGTCTGTAGTCCAAAACTAGATGATATGAATCGTCTGGCTTGGAGACAGGAAACAAAGGGTTATTCATTTGTGAGGTGCAAGTTTCAATCACCCCCTGATATTCAAGTTGATCTAAGATCTCCCTGACCTGTTTTTTAGCTTCTTGCTTAATTGGGTACTGTCTTTGAGGTGAGTCCTCATCCCATCCAACATGATTCTTATATAATGCAGGAGCTTGGGCTACTGCCCACTTTCTTGCAAGTGTATATTTTTTATGGATTGGAATGTGATTTGAGAAGGCAGGCATAATCATTTCTTTGCCATGGGGCACTCCCTTACAAACTCCGGTGGCCAGTCTTTTTCAGCTAAAAGGATGTCATAGCCTTTGGAGAGGTTATCCCAAAATAGACCCCTTATTTTCCTAGTCTTATCTCCCTCTATACGTAATGTTATTTCGTATATTTTATGAGGTTTGCTAACTCTGGTGTCTGCAGTTTCCACCTGAATGTATTCATTCGTGTCCACTGTCTCCAGATGATTCATCAGGATCTTGCGAGCTATGCTCACTTCTGCTGCGCTTTCTAGCATTGTCTGAGCCCACTCTCCGTTTTTCAGCTGTGTCCTCAGTATCCTCGGCATGTTTGATTACTTTAATACTGGCTACCTTCTTTTTTGGAAATTGTAATTTTTTACTTTGATGAGCAGGTTCCTTGTCTTTGGACTTGACGTGCTCTTCCCTGTGTTCTGACCGTCCTCTTCTTTCCGATTTCTGCGAGGAAGTCTGAAAAGATCAAGAGGGACGTGTATCAATATCTTGATATCTATCAGGTTTCTTCAAATTATCCCTATTTCTAAGGTTGTATCTTTTCTCAGAGGGCTCCCTCTGGGGAGACTTGTGTCCTTGGTCCGGAGATCTTTCTCTCCGCCGAGGAGACTTTCCTCTGGACTGGAATCTTTTTTCTTTGGGAGTGGAGTGTTTATTTCCATCCCAGCTCTTTTTTGGAGTGTTTAAATTATTTTTAATAAATATTTTTTCAGGATTTTCAGTTAGTTGAGGTTTTACTGGTTTCCCACCCAAACTATCTCTTCCTAGTTCTTCATAGGATTTTTCTATGATTCTGGCAAGTTCAAATGGCTGTTCTGCTATATCTGTTTCTTTCAGTTTCTGGCGGATCGCCACAGATGCTGCTTCTCCTTTTATGTTTGATAATAATAAAGCTGAGACCTGCTTTTAGTCTTTCAGTAATTTCATACCCAGAGTTAAAGCAGGTTCTGGACCGTATTCATTTTGAATCTGTCTTAGCACATCAGGTATTACCGCCATGGACGGAACACCATGTGTTTTTGTGTAAATGGAAGCAAAGACTGTGCCCCAAGTGTCACAGTCCTCCACATGTGGTGTGATCCCCATTGGAAGACAGATAGTCAGAATTCTGTGTTTCTCAGTAGGGGTAGTATCCGGAAATACTGCCTCTATTTGAGTGATTTTTTGTGCTAACCAGAATGGAATTTGTTCCCGTTTTGCGGGTACTTTACCCAGACATGACTGTATGTTGTGTGGTGTTATTTTATTTGTATTCCCCTGATGAGGGGTCAGATGTGGAATGTTAATAGCTGGTTGAACTGTTGAAGTCCGCATTACATATTGGACTAATTGTCTATGAATTTTAATCAGTTCTTTTAGCTGTGCTAAAAGTTCTGGTATTGACATTTTTTCAATGTCTGGATGTGGTGTGTAACCGGCTAGAACCGGCCACGTTGCTCCTGGTCTACCTAGTGGACCGAGCCTGGTGATGTGATTATTATGTTTTAGGGCGCCTTTAAACCAGAGCAGGTGCTCTTGGTATTTTAATGGGATTTCCACCTCCTCGAAAAGGGTGTACTCATCCGGAGGTTCCTCTATTTTGTAATAGTGGAACTCATGTGTGACAGCGTTTGCTGTTGGAAAGTTTATCCATGAATAGAATACCTCTGTCTGCCGATACTCATGTGCCTCTATTACGAATATGACTGTACCACCTCTCGATGTTAGTCCATTTTCTATTAGTTTAAGAGTTATAGTTTTTCTTATGCTGACCGGGATGAGTATTGCATCCGGGTCATTATGTAGCAGAGTTGTGTCATCCGCTAGGAGTTGAGCTGCTACTCTAGCTGCCTCTCTTTCTTCTTCATTGTCTGACATTTTACTGACAAGAAGGTTTTTTGTTGCAGATTAAGTTTTTCAAGGAAACAAAGATTAGGTGCACAATATTTTGGAGCACTGTATCCTTCAACGTTGAATAAACCAAAAACTATACATAGAAATCTCTTTCTACTAAGTTCCGGCGGATTTTAACCTTTGACCCACTCCAGACGTCTTTGGAGTATTTACGGGAGAAAGGGTCTGTGTGAAAAAGCACTACTGAGTTACTCTAATGTCTTGCGTTAGATTTATCGCCTTAGCAAACCGTTGGGCGCCATGTAGTGTAGTTCCTATATTCCCAATAGGCTCTGCGCATTGGAATAATATATTCAGTAGTGTAGACGTAGGACTGAGGTTATCTAGGTCTTTACTGACTATATTAGACTTAAGTTTTTTTGTGCCAGCTAGCTCAGAGTTCACTAGAAACTTTCTCGAATAAGCGAGGAGGAGTTTAACCTCCCTGAATAGACAAGAAGGGATTTAGTTTCTGACGACCATAAAACATGACAACTTTGCTCTCCCTGAATAAGAGTATATCTCTAGAGTCGTGTGAAAACAAAAGACAGCTATTTCACTCAGTCAATAAGTGCGTACTTAGTTTCACCAGATTGCAGAGAAAAAGAGGGACGGGCGTTTTCAATAAAAGGTGTTATTTATTGAGCAGTCTCTTTCCTCATACAAGAGAAATGAATTGCTACAATTGCAATACTTATAGTTAAGTAAAGTGCATACAGTAAAAGCAGGATTATGAAATAATACTGTAAAAGCATTGATATGGTTTCTTAGCCATATGATACTTTAAAATGGATAAAATAGATACATACATATATACATTGACTAATCGTACTCAATTGGTTCTTCTAACTACGCCTACCCCGGTGTACCTGACCTAAGCCTAATACATGGGAGGAAGTAAGTAAGTAGCAGTTTAAGTTAAGTTTGGTTTGCCAAGAATCTGACTCAAGAATTCTCTGTAAGGGTTTAGTCAGTTCAGTACCTGGGTAATAGAAGGCAGGAGGGCTGGTATCTCTCTCTCAGGACTCGGTATCCCAGTCACCCGCAAGGGTAAGCTGGAAACGCCGGAGGCTGGATTTCTCGGCAAGAGAAAAGACAGCGTCTTTCTCAGCGCGTCAAAAAGGGAGGGGCAGCGTCCGTGGGCTCTCGCATCAGCTGGGCTCTCGGGCAAGTAGTCGCTGCTCCAGATTCACCACCACCGTGTCTTTGCTTAAGGCAGCGTTGGTATATTTATACCTGAAAGGTGCCGGGGTTGACGTAAGGATGGACATAAGACGTCAATAAAGATGTCACTAAGAACTGGTCGTTCTTACAGTGCTTTACAGGAGTTCTCGGACGAAATCAAAACAATAGCAGGCGGGGATTTCCCAGGTTTGCTGGAGGCTTGGATTTGTTTAAGAACTCGGTGTGCTTTCTAGGGGGCTAGAGGAATAGGCTTGCTTAATGTGACAGCATGCGCGATGACCGAATTATGAAAATGGTTTCTGTGCCGTTGCAGGGATATTATTGATTTATAACCGGACAAGGGCAAAGAATAGGATATTGATTCAGGTACCTAGATAAAACACACTACAATCTGGGCCTGGGGCCTTACTCCTACTCATCTTCTTTAACTGGACCCTGATTTCCCCTTCAGTAATCTCACCCGATAGAGTCTTTTTATCTGCCTCGCTCAATTGAGGTAGTACCCTCTGGCTCCACCACTTCTCCAATTCTTCTGTTCCAGTCCATAAAATTTCCTGATATAACTCTTCCATGAAACCCCTGGCTTCAGCCCTGATCTCTTCATCATTAGTCAGCTGTTTTCCCGAGTTCCGTTGGGACAAGGTATTGATGTTGTTCCTAGTCCTGTCTGATCTGGCTTTCCACGATAGGAGTGCACCACACTTCTCCCCATATTCAAAGTTTTTAAGTTTGCTGGCCTCCCATCTATCATAAATCAACTTATCGGCTTTGGCTTTAAAACTCAATTGTTACTCTAGAAGTTCCTTTTCGAGTTCTGGGATCTTCTCTCTTTCCCCTAAAGCTGCCTGCTGTAGTTCCTGTTCTTTCTTCTTAATAGAGTCCAGATCTTTAGCTTCTCTTTCTTTTATCTCTTTTCTTTTTTGTTTCATCTGGTATCCCAAAAAGCCTCTGAGAAAAGCCTTGAATGACTCCCAGACAGTTTGTTCTGTAGTCGAACCCGCATTAAATAGGAAGAACTCCACTATACTGCTCTTAATTTTAACTCCAATGCTATCTTCCAATAGGATGGTTCTATCTAAGGTCCATCTACGTTCATAAACAAAATTCTTGAAATTAATAGTTAGTTCTACAACCAAGTGGTCTGAAAGACCCACTGGGGTATGGGAAACTGAGGTCAAAACAGATTTAAAGATATGGTCTACCAGGAACAGGTCTATTCTTGAGAATTGCTTGTATTTTTTACTATAGAAAGAGTACTCTCTTAAGTCACCATTCTTGGCTCTCCAGGCATCCATCAAGTTGAAATCTTTTATTATATTCTTAAGAACTGAAAAAGACCTCTTAGGCGAGACATATTTTGCTCTGGAGGTACGATCTAGCTGACAATCTAAAACAAGATTAAAATCGCCCCCAAGAATGACAGGTGTTGTGCTGAAGATTAGAATCTTCTCAAGGTTTTGAAGAAAAGTTTCGTTATCTTCATTTGGGCCGTAAAAAACTCGAAATGTATAAGGTGAACCAGCATTCAGAAGGACCGCCACCAGCCATCTCCCTGACTGGTCAGTGTCCCAGCTCTGTACACTAATTCCCTTGTTGGCCCTGATAATTATTGCTACTCCCCTAGAGATTCCCTTCTGCCTAGAGCATAGCACATCCTGTACCCAATGTTTTTTCTCAAAAACCCTCTTACACACTTCTGCCTCAAGATGAGTCTCCTGCAGCAAATATATACTAGCCTCTAAGTTCTTTAAAAAATCGCAAACCCTCTGCTGTTTCTTAAAACTTCCTATTCAGTTAAGGTTCCAGGAAATGATTTTACTACTAGTATGCAGGTTTACAGCCATAACCAAATATTACCAAATATTACCAGCCAGCAACCCTCCGGGATAAATGCAACATCTGAGTCAGTGTGTATTGTGTTTCTGTGGTTAAATGAGGACTTTTTATTCCTTTTTCCCCTTCCCTCCCCAACCCACCCATTCCCTCCCCTGAGGAACCCCCCTTCATCTTAGGCGTTGTCTAGCCTCTATGGAGCTCCCCGTCTTTCAGCACCCTGTCTATCCTATCCCTTTCCATCTATTATATGTGATTAACTGTGTTTAAGAAAAAAAAATAATTCCTTAATGCCTTATATATGCAGTGTGATCCCCCCCCCTTTTTTCCCCTTCCAAGGAGAACTAATCATTACCTCTGGTATACAATGTTCATTTTCATTTAAGCAGTAAGTGCTAGCGAATGTCAGGTATATGGGCAGTAATGAAAGCTAGGTACACCCAAACCGGACTACTCCCTCATGTTCACCAACAGCTCGTCTACTTCTTCTGGCAGGTTACAAGTGTGCATTTTGTTATTCCACATGATTTTAAGCATAGCTGGAAACTTCATCTGAACTCGCGCCCCCAATGATCTAAGTTTAGGCATTCTTTAACCTAGTTCCCATTGTCTCTGAGCTGTTTGTCCTCCTATATCAGCCCTGATTTGGTATGGATTGGCCCGATAGTGGAGAGAGGCGCTCGCCAAAGATCTGCTAAGTATCAGCTCCTTAACATTGTACGTCTGGAAATATACCAGAATTTTCCTGGGTGCCTTACGGTCTGGGTGTAATCTGAAGGGGTCTCTATGGACTCTCTGTATTTCTGCTTCTAAATCTATATCTAAATGGTCTTTCAGAACACCCTCCCTAAGGAGTCTACAGACAAAGGTTTTAATAACCTCCACTTCTTCCCCCTCGGGTATCTTCAGTATGCAGAGATTGTTCCGCCGTGAGTGAGTCCCCAGCCGTTCCATGTCCATCATTAGAGCCCTGTTTTGCTTTTTTAAGGCACAAAGATCGGCGGAGTTCTCTGCCGTGGTGACTGAGAGGGTAGAGACCTTCTTTTCCAGTGTGGTCGTCCGAGTCTCTATTCCTTCCAATTTGGTTTCCAAAAAGTCAAACCTGTCATGTAATCTTTTCTGGTTTGCCTCAGAGATTTCGAACTTTTCAAGCAAGTCACCCCTCAATGAATGAATAAAAGTCCTATTTTATCAAGCTCTGAGGGAGGGGTAGGAGACTGAGCCGTATCCTTATCGGATCTGGCGTAAGTTTGAGAGGTTAAAGTAATTGTAGTGTCAGGCTGATTACACACTGGAGTTGCCTCCAACAATGTATGCTCTCCCAATAACGGATGGGATGACCCAGCACCTTCTGCTATCGTGGAATCTTGATGGATTAGAGTATTCTCGGTCGCACTGTTGCAGCCACTCATCAGTATGTCTTTGTCTAGACTAACCGGACTCTCTAGATCTTCTAGATCCTCCTCAGCTTGTATTTCCGCTATAGGGGAGTACCGGTTCTCCAAAACTGGGGCAAATAAAGAAGGGGGCTGAGTTAACTGGGTTGACTGTGTATCTACTTCTACACCTACCCCCTCCTTCATGGAATTCATTTTCTCCATTACTTTAAAATAACTTTTGAGAGAGGGTGTGTTTTTTTGTGTTAAAGCCTGCTGGGGGGGTTTACTACTGTTACTCTTCTTCGCACATCACTTCCTCTTGCTCTTATGTGGTGTAAGTGGTGAAGGTCTCACTTTTTCACCCAATTCTGCCGAGTCCAAAACCCCCTGCTGCTTTAGTTCTTGCTTAGACCTCAGTTGGTATCTGTTTTTTACCACCTCCCCTCTGCTTTTAGACTGCTTAATGCTAATTAATTCTCTCTCTACGGTCCCTGAGAACACTGTTACCAAGTTTGTTTCTGCCGGAGCTAGGGTCTCGGAGCTTACTTGACACTGGCTAAACAAAACTGGTGCTCCAGCTGACAGAACTGCCTCGATACGAACACTTCCTTTAACTGAGGTTAACTATTTAGTGGCAGAAAGGTGTCCCCAGCCCACAGGGCCTCTAAAGTGATGCAGAAACGCTCCTTTTGAGTGTTGCCACACTTGCCATTTCCAATTTGCACACCCTGAAACCCAAACCCCAGTCCCAGTTCCCGAACTTATCTTCTCTGTCTCTGGCTGGTTCCGGGAGACCGTGGAGACCGTCACCAACACCTCGGCTGCTGTTCCCGGAACCTCTTCCAGAACAGCGTTTCTCCTGACGTGGATCGGCCCCGCCTTGTCCTCCAGGTGCGAGTTCGGTGTTACCATCTCCCCCGGGTCCTAAAGCTGCCTCCGTCTCCGCCACTGCTCTGCTCGCCTCACTCGCCTCGCTCCCCTCAAGGTATCGTAAAATATAGGCAGGGAAAAACCAAGAAGAGAGAAAACTTGTTTTTTACCGTGTTACACCACTCGGTTTCCCGTATCGTCCGTTCTCATCGCAATGCTTCCGTAAGGGAAAATCTGAGGCTGATTTTCGGTACTTTCAGACGGGGAGCTCCGCGACAGCCGTTAGCCTGCCGCCGCTATGTCCCTCTCAGGCCTAGTCTTGACATTTCTGATAAACCATTGCCTGTTTGTGGATGGCTCTTGTCTCAGGGACAATGAGGGAAACCTAAGGGCTGCTAATGCTTTCTGTACCTTTATGGGATTGGTGAAAGCTCTCTGGCTTCAAGGAGTATTCTCTGTGCAGGTGGAAGAACTGATCGCCCTTACCAGAGTCTGCTGCCTTTCAGGCCAGCTAAAAGTGACAATATTCACCGATAGTCAGTATGGGTTCGGTGTCGTTCATGACTTTGGACAGTTATGGTCTCAAAGGGGATTCATGACCTTATCAGGGTCTCCAATCGGCAATGGCGAAAACATGAGAAAACTGTTATAGGCCCGGCAGATGCCAGCACATGTTGCTGTCATTAAATGCTCTGCCCATTGTAAAGGAAATTATTTTGTGACAATTGGAAATTGTTATGCAGATAAAGTTGTAAGTTATTGTGCACTAAATATTTGCACTTTCAATGGTGAATACACAAATGAGGGAATAGATGAAACCAATGTCAGTCTGCTGACACATGGAAGTAAAGAGGTTGCAAAAGGAAGTTACAGAGGAGGAAGAGCAAGGTTGGATCAGCAGTATGTATGAAGCGAGATGATGATATTTGGGTTTCAGGAGATCGAAGACCAGTACTGCCTAATAGTTTGCTTCCACCGATAATGAGGTATTATCATGAGGTGATGCATGTAGGAAGGGATGCCATGGTAAGGTTGTTTAAGCAGACTTGGTTTAATCCGAAGTTTCGAGCAATGGCTGAGGCATTGTATTATCGATATGTGACCTGCTAGCAAATGAATGTGGAAAAGTGTACTGCTGTTACATTTAGGTACATAGGGAGATGCCAGTATGCAATGGATTGAGGTACATTCTAGTAGTGGTGTGCATTTTGTCACGTTGGGTGGAAGCCAACCAGACTAGTAGATGCAATAGCCTCACTGTAGCTAAGCTGTTATTGAGGGAACTCATTCGAGATTTGGATTTCCAACCTCTTTAGAATATGACTGAGGAGTTTCTGAGAATTCTATGTGCAGCGTTACAAGTGGAGTAGTGGTAACACTGCAGTTATTGGCAAGAAGATTAAGGTATCGTGGAACAAGTCAACGGCACTTTGAAAACCAGGATGGCTAAAGTGTGTGCTTCAGCATCTCTAAAATGACTTGATGCTTTGCCTCTGGTGCTGATGCGTCTTTGCAGTATCCCAGATCAAAGAACAGGACTGTCGCCCCATTCGATAACCCTGGAGAGGGTTATGCGGTTGCCTGCTGTGCTTGCAAATGTGCTTGTAAACATCACAGATGACTTGGTGCTCGATTCCTGTAAAGAATTGGCTAACGTGGTTCATTCTGTGTTTGATCAGGTTGAAGTGGCGACATCATTGCCACATCAGGAGCAGTGCCACAACCTTAGTCCTAGTGACTGGGTCATGATGTTATGTTATGTTAATAGGGCATTTGTAAGCGCACTATCACCGATTGGTTTCTTGGCGCTGAGATCAACAGTAACACAAGCACGGAAGGTAGATGGTAGGTTTAATGGAAAGCTTGTCTGTAGAGCCAGGTCTTCAAGGCTCTCCGAAATGAGAGGAGGTCCTGGCAGATCCGGATCTCAAGAGGGAAGGAGTTCCACAAGTGAGGTGCCAGTGTTGCAAACCTACGACCTCCAGAGCGTTTGAGTTTGAAAGAAGGTATCTGGAGGAGGTCAAGATGGGAGGATCGGAGGTTGCGAGATGGGACATACTTTGTAATTAGTTTGTCAATAAATTTGGGGCTTTTGCAGTGCAAGGATTTAAAAATCATACATCCTGTTTTAAAAGCACAGCGCTGAGCCACTGTAAGCCAATGGAGCTTCATGAGTAAAGGAGTAGCCGCATGCCACCTCGGTTGACTCAAAATCAATCTAGCGGCATAGTTCTGCACCATTTGGAGGCGTTTTAACAAGTAAAGGGGGAGACCTAAATAGATAGAGTTCACATAATCCAAATGGGACAGCACGGTGGCCATCACAACCTGGGTAATCGCATCCAAGGTAAGAAGGCGTCGGACCTTTCGGATCTTTTTTAATTGAAAGAAGCATTTAGAGACCACCTGGCCTACTTTTGCTTTTAGTGAAAGTTCACAGTCCACAGTAACCCCAAGTGTTTTAGCCGATGGTGAAGGGGTCGGGACTTGACCCAGGTCCGATGGCCAGTAGTGGGGACCCCAATACTTAGCGCTGTCTCCGGTAAGGATCAAGTCGGTTTTTCCCGGGTTTAATTTTAGCTGATTTTGGTCCATCCAAGCTTTAATGAACCTCATGGTCGATTGGAAATGCAAGATGGAGGTTTCAGAGTTATCGACCATGAATAGCAGCTGTAAATCATCAGCATAATTAAAAACCTTCACTTGCTCCTCTCTAAGGGCCTGGATCAAGGGGAGGATGTAGAGATTGAACATGTGGGGTGACAGGGACGAGCCCTGTGGGACTCCACAGGTAATGGACTGTTTTGAGACAGCTAGATCTCCAAGACGTACTGCTTGAGTACGGTTCTTCAAAAAGGACATCAGCCAACCGGCCGCCGTGTCCCGGATTCCGGCCTGTTCGACACGGCCGATCAGAATGTTGTGATCGACCGTGTCGAATGCGGCCGACAGATCCAGGAGCACCAGAGCCTGAGGGGAACGTCTGTCGGCACAGTCCCGTAGCGTATCCAGCACTGTGGTTACCACTGCCTCGGTTGAGTGTGCCGGCCGGAACCCTGCTTGATGGGAATCAAAGCAGACGGATTCCTCTAAAAAGTTGGAGAGGCATTTGGCAACGTGGGCCTCCAACACCTTTGCCAAGTAAGGCAACAAGGAGATGGGCCGATAGTTTGCCTTACAGGATGGGTCAGCCCCAGGTTTTTTCAGGAGCGGTATGACCGTGGCTTCCTTAAACGCTAGAGGAACTAAGCTGGAGGTCAGGGAGTCATTCAGAAGCGAAAGAGCAGGGTCCGGGAGGGCCGAAAAGCACTCTCTCAGAATGTGGGGGGGGGGCAGCTGTCTGAGGGGGCACCAGATTTGACTCTTGTTAATAATTCCTGGAATAGAGCCTGGGTTATAGGTGGAAAACTACACAGAGTGTTAGGGTTCTTCTTAATTGCTAATCCAGAAGTAATTAGGGTCGCAGACTGGGGGATACTGGCTTTAATATTTACAATTTTCTCACTAAAGTAGGTGTTAAGTGAGTCACATAGGGACTGGGTAGGGATTGTCTTAGGGCGGACAATATCCATGTTTGTAAGTTCATTAAGGATGTTAAAAATGTCCTTGGATCTATTAGAAGATTTAAGGATACGGGATGAGAAATGGGCCGCCTTCGCGACAGAGATGGCATTCATATATTCCTTCCTAGCCCTTGTATATTTGATCTTTGACTCAGGGTCAGAGTCGCGACGCCATTGGCGTTCCAGCTGACGCAAGGCCAGTTTCCTGGATTTTAAATCAGAGGAGAACCATCTATGGGCGTCAGCTCGCCGTGCCAGTCTGACTTTTTTGTAAGGGGCATGCAAGTTACTAGCGGCTTGTAACCAGCCGGAAAGAATGGATTCTGAGGAGTTAATATCACCTTAGAAGGTGGGGGTGGTATTGCCTAGTGATTGTAGAAATGCTACTTTATCCGTAGCATTCCAGTTCCTAGCTAAGCCACCTATGGCCGGTGTGATAGTCCTAGCGGGGGCAAAAAGTAGATTGAATTTGAGAATTAAGTGATCAGACCAGAGACAGGGGAGGGTTGTCGGGGTAGTTACACAGGTAGTGTTGGTCCACACCTGGTCTAGGATGTGGCCCTTACAGTGAGTAGGGGAAAGCACTAATTGAGAAAAGTTTAAGTTGGACATAAGTTCAGTTAGTTCGACCGATTGCGGGCTTTCCATGGGATCGTTATACCAATAGAAGATCCTAGCATGATCCAGAACTAGATTAGCAATTTGGTCGCAGAGTGACATGGGGAATGTTGGCATCGAATTAGGAGGTCTGTACAGAAGTACACATGCCATTGTCATATGGGAAAAGTTGATCTTTAACACTAAATTATCCGTGTTTGGTAGTGAGAGGCAGGGCAGAGTGGTAACTACCAGACTTGTGTGGATAATTGCCGCAACTCCTCCGCCCACTTTCCCCGTGTCCCGATCTGCATGAAAGATATAATAGTTGGGTGGGAGAGCTGCTATTATATCCGGAGCAGAATCTGGGGTTAGCCACGTCTCGGTGAGCAGGAGAATATCCGGTTTCTCCATCCATCCATCTGGTGTTTCACCAAGGAGCAAGTGTTTAAATAGAGGATTGTAAGGGAATGGGGATGTGGCCCAAGGTTTACCTGGCAGTTTGCGGGGGCTGCTAGAGAGCTACCCTTAATCAAGATGCCATATTTATGTGCCCGTCTGAATGTATCCATAGGCAAGTAGTCCTGACCCTTACTATATTCCATAAGTTCTTCCCTGGAGTAGTGTATAGGGCGATCAGCGTTATCTGCCCATGGTCCCGGCCGGGCGCAGACGGGCTTGTCTTTGGCGCGTATTCGGCGCGCCGTCGACACGCCCGCTGCGCTTCCTGGGAGGAGTTGTCATTATATGGACGTAGAGGTGGGAGGGGCCGAGCACTGAACCGCTCGCCTGCTCCTCACCTAATATGGTGGCTTCGGCTCTAGACCCCGGCAGCGCCTAATCGGCTGCAATGGGGCGAGCAGGATCAGGGGAGCGAGACAGAAGTAAGTTATAAGTAATGCCCAGAGTGCTCGATGGGTCGATTTAAAACAAATCACAATTATACGATTTTATACTTTTAAAAATCAATTTTGTAGCTCACTCGCACAAGCAGTCCCGGCTTCCGCCACAGGACACACAACATCCGCGTGCACACTGTTAGTCGGTGCACGCGATCAAGATTAGCGTTTTTAAGTGGACAGAGGTGGGAGGGGCCGAACACTGAACCGCTCGCCTGCTCCTCACCTAATATGGTGGCTTCGGATCTAGAACCCGGCAGCGCCTAATCGGCTGCAATGGGGCGAGCAGGATTGGGGGAGCAAGACAGAAGTAATGATGATGAAAAAACATTTGAGTAAGAACTGTCTTGAACCTCGTTGGTGTAGTCCGTACTAGGTGATCTTGGTCTCTACCACTGCTGTGAAGTGTGGTTGTCTTCCTAATTGGATGCATGTGTCCCACACTTGTAGAGTCCCATGTCCCCTGGAATGAGTAACATAACCTCCCCCAGAAGAGACACTAGCAGTGGTCAAAAGGCCACAGGAGGAGGTCAGTCAAGGTGTAGGGGACCAGACAGAGCCTGAGGCGGCACTTTAACGATCTGAGGGGGTTCTTGGTGAATCTGAAGCTGAATCTGAATTCGATGAAGCTGATGCTGTGCTGGTGAATGAATGAGGTTCTTTCTGACCCCAAAGAAGAGACTAGTGTTGTGGGATCATGAGTAGTGCTGGAAGAAAGCTTGCCAAAAATAAGGAGAGGAAAAGGTTGAATGTATCCCCTGAAAGAACTCTTTCACCCAAAACGGAGGCATCTGGTGAATCAGAGCTGAGTGGAAATTAAAGTGAAGGATTAAATCTCAGAAAATCTAAAAAATCGATAGTGCCTTGTCGAAGGTACTCTTCTTCTGAGTGGACTTACCTAGCTACGGATGACAATGAGATCGACTTCTGGATGTTCTGGAATATTAGTGGAAATTCATCTGAAACTTTTGGAACTTGATTTGAACTATGTCTTTACATTTGCACTTCCTTACCTGACAAGATTATGTGCTTTGAGGAACTTAGTGCTGAATGAGACTGCATTTCCCTATCTGAATCCAGAAGAGTCTCCTGTGCTTATTGATGGACTGAGAATAATGATCTTGGAGATGCTTATTAATGAACTTTGTCCTCACATTATTAGAGATGATGAATGAATGTTGTTGAGTTGCTTAAAAGAAGAATACCTAGGTCTAGGTGGAAGAAGAATAAAATTAAGGTTGACATTTAGAAGAACATGGGGTAGAGCTAGGGAAGCCTCATGAAGATTGTAAATATTTTGTAAATCAAGTTGAGCACAAATAAAGACTGTTTTGCTATTTGGACAGGGGGAGACCGACAGAGAAGATTCTGTTGCTGCTATTTCTCTACCCACTTGGTATGAAAGTGAATAATACTAGTCGTAGACATAGGTACATAATAGGCACAATATTAATAATTTTAGTGTTAGGCCTGATAGCACTGATTGTAGGATTAAGTTTGAGTTTGACAAATGTCAAGGAAGAGAAACATACATCTGCACAGAAACCATCACACAGTAGATGGAGGGTTGTATTCATTAGAAGGGAAGAATTTACATACTGATTGATCCAGAGGAGATTACACATTAAATGCTTACACTAATTTGCTTTATGAGTATGTTAACATAATTGAAGCAAGGGACTGTTATGGTTGCATGCAGTTACCTACTTCAGTGGCTGAGGGCATTACATGCCATCACATACATTGACATATGGCATTACTTGTAGCTTAGTGAGTGTTTTTTATGGTCAGGGTCATTTTTTAGTATTACTGTTCTAAATACTATTTGATCTTTTCAAATGTCCTGCTGTTCAAACATTTAAACCAACATTCCTATGTTCAGGTTGCAGAAACTGTTAGTAGATATTTTGCCCCGATTAAAACCCTAGATACTGCTTATGCATATAGGTACAATTTGACCTGTGTCCTTACTGACATTGAAAAGAAATTTCTAGAGCAGATAGAAGCTATAGAACAGTAAAGACTAATGCAGCTAAAGGAGTTCGTATTCCGAGTTGGTCACATGGAGAGGTAGATCATCAAGCTGCAGGGAACACAGGAGCATTGACATTAGATTGGCAACACCTAGGGAAATATTGCATACACCTTGATAAGAATACATACAATACTGCTTGTGTAGGAGAAAGTGAGTGTGATCATACTTTTGAGGTTTGAGGATCAGGGAAACTGTTTCTTTGATGGAAGAGACCCTGTGATTCCTGGAGTCTATTTTATTTGTAGCAAGAATGCTTATTTTAAGATGCCGAACAAATGATATGTAACATGTTACGTAGGTGTAATGTTTCCGAAGATTTATCATGTGATGAATTTTGATAATCCTGTTTGGGTGGAGAAATCTAGGTCCAAATGAGGTGCCAGTGTTGGAGAAATTGTGGGAAATATTTGTGGCACAATAATTCCAAATGTAGGGGTGATATTGAATGATATTAAGACTAGAAAACCTTTCACTGCAGTTGATAAGTTGTCTACTAATACAGCTGGAGATCTATTGTTTGTAAATACTGAGATGGTTGCTATTAGGGATATGGTCTTGCAGAACCATCTTGTGTTTGAAATTCTACTCGCAAAAGAGGGCGGCATCTGCTGGATGTTGAAAGTCCAACATTGCTTCACTTTGTCCCAGACAAAAGTAAGGACCTATAGAAGTTCATAAAGAATATTAATACCCTACATAATGAAGTGAATAGATTGGCAGCAGAAGTTGTTTGGGATTCAATTGGACATGGATTTAGTGCTTTAGGTAGATGGTTTGCTGATTTGGGAAGCGGTATTAGTTGGTTCAATTTTGAGACCATTGTTGATTATTCTCCTTTGTGTAGTAATCTTGATTGTGGGTTATGAAGGTGTACAGGAGATACAAGGCGAAGAAAAGAATCTCTCAAAAAAGAAAAGATTTGAAGTTAGAAAGGAAACAGAATGAGTATTACAATGAGATGAAGCACTTGGAGGAGTTCAAGAGAATATCATTTGCCACAACAAGAGTTAGATCAAGAGATAAGATTAAGAGACTGTGTCATGACTTGATTCACCATCAGAGGAGGGATTGGAGAAGTGTAATTTTGTTCCCATCTGAGATACTATAGGAATGCATCATAATCATGAGCAGTAAGCATTTGAATATATTCTGTGTGGTTAATGTTACTAAGGAGAATGGAGTATTGCATATTTAACATATCGCACATGAATAATTGGTGTATAGAACGTGTCTAGTAAAGGTCCATGTACCATTCATATATTAATGTGACAGGAGAAGTTAACATAAAATGTGTCTAATTCTGAGGTTAATAGAACAGAATGTGTATGTATAAACTACAGTTTAAACATTTATACGTGTAACAAGAATTATTTCCATGCAGGTGTATTTAGAATGACATCTCCGTAATTCTTTACAATGTATCCATGTATTAAGAAGCTGCATTTATTATGTGTGTAGAAATGTGCATGTATTCTGTAACCCTGTGCACTGCTAAAGTTGACTAGAGTGGGACTAGAGAAACCGGTTCAGTTCAAGCTCACATTTAAAGTCTAACATGTAATTCATATTTAACCTTCAATGTAGAATGCATTTACTTGTATTTTGTGGTTAAGGTGTGAGAAGATGAAGTTGGCAAGGAGAAGCACCTTAACGAGCAAAGAGGCAAGTTCTCATCGAGGAGGCGAAGAATGACCAAGAAGGAACAAAGCTGCAACTTATCGATGTGGGAAAGGTGGTGCAAGTATCCAGTTGTGCCAGAGTCCTCGAAAATTACTAGCAAAGAGTCATGTGGGATTATTTACCCTGAATGCAATTGATATTTTATGCTGAAACGTAGTGAGGGACAGGAGAGCAGATCTATGCATCTGCTTGAACGGCTTTATGCTACTTGACCCATGATTGGAGTACTTTAGCTCAGAAGACTCCGACAGCTGACACTCTTCGGATTTCACTTTTGCTAAATGCTTCTTAGTTTAGGGTTACCCTTTTTAAAGTAATGTAGGGAGTTCATGCTTACTTTGGAGAACCATTTGATGGAGTTTAATACTCAATTCTTTTTCCTGATTATTTGCTTCGCCATCATAAAGTTAGTTTTCTGCTTTGTATTATATAGGGTAAATACTTCATTTGTTTTGTCCTGTATTTCTATAGGATAATGTTGAGGTTGGTCTATATCAAATTACTTCTAAATTTATAATTAAACTCTACTAAACTCAGAATAAGTTGTCAAGTGGATCTTTGTGTGACAACATTGGTTACACTTTATTGAGATTTTAACAAGTAATTGTTTCCTCCCTTTACCTCTCATGATGCTATCAAGACCATTGGTCTGGAAATAAATGTTAGAGTGGGCCCAAGCACCAGCACAGTTCAGAAAATTAGCGGCCACAATAGGGGAGCACAAGAGTTTGGGCACGGTGAATGAAGCGGTACATGGGTTACATTGGTGAAGATAGTTTTTACATTTCTTTTGAAGAAGACAGACACAATTGTGGCAGGCTTGGCTCATGAAGCAAAGAGATTGATATAAAATCCAAGTATGGGCAGGTAGCCAGTGAAAATAGGACAGATAGTGAGAGATATGAGCCTTTTTAGGTGGGTTTTATTTATTTATAGGTTTTATATAGCCCCAGCTAGACCCGAAGGTATCAGAGCGAATTACATATAATACAGGATCGTTCCATAGAAGTACATACATATATACAGATCATTCCATAGAAGTACATACATATATATAGACTAAGAAAAACGTGCAGTCAAAGTACTTCCAATATGAGGAAATTCAAACAGCACAAGGTAATGTCGTGAATGACAAGGAAGAAGCTTAAACAATCAAATGCCTGCCTTAAAGGATGTAAAAGGATTGGGTGTGATCATTAAAAACATAACTTGGTTTGTTTGAATATTAAAGTATATGTTGAGCAGTAGGTATTGAAGGTTCCGGGTTGAAGATTAGTTTGACAGCTGCATACTGGATACACAGCAGACACTGAAGAGAGTAATGAGGGAGTTGCACTAATCTAAGCAAAATAAAATGAATGACTTAATGACCAGATATCGCAAAGGTTGATTGATTGAATGATTTTTCAGAGACCCCAAAGAAGAATAAGCACTGGAATATCTTCACATTGCCCTTTCATTGAGGATATGTGATGCTCCATCCCAGAGATATATTACCTTAGTGCCCAGGCGCACCTTGCCTACTACTAGTTTCATCAGGCCTCATTTATGGAATTTTGGCTTAGGGCAGTGCAGCAAGGCACCTTGCTGTGCTGCCCCACACCAAAGTGAACGGGCAGCAATATGGTGTATTACTTTTTTTCGGCACTGCGCTGGCGCTGTTTTTGCAGCTCAGGCTCAATGTAGGAACCCGGGTGCCTCTGTTGCTTGCAGGATTGCTTTTGTGCACCTTCCTGCACAAAAATAATCCATTGAGGCATTTTCCTCTTTCAGTGTGTGCTGCAAGATGCAGCACACATAGAAAGAGGAAAAAACAGAGAAATAAACATATTTTGCCTCATTAAGCCACATCTCAGGAAGCTTACGCATTTGGTGCTTCCCAGGTTTACATGAATTTGTAAATCTGGGGCAGCGTAGAATTCCAGGGGTGTTGCATGGAAAAACCCACTGTAACGCCCATGGAACACCCCCTGGGCGCAGTAAGGCATTGCAGCGATTTGCGCTGCGTCGACTTGCTCATGATTTGTGAGGCCACTCAAAGCTGTGCAGGGTGGTTTTGCATGGATTCATAAATCGGATTGAGAGGACTGCGTTACGCATGTACTGCTTTACGTGGTGCAAAAGGGAAGCAGGGCTCTCATAAATAAGCCCCATCCCATCTAATGCCTGTGCACCTGGCTATGGAGAAGGATGCAGCCTCCCCGTCTCGCTCAATGCACTTGTTGGGGCCCTGGGGCCTTGTTTCTCACAAGGTGCACCTTCCTGCACACAAAAAAATCATGCCACCAACACAGACACCCTTACACCAAGGTGAAAGGATGCCTGCATTGGCTGAAAATTATGCGCCGGCACTGGCTGAAAGGACAGGAATGCACTGTATCTTGTAAATACTGTGAACTCCTGCCATTTTGAATTGGTGTGAGGCAGCGCACCAAAATTACTTGTGGCGCAGCCCTACGACAATTCTTTGTAAATGAGACCCTCTATCTCCACACTATATACGACTATGCTGGAGGAGTGCATGAATATGGCATACACTGCCAAGTTCGGGTTGCAAAAGGTAACTGGGCACCACTGTCAACGCCGACATGTGGAACTTTTGCTGCAGACAAACAGACATGATATCTTCCAGCAGTCACCTATGCATTATCCTTTATCAATACCTACATAGAGAATATTACAAACTGAAATCTCTACATAAATAGGGGTACGACAGGACTCCAGGTGTGACAGGTGCGCATGGGAGAATGCGGACTTACTACACTTGGCATGTGCATGCATCAATATACTGAGTTACTGGTGGGAAGTCCTCAGAGCAAGTTAGTCCACAAGCTGCCTTTTGAACCCCGAGTGACGCTTTTGGGATCGGGTGGACATTCTGCATGCTAGCGATACAGAGCCTTGGTGCTTCTGCTGGTGCAGCCACAGGTCACCTGTTGTTGGGGCAGATGCTACTACTCTCCCAAATATAATAATTGGATTGATGCCTTGGTGTATTGCAATGAACAAATAGAACTTCAGGGTGAATTCCAATCACCAACAGCCGGCTCCAAGGAAATTTCGGATGACTTGCAGTACTTTTTGCTGTTGGTGTCAGGGCAGAAGGATGAGGAGGTATAAGCAGGACAGATGGAGGCTGGCTGGCCAGGAGGAGCAGCAGGTTGGGATGAAGAGTGGATGCTAATGCGGTTGAGTATAGGTTGGTCAAGTGATGCCTTCTGGACGGCAGATGGCATACTGGTTGATATACTGTTCTGTGGGAAGCTATGGACTTCATATCCTGGTGCGTGAAAAACAGAGGGCGCGAGTGTGTTATTTTCAGTTTGCCTTGCCGCCATGTGTCAGCGAATGGCGCGTCATATTCCTAATGCAGGACTCTGTACTGAAAGTAGATGTATCTTTCTGTATTGTGTAGAGATAAAAATGTAATTTAAGGGGAGGAGCTTCGCGCGTATCCAAGATGGACACGTGAGCACAGGGCTCCCGAGACCCTTTCCGCCTCCAGCATCTATCCTGTAAACAATCCTGATTTGGACGACGGGTACTTATCGCTGATGCCCTGCTGATGCACACACTTTTTCCGAAAATCGAATTGGCCGCCGGGAACCGGACTTACTGCACTTTGAACTTTGCGGCCTATACCGACGACCATCCGGGGCTTGAGTCCCCGAGGTACCCAGGTGGCAATTGAACAACAACAGCTGGTGCGACACGCCCGCTGCCCCTGTGGTACTTTCGGTTTCGCTTTTGGTCATTGCAGACAGCGTCTTGCTGCCGATCGGCGCGTCTGCCCTGATTCTGCTGCCAACCCTAGGCCGGCTTTGGATCCTTGTCCTCTCGCTTCTACAGGCTTGCCACAACGGTAATCATTCTGACCAGATCCCAAAGGTTCCGTCAGAGCTCGTCGCCTGTCATGGCGGGCAGGGCGGATGTCGAGAAGCGTACCACCAGAGGCCCATCCCGAGGAGGGGTTGCCCAATCCCAGACAATTGATCGCTTTACTCGCCCGAAGGGATCCCCGGGTGGATCGAGTAAGGTACTCGAAGAAACTGGTGATGGTGCTCCTGAAACTGAGGAGCCAACTTTAAAGGATGTTATGGGCGCCATTGCAAGTGTTCGGACTACTATGGGTCAGCAGTATGAAACCCTGGCAGCTAAGATAGACACGGTGGCGATCGAAGTCAATCTCATCAGGGCGGACTTGGGAAAAACCAATGAGCGGGTCAAGTCCCTCAATATCAAGACTTCCAGCCTGACCACGGATGTCTCGGATCTCCAGACCGAGGTCCGCAATCTCCGGACGTCCAATGACCTGTTTGCCCGTCGGCTGGAGGATTTCGAGAGCCGGTCCAGACGCAACAACGTCCGCATCGTGGGTGTTCCGGAGAATTCTGCAGACTTGCCTACAGACGTCCTGGTGGAAGACCTTGTCTTGAAGACCTTGTCTTGAACCACCTGGCACCAAAGGGCCTCAGTAAACTTTTCGCGGTGGAACGGGCTCATAGAGTCCCCGGTGGGAAGCCTAAGCTGGGAGCCACCCCGAGGTCCATAATAGCCAGGATCTTTAATTTCCGGGACAGGGACGCTATCCTGCAAGCCTCACGTACCAATGGTCCCACCAAATTTGAGAACGTGTCGATCAGTTTTTACCCGGACTTTACACAGGCGGTGCAGAAACAACGTATGGGCTTTACGGGAGTGAAGAGGCGACTCAGGGACATGGGACTGAAATACGCCATGCTTTTCCCGGCCCGCCTGAGGATTGAACATGGAGAACGTGCGCTCTTTTTTGACCGCCCTGAGGTGGCCAGTGACTGGTTAGACACTTTGTCGGCGCGTCATACCAGCCCGGAGAGTTCGAGGGGCGCCGAAGGCGGCTTGGAAGAACAGGAGTAGTGAGTCTACGCCGGCGAGCCTGACTTTATGGCAGTGGCTCTGTGACTGTTGTGTTTCTACAGTATGGATACCCAGGGGTGGGGGGACTCGGGACTCTTCCTCCTCTGGGGACTTTTCCTCTCTTCTTGTAGGTTAGTTTAATGGGGCGACAGGCACACTGCAAGTTGGGGTGGCTTTTTGGTCTACCGCAGGGGTGCAGAGTGGGGGGTGTGTGTTTTGAGGGTTCTTTGGGGGTGGTGGGGGGGCCTTTTCTTTCTTGTTTGTATCGAGGCTGCGCTTTGTTCCATATTTGCTGCTATGTGCCTGTTTCGTGGCGGGGGGGGGGGCAGAATGTTTACTTCTGGGATGGGGGTAGGGGGATGAGGTTATTGAGCTGGAACGTCAACGGCCTTGGTGATAGGATAAAACGGGGGATAGTATTGCAATATTTGAAGCGATGCTCCCCAGATATAGTTTTACTCCAAGAGACACATTTAGTAGGGAATACGTGCCAAGCACTGAATAGACGGGGTTACCGGCTGGTGGCCCATTCCGGATTTACCACTGGGTCGAGGGGGGCGGGCATCCTGGTCAGGAACTCCCTCCCCCTGGAGATAGATGACACGGTGCTGGATGATAGAGGCTGCTACGCGGCTATTACGGGTAGGTGGGAGGGGAAGACGATCTCCATATTGTCTGTGTATGTTCCGCCTGGTCTACAGTCCACCACATTCACTGATTTGGGTAGGGTGGTTCTGGGGCTTCCTGACGGCTTATTGGTAGTGGGTGGCGAATTTAATTCCGTTGTTAATGAGGAGGAAGATCGTAGCCCCCCCAGACTCCTTCCCGCATCGCAGCTGTGTTTGGGAAAATTTTTAGACATGTTGGGTCTGGCGGATTGTTGGAGGCAACTGCACCCTGGACAGCTCCAGTACACCTTTTACTCAGGAGCTCATGGGAGTCTCTTGAGACTCGATTATATCCTCGTACCGGCGGTGCAGATGGTCTCTATAAGGGAAATCAAGCATTTAGCTAGGGGGGTCTCCGACCACTCCCCGCTCTGGCTCACTATTGATGTACAGCTGGGGGCCGGGGGTCGGATTGCCCCGATCAATCCATGGCACTTTCATAACCCCAAAATTAGATTGGAGGTGGTTAAGTGTATAGACTTCTATTTTGCTGAGAATGAGGGGTCGGTGTCCTCCCCGGTCTCCTTGTGGGAGGCTTATAAAACTGTGATTCGTGGTCAGACTCTGTCCTTGATTGCTAGCAAGAGGAGGCGCAAAAACGAGGAAGTGGTGGGCTTGGAAAATGAAATTAGTGGGTTGGAGGAACAGTTGGAGTCTGGGGCTACACCTGAGGGACTGCACTTTTTGGCTCTTAAACAGTCTGAATATAGGGCTCTGGTTACTGACGCGGCCAAGGCAATGAGTCGTGAGCAACAGGGACGTTTGTATGATGTGGGTGATAAAGCGGGAAAGTTGATTGCTTGGCTGGACAAACGTGATAGATTGAATCGGGTGGTGCCTGTTGTTGAGAAAGTGGATGGAACGCGAGTGGTGGACCCGGTTGAGATAGTCGAGGTTTTTGCCCAGCATTTCCAGAACGTTTACGCGCCGGTCTCGGACAGGCCGGAGGAAGACTCGCACTTGTTGCTTCGGGATGTCGCGTTGCCTAGCCTGTCAGAATCGGACAGGGAGCTTATGGAGGCGGACTTTTCCACCGATGAAGTTGCGCTCGCCATCCGCTCACTTCGCTCGGGGAAGGCCTCCGGTCCGAACGGTATACCAGTCGAACTGTACAAGCTATGCCCTGACAAAATGGCGCCGTATCTTTGCCGGATGTTCTCGGCATCGCGAGACCTTGGGTCCCTTCCCCGGGATCAGAGACTGGCGTCCATTGTGGTCATCCATAAAGATGGCAAACCCCGCGAACACTGTTCATCGTATCGGCCGATATCGCTCTTGAATGCGGAACCCAAGATCCTGGCGAAGCTTTTGGCAAACCGGCTGATTACGGTGATCAGTGATTTGATACACCCGGACCAGTCTGGTTTTATCCCCCATCGGAACACCGCGCTCAATCTTCACCGTCTTCATGGTGTCTTGGCGAGGGCAGGGTCTCTTAATGAGCCGGCCATCTTGGTTTCTCTTGATGCCTCGATGGCCTTCGACACGGTGGAGTGGCCATATCTGTGGGCTGCTCTTACTAAGTTTGGTTTTGGCCCTAAGTTCATTGAGTGGGTCAGGCTTCTGTATGCGCAACCGCTGGCTCAGGTGGTGGTCAACGGCAGGGCCTCGGAACCCTTTGTTCTCGGACGTGGCGCGAGGCAGGGGTGCCCTTTGTCGCCACTCCTGTTTGCGCTTGCCCTTGAACCCCTTGCTGCATGGCTCCGCTGGGAGCCCTCGCTCAAGGGCATTTGATGGTCCCCTGACTTCGAGGATCGCATATCGCTTTATGCCGACGACATATTGTTGTACCTGACCTCTCCCCGTAAGTCACTGGGAGTCCTGTTCGACGTCTTGAGTTCCTTCGGGAGGAACTCCGGTTTAGTTATCAACTGGGCTAAGTCCTGTATCTACCCACTCACTGGAGAATCACCTTCTCTGCCCCGCGTTTGCCCGATACCCGTTTCTAGAAGCGGCTTTGAATACTTGGGGATCTACATTTCATTGGACCCCGCGGTACGCTATGAGCGGAATTTATTACCTCCGCTTGCCCGGCTTAGGTCGGATGTTGCGGCGTGGTGTGGCTTGCCTTTGTCCCCCTTGGGAAGGGCGGCCCTGTTCAAGATGATGTCTCTTCCCCGCTTCCTGTACGCCGTCCAAAACACACTTGATCTGGTGCCGGCTAGCTATTTCCGTGAAATTGAGGGCCTCCAGAGGAGACTCGTGTGGGGCGAACGACCCCGCATTGCATTGGCAAAGTTGACTTTGCCCTGGTACGACGATGGTATAGTGTTGCCTGATATTAAAAGATACTACTGGGCATCTCAATTGAGCGCTGTTAACCATGCCATGTACGGTCCTGTTCCGAATCCCGCATTCGAGATGGATAGGTGGCAACTTCCCGGGGGCAACTATAATAGAGCGCTCTACTCTAGAGCCGCCAGGAAGAACCTGACGGGTCCCACCGGGGTGGCGGTGCGAGTGTGGGGTAGTGCAACTACGGCTACGGGGTGGACGGATAGGCTGACTAGAGCGACCCCCCCTATATGCTGTGTGGAGAGACTGGGTGGTCTGTGGACGTCGAAGGGATTCGATAGATGGGACCTTATTGGCATCAGCAAAGTGGGCGACTTCTGGGCCAAACATAGAGTTAAGACTTTTGATGAACTGAAGCAGGAATATAACTTGAGTGATAAGGAATATTTCCGATATCTCCAAGTCCGTCACGCACTTGAATCGGTTTTCCCAGCTGGATCTACGATCCCGGAGTCTTCTCCCCTGGAGGACAGAGTGCTGGACGGACACGTCCCTGACAGCACTATCTCTCTTATCTATAAAAAACTCATCAATGACCGTTCGGACCTCCTTATACAGCTTCGAGGTGCGTGGACTGGCAATGGACTGGAACTGGAAGATGAGGACTGGCAGGCTGCGATATCCTCTCCTAAAGAGGTCGCGATTCCGGCGCGTCTCCGACTGGTACAGCTGAAGATTCTGCACCGAGTCTATGTCACGGGTCCACGATTGATGCATATGGGTTATTCTGCGGATGGGCTGTGTAGGCGTGGCTGCGGTATGCTTGCTACCTTCCTCCATATTATATGGGAATGTCCGGCGGTAGTGGTTTTTTGGACTCGAGTGCATGTGGTTATGGGTGAGGTGACGGACGTTGGGTTATTGCCTGAGGCCAGACGCTGTTTGTTGAACGTCTGGGAGCCGAATGACTGCACTGTTGCTCAGACTCAATGGGTCACGCTGGGCAACATGGTTGCGAAAACAGACATTGCTCAATTGTGGGGGTCTCAGAGGGTACCATCAGTACTCACCTGGAAAGAAAACATGGACTGGTGCATGTTTAAAGAAAAAATCGTGTATGTTTCCCGTGGTAGGCCCAAGAAATGGGGTAGGATATGGGGTCAATGGAATTCGTACCGAGGAGAGATATGTGCTCCCCCCCTTACTGAAGCTCTCGACACTCCTCAATCTCCTTGACTGTGCGTTTTGGTTTCCCAGTTTCCCATTGTGTGTGATGTGTTGCTTGCTCTCGGCCCCCCCCCTTCTCCCAAGATCTCTCCTTCTTCATAGCACTGCTTATTGTTCGCCTTCTCCCCCTGCCGTATGAGACAGTCATTACATTGCAAGATACCGCCTCAACTCTTTTTAAGTTTAAGTTTTTGCTGTTTATTTGTATAAAATGTGAAACCTTTTATTTATCCTCTTATTGCCACGAGCTCTGGATAACATCATGCTTTTTTGCTGCCGGGCCTCCGGCTGTCGGCTGATGAGCTGTGTCTTATTGTGCTGCTGTGGTTGCGTATAACTGGCCTGCCCTAGTGGTTGTAGGCCTGTAACTGTATTCCTTTTCCTACAAATAAAGGTTTAAAAAAAATAAAAAATAAAAAATGTAATTTAAAAAAGTTGAAAAAGAAGGAGTTCGAAATCTTGTTGATTTGGGAGGAGAGTGCTAGGTTGCTAGGTTCTTCTTGAACTAGTTTAGGAAACAGACCAAAGTGTGTTGACCAACAGGCGGCAGGTTTTACACAGGAATGTTGCCAATGATCAAGATCTCAGTCTGGTCTGTGTCAATTTTAAGTGAGTTATAGGTCATCCAGGTGACCAATGCAATGAGACAGTAACAGGAATTAGAGATACTGTATGTGAGGAAGTAGTCAATGTGAAAGACTGATGTGTTATCCACATAGAATATGAACGTGAGGCAAAACTAATGAATTAGTAGGGATAAAGGAGAAACAGATTTTAAGAAAGGAGGGACTGACAGAAGACCCTTGTGGGATATCTGATGGTAAGTGGAGGAATTCAGAGGTAAACGGAGGAAGGAAACTGCTTTGGATCGTCCTTTAAAATCCTTTGAGATCCAATTAAGGGAAGTGTCTCAGATGTAGATTTTGGAAGAGGATCCAGGGGAATGGAATGAGAGACTGTGTTGAGTGCTGCTGACACATCAAGAGGCTCCAGGGAGGCAGACTCATCCTGATCTCTCATCAGTCAAATGCTGTCAAGAATGGACAGAGGGGCCAACTCTGCTTTGCGGAGATCAAAATACTTCATGATAGGATTCAAAGGTGGTTTGAGAATCCAAGAAGTGGAGCAGTTAAGATGTGAAAACTTTAATGTCCTGTCTTCTGTAAGAGGAGAGAAAAACTGCAAGAGTCAGGTGGAAAAGCCCCATGAACAGGTTCACAGACTAGACTAGAGGCACCTGAGTAAGGCAGTAGGGATGGATCTGGAAACCTAGGACTTCAGCAACTTTGGTGAAGAAAAAATACTCAGATAATGAACTGCATTAATATTGTGAGGGTGTTTGTTAGGCCTAGCATCTTTGGCGTGGTTTTCCCCCTAACCTTTTGTCTTCAATGCCCCTATTTTGCAGACCGTGTTTGCTGACTTTAGGACTGCACATTTTACCACTGCTCACCAGTGCTAAAGTGCCTGTACTCTCTCTTTAAAACATGGTAGAATTGGCTTATATCCAATTGACATATTTAATTTACTTGTAAGTCCCTAGTAATGAGGCACTACCAGTGACCATGCCAGTAAATTAAATGCTACTAGTGGGCCTGCAGCACTGATTGTGCCACCCACTTAAGTAGCACTTTAAACATGTCTCAGGCTTGCCATTGTAGCCTGTTTCAACAGTTTTAAACTGCCATTTCGACCTGGCAAAATAAACTTTTTGCCAGGCCCAAACTTTCCTTTTTAATACATATAAGCCACGCCTAGGTTAGGCCCTGGGCAGCCCAGAGGCCAGGGTGCAATGTATTAAAAAAGTAGGACATTACATTTACGTCGTACAGTTCCTGGTAGTGAAAAATTCTGAAATTTGATTTTCACTACTGCAAGGCCTACCTTTCCCATAGGATAAAATTGGAGTTAGTTTATTACATTTAATAAGCTGCTTTTCCCAAAAGCGAGCAGCTAACCAGTTTGTGTGATGTCTTTGAACTTGTAATGAAAAATCCTATCTTATGGTGAAGTCAGAATTGAAATTACAATTTTGAAAATGCCACTTTTGGAAAATTGGCTATTTTCCTGCCTTAGCCATTTAGGGCCTGGCGCCTGTCTCTGGATCACATGACCGGGTGTAGTTGGCAGTTGCGCTTTGTGTATTCCGCCTTGACAGCCTCACACAAAAAGAGAGCTTAGATGTGCCTAGATGGGCCATCACTGGCAGGATGGGAGGGTAGAGCAGGGCACAGCTCTACTTATATCTACTTATATCTGAATAGGCTGTGTCCTGCCTCCACACAATGGGCTGCATACCCCTTGTAGTTAGTCTGGAGCCAGAACACGGAAGGCAGAATGCCTGGGGACTTAAAAGGGATACCTCAAGAATCTTCTCTCCACTTCAAAGGCACAGCTGTGTATAAATACTGGACCTCAGACACCAAGGGGCATATTACCAAGCAATAGCGATAATTATCGCTATTGCTTGGTTAGAGATAACATTTTACCGTTAAGCTGCGGCGATTTTTATCGCAGATAAACCTTGGTATTACCAAGGTTTATCGCAAATGCGATAAAAAACGGCCGCTATGCATGAATATCGCTGAAAAGTCAGTGATATTCATGCATTACCGAGCTAATGCTCTTAGCCATGTTATCCACCTCCCATTGGATAACATGGCTAAGAACTGCTCAGGGCAGGTGTTAGCTTTTGGAAATATTCGCGCTTAGCGCGAATATCAATAAAAGTTGGTAATAGGAGATAGCGTTGTTAGCGACTGTTTCCAGTCGCTAACATCTTGGCACGCCCACTTATAAATATCACTGACATGCAAAGTGGGGCCCAAGATGGTCGCTATCTCCTACTAGCTGTCGCTAACTGGTGTTAGCGACAGCTAGGTAATAGGGAGATAATGTTATCTCCGCTTTCTTGGCTTTTAAAGCCAAAAAAGCGGAGATAAACCCCCTTGATAATATGCCCCCAAATCTTTAGTACACTTCTGTACCTGGGGAAACTCTGCCAAGAAGGACTGCTGTGCTGCTGATACGGCTGCCACTCTTCTGGACTGTTGCTCTGAAGAAACTGTTGCCATCTGTGTATACCTGCTGCCCTCTTGCCTGGGTGAGAAGGACTGGATCTACATCTGTTGAATCCAGGACACCAGAGTGACTCCAAGGGCTATTTGGCTGGCCTCCGGACTTCCGCCTCAGGAACAGAAGGCTCTGACAACCTCGCTACTAACACCTGTACTCTGTCATCTGTGATTCTTTCTTGCCAAGTGATGCCACCCCTGTCCCAGACCCTTGGAAGTTGGCCCAAGGTGTTTTGCCAGCCTCTGTGAATCCAGTGGAACTGATGTATCTACTGTGCTGTGCGGTGCAACCCTAAGGAGAACCAATGTTTTGTCACCTCTGTCTGGGTCTTCCTCATCGCAAAGATCATCACATTGCAAGGGCCATTGGAACTGCAGTTGCGCAATGCATCCCCGGGCATGCCATCGCATCCCTTGTCAATAGCAGCCTTGACGACAATGACGGACTCAACATTGCAACCTCGCAGGTCCACAGAACCGACGCACAGTCCCAACTCCGCAACCTATCCTCAGTGCTGGACTTCGCATTTCAAACCCCACAGATGGGATCCTCAACGATGAAGCAGGCCCTCGCATTGCAGCCTCGCCGCATCTTAGAACCGATGAATCGCTTCGGCTGTGCAATGCATCTACGACATGAACACTCAGAAGACTGAGCAACCCAAGATTTATGGTACTTTGTTTGGAGGGCCTACCTGGGTCCCTGTAGCCGGCCTGCATTCCTTCATAGTCGGCCTGAACTTGTGGCTTTGTCCCGGTCCTGGTCCAGCATGACCAGATATCCACAGTTTAAAATTCCATATCTCCGGTTCTACTGGTTAGATTTTTGCCATTTCGGTCTTGTTTTATTTATTACCAAGTACTCTATTTTAAAAGAAAATTGGTATAGGATCCTTTATGTGTGAGGTTTTCACTTTATTACTGTTTTAACTGTTGCAGGAATACTTTACACATTGCCTTTAAGTTAAGCCTGACTGCTCTGCTCTGTGCCGGGCTACCAGTGGGTTGAGCACAGGTTAATTTAGGGTTGGCTTGTACCTCACCCTGACAAGGACTGTGGTTGCTGCTTCATCAGCACTCATAGCCCAGCCAACCAACAACACCATTTCTCACAATGTTATAGAAGGCAAGCAGCAGTCACAATTAGCCAGTGAATTAACAAATAAAAATATTCTTGGTAGAGTTAGAGGATTTGTTTTTTTCCTTTAAAAAAAAAAGTCTGAGAGTTGCAGCTCGTAGTTATGGAGGTGTGAAGAGATGTTTGATAAAGGGTGCGGGAGGCCTTGGAAATTGCTGTCCGCTAGGTTCCTTCTGCCTTTTTATAAATTAATTTGTGTTTTCAGCTTTTGGTTTTACCAGTTTTGTTAATTCTACCAATAAATCTAGGTTGGAGAAGAGGCAAGTATTCTTTAGAGAGTTAACACCAGACAGGGAATTAGAGTCAGAGTGGAACCAGTGCTTGAGACAAAAGATTTGAAGAGAGTTTGCTCCTTCACTGCTTCTGAATATCGGGGGGTGGGAAGGGGTGGAGGATGGAAAAGGAGACTGTTTTAACTGGGAGAGAGAGAGAGAAATGCTCAGACCAGAGTAAAGAGAGTGGATTGGAAGTGCTTGCAATCTGTGCGTGACTAAAGGCTTCACAGTAATCCAAGAGAAATGATGACTCGGGTGCTCGGGAAAATCCACTCATCTATTGAACTCTTCAAGTAACGGAAAATGTGATGAAGATTGTAAGCAAGGTAAAATGGTGTCAGCTAAAGCATTATCAAACAGAGTGGATAGACCAGGGGAGCAGTAGGAAAATAAACATGTGACAGAACAATTCATGGATAATGAGATGTTGAAGCCAAGTAGTTCAGCATGATTAAGCTTCAGCTGAGATACCTGTATTAAATGTTTGTAAAAACTGCATGACCATCTCTCACCTACTACCACTTGTACAATGGGTCTGGATTTTTGTAGTTTCTTCCCTAGATTCTACAAGGTTTCTGGAGCTAAGCTTTATGTTTATACAACTGATTCTCTGCAAATATTTATTTGTTTGACATCTGCTGACTACCTTCTTACCACGATAGGTATCTACCTTGTTATCTATTCCACTTGTAGAACTGTGGCTATTCACATCATATAATTGTATATGTTTTCTCACCAGAATTGTGCATTATGTACCTTAATATGTAGAATTCAGTAGCCAACAAGCCTTGTATGCGCTACAAATAACAGCAAAATAGGTAAATGCATTAATAAGCAACATTTGTGTTATCATATGGAGTGCTGAATTGTTGATTGCAATGGGCAACAGATGCAGCAGCTTGGATAGGTGAAAGATGCTGAGCGGAGAAAAGCCATAACCAGTACGTGGCACTTCGAACATCGTTTATGTAGAAGACCATGGACATTTAGTCAATCTGCAAAAGTATGGTGAAACGTGTTTTGTCCTCGGTAAAATTGAATGACAATGGAGCATGCAAAAGATCTAAACAATTGATATGCATTGACAATTCCATTACAGATCATTTCTGCTCTGGTTTTGTACTCTACATTCCACGGTCTCCATTTCCACAGAGAGCAAGTGATTAAGATTAGATCTGGTTATCTGGCAAAGATGGTACGACCATTCCAAGAAATGAAATAGTCTTGCCACCATATCATCTGTTCTTGAGTATATTGGTCTAAGGATTCATTGTCTCTAAGGAAGATCAATACATTTTGTTTCTTGAGACATTAGCATGCAGAGGAATGGAAATATGGCTTAAATAAACAATCCCGAAAGCCATAAAGTTATGATGAATTGCCTGAGAGATGTGTAAGAGTGTGACATTTTACTAATATTTATGATAAGAGTTGCCTTATCATAAATGGAGTGGACTCTGGAAGTTGTAGAATTTCCAATTTGTATTCTACAGAGAAACTTGAAGAAATATGGAGCAAAATAAACAATCAAAGGAGTGAGAATTAAGTTGGTTAATCATGGTGTCCTAATTAAATTCATGGAATCACCTGTGTTCAAGACAAATTGGAGCAGAAAGGTAGAGGCCTGTCTGTCTAGTCTCACCATCCATTCTCCTGGAAAAACAGCATCCGGAGATGAACAATGGTTCCAATGTTGAAGTAACTGTTCTTTTTTGTTTTTTTATGTTTACATTTTTTTTGGTCACATGTGGGCACAAAAACCCTGGAAAGAAACTTTGTTATACTTTATATGAGCTTTGATTCTTTTACACATAAATGACTTGGCCTTAGAGGAAACCTTGAAACAAGAGGGAGCAAAACTGTATTTGAAAAACCCTGTATCGTTTGAGGAACCTATAGATTCTCTGAAATTGCTGGCTAAATTTGAAGAAACTCATGTTTGGCAAATAATTAACAAAGGTGAAGTAAATGGGATGCTGAGAAAAATGTCTCCCTTGTCCTCTGTTGAAGGGGAAATATCAGCCCATTCTGATTTGGCGAAAGAAGGAGGCTCATTGATATTGATGAAACTGACCACTACGTGGGTACCAGCGGCGGCTTCTCCGCTATGGTGGAAGAGCGTAGCCTACCCTGCCAGCACTTTAAAAAATGTAAAAATAAAACGATAATAAAACGGGTTTATTACCATTTAATTTAGCATGTGCCAGGCTTGGGCCGGGCCAGGGTTTTGATAGGTCGGAGGGGGTGTGGTGGGCTCTACCTACACTGCGCCTGTGATTTTTTGCCGGCGGTTTCAGGCCAGCCAAACACCACATGCACAGTGACCCCTCTCCAACCCCAGCTGCATTGCTGGGGCTGGAAAGAGCAGGCACAGACTCCCAGTCTATCCTGGAGCGCACATCATTGGCGCTCAGGCCAATCCTGAAGCTGCTCTCATGTAAAAAAAGCTTCAGGATTTGCCGCAGAGCAGTCTGGTAGCCTGTGCATGCCTGCAGCAGCGGAGAGGAGCAGAAGAGTGTGACGCGATGGTGGAGGGCAGCAGGTAAGTTTTATTTTGTAGTTTTTAGTCTTCATTGTGCCCCGTTTCCCACTCCCCCGTCTCATTTGTAAAAATAATAATTCTATATCCGTTGTTCCCCGTCACTCCCACCCCCTGACCCCTCCCCCACCCCACCTCTTTTCACCAATACAAGCTGCTCCTAGTGGGTACTGTTGAACTAGTTACTAAAGTGGTGCTAGTTGGCTTAACAGTTCCAAGACCTACTTACTTCATTAACAGCATCTTTCCCAAGCACTCTCTTCTGAGAGTACTGTACTTTATATGGTACTTTACATGATGAGGAAAAGCCTTGACACTCCCTTTGCTGTGTACAATGGTCACTGAAAAAGGAAACACTGATTTGCTGGACCAAGCTTGCAGGCTCACCCAATTAGAAGTCAATCTTGAGCAACAATACTTGGTGTCTTAGCATCAAAATAGCTACAATGGCATCAGCAGTTAGTGAAGCTGACTGAGTGAATTTAGACAAGACACTCGCCTGAATCCTTAGGCTCCTTGACTTGTTCTGCGAGTTCTGAAATCTTAGTAAGTGGAGCCTCCACATATAAAAGATTGTCCCACCGGGTGACCCGAGCCTCTCAATAACATTCTTTGGATCACACTAACAAATCATCATTTACTTGTTCAATTGAGCCTTGAAACTCTTTGTAATAAAACTGACAGCAGACTATGGAGAAGCTAGGACTCAAACCCTTAACTTTCGGGCTGCTGCTTTTAGGTAAAGGGACAATGGACATCTTTTGTATTTTTGATGGGTCAGGACCAAAGCGAAACTTATTGGCATACATCATTATCAATGTTTGAATCAGTGGTGTTATAATTTCGTGATCATACTTTTGTGCTTTCTCCAGAACAGCATTAGCTTATTTCTTTGTCTTGCATCCCACTTCCAGATATGATGGTCAAAGGATTGACTATGTGTTGTTATCTTTGGGCGGTGAAGAACCGCTAATCAGAATACAAAAAGTATTGCATTCAACCCAGTTAGCATTGTCTGAATCAGTCGAATCATAATTATCATCCTTTTGTACATTCTCCAAAACAACATGAAGTCATTTCTTCGCCCTGCATCCTCCAAACTTGAGAGTCAAAGGATTGACTAAGTGTCAAATATATTTGGGCAGTTGAGAACCGCTAATGAATATACAGACAGAGTTGGAAATCCATTGTATTAGAAGGGTCTGGAACCTTATGCTAATATGCATGATTACATTAAATGAGCATTAACAATTTTGGGTGAAGTGGGAATTTTTCTTGCTACAAAGACAGACTAACCAAAAGAGTGTGCAACTTCAGTTCTGGATGAGCGCAGCCTGATACTAATAGTAAGTCAGGGTCAGGTTTCAGTAATTGTACAAGCCCGGGAGACAATGGCCTGATTTAGATCTTGACAGGACTACTTCCGTCCCGCCGAGGCAGCGGCCCCAAGTACTTCATCAAGCTGACAGCGTTCCGCCCACTGTATTTGGATGTAGCGGCAATAGATAGAAAACCGCCAGTGGTCGTCTCTGCTGGCTAACAGTACTCCCTTGCTGTCATACTGGCGGGTTTGCGCCAGGCTGATTGAGAGGTTCCTGTTGTGCTGGTGGTTTCCTGGCGGCGTTTTGGCAGCGGTGTCCTGACAGATTGAGGCAATGTTGGTGGGGAGAAAGGTAAGTACTACTCTTCATTATCTTACTACACATATGCATTGTGAATGTGTCATAATGTATATGTAGGTAATGTGTTATGACCCTTTGTGGTGCATATTGCATGCCACACAAATAACATACACACACTGTTGAATGCACACCCACAGGCACCACTAGCACAACACCTACAAGCAGCAATATTATTTTTAAGTGTCAATTCAGGTGTATTCATTTTACCTTAATGAGAAGGAAAATAAACACTACTGCATTACACCTAAGAAAAATGTTGCATGTACGAGCAATGCAGAAGTATTCAAGGCAATAGTCAATAAATGATGCCTAGAACAAATATACAAGTAGGTTTCCATAGAGCTTAGCAATAACAAAGTCGTTTGGTGTTGTGGTGGAGTCAGTGCAGGAAAGGAGGGACCTGGACGATGTAGTACAAGGCAGAAATAGAAGCAGTAAGCAGGAAAAAAGGTACATTCTAACCTCATTTCTTTGATTTTGCCAACTCGAAGTAGGAGGGATTCCTGCCACAGTTGCTACGACGGAAGGGCACATCGTGATCGAGATGGTGGAAACCTGACATGGAGCCCGCCGACTGCCTATACTGTTGTAGCCTCGGTTGTAAATTACTGGTAGAGTTGGCAGGACTCTGGCAGTCTTCCGTCTATGAAGCAGCCACCATCTAATAAGGCGAGCGGACCGCAAGTCGGCAGGCAAGAAAAACATTTTAAAAGCAAAAGCAGGACCTGATCCACCACGGTAGGGAGACAAAATATCGAAATTAAAATATAGATATGCAATAATATCGATGTTTTAATTTCGATGGTATAGAATATCGATGTGCAATAATATCGATGGACAGAATATCGATTTTAAGGTATCTATGTTACTAATATCGAAATTTTATTTACTGTTATGTATTTTATTATGTATTTTATATGTTTTTAAACATGTTTTTAATGTATGTTTAGAAATTAGTAAGTTTGTTTACATTTTGCGTTTTAGTATCAGAGCGGGTTGTGGGTTTAAAGGGGAATAGGGTGGGAAGTAATTTAATTATAATTAATTAATTATTATGTTTTTTTTTATATTTTTGATTAATAACTAATTGTTAATTAATAATTAATTGGTAATTAATTATTATTAATTAGTTAATTAAATTAATTAGAGTTAATGTAGTAATATTTTTTTATTTTTTGTTATTGTTAATTATTAATTAATTGGTAATTAATTATTAAGTGATTAAATGATAATTACATTTTTTATGTGATTTATTTATGTGTAGTGGGTTGTGTGTTTATAGGGGAATAGGGTGTGAAATAATTGAATGAAATTAATTAAAGAGATTGTATTTATGTATTGGTATTTATTATTAATTAATTGTTAATTAACTAATTGGTAATTCATTTTTTTAATTATTTTATAATATTAATTATAAATAATGTATTAATACATTTTGTTTATTCTGTTAAATATCTTGGTAATTATTAATTGGTAATTAATTATTAATTGGTAATTAATATTTTTCAATTAGTTAATTTATAACTACATCAATTTAATAATATTAATTGTTATTAATTGATTAATTGATATTTATATTAATTGTGTTTTTTGTATGTGTAGTGTGTTGTGTGTTAAAGGGGAGTAGCGTGGGAAGTAGTTTTTTGTTATTTAAGTAAATATTAATTATAAATATTTGGTATTTAGTAATATATTTTTGTAAATAAAATATATCTTTTTTTTGTTAAAAAAAAATCTAATTGATAAGTATGTTAATATAACGCTTACGCTATCCTGCGCTTTAGCTACTGTTGCACCCTCTGGAGTGGGAATAGTAAATGTTACCCCTACGCTATCCAACGCTTTCCCTACAGTTGCACCCTTTGGAGTGGGAATAGTAATTTTTACCCCTACGCTATCCAACGCTTTCCCTACTGTTGCACCCTCTGGAGTGGGAATAGTAATTTTTACCCCTACGCTATCCAACGCTTTCCCTACTGTTGCACCCTTTAGAGTGGGAATAGTAATTTTTACCCCTACGCTATCCAATGCTTTCCCTACTGTTGCACCCTCTGGAGTGGGAATAGTCATTATTACCCCTACGCTATCCAACGCTTTGCCTACTGTTGCACCCGTTGGAGTGGGAATAGTATTTTTTTCCCCTACGCTATCCAACACTTTCCCTACTGTTGCACCCTCTGGAGTGGGAATAGTAATTTTTACCCCTACGCTATCCAACGCTTTCCCTACTGTTGCACCCTATGGAGTGGGAATAGTAATTTTTACCCCTACGCTATCCAGCGCTTTTCCTACTGTTGCACCCTCTGGAGTGGGAATAGTACTTTTTTCCCCTACGCTATCCAAAGCTTTCCCTACTGTTGCACCCTTTGGAGTGGGAATAGTGATTTTTTCCCCTACGCTATCCAATGCTTTCCCTAATGTTGCACCCTCTGGAGTGGGAATAGTAATTTTTACCCCTACGCTATCCAGCGCTTTCCCTACTGTTGCACCCTCTGGAGTGGGAATAGTATTTTTTTCCCCTACGTTATCCAACGCTTTCACTACTGATGCAATATGTAGAGTAAGTATATATATTAATTTTTATGTAGAGTTTTTAATTTATTTTAAATGTATATGTATTAGTTATTATTTTTTAAATATGTTTTAATGTTTATATCTATAATTTGTTAAATTATATGTATTTTTAAATTATTTTTACATTATTATTAATACATTTAAAAAACGATATTTTTTTCTTTGATATTTTTGTACTACGATATTTTTTCTCCATATTTTGTACTTACCTTTATGAAGATAGAACTTCAATATTTTTGATGTCGATATTTTTGCTTCGATATTTTTGTATGTCTATATTCTGTCTGTCGATATTATGTCATAGATCCATCCACTACAATCTAAATCAGGTCCAGTATCTTAAGCCATGAACTTTAGAATAGAAATAGCAAGAGAAAAAAATCAGTTATATTTTATGAATTCTTCATCTTCGAATTCAAAATTATATAGAAAATACCACACACTTTATTACTATTGTAATTATAATCTCCAATTTATATGACAACTAACTTCAAGAGTATTTACTCAAATTTATATATTGAAATCCAAAGTTTAGAAATCAGAAAGCGACACTCTTGCATGCTGTCATTTTCGTTTTTATTGTTTAGGCCATGCACCAGAATGTTGGACTTCTATATGCACAATAACAGTAACGTCTTCAAATGTCATAGTCATAGTCATAGTCATAGGTTCTTGTATAGCGCACAATTCACCAAAAAGGTCTCAAGGCGCTTGGCAGAAAGAGACGACAACCATGAGTTAAAGAGAGTAACACAGAATATTTGGGAAAGAGCCATGTTTTCAGACCCTTCCGAAAGGCCGAATGGTTAGATAGGGACGACAGATGGAGGGGCAGTTTGTTCCAGAGTAGGGGGGCTATATAAGAAAAAGCTCGTCAGCCATTTCTCGAAGTCCTGGCCCTTGGCTGGCCCAGGAGGCATTTAGAACTAGATCTTAGGACTCTGGGGGGGTTGTACCAAACCAGTTTCTTCGCTAAGTAGGAGGGGCCTATACCGGTAAGGAGCTTGTGGACGATACTGAGTATCTTGAAGTGGCTTCTTTGGCGCACAGGGAGCCAGTGTAGTTCCCTGAGACTAGGCAGAGAGGGTGACCTAGGGGACAGCCCAAGCACCAAACGAGCTGCGGCGTTCTGAACAGTTGGTAGCTTGGTCAGCAGACACTCATTAATGGAAGCAAACAGGGCATTGCCGTATTCTAAGCGGCTGATGATGAGCCCCTGAATCAGGGGCTTCCTAGCTTCAAGGGGGAGCCATTTAAACATTTTACGCAAATTGCGCAAAATACCATAGCGGGTGCGAAAGACTTGATTGACGTGGGACTTCATAGAAAGGGTGGGTTCAATCATAATTCCCAGGTCGCGTACCACTTCTTTGGGCTCTGGGCAGAGTCCCAGTTCTTGCGGCCACCAATCTTGTGCCCATATCAGCTTGGCCTTACCAAACAGCATTATTTCTGTCTTGCTGTAATTCAGTTGGAGTTTGTTGGCATTCATCCAGTCCCTGATCGCGATCATACATTTCTGAAATCTGGAACGAGTGTCAAGAAAATCCAAGCTGCAGGTAATCAACACCTGAGTATCGTCCGCGTAAGACACTGTGGAAAAGCCAAATGATTTTATGATGTTGGCCAGAGGGGTGAGACACAGATTAAATTGATCCCTGAGGAACTCCTACGGAAAGGGGGATCTTACTGGATTGCAGGGTGTCAACCTTTACGTATGTGTGTCGGTCTGCCAGATAACTCTCAAACCAAGCACGGGCTTTGCCTCTGACACCAATCTCCCACAGTCGTTGATGAAGAATGGTCTGAGAGACGGTGTCAAAGGCAGCCGATAGATCCAATAGGATAAGGACAGCAGGCTCGCCTCTATCAAGAGTGAGACAAATGTTGTCCACTACCTTCATTACTGCAGTCTCGGTACCGTGGGCAGCACGGAACCCCGACTGCGAGGGATCAAGGAGCCCCTGTTCTTCAATAAAAGTTGAGACTCGCTTGTTAACCAGATGTTCCAGTACCTTTCCAAAGTAGGGCAGAAGCGAGATCGGCCTGTAATTGGACAGGATAGTGGGGTCACTGTTCGGTTTTTTAAGAATAGGTTTGATCTGAACCACCTTCCAGCAGCTGGGGAACGAGGCTAGATCAAACAAGGCATTAAAGATGTTGGTGAGGGAGCTGGCCAGTGACGGGAAGATCTTATTACACTTACGCGGAACCAGAGAATCTGTAGGGAAACCAGATTTCACCTTCAAAAGGGTTTCTAACACTTCCGCTGTTGTAGTGGGCTCAAATTCCGGAATGGAAGGGGACTTGATGTGAGCAGAGGTAGAGAGGTGGCAGGGAGGGGCCTCTCCAATTTGAGGGACATCTGGTTTAGGGGCAACAAATGTGGAATAGATCGTCTTGATTTTGTTATCGAAGTAAACGGCGAGTGAGTTAACCCACTGTACAGTGGGAAAAAATGCTGACTGCTCCACCTGCGGGCAGGTGAACTCATTTACTATTTTGTATAGTTCTTTGCTCGAGTGAGCGGCTTTATTAATCCTATGGGTGAGGTAAGCGGATTTTGCAGCCTTTATGTTTTTCAGGTAATTAGAGTGGACCTGTTTATAGTTCAGGCGATTTTCAGGCGTTCCGGTCTTTCTCCACAGCCTTTCCGCCGATCTACTGGCGGATTTGTCAGCTTTAAGCTTCTCCGTAAACCATGGAGATGCTATTGTTTTAACCTTGACTGTGGTTTCAGGTATGATTGTGTCCAGAGTACCCCTAATTGATGCTTCTAGCTGGACTGCCGTTGAATTTATGTTAGTAATACGATGATTAGGGGGTATAAAAGCGGTCAAAAATGCTTCTGAGGTCAGCTTGCACCAGGGCCGTATTAGTTTAGTGTCTGAGCGATTAAAGGTCCTAGACTCAGTTGGTTTGCAAAAGCTAAACTTTACAAGATAGTGATCTATTCAAGTCATGGGTAGTGGAGGTTCACAGTTAAGGCTGGGCAGGTTGGTGAAAATTAAATCAAGGGTGTGCCCCGCCTGGTGTGTGGGTCCTATCACTCTTTGCGATAATGATAGGGTTTCTAAAGTTGAGAATAAGTGGCAGGTATCATCATCATGGACAAGTTCCGCATGGTAATTGAAATCTCCTACCAAGATAAAGTTATCTGTGGCCAATACATGAGAGGCTATGGTGTCAAGGAGACCATTAAGAAAAATGGGGTAACCCATAAGGCATGGACCTGGGTGTTTCGTGATATAGAAAAAACAATGGTCCTAGACCTATCAATTGTACTGATTGATTTAATCAATTGTAGTCACAGTATTCTGCATGAAGAACAGCCACAACCTGTCTGTTCATTTAGTACTCCATTAACTTGGTACCACAAAATTAGCCTCCACCACAATTATAGAAATCACTTTTCATTTATTAAATTATTTCTCATTTTTTCATTTTATGTTTTTTGACGGTTCATTTTATACACAATATTTCATTTCAAATTGATAAAAACAACAAAGGTTGCCCAAGAAAAGGATTGTGCAAAGAAAAGAAGTGATCAAGAGTGTGAATCAAGTAAACAGAAAAGAGAAACAAAAATAGTAAGACAGAAAAATTATTCACATTATTCAAAAAACACTCGGACATACAATTCTCCGTATTTAGGACCCTAGCCAAACCCTTTTGGAGCTTATTAATCAGGACAATTATGTCTCAAGGTTTTTTGCACTATATAAACTTTTTATAGTTGGTCCAGGGTTGAATGAGGATACCGTCGACGTTTCGACTCGTCTTATGCCCAAACGGTAGTTTGAACCTGGGGATTGCGAGTCTTCATCAGGACTGGAAAAACAAAATGAAGGCAACCAAGGGATAATAATAACCCTATGGGAGATAAAATTGAGGATTACTATTGGTGGTGGATAAGGCTAATTACAAAACTACAACCCATGCTTGGGTCTTATATTCTTACCCATTAGGGATGAAAAAACGAGAGGAGGTGGTCCATAGTTCCAACTTCCCGTATAGTCTTCTTAATATCAGATCTCAGGAGGGCACAGTGCTTCATGTGTGCATCCTGGTATATAATTACCTACAGATAATTTTTTGATAATGTCAGTGTGTAATTCACCCTAAGTCAGACAAGACCCAAAATAATTTTTAATTTTTAATTTTACCTTGGTGTTATAATCTTTAATCCAAGGAACTCCTGTTCATAATTCCAGGAAACTGAGGAGACACAATGAGGTCTCACTTAGAATACACATTTTTATTTTTTGTTTTTTGATTTAAAATCCATCAAAACAATTCATGTTACAAGCTACTAAAAAGTACCTTAAAACGATGAATCCGACGCATATAGTCAATATGCCTTACTCATTTGTACACCTACTCATGGAATCAGGTAGCTGTTTAAAAAGAGAGACAAAATTGTAACGTCTCAATCAATTCCATGAGAGTTATAGCATTCAGCTTTTATGCCAAACAACTAACGGGTACAAGAAACGACACGGTGATTACAAGGCATTACCTTGTTTTGGTTATAGCGATCCGTATCTGCAGCCAAGCCTCGCTGTGTTCAAGGACGCCGCTGTTACTGCTACCACATTCACGCGTGCAGTTGTAGCCGTCCCCGTCTTCCGACTAAACATAGACAGAGGACTGGTTTCAGGGTTATCACGTGACGTAATTGAATTGGGTGTCAAGACCGGGGCAAATATTACATAAATGACCGTATGTATGGTCTTACGCTATTTATAAGCATTCAAGGCGAGAAATTAATCACCCTGGGACGTTTCTCAATATTTTAATGTGTTATTGCGAGCGTTTCCACAAATTTACAGAAAAACGGCGGAAATTGAAAAGTGTATCGGATTAAATACCGAAGCCCATCCGGTGTGCACTTAATCATGAACAAAGCAATATTTGCTAATAAAGGATTCCTCTGGTCATGATACACCTTACGATATACATAAACATAAACATAAACGATGGACAACCTCGACAGTTATCGTGTCCAACGTAAATGTTATAACACTAACAATTAGCCAGTGTATATCTCCACCTAGTGGCATATAAAATTGTGCCACGTAGGGTTCCGATTAAATTTACATGTTGGTGTATAGCTTATTGTCAAAAATTATAACCAGTCCAATGAAAACATATGTGTGACAATAATAAACAACAGATATATCAATGGTTATGGCACACTCATATCGGTATTTTGGGCACAGCTTATTATCAGCAATTATAACCAGTCAAATGAGAATATACATGTGACAATAATTACTCATATCGGTATTTTGGACATAACCCATGTTGATATACAGTTCATTCTCTGCAATCATGACATTGAAAAAATTGAAAATAGTGCATTGAGAAAACATATATAGTACATTGAAAGAATATGTCTGGCACTCGGGTGGATAACTGACGACAAATACACTATATGTTTAAGGCAGACTCATATGAAATTATAAGTGCATGAAAATTCATTATAATTAGTACAAAAATACATGTACATTACCATGGAAGTATGATAATTGTCTAATATCTGATTGTACTATAAATGTAAGACAAAATTAGAAACATAGTCTGTTTAATCATTACATTCTTAGGTACATGTCAAATTAATAAGGCTACATGAACACCAGTCTCATTAATATGCATACTGAACACAATCTCAATAGTACTTATATGTCAATGTCAAAATACTCAAATACCCAGTAGTGCAACCTGTTTGTTCATCTCCTCAAGTTCATTGAGCCCCTTGTTGACCGTGTTAAGAGTGTATATCCATTTGCACTCCCTTCTATTCAAGGTGTTGTGTAGATTACCTCCTCTTGGGGTTTTTGTTATGTTTTTCAATCACCCACCACCTCAAACTGTTTTCTGGGTGTTCAAATCTACTGAAATGATCCACCAATGGTGCCCCTTGGACTTTACAGCGTATCCGGCTCATGTGCTGCAAGATCCGGCATTTTACTTTTTGGGTTGTCTGACCCACATACAAGAAACCACATGGGCACATAATTGCATAAATTACCCATGTGGTGTTACAGTTGGTATGTTGTGTAAATTTGTATGTGCGCTCATTGTAATTGAAACTGTTACCTTCAATTGTCAGGGGGCAAGCCTTGCAGGTCCCACATTTTCTGTGGCCAGACACTATTGCTGTACCCCACAATGTCGATTGACTTGGAGGCTGTTTTTTAGGCAAAAAAGATTGGACTAAGTGATCGCGGATATTCATCCCTTTACGGAATGCATGTAATGGTGGCGGGATTCCACCCAATTCGCCGCTGATCAAATGCCAGTGACGATTCACACATTTTTTAATTGCATTACTTTTAGTGTTGAACGTCGTTATACAAACCAATCGTTCTTCCTTTAGTTTTGGTTTAGTGCAGAGTAAGTGCTCACGGTGATTATGCCATGCTCGTTTTCTGGCTTTTTTGAGTAGGCGACTCGGATACCCGCGTTCAGCCAATCTCAACATCAAAGTTGCTGATTCATCAAAATAATCATCCTTCTTAAAACAATTCCGCCGCAACCTCAGGAATTGCCCAAAAGGCAAGTTGTCCCTGAGGTTGCGTGGATGATGGCTGGTATATCTAAGGAGGGTGTTTCTTTCACTACTCTTTCTATGTAGGGTGGTGTATAATCTTCCTTCCTCAGTTTTGATTTTTAAGTCCAGAAAATTAATGGACATCGCACTTGATTCCAAAGTGAACTGTATGTTACTTGAGCAGGTATTCACCCAACCGTGAAACTCAGTAAGTTTTGACTGATTACCATGCCAGATCAAAAGGACATCGTCAATATACCTTACCCACAATAATATATTATTGCGGTAAGGATTATATTGATTTAGGATGTATTGGTTTTCATATTCACTCATGAAAATAATGGCGAGGTTAGGGGCAAAGCTTGCCCCCATCGCTACTCCATTTGTTTGAATATAGTATTCATCTTGGAATACAAAAAAATTCTTGGTCATGGCAATTTCAAGAAGCTGAACAATAAATTCTGTTGGTACTCTGTGGGGTGCAATTCTCATGTTGAGTACACGTTCCATACAGGTCAATGCCTCATTCTGGGGAATATTGGTGTATAAAGATGCAATATCCATTGCAGCTAATATACACGTGTTATAGTCATACTGGAAACCTTCCACCAATTGGATTGTATGTGTGGTGTCTCGCACATATGTGGGAGTAGCAATGGCTATAGGTTTTAAAAATACATCCACGTATTTGCACAATGGTTCCAATAATGACCCGCACCCTGAAATTATTGGTCTTCCCGGGGGTCTTCTAATCTTTTATGCACCTTGGGAAGTGTGTAAATTGTCGTTGTTCTGGGGTTCGTATTGTTTAGAAAATCATATTCATGTTTGTTAATAATTCCCTGTTCCAAAGCTCCCTTTGTCAATTTTTGAATAGACTCACTAATAGTTTTCGTAGGGTCTTTTTTCAAATGTACATAGTTCCCCGGTTTTCCTAGTTGAGAGAAGATTTCAGATTTATATTTCTCCAGATTTTGTACAACAATAGCCCCGCCTTTATCGGCGGGTTTTATAACGATGTTAGTATTGTTCTTTAAAGATTGCAATGCAGTCTTTTCATCGCGACTTATATTGTATGGAACATATTGTCGGGCAGTCATTGTTTTTTCAACATCCCTCAATACAACTTGTTCATAAGCCAATATTTTATTGTCAATAGAGTGTGTCGGGGGGTTAAACCTGGAGGGTGGTCGTAAGCCACTACCTGAAAACACAGGATTGTAAGGAGTTTTTTGGAAATAGTGTTTAAGACGAACTTTCCGAAAGAATTGTTGCAATTCAATTCTGATGTTAAAATCATTCGGTATAGTGGTAGGGACAAAAGATAGTCCTTTAGACAAGACCTGTTGTTCTATCGGGGACAGTTGGTAATCCGATATATTGATTATAGGGTTTTCCGATACGTTTTTCACCATTTGTATTGTTGACGTCTCGTATTGATTTCCCCATGGGAGTTCTGTTGGAAGTGAGTTTGTTTCCTCCCACGACCTGTTCCCCTGTTCCAAGGGCGAGTTCTGGAACCCCTGGGTCTCCCCCAGGGGCGGCCTCTCGTAGATGTACCCCACCATTGATCCTCTTCTAAAAAAGGCTGTTGTTCTGAGTAATTTGGGGGAGGAGGGTTGTTATTCGATGAGCTAGTGCTTGTACTGGGACGTTCAGAGTCACTATCAGTGCCACTGCTTGCAGATGATCCTGAGAAATTGGTATATCTCTTGTAGCCACCTCTACCCCTACTGGACCAACCTCCTCTTTGATCTTTTTCAAAATATCCCTCTTGAAGATAAGGGTACGTGATCTTTTTATCATACACTTTTATGTCTTTTGCAACTTTTTCCAATTTCGTGCCCTGTGTGTAGATGTCAAAATCTTTTATCGTCTTCTCTAACCTTTCTAAGGCTTCCTTGGCATTCACAAGGGCCTTATCATCGATAATCTCCTTTCGTAAATCTGCTATTTCTTTGGTCAGTCTTTCCACTTCTTCCACTGCAGTTTCAATGCCCAACACCATCCAGTGTCTGGAACAGGTGTTGGACACGAAACTGAAATTTTCTTTGAATTTGGGATTTTCTAGAAAGATAGCAGGTTCATTTCTGCCATGTAGACCAGTTGGTATTACGTTCGAGCGGAGATATTTAGCAAGAGCGTGACCGTGAAGCCTAGTTCTTATCAGCTTTTTCTCTAGTCTCTCTAGTTTTGAAATCTTTTCATTTAAGGACAAGTCATTAGTTACTGTACTACCAGCTATGAGTATACCCCCTCCCTCTTCTTCTAGGAGTTTATTAATATATTCCTCGCTATATGTAAGGGTTTCCTTTTCAGACATAGTCAGGTATTATACAGATGTTGTAAACTAATGACCAAAACACATGACAAAGTACATACAATTAACAAATTACATATAATTAACAAAACAACCCTCGCAGTCATGCTGCACAAAGGTAACCATTAAGAAAAATGGGGTAACCCATAAGGCATGGACCTGGGTATTTCGTGATATAGAAAAAACAATGGTCCTAGACCTATCAATTGTACTGATTGATTTAATCAATTGTAGTCACAGTATTCTGCATGAAGAACAGCCACAACCTGTCTGTTCATTTAGTACTCCATTAACTTGGTACCACAAAATTAGCCTCCACCACAATTATAGAAATCACTTTTCGTTTATTAAATTATTTCTCATTTTTTCATTTTATGTTTTTTGACGGTTCATTTTATACACAATATTTCATTTCAAATTGATAAAAACAACAAAGGTTGCCCAAGAAAAGGATTGTGCAAAGAAAAGAAGTGATCAAGAGTGTGAATCAAGTAAACAGAAAAGAGAAACAAAAATAGTAAGACAGAAAAATTATTCACATTATTCAAAAAACACTCGGACATACAATTCTCCGTATTTAGGACCCTAGCCAAACCCTTTTGGAGCTTATTAATCAGGACAATTATGTCTCAAGGTTTTTTGCACTATATAAACTTTTTATAGTTGGTCCAGGGTTGAATGAGGATACCGTCGACGTTTCGACTCGTCTTATGCCCAAACGGTAGTTTGAACCTGGGGATTGCGAGTCTTCATCAGGACTGGAAAAACAAAATGAAGGCAACCAAGGGATAATAATAACCCTATGGGAGATAAAATTGAGGATTACTATTGGTGGTGGATAAGGCTAATTACAAAACTACAACCCATGCTTGGGTCTTATATTCTTACCCATTAGGGATGAAAAAACGAGAGGAGGTGGTCCATAGTTCCAACTTCCCGTATAGTCTTCTTAATATCAGATCTCAGGAGGGCACAGTGCTTCATGTGTGCATCCTGGTATATAATTACCTACAGATATTTTTTTGATAATGTCAGTGTGTAATTCACCCTAAGTCAGACAAGACCCAAAATAATTTTTAATTTTTAATTTTACCTTGGTGTTATAATCTTTAATCCAAGGAACTCCTGTTCATAATTCCAGGAAACTGAGGAGACACAATGAGGTCTCACTTAGAATACACATTTATATTTTTTGTTTTTTGATTTAAAATCCATCAAAACAATTCATGTTACAAGCTACTAAAAAGTACCTTAAAACGATGAATCCGACGCATATAGTCAATATGCCTTACTCATTTGTACACCTACTCATGGAATCAGGTAGCTGTTTAAAAAGAGAGACAAAATTGTAACGTCTCAATCAATTCCATGAGAGTCATAACATTCAGCTTTTATGCCAAACAACTAACGGGTACAAGAAACGACACGGTGATTACAAGGCATTACCTTGTTTTGGTTATAGCGATCCATTTGATCTGGCATGGTAATCAGTCAAAACTTACTGAGTTTCACGGTTGGGTGAATACCTGCTCAAGTAACATACAGTTCACTTTGGAATCAAGTGCGATGTCCATTAATTTTCTGGACTTAAAAATCAAAACTGAGGAAGGAAGATTATACACCACCCTACATAGAAAGAGTAGTGAAAGAAACACCCTCCTTAGATATACCACCGATCATCCACGCAACCTCAGGGACAACTTGCCTTTTGGGCAATTCCTGAGGTTGCGGCGGAATTGTTTTAAGAAGGATGATTATTTTGATGAATCAGCAACTTTGATGTTGAGATTGGCTGAACGCGGGTATCCGAGTCGCCTACTCAAAAAAGCCAGAAAACGAGCATGGCATAATCACCGTGAGCACTTACTCTGCACTAAACCAAAACTAAAGGAAGAACGATTGGTTTGTATAACGACGTTCAACACTAAAAGTAATGCAATTTAAAAATGTGTGAATCGTCACTGGCATTTGATCAGCGGCGAATTGGGTGGAATCCCGCCACCATTACATGCATTCCGTAAAGGGATGAATATCCGCGATCACTTAGTCCAATCTTTGTTGCCTAAAAAACAGCCTCCAAGTCAATCGACATTGTGGGGTACAGCAATAGTGTCTGGCCACAGAAAATGTGGGACCTGCAAGGCTTGCCCCCTGACAATTGAAGGTAACAGTTTCAATTACAATGAGCGCACATACAAATTTACACAACATACCAACTGTAACACCACATGGGTAATTTATGCAATTATGTGCCCATGTGGTTTCTTGTATGTGGGTCAGACAACCCAAAAAGTAAAATGCCGGATCTTGCAGCACATGAGCCGGATACGCTGTAAAGTCCAAGGGGCACCATTGGTGGATCATTTCAGTAGATTTGAACACCCAGAACACAGTTTGAGGTGGTGGGTGATTGAAAAAATAACAAAAAACCCAAAAGAAGGTAATCTACACAACACCTTGAATAGAAGGGAGTGCAAATGGATATACACTCTTAACACGGTCAACAAGGGGCTCAATGAACTTGAGGAGATGAACAAACAGGTTGCACTACTGGGTATTTGAGTATTTTGACATTGACATATAAGTACTATTGAGATTGTGTTCAGTATGCATATTAATGAGACTGGTGTTCATGTAGCCTTATTAATTTGACATGTACCTAAGAATGTAATGATTAAACTGACTATGTTTCTAATTTTGTCTTACATTTATAGTACAATCAGATATTAGACAATTATCATACTTCCATGGTAATGTACATGTATTTTTGTACTAATTATAATGAATTTTCATGTACTTATAATTTCATATGAGTCTGCCTTAAACATATAGTGTATTTGTCGTCAGTTATCCACCCGAGTGCCAGACATATTCTTTCAATGTACTATATATGTTTTCTCAATGCACTATTTTCAATTTTTTCAATGTCATGATTGCAGAGAATGAACTGTATATCAACATGGGTTATGTCCAAAATACCGATATGAGTAATTATTGTCACATGTATATTCTCATTTGACTGGTTATAATTGCTGATAATAAGCTGTGCCCAAAATACCGATATGAGTGTGCCATAACCATTGATATATCTGTTGTTTATTATTGTCACACATATGTTTTCATTGGACTGGTTATAATTGTTGACAATAAGCTATACACCAACATGTAAATTTAATCGGAACCCTACGTGGCACAATTTTATATGCCACTAGGTGGAGCTATACACTGGCTAATTGTTAGTGTTATAACATTTACGTTGGACACGATAACTGTCGAGGTTGTCCATCGTTTATGTTTATGTTTATGTATATCGTAAGGTGTATCATGACCAGAGGAATCCTTTATTAGCAAATATTGCTTTGTTCATGATTAAGTGCACACCGGATGGGCTTCGGTATTTAATCCGATACACTTTTCAATTACCGCCGTTTTTCTGTAAATTTGTGGAAACGCTCGCAATAACACATTAAAATATTGGGAAACGTCCCAGGGTGATTAATTTCTCGCCTTGAATGCTTATAAATAGCGTAAGACCATACATACGGTCATTTATGTAATATTTGGCCCGGTCTTGACACCCAATTCAATTACGTCACGTGATAACCCTGAAACCAGTCCTCTGTCTATGTTTAATCGGAAGACGGGGACGGCTACAACTGCACGCGTGAATGTGGTAGCAGTAACAGCGGCGTCCTTGAACACAGCGAGGCTTGGCTGCAGATACGGATCGCTATAACCAAAACAAGGTAATGCCTTGTAATCACCGTGTCGTTTCTTGTACCCGTTAGTTGTTTGGCATAAAAGCTGAATGTTATGACTCTCATGGAATTGATTGAGACGTTACAATTTTGTCTCTCTTTTTAAACAGCTACCTGATTCCATGAGTAGGTGTACAAATGAGTAAGGCATATTGACTACATGCGTCGGATTCATCGTTTTAAGGTACTTTTTAGTAGCTTGTAACATGAATTGTTTTGATGGATTTTAAATCAAAAAACAAAAAATAAAAATGTGTATTCTAAGTGAGACCTCATTGTGTCTCCTCAGTTTCCTGGAATTATGAACAGGAGTTCCTTGGATTAAAGATTATAACACCAAGGTAAAATTAAAAATTAAAAATTAAAAATTAAAAATTATTTAGGGTCTTGTCTGACTTAGGGTGAATTACACACTGACATTATCAAAAAATTATCTGTAGGTAATTATATACCAGGATGCACACATGAAGCACTGTGCCCTCCTGAGATCTGATATTAAGAAGACTATACGGGAAGTTGGAACTATGGACCACCTCCTCTCGTTTTTTCATCCCTAAAGGGTAAGAATATAAGACCCAAGCATGGGTTGTAGTTTTGTAATTAGCCTTATCCACCACCAATAGTAATCCTCAATTTTATCTCCCATAGGGTTATTATTATCCCTTGGTTGCCTTCATTTTGTTTTTCCAGTCCTGATGAAGACTCGCAATCCCCAGGTTCAAACTACCGTTTGGGCATAAGACGAGTCGAAACGTCGACGGTATCCTCATTCAACCCTGGACCAACTATAAAAAGTTTATATAGTGCAAAAAACCTTGAGACATAATTGTCCTGATTAATAAGCTCCAAAAGGGTTTGGCTAGGGTCCTAAATACGGAGAATTGTATGTCCGAGTGTTGTTTGAATAATGTGAATAATTTTTCTGTCTTACTATTTTTGTTTCTCTTTTCTGTTTACTTGATTCACACTCTTGATCACTTCTTTTCTTTGCACAATCCTTTTCTTGGGCAACCTTTGTTGTTTTTATCAATTTGAAATGAAATATTGTGTATAAAATGAACCGTCAATAAACATAAAATGAAAAAATGAGAAATAATTTAATAAATGAAAAGTGATTTCTATAATTGTGGTGGAGGCTAATTTTGTGGTACCAAGTTAATGGAGTACTAAATGAACAGACAGGTTGTGGCTGTTCTTCATGCAGCATACTGTGACTACAATTGATTAAATCAATCAGTACAATTGATAGGTCTAGGACCATTGTTTTTTCTATATTATGGTGTCAAGGAGGACATTAACAAACTTAGCTTTGTCTCTCGGAGGTCTGTAGACTAGGGCGGCCCTCCCCAGTGACGTTTTATTATACATGATGTTAACTATTGTTATTTCAAGCAAAGGGTTGACGAAAGATTCAAGCAGGATAATGGAGCTGGGGGATCTAGCCGCCACAGCTACACCACCGCCTCTCCTACCTTCTCTGTCTTGCCTGATAAGATGATATTCCTGGGGGAAGGCAATAGCCACATCGGGCGAGGCTTGGCTATGTAGCCATGTTTCAGTGAAGAAACAGATGTCAGGTCGCTCAGTGTCTAAAAGGCTCCACACCTCCAGGGCATGCCTGGGGATAGATCTAGTGTTGAGATATAGAGCTGATATCTGAATAGAACCTTTGGTCGCATCTGAGTTCGTAAGAGCAGGGCGATCAAGGCTAGGTAAGGACACAGTGGAGGCAGTGATGTTACTGGACCTATTCTTCTGTATGCATGGTGTAACATGAATATTATGAATTTCCTCCCAATTGCTACCCCTCCCCTAATTTATATGGGGGGCGCAACTGGCTATCATTTTATGGCGATATCATATCCACTAGCGATATAACGATAGAGTTACCTATCTATTGGTTGGCCACAGTATCAAATTAGGTGTATTTCCATTCCGTTTTTACCCCTATTGGCTATCCGCCACGCTGTAACAACCCAATCCAAGATGGCGGCCGCCTAAACCAGGCGCACCATCCTACCTCACGTAGGGGGCGGGGTTTGACGCCGTAACCCGGATCCTTGGCATTGATATGGCAAGCGCCGCCGAGCATTACCATCTATCCGAGCTCGGCGGCAATGGGTAGGTGAACCGACAAGGACACGGGAAGCTTGAGGTAAGGCGGACGCCATTTATACGCTCGATGAGCCCTTTACCCCGCGCCAGCTCCTGCATATTCCCGTCCCCGGGGATGGCTTTGTTAACCAGTTTGACAGCCCCGACCTTACGATATCCACGTCTCCTCCTCCCCTAGCCATATCTGGAGGTTCATCCCCGCTGTCCTAGACCCGCCGAACGCCCATGTGGCATATCTTTCCTGACCTATAGGTGAGTCGGGCGGGTACAAGTAGTGGCATTCCACTTATTGATTAAGCACATGTACACCAATTTTCACCGCACATGATGTGTATGGAGCGTGTACCTTGTATATTATTCTGTCTGCGGTTTTTATAACTTTGCACCTACATTTTGGTTTTAATATGTAGCACTATTCCACATACTTAGTGTTGGTGTGTTGTTTACACTGCACGATGCTACAATATGATAACGTTTGATTGAAGCTAGACGAATTCCACGATTTCTAGCATGGCACACTGTGTGTATTTGTGGCACTGACCATATTGGTTTTCTAGAAAGAACTCAATGCTTTTAACCCTGTAATGTTTTCTTGTTTCCACTCTAGGCATAGGAAAATACCACAGAGGTAACCTACTTTCATAATATTAGTAGTACACACATGACACTAGCATGCTGTTGAATGAACATATTTTCTTTATTTTCTATACTTGATAGGTCCTGATGAATCGCGGGTAGTAGCCCATTGCGAAAAACATGTTGACCAATTCCTCTCCTAATCTCATCTAGGGCCAATTTACCTAATTGGTTGGCACCTAGCGAGTTAGATTCACGTTTTTAACTGTAGTGGGAGACCCCCAGAATAAAGTAGTTTCCGGTACCCCCCCTACATTTTAATCACCCCTAGGCTACTTGCTTTATTACCCACACACCCGCACTTCACCATAAGGCAGTTGGATTTAAAAGATCTCCGCTAAAGAGCCCCACCTAGAGGTGAGCCCGTCGGGGATTGCACCGCCTCCCCGACGAGGAGCAAACGCCAATGATGAAGCATGACACCCATATGGGTGTGTGAGGCAACCACATTCAACAAAATGGATGCCCAAAGGTGTAATATCTACACCCTCGGTCACGCCAGATACACATAATTCCCTCACTAAGGAACGTTTCAGCAACCCCCATTTGTTTACCTATGCTTGTCTAGGGCACCAGCTGATACTGGACCTTCCACTTTTTTAGTGGTAAAGAGTGCCTTCTTGATCTATTTGATCACCCTCCCTCCTTTGAATATTACTGTTGCACGGCTCACCCCGTGGGAGTATCCTAACGGTGGGTAAGACTTGTTCTATCCCCCTCCCTTGTGACTCCTCCATCACTCTGGTCAGTCACACCCCACTTCCCCCATTGGGCAGTGGGATTATCATCTTTCTTAATCTCATCTTTACCTTTTCCTCTGTCCTCCTAGTGAGGACTACCCTTGTTCAGGAACACGACCTCACTGACCTCCACAAGATGGATGGCCAGGGGCTTAGTTTCGGCGAGGAAGATGCAGCAGCCATTATGAGGACTCCATCACTTCTCGGCATAGATATAGATCCAGCTACAGGGAGCAATACAGTGGAATGGCAAACTTTATCTGATCTCAAACGAGAATGGATTCGAATTACCATACATGGAGCAATGATGGCTGAATATTTTAAAGCCAAAATTGCACCAAACGGCCTAATTGTTAAAAACTTTCCCAGGATCTTCTGGGAAGATGGACAATTTAAAATCGAATGGTCGCAGATATCGTGGAAGTGCACCCATGATCTGCTCATCCTCATTGTTAACACCGCTAAAAGGTTAGCAGACGAACTCTTGACCCGCATTCAAGCGGCAGAAGCTGGTTTAAAAACAGCGGTCCAAAATCCAGGTTTCAAAACTAAACTGGCGGAACTCAATAAGGAAATGTCTGACCACAGAGAATATCTCATGAACCAGAAAGTTACCAAACTTCAAAAAGATATCAAAAGGTTTTCAAAAGAAAAAGTTTATCCATATTTAAAGGAAGATTATGTCCCCCCGGGTACCAACTACAACTCGGACTCGAGTGCTACTTCTTCCAGAAGGGGATCCAACAGTGGATCCGAGGATAGCGGGGACTTTGGACCCCCCCAGATGCAACAAAAAGGGAAAAGAGGCAGGGGACGTGGACAACAGGTTTACCATAACGTCCCACCCCAGGGGCCTCCCCTTGGACCTCCTTTCTGGCAATATCCACAATTCCCCAATTTCCAACCACCCTTTGCACCGCAATACCCACCCTACTATGCCCCTCAAGGTTCCGCACGCCCCCCTTTTTTAGGCAGAGGCCGGGGCAGAGGGCGAGGGCGAAAGCGAAAGCGAGGCAACGCTCCAGAGAAAACAGTACAGTGGGAGGATACACGCCCCCAGGGAATGGACACGAGGACCACGAACCGGTCGGGACAAAGATGAGTCTGGTGGTGAACTTATCAGACCGACTATTGACAGAGAGAGAGGAGCTGGTTTTACAAAAGGGTTTGGGTTTTGTACCAACCCCAAAAACTGACCTCTTCCAACAAACTCGCGAAATCCAAGCTTTTTTCCGGAAAATCAGATTGAAAGCCTTTTTTGAGGGGAGGCCTAGTGATCCAGTGGGAGATTCAGGCCTCCATAACCCTTCAACTTTCACACCCCACAATGGGATGATTCCGAATGAAGTACTTACCTATGAACAGGCTGTACTTAAAGACATCAAAACACTAGACCAGCAAGGAAAGCATTGCAATATCTCACGAAATGAGATGGATACTCTCAGGTCACTGGCTGATGATCCCCTTGTCACCATTAAACAGGCAGACAAGGGTGGGGCCCCAGTTCTCATGAACACGGTGGACTATGACCGAGAATGCACAAGGCAACTTAATGATAGACGATACTACACACCTATCCCTTGCGACCCGACAGCACGCCTGCAGACCACAATTACAGGGCTGGTGGACAGTGCAGAATGTGAACAGTGGATCACTAAGAAAGAGGCGGACTTCCTGATGAAAAAAGATCCCATGGTCCCCTATTTTTACACTCTACCCAAGATCCATAAAGAATCTAGACCGGTACCTGGGCGACCAATCGTCTCGGGGATTGATTCCATCCTGGAACCACTTTCACAATTTTGTGATCATTTCCTACAAACCCTAGTCAGACGCATTCCTTCCTTCATCCAAGACACGTCAGATGTCTTACGCTTACTGGACACTTTCCATGATACCGAGCAGATTAATCTCTTAATTACTCTCGATGTAGAGGCCTTGTATACTAATATTCCCCAGAGGGCCACACTAGAAGTAATAGAGGATAGGCTTGGGCTTGAAACCTGGAGTTCAGTCACCCCACCTGCTTTTGTTATGGAGTGTGCCACTCTAGCATTAATGGAGAATTACTTTGAGTTTAAGGGGCAGTTTTACCACCAAACCCAAGGTACATCAATGGGCAGTACCTTTGCTCCTTCGGTGGCTTGTCTATATATGGCAGAATTCGAAGACAGACATATACATCATCAGTCCAATCCCTTCCTTGATAACATCAGGTTGTGGAGGCGCTATATAGATGATATTCTGATCTTGTGGACTGGCCCACCTTCCTCACATGAGGCGTTCTTTACTTGGGTCAACACTCTTAACCCCTACCTTCACTTTACGATGTCTGCATCATCTACAGAAATTGCTTGCCTTGATTTGACCATAAGACTGAAAAAGGGGGCACTCAGTACCACCATGTACAGAAAGCCCACCGACCGGAATAGCCTGCTCCACTACACGAGCCACCACCCGAAAGCCTTACGTTCTAACCTCCCCTTTGGACAATTTCTCCGGATTCAGCGAAATTTTAGCAATCTACCGGATTACAAAAAAGAATCATCGATCCTGTCTAGGAATTTACTGAACAGAGGTTACCCCAAAAAAGAGGTCTTTAGGGCACAAAAACGAGCCAGAAACAATCATCGAGAGGCTTTGCTTGAACAACGGGAGGTGACACCTATCGAAGACCAGCCTTTAACCTGTGTCACAACCTTCACCCCCGTGTCTAACCAAATCAAAAGTGTGATCAAACGACACTGGGACATTTTGAATACAGGCAACCTGAGCCTTGCAACACCGAGATTTGCATTCAAAAGATCCCAGAATGTCAAAAATATTTTGATCAGTACTAGACCAAGAGTACCAAAGAAGGGTGGTCAACAGACGTTGTGGAACCTACCTCCGGTCAAGGGTCATTATCCATGTGGGTCCTGTGGAGTGTGTGCCTACACATCCATACACAAAACGATACAACTGACTGACACCTTCAATTGGGAAATCAGGGGACACACAAATTGCAACACCTCCAACTGTATCTACATGTTAACATGCCCATGCGGACTGCAGTACATTGGCATGACAACACGTCCAATTAAAACACGAATTATTGAACATCGCAGTAACTTCCGCTGTAAGAACACACATACCAAGATGTGTAAGCACTATGTTGAATCTAATCACACTGCAGATTCACTTAAATGGCTTGTGTTAGAATCCAGCCCCAACTGCCCAAAACAAGCCTTGTTCAGGAAAGAACAAAGGTGGGTCCACCGACTGTCTTCTGACAATAGAGGTTTGAACGAGGGCATTCCGTGGCACTCTCTGTGACATAACCTACTGCTATGACTCAATTGAATATATTACATACTGTTATTGAACATAAGGATTTTCCATTTACTTCCTACATCCAATATATTCATATTCGTAGACCATTTATTGCTACCCTGGTTTAATAACCTATATATTGTCCTAGTCACAACTGATACGACAGTCGACTCCCTTATACTTGACCACAGTTAGCTTAGATGTCTCCATCCAACCTGCACTAAGCTCACTTGCCACACCATTCCATTATGGCCTCCACATAATCCTCACGCACCACCTGACCTTTCCTCCCAATTGCTACCCCTCCCCTAATTTATATGGGGGGCGCAACTGGCTATCATTTTATGGCGATATCATATCCACTAGCGATATAACGATAGAGTTACCTATCTATTGGTTGGCCACAGTATCAAATTAGGTGTATTTCCATTCCGTTTTTACCCCTATTGGCTATCCGCCACGCTGTAACAACCCATTCCAAGATGGCGGCCGCCTAAACCAGGCGCACCATCCTACCTCACGTAGGGGGCGGGGTTTGACGCCGTAACCCAGCTCCTTGGCATTGATATGGCAAGCGCCGCCGAGCATTACCATCTATCCGAGCTCGGCGGCGATGGGTAGGTGAACCGACAAGGACACGGGAAGCTTGAGGTAAGGCGGACGCCATTTATACGCCCGATGAGCCCTTTACCCCGCGCCAGCTCCTGCATATTCCCGTCCCCGGGGATGGCTTTGTTAACCAGTTTGACAGCCCCGACCTTACGATATCCACGTCTCCTCCTCCCCTAGCCATATCTGGAGGTTCATCCCCGCTGTCCTAGACCCGCCGAACGCCCATGTGGCATATCTTTCCTGACCTATAGGTGAGTCGGGCGGGTACAAGTAGTGGCATTCCACTTATTGATTAAGCACATGTACACCAATTTTCACCGCACATGATGTGTATGGAGCGTGTACCTTGTATATTATTCTGTCTGCTGTTTTTATAACTTTGCACCTACATTTTGGTTTTAATATGTAGCACCATTCCACATACTTAGTGTTGGTGTGTTGTTTACACTGCACGATGCAACAATATGATCACGTTTGATTGAAGCTAGACGAATTCCACGATTTCTAGCATGGCACACTGTGTGTATTTGTGGCACTGACCATATTGGTTTTCTAGAAAGAACTCAATGCTTTTAACCCTGTAACGTTTTCTTGTTTCCACTCTAGGCATAGGAAAATACCACAGAGGTAACCTACTTCCATAATATTGGTAGTACACACATGACACTAGCATGCTGTTGATTGAACATATTTTCTTTATTTTCTATACTTGATAGGTCCTGATGAATCGCGGGTAGTAGCCCATTGCGAGAAACATGTTGACCAATTCCTCTCCTAATCTCATCTAGGGCCAATTTACCTAATTGGTTGGCACCTAGCGAGTTAGATTCGCATTTTTAACTGTAGTAGGAGACCCCCAGAATAAAGTAGTTTCCGGTACCCCCCCTACATTTTAATCACCCCTAGGCTACTTGCTTTATTACCCACACACCCGCACTTCACCATAAGGCAGTTGGATTTAAAAGATCTCCGCTAAAGAGCCCCTCCTAGAGGTGAGCCCGTCGGGGATTGCACCGCCTCCCCGACGAGGAGCAAACGCCAATGATGAAGCATGACACCAATATGGGTGTGTGAGGCAACCACATCCAACAAAATGGATGCCCAAAGGTGTCATATCTACACCCTCGGTCACGCCAGATACACACAATTCCCTCACTAAGGAACGTTTCAGCAACCCCCATTTGTTTACCTATGCTTGTCTAGGGCACCAGCTGATACTGGACCTTCCACTTTTTTAGTGGTAAAGAGTGCCTTCTTGATCTATTTGATCACCCTCCCTCCTTTGAATATTATTATGGAAGTTAGGCAGGTATTTAGGATTGAGAGCGATTAATTCCTCCCGAGAGTAGCAAAGCATGATGGCTGGTAATAGAAGGCTTACCGCACAAGCAGCTGAGGAATTAGGCAGGGGTCAAGGCGTCAGGCGGCGTCCTGGCACGGACGGGCGCAGACCGGCTTGCCTTTGGCGCGCCTCTAGAGGGGAATATGTAGGACGGGGGCAGCTCTGATGACGCTGCTTTGTGTTCCGTTGCTTAGTGTCCCTCCGCAACAACCGGCACAAGCCGTGGCGGACCGGGGACGAGCAGGAGGAGCACGGAAGGGGTAAAAGTAGTTGCGGTAGTATTCACGGCAATTACAAAGATAAAACCAGTATTTTAAAATATACAAGCATGTCGCCTAAGAATGACGCAGAGTGCGAACAGAAACAAAGCCCCAAAGTAAAGATAAGTATTTACAGTCTTAATTCACTGCAAAACTGGTAATGTATTCACCAATGCTTCTTCAGAAAGACATGAAAAGGCGCCCTAGTTGCAAACCATAAATGCATGTGAGCAGTCTTGGAGCCTATAATTAGTCAACTGTTCCAGGGCTGAATCCATCCTACAATAGCAATGCATGCTGGTCACTGTGTCCATGTCATGTATTTAAACAAAATATCAGTGCATGATATATAGTGTGCCAGTAGTGGGAGCACAAATAGCAGGAAAGGCAGAATAATGTCCAAAAATCTATCTAGAAATAGAGAAACAAAGCAAATTAGAAGCACAACTGTGTGAAACACGGATAATTAAGCCCAACACACTATCAGATGTATAATAACAATAAAAATGAATTTCCACAAATAGAATACAGAAAGGAGTGATGTGGGGTACTTAGCTTGGGTCTGAACTAACCCTGGGCGTAGGACTACGCTGTGTTTGCGTAGTTTGCGCAACTACGCGCTACGCGAATTGCACGTAGCACAGTGCAAAAATGCTTAGCAGGCATTTTTTGCTTGCTCGTGGTCCTCAACGTCAAGTTGGCGACTGCGAGCAAGCAAAATAACATCCCGGTGAGACTTTTTTCTTGTACGCGATCAGCAACATCAAGTTGCCGACCGCGAGCGCTGAAAATAAACCTCCTGGCGAGATTCTCAATGCGGGGAGGTCCGGTTTCTCATTGCGAGTGGTCGCGTATGCTCGCGACCGCTCGCGATGAGAAACTACCAGTCCGCGTTGAGAAAGCTGCCGCTTGAGTACAAATCCACTCGAGCGGCAGAAAATGACCGCTTGCACTGTGCAAGATGCGGTTTGCAATGATTGCACAGAGCGAACAAGCATCCGGCACTGTGCAACAGCATTTTGCACAGTGCACTTCGCAGTTCGCGTAGTTGTGCGTATCTTGCGTAATGCAAGTGCACTTCGCGTAACTACGCGTAGCGCTACTATGCAAACTACGCCCAGGGTTAGTCTGAACAGCAAGAAAAGAGGCTGTTATTCCTGCTGACTACTTTATATAGACCAAGGGCCTAATTACTCGTGGTGGTGGTCCGCCCACAGTATTTCGATTCAGGCGGTGGTTGTGTGGACAGGGGAAATAATATGCTGGTGGTGCCGATGATGCCACTGCAGAGCATATTACGACTTGTCACTCCACCACACTTTTCATAGCTGGGAGCCCGCCATTAAAAGGGTGGTAGAGAAGCAGGTAAGGGGTCCCTGACAGGGCCCCCGGACACTACTGAACATGGGGTTGAGTGTGGGGGGGGGCACAAGTTGGGGCCCGCTAATTGCGCCTTCGTTCCTGCACTGTGTGTGGCATGCACGAAATGGTGCATGCCACACTGTGCAAGAATGTGCAGAAGGCACTCTCTCGGCGGCAGTCTGCATATTAGGCTCTCCTATGAGCCTAACATACCACAGCCGCACCTCCTGCCCGCCCTCCCAGTATTCAACTCAGAATCTGGCAGTCGGGTGCATCATGGCCTTGGCCGTCTTCCAGTGGGCACAGCGGTATCAGTCCTACAGGAGGTCCGCCAAAGTCGTAATGAGGTCCCAAGCTCATGGCTGATTGATATTTTCACTTCCCCTCAGCCTGTAGTTTGTGACCCAGGGTTTGCTGAGAAGTATAGTGTTTGTGAATTGTTGCTGGTAAAATAAAAGCAGGAAATTAAGGAATATATGAGCTGCCAGTCTTGTAATAAAATTACTGGTAATTGGCTCAAAATACTGACAAAGAATGTCATAGGAAGCAAATGAGTTTCTTTCTGATTGGCGGAAACATACTGTAGGTACAGGTTCTGCAACAACCATAGAGATTACTATGCTATGTTCGTGGAAAGTACACTGGACATAAAACTGGATGTTAGGCTTTCAGGCTGCTTAGTTCTTTCCTCGTGGCTATAATGATGCTCTTCAGGCCAGAAGATGCAAAGGGACTTGAGGACTCACTAATGACACACTGCTGGCTGAAGTTTGGAGAACATTTCAGGCAGTGCTTGATATTTGTAAAGAGTAGAGTAACCAGTTCAGTGAAGTAAAGGGATGAAGGTTTCGTGCCATTAACGAGAAATTGTTCACAGGTGATTCCAGGAGCTACATTATACATTTAGTTTGCCGATAAGAGCAAACACATGGCTGAACATAATCTGCTGCTAAAAGCTCACCCGTGTGGATAAGGGATTCATGGTTCCAAATAGGAGTAATACGCGCAATAAAAATGCTTCAATACAATACACTATCTCACAAGCAAAAAATGTAGGGTCCTATTTACAAGCCCCTTGTACTGCTGATGCATCACTTTTTGTGACATCCCGGTGGCGCATTTTGCTGCCCCATATTTTGCCTTTTTGTGTACTTGTGAATGCGTCACCGTTTCACACAGCACTTTGTGTGAAAGGGTCGTTCCATGGGTGTTGCTGTGGGTGTTTCCACGCAACAGCCATGGAACCTGGACACCTGCAAATGTGTGTGAATGCTACGCCTCCCCAGGGGAAATATATTACTCATCATTTTTTCCTCTTTCTATGCATGCTGCATTCTGCAGCACACATAGAACAAGGAAATCACCTCTTGTGATTGTTTATGTGCAGGAAGGGACACTTTCACGGACATAAACAATCATCCCTGTGACGCAGGCATCCTTGCAGCATGCGTCGAAGCATGGCAGCTAATTGTGCGCCAGCACAGGGGAGAGCAAAGGGATCCGTTATATCCTTGTAGATATGACACAACCCTGCGCTTCGAATTAACGCAGCGAGGTGCAGCCAAATGGCTTGCGGCACCGTGCCGCATTCATTCTTTGTAAATAAGGCCCGTATTTTCTACAGTTTCACATCCTCATATTGCATGCTATCTGAAAAGGCCTCCTCCAACTTTATTCCTAAAAACCTGCATGAAAAATCACCCGTCTATCGAACGACCTTCTCCTTAAGTCCCTTGCACTGCTCCTCTCTCTGATTATAGTTTGCTTTGTTGCATTACAGTCTGTCCTATTTTCTATTTTTGTATTTCGGCAAATTGCCCACTCTACATTTCATATATCACAACGTCCCCTTCTTTGAAACCATATTTCTACAATCTATCAATACTTATAGCCTGATTTAGATCTTGGTGGGACTCCCGTCGTCCCTCCGCGGTTGAGTATACAAGTATTCCGCCAAGCTGACGGTATCCAACTCACCCTCTTTAGATGTGTGCTGGCTGAACGGTCATCTGCATCGACAGACTGTTTCCCATTGCATAACTAGCGCACCATCTTCTAGGCGGAGGACTACTCTGCTGGCTAACAATATTCCTTTGCCGTCAGGTCAGCGGGTTTGCACCGATCCTATTTAGATGTTCCTGTTCTGTAATGAGACTCAGTTTGCAGCCCATCGAGGGTAGTCCCCCCTCCGCTTTAGCTACAAGAGTAGGGGGTTGAGGAAACCAGAGTACAAAATATTCCACTGTCCTCCAATCAATGGCGGGCCCAGTGCACATATATATGACGCCATTAAGTTTACCATGGTATTATAATTCCTTCCATCACGTGAGTAAGGCACATCTCACAAATTCGTCAGCTACTACCAGAAGACATTTTTGTCCATATGAGTTTTGGGAGGATAAACCGGCGACTGCTCGAGGCCTGTTCAAGACCCCTGAGACTTTCCAGCTCTACCCATGGAGCTTTGGGTTATAGTTTTACAGTATCCCAGCGTTGATCCACGCTCCCTTACAATGACTGTCTGTTATTACTATTTTACACCGAACCTTCAAAGAGTCTGTCGAATCTAAGGATGGTAGACGTGTTGGCAATGAAGTTAGACTAATGATGAACTAAGTCATCACAATAAAAAGATAATTACATATGTGTGTTGGACCCTTCTTGATAGGAGAACCTTACAATATCTTAGATGTAGAATCAGTTTCAGATTATTATTTGTGAGGAGGCCCCAAGCGTGTGCTACAGCCTTTCTGCTCACATCTGGGCCGACAAGTAGTGTGCTAATGTTAGCATTCCTCAGCTAAGATTTGTCTCATCTTGACTCAACTGTTCCAGACCGATAACGCCGTCAAGTGTGCCCTCTGATATTCACTTCACCTACAGTGTAGGGTTTTGTTGTTCATTTATTATATTATTCCTGTTTCCAGGCCAGAGGGAGAAGTTGAATGGGATGAGTATGTGGGCGCAAAAGAAGGGTTTGAGTCAATGGACTCTTTGCTGTGTGCCCTGTCAATCAGGGCTATGTGCAGTGCCTAATATGTAAAAAAAATAAGTGCGAGGGCTCGCGTCAGGAGGCCACTGCAGCTTGCACCACACATTGCCCCTGCTCTGCTGCCAATGATAGTAACAACACAACCAAGAACCATCACACTTCTACAACTGTGACAATTCAGACTATTTCAGGCTCCCAAAGCTATAGGAATGGCTTGGACGGCAAGTCATAGCAATTTTTAATGTATATTGAATTAATAATTAACTGTTGTTGTGGTCATCTCTAAATTAGCCAGACAGCGCCACATTGTGGCAGCCTGTCACAAGGACCAGTGTTGATAATTAAGTGCTGGTGCTGAGCACCGGAAACCTCCAGGATCACCAAGAGACAAGGGCGAGAAAAAACAACTACATCCTAAAGGAAGGATAGCTACCCCAGGAGTGGCAATGGAGACCACCCTTCAGCATCCCTGGTGTAGAGTTCTCCACAGCCTGGGTACCCGCCAAGGACTACACAACAAACAGAGTTTAGTATAACATGTCTTTATTAGTCTGCGTGTAACAGCAAACTCACCATTCTAAACCTCCATTCAGTTCACTACGATTTAACACTTACGTCACAGTTCTACTGAGTCCATCAGGAGCCAATAGGGTTCTCTCATTGCTAACTCACACAATATTACACCTGGTACCCAGACTCTGTCCAGCAAGACATAGCAAGGGTCCATCTCCAGCCTTTGGTCTGGGTATCAGAAGTGTAGTCCACCTACAACCACACTAGGGGTCCTTTCTGCCCTTGCCATGTTGTGTAGCGATCCAGGGCTTCATTTGTGGGATTTTGGCGTACGGCAGGGCAGCAAGACACCTTGCTGTGCTGCCCTACGCCAAAGTGAAAGGTCATGAATGCAGCGTATTTAGGCAATATGGTGCATTCCTGTCCTTTCTCCCTGCACTGATGTCGTTTTGGCAGCCTGGCCCCAACGTAGGCACCTTTGTACGATGTTGTACGGGTGCCTTCATTGCATGCAGGATTGTTTTTGTACAGGAAGGGCTACCTTCATGCACAAAAACAACCCATTGCGGTGTTTTCCTCTTTCTAGTGTGCTGCAGAATGCAGAACACATAGAAAGAAAAAAAACAAGGAGAAATAAACATATTTCTCCTCGGTAAGCCTCACCTCGGGAGGCATACAGATTTGCACTGCCCAGGTTCACATGACTTTGTAAATTTGGGACAGCGTCAAATTCCATGGCTGTTGCTTGGGAAAAACTGCCGCAATGCCCATGGAGTGCTTACCGGGCGCAGAGTTAGGCGATGCAGTGATTTGCACTGGGTCGTCTTACTCATGATTTATGAGGCCACTCCAAGCCATGCAGGGCGGCTTTGCGTTGCTTCATGAATCGATTTGAGAGCCCTGGCCACGCATGTACCACTTTACGTGGTGCAAAAGTATTGCAGGACTCTCATAAAACAGGCCCCCAGCATCCAGCACACCCAAGTGACCCAGGATCCAGAGTTCAGGGACTTGACTGCACGGACCATTGGTGACCCATATTCAAAAGGGCTGGATTTCAAATATCCTCTTAGGAGATTAGGAGGCTAGGCAGGCTTCCCACCCCAATACACCATTAAGTAGGACTCCCTAGGGAACCAGGACTCTTGGTTCCATATAATTCTCACCTGACACTTGAGACTGTACACTGTTATTTGTTTTTAGATGACCTGTAGTTTCGGTTTGTTTATCAGCGTTGTTTTTCCAATAATAGCTCTGGAGAAAATTCATGTTTATTGTTTGTAACAACTGACATGCTGCAAGGGGACTGCTTATCGCCAAACTGTAGTCATCCTTCCAGACTGGGCTTTCGTTAAAAAAATCTAATGAATTTCGAGAGTGGCTTCAATTCAACAGGACCAAACAATCCGATTACAATGGGGTGCAAAAAAGTAGAAACCACATGATTGAAAACACATCTCCTCTGGAGAAGTCATGACATGATCCTAAAGAAATGCCCTCTGCTTTCCTCAGTGTTCTTTCACTGTTGCTCGACATGAGCAGTAGACACATTCAGGACCGCTGAAGAACTTTAAAAGTATGTTGTTTGCTTTTTTGGTTTTAGTTCTAGTCCCTACTTTAATCAAGTTCAGGATGGATGGAGCCCGCCTGACGCTGCAGGGATGGGATAATATAGTTTATGGCAGCAAAGAACATGCTGATAAATGACCCTGTAGAAAGAAAAGTGCGAAGTATCCTATCTATTCATGGAGGTATGCTGACGGGAGCCATTTTGAGAAACACAGTATGGAATAGAGCAAGGCCAAATGAAAGCATAATGTCACAGCACTGCTCAGACGGGGCGCGTTCTAACTGTGCAACATCAATGGTGTTCAGATGCGTGGATGGAGATTTTATATATATAAAAAACAGATGCTTTCTTTTATACTGTATTGTAGGAAAGTAGGATCATGGTGTCATTATGTTTTTCTGACTAGTCTGACTGGGATCCTTCTATTCAGGACCTCAGTCTCTGTGCTTCTTCCCTAAACTGGATCATGGTGAGTACTTAGGTACACCCCAGATTGGCTACTAGTGTACCCTTGTAAGTCCCTAGTATATGGTACTAAGGTACACAGGGCATAGGTACACCAGGGGTCTCCCACGGGCTGAAGCGTGTATTATGCCACCCATGGGAGAACACTCAAATTGTGAGTCCAGGCCTGACATTGCAGCCTGTATAAGCTGGTGCTAGCACCACTTACGACAGTATATCTGAGGTCACTGCACTTAAAACCTAACCCCTACGGCACGCCTTTCAATCCTGAAGGCAGGGTGCTTGGTTATACGTGTGAGGGTGCCCCTGCATGAGCAGGACACCCCTACAATCCATGGAGTTCATTCTCCTGGGTTGTAAGTGCATCATGGGAAGAGGTGTGGTGCAGCGGCCAGGGCGGCTGACTCCGGAACATGGGGGTTCACAGTTCGGTCCCCAGTGTCAGCTTAGCCCAGCACTTTGTGACTCTGGGCAATAGCTTGTTTAATCTTCCCGACGGCCCCCAGCGCCGGGACACCTCACCTGAGGTATCTGCGTGCTTAACAAATGCTAGTATTACAATACATAGAGTGGCCATGCGTCATTACGCGATGGGTAACTCTAAACTGGCTCTAACTAACCCTGGTGTGTTTGGTATCAAACATGTTGGAATCATACCTCCAACACCATTTGGTATTGGAAGTATGATTCCATGCACCGTGGGGCCCCTTTGGGAAGCCTGGTACCAGTCTTCCAGACCAGGACAGCAAACTATGGTTGCTGAGGACCAGAGACACGATTCCGCCCTCCTGCTGCTGAGCCAAGCTTGAGCAGAGGAAGGCAGGACAATAGGTTTCCTCTCACAGGGAGGTGTGACCACGTCCCAGACAGGACTTAATGTATTGGGCCAGGGTGGGGGCGCTCGCCCTCCTTGCATACTCCAGTTGGAACCAGTTCAAGGAGCCGTTGGCTGCCGCTCTGGTGCAAAACTGGACAAAGACCATGGGAGTATCTGCCCCACTGTCCAGCCCCTCCTGTGGGAGGGACCCCTGAATTATCCCAATCCTTTCCTTTGGGTACTTACGGGCTTCCCTGTGGGTGGTTCCTTAGATTCATCGTGGGACAAGATTCAGATCTGAAACCACTTCATCTTCAACCATCTGGGCACTTTGCACTTTTCTGGACTTCGCTTTGGGAACCGAGACTGCAACTGGGAGGACTCCTGCTGCTCCCGGTCTTGTCGTCCTGCTAGTTTTCTGCGTCTTCTGTGTCTGTGCTCCATACAGGTTCTTCTACAGGTCTGTGGACATCCAAGACACCTGAAGGAATCTCCCTTAAAGTGAAGGAGTCACTTCCCTGCACCTGCAGGCACCGCTACGAAGCTGACCGGTCTGCTGTCCCTGAGCTCCTACAGCATCCGAAAGGTTCAGCAACACATATGGTAGTTCTGTAACTTCCTCCAGGCCTGCACTGTCTTCACAGCAAGTTTGAATCCAGTATCCCTCGTTGAAAGAGGTGGAGCAGTACCTCTGTGCACCACGTTGACTTGCAGTTGCCAAGACTTGTTGACTCTCTTCACCAGAGATCTTTGTGCTCCAAGAAGCTCCAGACTCAAGCATCTCCTGCTACTAAGGTCATTGTCCTCACCACATTCTCTGCACCGTCAGCCTTCATCATTGGTGAGCTGCTTGAGGTCCTCTTGCGACTCCTGTGCCTTTGGCCCGTGGGTCTTCTGTGGCTCTTGTGGGCTCCCCTGCTTGCTTGGGGCCTGCTCTGACATACCTGTTCGTGGTGAGTCACTTGGACCTTGCTGGTCCCGACACTGCACCTTTTTTGTTTACTACAATTATTGCCATTGCCAAGGATTGTTAGTGCTCCTGAGGGACACCGACCCCCTGGCTCTTGACATCCAACATGGGACAGCGCATGAACAGCTCCTGGTCTTCCACAGCAGCGCCTGGTCCACACAGCTGCAGTGCCTCTCCTGTATATCCGACATCGGTGGGCATACATCTTCCGTACCTCCTGGTCAATCCTGAGTGGCATAGATTCAGTCCCCTCTGCTTGCAGGTACCTCTCATCTTGAATCCACCTTTGGGTTCCACCGGACTCTTTCACCTTCTTCGCCATCGGCATCATCACTGAAGTCTTCGATTGTGGTCTAAGGTGTTTTCTGACTTCACTTCGCACCTATGGACCTGGCTTCCATGGTGTAGGTTCCCGGGGTATCCACGGGTGGGGTGACTCTCCAACCTTCCATCTTCCATGGGGTTTCGTCAGGGTCCTCTAGGATGGGCCCTTCTTATTAAAAACTGCAACGCAACGCACCTATTGACTTGTAATGAGCATGGGATTGTGTTCCCAATCTGCACACGGCCTCTGTGGGGTTCCTGGGTACTTACCTTGGGTGGTTCCTTGGGTCCCCAGCTCGTCTACGTCTTCTGGGTACAGTTTTGACTTGGGTCGTGGTTTGCATTCCACTTTATTGATATACGGTTTGGTCTCCCTCTGAGGACCACTGTGTATTTGTGCTACTAATGTGTTCTATTACTAAAGTATTGTGTGTATTGTGATTATATCTCCGGGTAAGAGATATTGAAATGTGTTAGAGAGTGTTTATAATAAATACATATTTTTTATAACTACACTGTGTGGTTCTTTTTCACTTAACCTACACTATATGATTAGTACTGGTAAAACAAGCTGCTTTACACTCCTTCTGGACTAAGGGGGCCTATGTATCAAAGGATACATTTGCGATTCTCAAATAATGATTTTTAGAGAATCGCTTTTTGAGAATTGCAAAATGCAATGTATGTAGGATTTGCAAAACATTTTGCGGATCCTACATATTCCTTATTTGCGAATCGCAAATTGAGATCCGCAAATAAGGAATACCTTCCCATTCATTCCTATGGGCTAGGAGGCTCATAGGAATGAATGGGAAGACATTTTCAATTTGCGATTACCAATTGAAGAATCGCAAATTGAGAATGCAATTTCAAGGTTAAAAGAGTGCCAAAAGGACACCCTGTTGCACCCCTGAAAAAGTGCATGTGTGCACATGTGGCGCACATACATACCCAAGGGCATAGGTGCCCAGGGCATCAGTACACCAGGGGTCCCCCATGGGCTGAAGCGTGTATTATGCCACCCATAGGAGACCACTCAAATTGTGAGTCCAGGCCTGACATTGCAGCCTGTTTAAGCTGGTGCTAGCATCACTTACGACAGTATATCTGAGGTCACTGCACTTAAAACCTAAAACCCAAGGCACGCCTTCAATCCTGAAGGCAGGGTGCTTGGTTATATGTGTGAGGGTGCCCCTGCATGAGCAGGACACCCCTACAATCTACAGAGTCCATTCTCCCGGGTTGTAAATGCATCATGGGAAAAGGTGTGGTGCAGCGGCCAGGGCGGCTGACTCCGGAACATGGGGGCTCACAGTTCGATCCCCGGTGGCAGGTTAGCCCAGCACTTTGTGACTCTGGGCAATAGCTCACTTACAGCCTGATTCATGTACGGGCCGTTTTGCGTGTCCCTAATAGCGATTAATAGCGACTCGCTATTGAGGAAACGCAAAACGGCATTCATGTACTTTTCGGGGAAAAAATAGCGACTCGCACGCGGGCGCTAAAGCCGTTAGCGACCTACAAAAAACGCAGAAAAATCGCTATTTCCGGCTACCTGCGATCGGGATTGCGACTCGCAATCCCGATCGCACGGGATTGCGACTCGCAATCCCGTGCGATCGGGAATGCGAGTCGCATTCTCGCGGGATCTGGAAAACGGGAAGACGCATTCCGAGCACCGTGATGACATCACAACCAGGAAGCAGCCCGTTCCCACCCCCAAACACCACAGTGACGCTATCGTTCGAGTGTGCACGAGGGAAAGCAGACGCTAAACCTCCGTTAGCGACTCCCGAACCGGCCGAAATAGCGACCGACATGTCCGAGGAACCTGTCCCTGGCCCCAGCAATAGCGCTGGCCGCAAGCGCAAACTCAAGTTCTCCGAGCAGGAGCTGGAGAACCTGATTGAAGGGGTGGTGGCCAACCACGACCGGCTGTTTGGTGCCAACTCCAGGAGGGTCCCAGAGCAGGAGAAGCGGAGGATCTGGGTGGGGATAGCCTCCAGCGTCAACTCTGTGGGCGTGGCGGACAGGTCGTTGGAGGAGCTGAAGAAGCGCTGGTACGACCTCCGAGGGCGTGCCAAGGAGAGGGTGGCGAAGCGCCTTGGTGAGGCCTCGGGCACTGGAGGTGGCGGACCGACTGTCCCACCCAACACACCCCTGGAGGACCAGGTTGAGGACACCTTGGATAGGGAGGCGTGTGTTGGCGTGACCCCTCTGGACTCCTCCCGCCCCACCCAAGACACCCAAGGTAAGTGGCATGCGACTGCGACCCTGTCCCCTATGACCGTCCCTGACAAAATAGGCTCACTCATTGGCCCTTAGTCATGCCTATGTTGTGCATCAGGAAATGCCCTGAAGCATTGTGGGAGACGTAGTATGTCCACAATGTAGTAGTACCACAATGCGGCCAGAAAGGTTCAAAAGTGCGCAAATCCACAGCCATCCAGGGAATGACACCCAGCATGCATGTAACATCTGCACGTCTGACAGTCACATGCACCTAATGAGTATCCACTTACCCTCACAGGTGCCGATGATAGCAGTGACAGCGAGAGGCTGCTGATTGATGAGGAGGCCCAGGAGGAGGAATCCCTACCCGATACCCAGCCACCAGCCCCTGCTGCTACATCTGCCGGCCCACCGGCTGCCAAGGCCAGGCCCCCCACCTTACCTGCTGCAACATCTGCCGGCCCACCGGCTGCCAAGGCCAGGCCCCCCACCTTACCTGCTGCAACATCTGCCGGCCCACCGGCTGCCAGAGCCAGGCACCCCACCAATGTGCCTCCAGTGCCTGCCGCACCTGCAACACCAGCTGCTACACCACCTGCAGCTCGTCCAACCAGATCTGGGCCAGCCACATCCGCAACACAGCGGCCGAACAGCAGGAGGGGCAATGGGCATCTCCATGCCTGCATGAGCGTGGAGCGGCGCATGCTCCGAATACACCAGCGCCAGTCGCAGCAGCAAGGAGCCATCCAGCTCCAGCTGCATAAAATTGGCCGCAATGTGGCGGGAGTCGGCGAGCGGATGGACCGCATGACGGCGGCCATGGACCGCATGACGGCGGCAATGGAGGACAATACTGCAGCGCTCGTGAAGCACCGCAGTGTTGCAAGCAGGCGCCACCACCAGCTGTTGAGCCGGCTGTCGACCTATAGTAGGTCAAATTATGTGGCAGCAAATGCCACCACCCAGCTGTCGCGGCGCTCTTTGACCCAGCAGCACCAACTGGTCCAGTGCTGCGAGGACATTACCCGGGTGCTGGAGCACTTGACCACCGCCGTTACCGCACTGCATACACCTGTGCTACCGGCCATTGTAGGGGGAGACGATGCGAGTGAGGGTGCCTCCAGCGTGAGCAGCCACTCTGCCACGCAGGTCCCCCCACCTAGGCGCAGCACCAGGGCTACGCCTGCTACAGCTGCCCAGGATGAGGAAGAGCCTCACAGGCGCCTGGGCATTACGCGCCGGAGGCGCCAATGACATTGTGTGAGGGACACTGGCGCAGGCTGACGCTAAGCCTGCCATGAACCTTCACATGCAGTATGCAGGAATACTGTATTTTGTAAATAGTTGTTACCATGACCCTTTTTTCTTGTGAATCAAACAAATACATTTATTTTGCTGCACACATTCGCCTTGTGTAATCATTACATTTTGCATGCAATTGTGATATGTGGGGTGGGGGAAGGGGGTGGGCTAGAAATTGTTAGCTGTGATGTGGTTGCGACGTCTGTGGCCTTCAGCTGGGTTCTCCCCGCGTGCATGGTGCGCATGTGCTGGTGGCCGGTCGTCCCCCTCAGATTCACTGCCTGAGATGTCAACTGGTATCCGGCGCTTGGTTGCAATGTTATGAAGCATTGCACAGACAGCCACAATGCGGCAGCACGCTGCAGGACTGTAATACATGGCCCCACCTGTCTTGTGCAGTATACGGAACCTGCTCTTGAGCAGGCCAAATGTCCTTTCAATACAGTTCCTTGTCCGGATGTGCGCAACATTGTAGCGCCGTTGCTGAGGTGTGGCAGGGTTGAGGTAAGGGGTCAGGAGGTATTCCCGTAGGGCGTAGCCACTGTCACCTGAATGAGAGGAGCAGATGTTGATTGCCTGTGCAGCGCAGTTACTTCATAGCAATGTGACATTGTCGACAAAGTGTACTTACCAAGTAGGTGTCCTTCCCCAAACTCTCCCCTGATCAGTCGTGTGTGGAGTCCGCTGTGCCTGAAGATAAAGGAGTCATGGGTACTCCCTGGGTACTGGGCCACAATGTCAGTGATGATGGTCTTGGCATTGCAGACCATCTGCATGTTGAGGGAGTGGTAGGACTTCCTGTTGCGGTACATATACTCCGTGCCAGCTGGTGGGCAGATGGCGACGTGGGTACAGTCTATGCAGCCGAGGACATGGGGAAAATGGGCGACATTATAAAATTGTAGTTTTGTCAGGTCCAATTCCTGTTGGCTCGTGGGAAATGTGATGTGGCGGTGGAGCTGGCTGAGCATGGCGTCAACAAAAGTGTGGAGGCAGCGTGACATGGTGGGCTGGGATATCCCCCCAGCAGCGGCTACTATGCCCTGGAAACTGCCGGAGGCCAGGAGGTGCAGGCTGCACAATACCTGCACATGTGTGGGCACAGAATTGTTTCGCCTTGTTGGGTGCTGCATGATGGGGTCGAGTTCTTGTATCAGCCAGGTGATCATTTCCCCATTCAGCCTGTATTTTGCATAAATCTGTTCTCTGGTTTGGCCCAGCAAGGTGACCCGCTGCCGGTAAATCCTTGCCTGCCTCATGCGTCTCCTCCGTGCTGCTCGCTGTAGCCTTTGCCGCCTCACCACCATGTACATCCCAGGCATTGTGGAACGCCTAATGCTGCTGCTGAATGTCCTTATGTGTGATTGGTCAGGCCTGGACCTGTTGGTGATTGGCCAATAGTTTTTCAAATTTTACTTAATCATGGCTTTTATGGTTACCACCTGCTTTGAGTTGTCCTTAAATTGCGCCGCGCAAACGTGCGAATTAGCGCTTTTTCGCTAATGTATTTATTTCATGAATGCCGATTGAGACAATATTGCGTTTCGCTATTCAATTCGCAGATTCCGTGGTTGGTCGCTATTTCCGTATCGCTAATGCTCGACTTCCCGGAGTCTGCGACTATTATAGCGTAATCGCTATTTCAATCGCTATTATTTTTTTGCGAATTCGCTATTTCGTACTTGAATGCCGATTCTGTGTTTTGCACCCGCAATTGCGTTTTCGCAGCCATTGCGGGCGCTATTTCGCTTCATGAATCAGGCTGTTAATCTTCCTGACGGCCCCCAGCACCGGGACACCTTACCTGAGGTATCTGCGCGCATGTATGTGTGCCACATGGCACCTTGAAAAAATCAAAAAAGTGCTTTTTTAAAGGAAATTGCATATTACCACCAACTTGAAGTTGGTGGTAATTTGCGATTCCTTAAGGCAATATCGCAATTTGCGATGCCTTCTAGCCCAGCATTTAAAGAATAGCAAATTGCGATTCTCTAAATGCTTGTGCAAAATAAAGAATCGCAATTTTGGCGATTCCTTATTTTACGAGTAGGTTTGAACTTACCTACATAGCACAAAGCTAAATTGCGACCGCAAACGCTCAAATTTCAGCATTTGCGAACACAATTTAGCTTGATACATATGGCCCTATGCCCGAAAGCTGCTCACACGGCTGCCACACAGAGAGCTTTCTAAGGTAGTCTAAGACCATTAAAATCACCATAAGAGTTGTCTAGATTAGTGTAGGGTGCCACACACTTACATAAGTGAGCACCATATACTAAGCCAGCCTCCTACATGTATGGATTGTGTTATGCTTAGTTGAGATGGGAGCAGGTGAAGGATGCTTAAGAAAAACACCAAGGAAAGATGTGATCAAGTGAAAGAAGTCAGAGTAGACTGGCTGCAGATTTCCAGAAGGACATTGCATTTCTTAGTCTGGTAGGGCTGGGTCAGATACAGCCACACGTCAGACTCTGACTCAGAACCTGCCCTCCCAGACTTTTACATACAGTGAGTGGCCTGACTAGTGAGAAGAAGAATAAGTCAGCAGAAAGTAGATATTTGGAGAAGTGTGGCTCACTGGTTAGAGGTGGCAGACCCGTAAGCAGAGAACGGCCCGGGACCAGGGTTCGATTCCCGACGCGGCAGGGTCATGGACCAGGGTCAGCGGACTCGATAATTCTCGCCTCGGTGCCTACTCTAGTCAGAAACCACACTCGGCAACTCTGGGCATCAGCTTGCCTCATCTTCACAACGGCCCCCCAGACCGCCGGGGATGCTTGGTCGCACCTTAGAGATACCCATCAGGGACCATCTCTCAGGGTGAGCCAGGACGGGTTCCCCAGCGGTCGAAGCGTGGAGATACTCCTCCGAGAGTCGATTCCTAGCGCTATATAAACCTGCAATTAAAATATACTTTTCACTTGACTTATTTTGCTAGTTGTTCTATGTTGTATTCTTTCAAGTGTTTTTTTTTTTAATTGGTGACCTCATTAGTCAGTAAGGTCTTAACTCACTGTCCACTTCTTCGCCATTATTTTAGAGTAGGACAAGGCACATACAGCCTGATTCATCAATCTCCCGTTTTGCGAGCCCCTAATAGCGATTCATAAGGAATCGCTATTAAGGACTTGCAAAACGGGATTCATGTAGGAATTGCTAAATAAATAGCGATTCCTACACAATCCTTATTTGCGAGTAGCAAATTGCTAATCGCAAATAAGGAATAACCCCCCATTCATTCCTATGGGCCTAAAGGCCCATACGAATGAATGGGGAGTTATTCCTTATTTGCGATTAGCAATTTGCTACTCGCAAATAAGGATGCGATTTCAAGGGTGCTAGGGGTGTCCAAAGGACACCCTGTAGCACCCCTGAAATGTAATTTACATTGGTGTTGCGCACACACATGTCCGAAGGACATGTGTGTGTGCAACATGCAACTTAGAAAAATGCATTTAAAAGCATTTTTCTAAGTTTTCGCTATTTACCACGAGGTTTGACCTCGCGGTAAATAGCGGCCCGAAATGGCGAATTCGCAATTTAAAAATGGTTCATGAATTGCATTTAAGGAATCTCAAATAGAGATTCCTTAAATGTAATTCCTCGCAATTTAGCGAATTCGCTATTGCCGATTTTTGCATTTGGGATGATGAATCCCAAATGCAAAAATTGCACTCGCAAAGGGCCAGATTCTCAGAATCTGGCCCTTTGCGAGCGCAATTAAGCTTGATGAATCAGGCTGTAAAAGGCGTAACCAAATGCAATTTTGGTTTTGAAGTGCATATCTTTGGTAGGTATGCGGGGTGCAGTGAGACTCCCCCATCCTGCAGGTGGCTAGTCGTGACTGATGCTCAGTGACACGTTGTGAATAACCCTGTCCACACTCGCCCTCTTGAAGTGTAGCTGAATGTACTTTCCACTCGGAGTTTCTTCTTCTAGGGACTTTACTGAAGCCGTTGCTTTTCTTCGAGCTGGCCCCGTGAGAGAGAGGGCAGGGTAGAGTGGGAGTTTTAGTGATAAACCTGCTCATTGTGCAGCTTGTGCAGTCACAGCACTTCCCCGACAGCTCACAATCCATCCTCATTTGTAACTACATTGTGAAGCACGACCTGGAAGTCGGTACAAATGTGTGCAGTCAGCAGCGCCACTAGGCCTCGACGTGTCCAGAGGGAGGGTGGAAGCCTGCAGGAAGCGGTGGGCACCAGTGCATAGGACCGCCAGGCTAGCTTCGTGGATTAGGAAACCTCTTGTGTGACCTTGTAAAACCTACAAGTTTGAATCCCAATGAATAGCTATGTTGGTCAATATTTCTGTAACCTGCGTTGTATTGTATTACAGGTAATATGTTCAAATCCTACAGACTAGCTCAGCCTCTAATCCTAAATGGCAAATTTAAAAAGTAGCATTCTGCTGGTTAATAAAATAAATGGATGACATTTCCAAGAGAAAGTTCAGTTTGTGCATTGCTCTAAAAAAGGGCGATAAAACATCCAGCACTTTCCTACAGTCTGAGTCACATGGAGATGCAAACTGTGAAGTCAGAGCAGACAGTCTCACAAAAGCAGGTTAGGTATGTACCTATTTGTTTATAACAAATATTCAGATAGTCAATACCAAGCTACAGGATCAGCATGGCACAGCCCACACGCGACTGATGTTAGGGCTATCAGCCTTATTGAGACTGGGCAACCTACACATGGGAATGTATGATGCAGAGTAAGAAGATTCGTTCTGTTTTTAAGGGGTTTAGTTTGTGAGCCAAATTGATCATTAGTCATTTGACGGTGTGCAGCAACGTCTTCAAGTCAAAGCTATACTGCAATACCACAGACACGGCCATTACCTGCTTTACGCCGCATAGCAATGCCATGCAAGGCTCACAGAGGTTCAATGTGTGGCCTGAAAAACATGGCGGATAGAATGTAACCTTGGGGTGTTCCACAGGTAATGGGAAAAACAGGAGATATGATTGTCCCAATCTTCACAAATGTTCATCTACCACTGGGGAAGAAGGGGAGGCTGAATTATTCTGCACAGCGGGGAGGACCCCATCCACCATCTGTGGTGTTGCAGGCTTGATGCTTCAAAGAGTACTGAAGGTTCACTTCCTGCAGCAATGGGGTAGCTTGAGCAGAATTCAGTGAAGTTGAGAACGTTTTTATGTAGAAGTAAAGTATTTATGATTTGAAGAAAATTGGGGCAGATATTTTGGCACATACATTAATAAGGTTTTTTTGAATGGCACCTGACTTATTTAATTAAGTTAGCTAGACCTGCATCTTCTGCAGATGAAGGTGGTTTGATTAAAGAGATTTGTCGGTGTATTGGTTCAAAATTGAGGTCTGAGTATGAATGTAAGTTTCTTGTTGACAATGTCTTCGTTCACTTTGAATGCTTCATAGAGATTACTGACGATTTGTTGAAGGGTGAAGATATTTATTTGTGGTGAATGGAGCCATTTGTTTCTGGCACTATTGCACATTGAGGTCCAGCAATGAAGCTGTGTTCCTCAGTCTTTGATGCTTTAGGGTAAGTAGTGGATCTAGAGGCTGGACTGATGGGATCTCGGGTTTCCCCACTTGGGGATGGCTCACACTGTCACCTGGTTGCATTATGGGCTTGTGGGTCTTTGTATGGTGCATCTCGAAGTTATAGGAGCCAAAAGATTAATTATTCTAATATGTTCTTATTGGAGAATCTAGTAAAATCTTTACTTAAGGGCAATTGAAGAGTGTTAGAAAAGAGGTTGTTTAAGAGAAAGAAAATTAAATGCAACTTTATGCCTTTTAAAATATTAAATTGACTTTTCAAAGCTTTTTGGGGGTTTAGGGTTCTATTAAAAGTAATGATGGTTAGGTTATTAATGGGATGCTCTCATGGTCTAATCAAATCAAATAATATCGGTTGGTGATTTAATAATTCATGCATGGAGGAAATTATCAAGTCAGGCATGTTCCCTTCCTTTTCAGTTGGGAAGGGCCACATTTGATCCAGATTGTGCTGCTAGTGACATGTGATTTTTCTTGTGGCATTTCATTGAATGTTTAAGTTACAGGTGAACACATTAAATAAATAGAGTTTCATGCATTGTAGTAAATAGACCACTAAAGTCCAGTTTACTTTATGGCCACGTGGTCTATTTTAGATGTGAAAAATATATATTCCAACAGACTTTCTCCTGTGAAAAATAGTTTTCACAGGAGAGAGTCTGATGTAAACAGAGAGTAGCTTTATCGATAGGAAAACTAGAGGCAGATATGGAACAAGTTATTAAAGAGTAACCCTTACACCACTGGGCATTTAGATACTAATTTTATGAACTACGCAGTAGCCATTAAAGTCTAATAAGACGGATTGGAGAAAGAATGCAAGAATCATGAGTCAGTAATGAAAAGGCAATTAATGTATTGTATGATCAGCAATCGTATTGCATCAGGTCTTTTCTGAATGTGCATTATTGAGCATAATCCGCAGTTTGCCAATTACCTTTAGCGATCTGTGAGATGCACTGGTGCATACTGAAGACTTTTCAGAACCCACAACATTTCAACTCTTGTTTGGCCTGCGTAAGCAATCAGCCACATTATAGTGCTTGCATGTAATGCCTACACAAATAACTTTATTGCCTCCAAATGCATCTTTCTCCAGAGGTTTGAGGAAGGAAATGGATTCAGGGGAGTGACATTTAGAGAACAATCCGAGCCTGACCATGAATCTAAATCAGGGGATGACTATGAGATAGGATTCCGATTTTGACAGAGTAATGGCCAGAGCTGCAGACTTTGGAGCTAGGGAACCAGGTTTGATCCTCCGCGTTGGCTCAACATTCTGTGATATTAGGCAAATTTCTTATTCTCTCTGTGCCTACCAAAAATATATGTTTTTTTCAGTAAGTAACTGATGCTCATGTAAAGTGCTCCAAAACCTTCAGGGCAAGTTTGCGCTCTATAAAATCGCAAAAAAGAAAAACAGCTTATGGATGGTGTGAAAAGCATTAGGGAGTAACTGTGAGACAGAGTTCACAGTCTGATCCATTGATACGGAGGAAGAAGAGAAACGATGGAACTGATTTAAAGTTTGGTGGAAAGGGTACTCTGTTGCAAACGCAGTGGAGCACCCTCCCCACTTAACCCTCGGTTTCCCGCTTCATTTAGAGATGTGCAAAGCTTAAGTTTTCTGTTGATGGAGTCCTTCTTGACCTTGTCAATGCAACACTTCCTCTAACAGCCCGATAGCCATGTTGAATGAAGGATATCATACTGCCTGACTAATTTAAGGCTGACAGTATATTGTCTATTTTTGCCTCTCTGTCACTGCCAGAGCAAACCTGGTGGTGAGGGATAGGAATAAACATAATAAAGACACCCACACTCGGAGAGAAAATACCCAGGTTGTGGGGCTCAATATTTTTTTGCTTTTCAGAAACAAACTCCTGTGTTGTGTGTTTGTTTCTGAAGAACAAAAAAGTGTAAAAAGTTGGTTGATGCCGTAAAAACTGACGGTGGCTTTAGAACATTGAAAGTATCTACTGTGACAGCGGTTCATTTCAGAGTACTGTCAGGATCGCGGAGGCAATGTCGTCCGCCATCCCCCGAAGGACACTACTCTGTCTGTCAAACCATAAATCAGGTCCTATGTCACTATAAGTAGGAGCTAAAACTGGAGCTGCAGGATGTGCCACAGCACCCTCATCAGTGCCTGAACAATATAATACGGGCTACTGGTTTTATGTTATTATTGCTTTGACATTTCCTTCTGTATTTATCATTGCTTCTTTTTTGCTAATTTCATCTATGTTTATCCATATTTATTTTGGCTTTTGTGAAAAAAATATGACTTCTAAATATATATTTGACCGATAACTCCATAGTTAGAATGTAATCCCTGACATTATGTAATGCTTTGAACACCAATAGATGATAAATAAAAACCATGCACAACTTAGCATCAACTTTGTGCACCTCTGCAGTTGCTTGAGCCTCACTGAGAAATGTTCTCTTTTTTTTACTCCCCTACCTGCCACACTGCACAGTTATTGGTCTAGCAGTCATGACTAACAGAACTTAGAATCATTCAATAAACAACCTAATTTTCATTTTTATTAATATTTAAAAATAAATATGGACAGGAATATAGACGGTTTTTTGTCTGAATTTATCTGTAAAAATTAGTAAAACATTTTGCTGATTAAAATAATTTCAGAAATTGGCTCAGAATATTTAACAGATGTGAAATCAGAAAGTTATGATCCTAAGTGGCAGACTTGGTCACGCTGGCTTCTGCTTCGGTGGTGCCGTTTGTTCTCAGGTGACTGGGAGGGCCGGGGCCCACCCCTGGACTCGGGAGGAATAGAGGCAGTGTTGGAGTCATTTGACTCCACGCCGGGCGAGTTGGATTCCCAGACTTGCCCCTGCTGATTGTAACACCAGGACTTGGAGGTTGGTGCGGTCTGGGGAGCAAAGGGGGCATCGGCATTGGAGCAACAAGGTGACAATTTCCCTCAATCTGCAACTACCCCCGCATTGTTACCAGAAAATTATACAGCATTCTGGGACTTGTAGTACCGACGCACTTGGCGTCCTACATGTTGAACTTACACCAATACGAACCTTCGTTGTTTTGGGGGGGGGGGGGCGGAGCTTGTTGTCACCTTTCAGGAAGGGGCAAGGTATTTAAATCTGTGGTGGCGCCCGCATCCTGTTTAGACCATTGGCGCTGAAGAAGGCAGAGAAACAAGCCGAAATGCATTCACCCTAAAAGATGGTCATACTCACAATAAAGAAGCCTCCGCTGTCTCCCCTATTGTGGCCTCTTCTTCTTTCGTTTGGAGAAGGTTCCTTGCATATATATATATATGACCAAGGCCTCGTGTAGGCCGAAACGTTATGCTGTCTGTTGCAGAATAAAATTTACTCACAGATCAACTTGGGTCTCCAGTTTCTTGGCGGTAGCAGTGGGAGTCGAACCTGTGAGCTGTTGCTGCCTGTGGAACCTGTGCTCATATATATATATATATATATATATATATATATATATATATATATATATATACATATATATACACAAATGAAGCTGCTCAAACAGTGAAGTGCCACACACAACATTCTTTTTACCATCTTTATTCAGGAGGCTGCAGCAAAACCCAGCGCACATCGTACAGCATCTTAACTTCAAAAAGCCTTTTTCCAAACACGTTTCAGGAGTGAATCTCCCTTGGTCACTGGCGGGCTTGTGGAGGAAGGACCATCTGCATTTCATTTTTACCAGTACTTAAGTTCTTTGTCTCGCCCTCTGGGGGTGTGTGCAGCATTGCATGGTGGTTCTTGGAGTTTCAGGTAAGTAAAACCATAGTGGTAGCAGCTGTCCCCCGTATTTCCTAAATAAAATACCTTTGGGTTGCATGTGCTCAGAAACGCAGTTTTTGCTGCTTTGTTTGTGCTTCACTGAACTGGCAATGTCGTTCCTTGTGTTGCTTTATCCTGAAAGCAACCGGACCTGCGCTGTCTGCAGTGGGGCGGGCAGTCGCCAGTAGGTAGTTATAATTAGTACCTAGTTTCCATAGGAAATGCGATTTTTGATTTGCCAATATCTTTAGCGTTGTTTGACGAATCTTCGCGAATTTTTCAAAACTAATGGGGCGCTTCAGTCAACTCCTGTCTTGAAAGTTTCGGGGTGATTCGTCAAGCGGGGGCAGAGAAAAAAGGGTTGTCCCAAAACGCGTTTTCTCCATGTTAATTTCTATAGGAAAGTTTAGACAAAGCTACAGCCTGAACTGTTGAATGGGATTACACCAAATTTGGCAAAAGGGTAGCTCTTGGTTCAGAAAGCATGCCTTTTTTTAAATGATGTAAATTCGTTTAGTAGTTTGTGAGAAATGAAAAAATAAAAAAATTCGACATCTATTGGCCCAGGAGAATTTGTGAACCCTCCTGAGCACGGGCTTCATTCTGATTGGCTGCCAACACTCCAAACCAAAATGTGCTGGCAGCCATCTTGTGACTCGGTATAACCGAGTCACTAGAAAAAAAGTGGAAAAAGGATATAAAACAAGAAAAGGGGGCAGGGTAGAAACACCCTGACCCCCTAGGCCTGCTCAGGTGGACCGGCCCCAAAAACATTTTTAAAAAATATTTTTGGCCAAATTCATGCTGGTTGTGCGAATCAGGCCAATCTCTTTTTTTTAAACGAAGTGTGGGCTCCCACGCTTTGTTTCTTTAAGCTCCCGGGGGGGCCAGGTCCTGGGGCAATGTTTTATTAGGGTGCGGGAGGGCGAGGGGGCCCCCGCAGCCTCGGGACTGCCCCCTCCCCAGGACTTTTGTTATTAATTGGCAGGGGGCCTCGCTGGCCCCCCAGGCCCTGGGGACCGCCACCTCCCCAGGGCTATACTTAATTACAGGGGGCTCGCGGGCCCCCCAAGCCCCGGAGACCCATACCTCCCCGGGGCTATTCTAAAAAGTAAGTGTGGGCGGGACGAGCCCCCCCACACTGTCCCAGGGACCACCACCTTCCCGGGGCACTCATTATTGGAGTGCGGGGGTTTGTTGCAGACCACCGGCCCAAGGGACCACCACCTCCCCGGGGCTATGTTTCACGTAGGGAGGGAGACGCCACCCCCCAGGGCAGGCTCCGGCAATGTCCCGAGTTGCTCTCACTTCCATGAAGTGAAACAGTATTGCTTTTATACAAAGGCAGCTGCATGAGAGCAGCTCCCCTTGCCCCAAAAGTAATGCCGGCTCCCGCAGGAAGAGGGGAGCCAAAAGAGACAGCAGGGGCATTGGGGCTACCCCATGGTCCCAACGTGAGGGTTGTCCCCAGGAGATTGGGTCCCCGGGGTCAAAGTGGCCCATGGAAGGGGGTCCAGGCAACCCTCCTCTGCTAAAAATAAAAAAAACTAGGGCAGGCCCTGGGGAATGGGGGCCCTGGGGCCAAAAGTGGCCTAGGGAAGGGGGCCACAAGGCCCCCTCCTGTATAAATAATAACAAAAAAATTAAAAAACCAGCCCCTGCCCCGGGGGATGGGGTACCCAGGGCCGAAATCGGCCTCAGGAGGGTGGCCGCGCTGTCCCTTTACTGGTTTTTTTCTTTAAATAAAAAAAAGGCTCTAGCCCTAGGGGATAGGGTCCCCAGGGCCAAAAATTACCAAGAGTGGGGGGTCAACACAGCCGGCCTTCTAAAACAATAAATAAAAGAGAAGACGCCATCTCACCGGAGGCCCCTTCCCCTCCCTGCACCACTCTGCAAACATGCCTCCTGGCGCGTTCTGGGCTGGGAGATTAAGTCCCCTTGAATCCTGAGGGTCCTTGGGGGCCAAATAGCCCTTCTTTTCCCTGACTTCATCCCCCAACCCAGAGCGTGTCAGGAGGCGCGTGTCATGGGTACGAGCATGCATACAGCCTGTAGCCCTCACCTTTCCCGGTTTTGCTTGGCACGAATGTAAGTGGTTGGGACTACATATCCCACAATCCTTAGGGGCACGCCTCAGCTCGACAGGAAGGAGCACACTCCTACATAAGCCCTGCCTCCCCCTAGGGTCGGTGCTTGACAAACTGCCTGCGGAGCTCACTGGAGTGCTTGTGCTGTGCTTTTTCCTGTGTACTGCCGTCTTCACGTTTCCAAAAGACCGGAGAAACGTGTTTCTTCAGCCGAGCTTCCCAGCCTCCGGACCTTGCCCCTTTTCTTGGTTCTCGGTCTTCCCGTGAAACCGAAGGAAAGCCCGCGTCTCTGTTCACTGGCTCTGAACAGGAGATGCTGAAACCTGCGCGCTGTTTGGGAGCGAGACATTATTCCTCCCGATAGCGTACGCCAACGCTCCTTTTCTACCTTGGTGCAACACGTCGCGGTTCAGGATCCGAACCGCTGAACTTTGGATTGCCCGCATTTCTTTATTTTGTTTTCACGACTTCTGACCTCTTGGATTACCCTGGTGTTCGCCCGCATTTCTTTATTTTGATTTCACGACTTACCCTGGTGTTTGGGATTACAAGACATTGGATTGAGCCCGGGAGACCTGGGACTTGGAACGCCCCCCTTCCTGGGAAGGAGTTCCAGCACGCCAAGAGAAACCTCTAACCCGGCACCTACCTCCGCTAAGACAACTCTCTGGAGAGATATCCAGGACGTTTTCCTGTAAGTGTGAATGGGGTTTACCTTTCAGTAATAAGGGGGGTGTGTTAGCAGGAATACTCAATTCTGTTCTTCTTGTCTTCCCGCTGCAGGGGTCCCAGAGAGAGTATAGGAACCCAGTCACCTCTACCTGTGACGGAACAGGCTTCTTTGCTTTACTTTGTCCCATTCCCCTTTTCCCTAGAATACTTCACTACCCATAGTGCTCCTTACATTGTGGTGAGTGTTGTGTTGAGGGGACATTGGGAACTAATCTTCACGGCGTCGTTCCTGCTGGCCGTCCTGAAGGTTAGTGGCATATAGATTTGGGCGCTACTGACTTCTGACAGCGCGTTTGCAGTGGTGGAGAAAAGGGGCATGGCCTCCGACCACCTCTCTGCAATCCCACTGTATAAGGCTTACTGGAAATATCAGGTAGGCTAGTTGGGCCATAAGGACCCCCACAAGCGAAGGAGACTTCAATCACCATCCAAGAGCGTACCAGGAAGTGCGTTTGCAGAGTGGTGGGCAAAGGTTGCATGACCTGCTATGAGAACTTAGCAATCCTGCTTTGTGGGACTTACTGGAGGTATTAGGATGGGTAGTTGTCCCACAAAGATGTCCTTAGGAGCCGACTACACCTCCTTCACTAGGAGCGCAAATCCAGCCGAATGTTTTTAAAAACAATGAAGCGGCAGCTCCCGCGCTTTGTTTCTTTAAGCCCCCGGGTGAGCCAGGTCCCTTGGGCAGTGTTTTTTAGGGTGCGGGGGCCCGCACAGGCCCACGCAGCCCCGGGGACTGCCACCTCCCTGGGGCTTTATTTATTATGCATGGGGGCATGCTGCCCCCCGCAGCCCCAGCGACCGCCACGTCCCCAGGGCTTTATAAAAAAACTGGGTGGGGTGGGGCTCCTGCCCCCCATGCTGCCCCGGGGACCGCCACCTTCCCGGCACATCCGTCATAGTAGGCATGGGGCCTTGCAGGCCTTCCCAAACTCAGGGGACCGCCACCTCCCAGGACTTTTGTAATTAATGGGGGGGGCCTCGCGGTGACCCCCAAGTCTGGGGACCGCCACCTCCCTGGGTCTATTCTAAAAAGTGAGTGTGGGGGGGCCCCCTACACTGGCCCGGGGACCACCACCTCCCCAGGGCACTACTTATTGAAGTGCGGGGGTCCGTTGTGGGCCCCCCGCTCTGAGGACCACCACCTCCTCGGACTATGTTTCACGTTGGCGCTGGAGCCCTCTATGGCCCTGCGGACCGCCACCCCCCAGGGCCGGTTCCAGCAATGTACCGGGTGTCCACTCCCGGGACATTGCAGTTTGCAATGACAGGGCGGAAGCACGGCTCCCGCCCTGGTATTGTAAACTCTGCTTCGCTTCATGGAAGCAAGAGCAGAAAACCTGCTCTCGCTTCCATGAAGCGAAGCAATATTGCTTTTGGACAAGGGGAGCATGTCAGCAGCTCCTCTTGTCCTAAAGCAATGCCGGCTCCCGCAGGAGGCAGGGAGACGGCAGGGACCGTGGGGGCATTAGGGCTCCCCCGCGGTCCCCAACGTGAGGGCTGGTCCCAGGGGATGGTGTCCCCGGGGCCAGAGGTGCCCCAAGGGAGGGGGCCATGCAGCCCCCCTACCAGGAAAGATAAATAAATAAATAAATAAAATGAGGCCACGCCCCGGGGATGGGGTCCACGTGCCCAATAGTGGTCCAGAGAAGGTAGGGCCACGCGGCCCCCCTCCCATGATCATAAAGAATTTTTTTTTTTTATGATTCCAGGCCCCGGGGATGGGGTCCCCAGGGTCAATAGTGGCCCAGGGAAGGGGGGCAACACGGCCCTCGTCCCATGAAAATAAAATATAAACATTTTAAAGCGAGGGCAAGGCCCAGGGGGATGGGGGCCCCAGGCCAATAGTGGCCATGGGAAGATGAGCCACATGGCCCGCTCCCATGAAAATAAAAAACTAGGCCATGCCCCGGGTGATGGGGTCCCCGGAGCCGAAATGGGCCTTGGGAGGGGACCGCGCATCCCCTTTCCTGTTTTAAAAAAATGTTTTTAAAAAGGCACAGGCTCTGGGAGATGGGGCCCACAGGGCCCAAAAATTACTAAAGGGGGGGGGGGGCACACAGCCCCTCTTATAAAATAATAAGTAAAAGAGAAGCCAACATCTCGCCAGAGGCCCCGTCCCCTCCCTGCACCACTCTGAAAACGTGCCTCCTGGAGTGTTCTGGGATGGGGGTTAAGTTACCTTCAATCCTGATGGTTCTTGGGGCCAACTAGCCCACCAGGTACCTCCAGTAAGCCCCACACAGTGGGATTGCTGAGAGGTGATCCAAGGTCACGCCCCTTTTTACACCACCCTGCAACCGCGCCTCTTGGTGCATTGCTGGTGGGGCGAAGAGGTCCTCTTGTATCCTGAGGACTTCAGGAGTAAAGTGTACTTTATCCCCGAGCAGCAGTGCGCCAGGAGGTAGATTTGCAGAGTGGTGTAAAAAGGGGGCGTGGCCTCAGACAAATCCAGCTGTGTGGGGCTTACTGGAGGTACCTGGTGGGCTGGTTGGCCCCCAGGGACCCTCAGGAGGCAAGGGGACTTAATCCCCCAACCCAGAGCGCTCCAGGAGGCGCGTTTGTAGAGTGGTGTAAAAAGGGGGCGTGGCCTCTGAGTACCTCTCAGCAATCCAGCTGGGTGGGGCTTAGTGAGATAACAGGAGGGCTATTTGGCCCCCAGGGACCCTCAAGAAGCAAGGTGACTTCATCCCCCAACCCAGAGCGCTCCAGGAGGCGTGTTTGTAGAATGGTGGCAAAAGGGGGCGAGGCCTCAAGACACCTCTCAGCAATCCCATTGTATGGGGCTTACTTGAGGTATGAGGTAGGCTAGTTGGCCCCTAAGGATCCCCACAAGCAAAGGGGACTACAATCCCCATCCAAGAGCGAGCCAGGGATCGTGTTTGCAGAGTGGTGGCCAAAGGGGGCATGGCCTGCTATGAGAACTTAGCAATCCTGCTGTGTGGGACTTACTGGAGGTAATAAGAGAGGTAGTTGGCCCCCAAAGATGTCCCTAGGGGCCGACTACCCATCCTGTTACTTCCAGTAAGTCCCACACAGCAAGATTGCTGAGAGGTCTTCGGAGGCCACGCTCCCCTTTCTCCACCACTTAGCAAACGCACCTCCTGGCACACTAAGGGTTGGGATATGAAGTCCACTTTACTCCTGAGAGACTTTGGGGGCAAAGAAGCCCTCCTGGTACTGCCTGTCAGTCCTACGCAGTGGAATTCCTGAGCGCTGGTCAGAGGCCCAGCACCTTTTCTGCACCACTCTGCAAAGCATTTGCAATGTAATAGGTCTCGCATTTGCAAGAGTTAGAGCTATTGGCGTTGTAAAAATTTTTTACTAATGTTTTTGGGAGTGGAGTGGTTGTACGTTGTGTGTAGTGGATTTATGTAGTATGTTGTGCAGTGAAATTATGTGGATAGACTTTGACTTTGATGTGGATAGAAGGGATGTGGTATTTGGTGTATGGGAATTATGTAGAGTGGGATTATGTGTTATGAAGAGAAATTATGTGGTATGGTAGTCTGTGTTGTGGAGCGGTAACCTCAGGTTTAGTCTTCCTCATTTCCATAGGAGCTAAACTATAAACTCAATGAGACAATACAAAGAAGGAACCACTGAGGAGCACTTCTGGACCTAGTCAGAGGTGAGCAGGGCCACTGGAATTATGCGACTGTTTGGCTGCATAGACCTTTGCACAATTATACATTTTCCGCATTTGCCACATAATCCATCATCTGCTGCATAATCTGCAGATTTATACAAAAAAACTTGTTTCTGGCTCAAGCTGCTGAAATGCAACCAAAAATACAGCGACAAGTGTTACACTGTGGTGTAAGGCACTTTGCAAACCTAGAACGGTCACCTGCTACTTATTGCTAAATGTGTTATGTTATGTTATGTTATGTTATTTACATTTTTAATGCGCACAGCTGCTCCAGCGAAGGAGCGTCCTGGCGCAGAGAAAGGCGGACATAACACAACACTAAAACCAGCAAAAAAGCAGGAATACTTAAAAGATAGAATTAAAACAAATAGGTTTTCAGAGCCCTACGAAAAGATAAAAGGTCATCCAAGAGACGGATGTGGGTATTAAATTGGTACTAATTGTGTGCAAACCACTCTTGCTTCTTTCTGCACCTCTGTTGCCTCTTTCTGCACCTCACTTGCTTCTTCCTGTACCCCTCTTGCCTCTTTCTGCATCCTTCTCCCCTCTTTCTGCTCCCCTATTCCCTCTTTCTGCACCTCTCCTGCCTGTTTCTGCACCTCTCTTGCCTCTTTCTACACTTATCTTGCCTCTTTCTGACCCTCTGTTAGTTCTTTTTGCACTTCTCTTGCTTCTTTCTGCACCTCTGTTGTTCTTTTTTAACCCCTCTTGCCTCTTTCTGCATCCCTCTTTCCTCTTTCTGCACCTCTCTTGCCTCAGCCTGCCCACCTGTTCCCTTTCGGCATCCCTTTTACATGTTTCTGCAACTTCCTTGCCTCTTTCTGCAGTTCTCTTGCCTCCTTCTGCACCTCACTCTCCTGTTTCTGAAACTCTCTTGCATCTTTCTGTCTCGTCTAAGTCAGCATCTCACTTGCTTCTTTCTGTACCCCTCTTCTCTCTATGTGCAACTCTCTTGCCTATTTCTGCACCCTCTTGCCTCTTTCTGCACACCTCTTGCCTCTTTCTACACCGCTGTTGGTTCTTTCTGCACTGCTCTTGCGTCTGGCTGCGACTTTCTTGCACATTTATGCATCCCTCTTGCCTCTTTCTGCACCCCTGTTCCCACTTTCTGCACCTCTTTTGCCTTGTTCTGTAACTCTCTTGTCTCTTTTTGCACCCTTCTTGCCTTTTCCTGCACCTCTGTTGCTTCTTGCTGCACTTATCTTGCTTCTTTCTACAACTCTCTTGCTTCTTGCTTCTTTCTGCATCCCTCTTGCCTCTTTCTGTACCTCTCTTGCCTCTTTCTGCACTTTACTTGCTACTTTCTGCACCCCTCTTCCCTCTATGTGCAACACCCTTGCCTCTTTATGCACCCCTCTTCTCTCAATGTGCAACTCTCTTGCCTCTTTCTACACCCCTCCTGCATCTTTCTGCATACCTATTGCCTCTTTCTACACCTCTGTTGGTTCTTTCTGCACTGCTCTTGCATCTGGCTCCTACTCTCTTGCACATTTCTGCACCCATCTTGCCTCTTTCTGCTCCTCTGTTGGTTCTTTCTGTACCTCTCTTGCCTCTGTCTGCACCCTGTTCCATCTTTCTGTACCTCTTTTGCCTGTTTCTGTAACTCTCTTGCCTCTTTCTGCACTTTACATGCTTTTTTCTGCACCTCTATTACTTCTTCTATACCTCTCTTGCTTCTTTCTGCAACCCTCCTGCCTCTTTCTGTACCCTTCTTCCCTCTTTGTGCACCTCTCTTGCCTCTTTCCGCACCTCTTTTGCTTGTTTCTACATTTCTTTTGCCTCTTTCTGTGCCTCTCTTGCCTCCTTCTGCACCTCTTTTAACTGTTTCTGTAACTCTCTTGCCTCTTTCTGCACTTCTCTTGCCTCCTTGTGCACTCTGTTGCTTTTTTCTGCACTTCTCGAGCCTCTTCCTGCACCCCTTGCTTCTTTCTGCATTTCTGTTGCTTCTTTCTGTACCCATCTTGCCTCTGTCTGCACCCTTCATCCCCATTTCTGCACCTCTCTGTCATGCCTCGGGTCTCCCCTACGCTGTCCCTTTAAGACACAGGATATTTAAGGAACCAGGAAACAGGGAACGACGCTTCACGTTCTAGCGTCAAGCTTCCCTTGTTTCCGGTACCGTCCTATTCCCTGTTGCCTGACCTAGCAGTTCCTGTTTCGCATTTCCTGTTCCGTTGCTGGTAGAGCGTATGCGTTCCCTGCATCCTCCTATCTCGGGAGACGCTTACGCAGTTTTGGTCGGCAGTGTTCCGCTGCCTCAGGCGTACCTCGTAAACGCCTATCCTCCTCTCCCCCTTTCCGTGTGCCTCGCCCGGCGGCCGGGCTTAGCTCCGCCATCCGGCCGGGCACAGCATTTTCCGGTGTTGTGAGAGAGCCTGTTCACAACGCCGGAGTATATTTCCTTGACTTCCACTGGTCGTGTTTTCCACCCGGCGGCCGGGCTTTGCTCCGCCATCCGGTGGGACTCACTTCAGAGGGTTCCTCTTTACTTGTCCGCAGGCTGCATACTCCACCCGGTGGCCGGGCTTTGCTCCGCCATCCGGTGGGATAGTTTTCCCTATTGATTTTCTATTACTTGTGTACTGCACCCGGCGGCCGGGCTTGGCTCCGCTGTCCGGTGTCAGTGCATTCCCCAGTTATTATTTTCTTAGTTAGTTAGTTAGATTGCTCCCTCACTATTTTTCCTGTCCCTATCCTGTTTCCACCTTGCCCATCTTATCCCCTGTTTCCAGAACACTCGCCATTAACGCTGAGATTACTGGAACCCTCTTTCCTTGGTATTTGGTGGCACTCTTGCGTGGGTGCACATTCCACACTACAAAGAATCGCGCTAAGAGCGCACATGCGCTACCAATCTTTTTTCAGTACTATAGATACATGTGTATGGATTATATATGTTCCGCTTTGGTTCTCCTAGATGGTGATACACTGTGTAAGACACCTCCAGAAGTGTTGGGCGGAAAGTTCATTATATGCCACACAGTAGTGAAAGTGTCTTCGAAGGCTGGTCCATTATAGTTGAAGTAAGAAGGGAGTTATATAGGCCGTTATTGTACCTTACACCATCTCATCTGCAGGTGCTCAACAGCCTATTGTGTCATCCCTATTATAGCTCCAGACGCTGTGCCATTGTCTTCACCTTCACATGTTAACTCCGCTACATAATAAGAACCTGGGGTATGTGATATGGTTGTATTTGTACATTGGTATATTCTAGCTATTGGATTAGAGCTAGAGTTGTTGACTTCCTCTTGTCATTACAGCCTACCTGTTTGTTCCGGTTCCTTTCATTGAAGCACCATCGCATTCACTACTGGAGAGTACCATCAATCATCATTGTCTTCCCCCATCTTTCCTTGTTTTGTTTCCCTGTTTTCCCCTGGCGTGTCTCTCGTACTCTAGTTCTTGATAGAGTCGGAAGACCGTAGGGGAAGGCTGCGGATTACTCTTCGGATTCCTGACGCTCCTGTGGAACCAGCCTGCAATCCTTACAGAACGTGAAGCCCAAGTGGTACGTTCTGCCCGAGCGTCATGGATCTCGAAGCAGTGACCCTGACAGACCTAGCTGGAATGTTAGGTAATCTACAGGTAGAAACGCAAACTCTAATGGCCAGGATGGATACCTTCCAGAGACAGCAGCCCTCGGGGGCTTCAGGTGGGGGTACATCAGTGGTACAAGTGACTACTCCCCCTATCATTCCGCTGGCACCCCCTGAGAGATTTGCAGGGGACGCAGCACGATGCGCTGCTTTCCTAAGCCAGTGTCAGTTACACTTTTCTTGTAAAGCAGCATGTTTTCCCTCAGATCAGGCTAAGGTAGCATTTGTGATCTCGTATCTTAGTGGGTCAGCGGCCGACTGGGCAATCCCGTTGGTAGACCGGGATGATCCTTTATTGCACAGCTACTCGGCTTTCAGGCGAGAGTTTCGCAAATTGTTCGATAGGCATACGTATACTCATTCAGCTGATACTGAGTTGCTAGACCTTAAACAGGGTACCCAGGATTTGGTAGCTTATATAACCAAATTTCGCAGCTTGGTGGTTGAATCTGACTGGCCTGAATCCAAACAGAGTACTATGTTTTATAGGGGTTTACGTGAAGAATTGAAAGACGCTCTCTCTCAAATAGTCGACCTTCCCACCTCCTGTCCTGCATTAATCGATTTAGTTGTTAAGATAGATCACCGCTGCCAAGAACGAAGGAAAGAGAGAGGGAAACACGATTACCGTTACACAGGCACGAAGGAGAAGAAGACCACTCCTGAGAAATCTAGTGATGACAGCGAACCTATGCAGATAGGTGTTGTTAGAGGTCCTTTGACTACAGAAGAGAGACAGAGGAGAAGAGCACTTAGACTATGTCTTTATTGTGGTAAAGCAGGTCATTTTTTGCGGGAGTGCCCTGTGAAACCCAAGTCCACACAAACTAAATTACAGGGAAACTAGCAAGCCTGGGTTCTTGTGAGACAAGGAACCCAGGTAGATCTGGTCTTACAGTCTCTTCTTCTGATATTAACACCACTCCCACGAACCATTTATATATTTCAGTACATATGACTCAGGGGGCGCTGGGTTTACATGTATTAGTTATGATTGATTCTGGGGCGTCTGGAAATTATATGGACCAAGAGTGGGCAAGAGAAAACCTGATAGCCTGTACTACAAAAGAGACTCCCAGTACTGTTACAACTATCGACGGCAGTTCTCTTATTTCTGGCCCCGTAACTCAATGTTACAGAAAAGGGGGTGGTGATGAACAGAGTGTCTGAATTAAGCAGACCACTCTTACCCAGTCCAAAGATCAGGGCTTGATCCATCACCGTTATTTATCTCACTGCCCCATCCCAGCTCAGAACCTGGCTATATGCAAATTAGTCTGTCCCTGGCCCAGTGCATCATGGGAACAGGGCAGACCAAACTACCAAGCCAATTCTTCACCAGAAAGGAGACAAGCTACCGGGGACCGGTTTCTGGCATTTCAGCCTCTTCGGCCCGGCTTGCTTGAATCCTGATGGAGCAGTGAGAAAGGGACTCATGTCTGAGTATACCCTGCCACACCTATAGTGGCCAAAAACGATACAGAAAAGGGGGTGGTGATGAACAGAGTGTCTGAATTAAGCAGACTACTCTTACCCAGTCCAAAGATCAGGGCTTGATCCATCACCGTTATTTATCTCACTGCCCCATCCCAGCTCAGAACCTGGCTATATGCAAATTAGTCTGTCCCTGGCCCAGTGCATCATGGGAACAGGGCAGACCAAACTACCAAGCCAATTCTTCACCAGAAAGGAGACAAGCTACCGGGGACCGGTTTCTGGCATTTCAGCCTCTTCGGCCCGGCTTGCTTGAATCCTGATGGAGCAGTGAGAAAGGGACTCATGTCTGAGTATACCCTGCCACACCTATAGTGGCCAAAAACGATACAGAAAAGGGGGTGGTGATGAACAGAGTGTCTGAATTAAGCAGACCACTCTTACCCAGTCCAAAGATCAGGGCTTGATCCATCACCGTTATTTATCTCACTGCCCCATCCCAGCTCAGAACCTGGCTATATGCAAATTAGTCTGTCCCTGGCCCAGTGCATCATGGGAACAGGGCAGACCAAACTACCAAGCCAATTCTTCACCAGAAAGGAGACAAGCTACCGGGGACCGGTTTCTGGCATTTCAGCCTCTTCGGCCCGGCTTGCTTGAATCCTGATGGAGCAGTGAGAAAGGGACTCATGTCTGAGTATACCCTGCCACACCTATAGTGGCCAAAAACGATACAGAAAAGGGGGTGGTGATGAACAGAGTGTCTGAATTAAGCAGACCACTCTTACCCAGTCCAAAGATCAGGGCTTGATCCATCACCGTTATTTATCTCACTGCCCCATCCCAGCTCAGAACCTGGCTATATGCAAATTAGTCTGTCCCTGGCCCAGTGCATCATGGGAACAGGGCAGACCAAACTACCAAGCCAATTCTTCACCAGAAAGGAGACAAGCTACCGGGGACCGGTTTCTGGCATTTCAGCCTCTTCGGCCCGGCTTGCTTGAATCCTGATGGAGCAGTGAGAAAGGGACTCATGTCTGAGTATACCCTGCCACACCTATAGTGGCCAAAAACGATACAGAAAAGGGGGTGGTGATGAACAGAGTGTCTGAATTAAGCAGACCACTCTTACCCAGTCCAAAGATCAGGGCTTGATCCATCACCGTTATTTATCTCACTGCCCCATCCCAGCTCAGAACCTGGCTATATGCAAATTAGTCTGTCCCTGGCCCAGTGCATCATGGGAACAGGGCAGACCAAACTACCAAGCCAATTCTTCACCAGAAAGGAGACAAGCTACCGGGGACCGGTTTCTGGCATTTCAGCCTCTTCGGCCCGGCTTGCTTGAATCCTGATGGAGCAGTGAGAAAGGGACTCATGTCTGAGTATACCCTGCCACACCTATAGTGGCCAAAAACGATACAGAAAAGGGGGTGGTGATGAACAGAGTGTCTGAATTAAGCAGACCACTCTTACCCAGTCCAAAGATCAGGGCTTGATCCATCACCGTTATTTATCTCACTGCCCCATCCCAGCTCAGAACCTGGCTATATGCAAATTAGTCTGTCCCTGGCCCAGTGCATCATGGGAACAGGGCAGACCAAACTACCAAGCCAATTCTTCACCAGAAAGGAGACAAGCTACCGGGGACCGGTTTCTGGCATTTCAGCCTCTTCGGCCCGGCTTGCTTGAATCCTGATGGAGCAGTGAGAAAGGGACTCATGTCTGAGTATACCCTGCCACACCTATAGTGGCCAAAAACGATACAGAAAAGGGGGTGGTGATGAACAGAGTGTCTGAATTAAGCAGACCACTCTTACCCAGTCCAAAGATCAGGGCTTGATCCATCACCGTTATTTATTTCACTGCCCCATCCCAGCTCAGAACCTGGCTATATGCAAATTAGTCTGTCCCTGGCCCAGTGCATCATGGGAACAGGGCAGACCAAACTACCAAGCCAATTCTTCACCAGAAAGGAGACAAGCTACCGGGGACCGGTTTCTGGCATTTCAGCCTCTTCGGCCCGGCTTGCTTGAATCCTGATGGAGCAGTGAGAAAGGGACTCATGTCTGAGTATACCCTGCCACACCTATAGTGGCCAAAAACGATACAGAAAAGGGGGTGGTGATGAACAGAGTGTCTGAATTAAGCAGACCACTCTTACCCAGTCCAAAGATCAGGGCTTGATCCATCACCGTTATTTATCTCACTGCCCCATCCCAGCTCAGAACCTGGCTATATGCAAATTAGTCTGTCCCTGGCCCAGTGCATCATGGGAACAGGGCAGACCAAACTACCAAGCCAATTCTTCACCAGAAAGGAGACAAGCTACCGGGGACCGGTTTCTGGCATTTCAGCCTCTTCGGCCCGGCTTGCTTGAATCCTGATGGAGCAGTGAGAAAGGGACTCATGTCTGAGTATACCCTGCCACACCTATAGTGGCCAAAAACGATACAGAAAAGGGGGTGGTGATGAACAGAGTGTCTGAATTAAGCAGACCACTCTTACCCAGTCCAAAGATCAGGGCTTGATCCATCACCGTTATTTATCTCACTGCCCCATCCCAGCTCAGAACCTGGCTATATGCAAATTAGTCTGTCCCTGGCCCAGTGCATCATGGGAACAGGGCAGACCAAACTACCAAGCCAATTCTTCACCAGAAAGGAGACAAGCTACCGGGGACCGGTTTCTGGCATTTCAGCCTCTTCGGCCCGGCTTGCTTGAATCCTGATGGAGCAGTGAGAAAGGGACTCATGTCTGAGTATACCCTGCCACACCTATAGTGGCCAAAAACGATACAGAAAAGGGGGTGGTGATGAACAGAGTGTCTGAATTAAGCAGACCACTCTTACCCAGTCCAAAGATCAGGGCTTGATCCATCACCGTTATTTATCTCACTGCCCCATCCCAGCTCAGAACCTGGCTATATGCAAATTAGTCTGTCCCTGGCCCAGTGCATCATGGGAACAGGGCAGACCAAACTACCAAGCCAATTCTTCACCAGAAAGGAGACAAGCTACCGGGGACCGGTTTCTGGCATTTCAGCCTCTTCGGCCCGGCTTGCTTGAATCCTGATGGAGCAGTGAGAAAGGGACTCATGTCTGAGTATACCCTGCCACACCTATAGTGGCCAAAAACGATACAGAAAAGGGGGTGGTGATGAACAGAGTGTCTGAATTAAGCAGACCACTCTTACCCAGTCCAAAGATCAGGGCTTGATCCATCACCGTTATTTATCTCACTGCCCCATCCCAGCTCAGAACCTGGCTATATGCAAATTAGTCTGTCCCTGGCCCAGTGCATCATGGGAACAGGGCAGACCAAACTACCAAGCCAATTCTTCACCAGAAAGGAGACAAGCTACCGGGGACCGGTTTCTGGCATTTCAGCCTCTTCGGCCCGGCTTGCTTGAATCCTGATGGAGCAGTGAGAAAGGGACTCATGTCCCCGGGAGCTTGTTTCCTTCCCAGTACAAGAATTGGCTTGGTAGTTTGGTTTGCCCTGTTCCCATCATGCACTGGGACAGGAACAGACTAATTTGCATATAGCCAAGTTCTGAGCTGGGATGGTGCAGTGAGCTAAAAAACGGTGATGGATCAAGCCCTGATCTTTGGACTGGGTAAGAGTGGTCTGCTTAATTCAGGCACTCTGTTCATCACCACCCCCTTTTCTGAATCATTTTGTCCACCATAAGCGTGGAAGGGTATACTCAGATGTGAGTCCCTTGCTCATTGCACCATCAGGATTCAAGCAAGCCGGGCCGAAGACGCCTGAAATGGCAGAAACCGGTCCCCGGGACCTTGTTTCCTTCCCAGTACAAGAATTGGCTTGGTAGTTTGGTTTGCCCTGTTCCCATCATGCACTGGGACAGGAACAGACAAATTTGCATATAGCCAAGTTCTGAGCTGGGATGGTGCAGTGAGCTAAAAAACGGTGATGGATCAAGCCCTGATCTTTGGACTGGGTAAGAGTGGTCTGCTTAATTCAGGCACTCTGTTCATCACCACCCCCTTTTCTGAATCATTTTGTCCACCATAAGCGTGGAAGGGTATACTCAGATGTGAGTCCCTTGCTCATTGCACCATCAGGATTCAAGCAAGCCGGGCCGAAGACGCCTGAAATGGCAGAAACCGGTCCCCGGGAGCTTGTTTCCTTCCCAGTACAAGAATTGGCTTGGTAGTTTGGTTTGCCCTGTTCCCATCATGCACTGGGACAGGAACAGACTAATTTGCATATAGCCAAGTTCTGAGCTGGGATGGTGCAGTGAGCTAAAAAACGGTGATGGATCAAGCCCTGATCTTTGGACTGGGTAAGAGTGGTCTGCTTAATTCAGGCACTCTGTTCATCACCACCCCCTTTTCTGAATCATTTTGTCCACCATAAGCGTGGAAGGGTATACTCAGATGTGAGTCCCTTGCTCATTGCACCATCAGGATTCAAGCAAGCCGGGCCGAAGACGCCTGAAATGGCAGAAACCGGTCCCCGGGAGCTTGTTTCCTTCCCAGTACAAGAATTGGCTTGGTAGTTTGGTTTGCCCTGTTCCCATCATGCACTGGGACAGGAACAGACTAATTTGCATATAGCCAAGTTCTGAGCTGGGATGGTGCAGTGAGCTAAAAAACGGTGATGGATCAAGCCCTGATCTTTGGACTGGGTAAGAGTGGTCTGCTTAATTCAGGCACTCTGTTCATCACCACCCCCTTTTCTGAATCCCGTAACTCAATGTACCAGTCCTCTTCACATGACTATAGATTCCGACCATCAGGAGGAAGTGGTGTTTGATTTAATTAGATCACCACAATTTCCAGTATTACTGGGTATCCCATGGTTGAGGTCTCAGAATCCGGTTATCAATTGGGAAACATCTACGGTTACCTTTCCTTCTGTCGTGCCATCAACCATAGTGGGGGCAGCTGTAGAAGGCTTAAGTATGAACCGCGACAACCAAGAGTCTAGTACGTCCTTACCATCCTGCTACCAAGATCTACAGGCAGTCTTTGATGCCAAGGAAGCTGAGGTTCTTCCCCCACACAGAGTGTATGACTGCCGTATAGAGTTGGAGGCAGGAGCTAGAATCCCTTGCAGTAGAGTCTATGCCCTTACCGAAAAGGAGAATGTTTATTTAAGGGACTATCTGGATTCCATGCTTCGGAAAGGGTTTATTAGACAATCTCGGTCCCCGGCTTCTTCTTCTTTATTTTTCATACCAAAACGAGAAGGGGGTTTGCGATGCTGCATTGATTATCGAAAGTTGAACGATGTTACCATCAAGAATCGTTACCCCCTGCCTCTCATCGCCTCCCTCCTTGACAGAATACGCAGTGCCCAGTTTTTCACCAAGCTAGACTTGCGTGGGGCCTACCATCTTGTGCGTGTCAAGGAGGGTGACGAATGGAAAACTGCCTTTTGCACCAAGTATGGACTTTTTGAATATCTTGTGATGCCCTTCGGGCTATGTAATGCCCCTGCGGCGTTTCAATTCTTTATCAACGAGGTATTAAAAGACATGCTTGAGATCTATGTGATTGCTTACATAGATGATTTATTGATTTTTTCCGATACCCTGACTGAACACAAACAACATGTCCGTAATGTATTGGAACGACTGTTTGACAACCGTTTGTATTGCAAGCTGGACAAGTGTACCTTTCACACCAAGGAAGTACCATTTTTGGGATATGTTGTATCCCCTAGGGGTCTTAGTATGGATACTTCCAAGGTAGAGGCTGTGTTGGCTTGGCCGGCTCCTCGTTCGGTGAAGGAAATTCAAAGCTTTCTAGGCCTAGCAAACTTTTATCGACGGTTTATCCGTGATTTCTCCACTTTGATATCGCCGGTCACTTCGCTATTGCGTAAAGGCATCCCCTTTGTGTGGTCTGGTGAAGCAGATCGTTCCTTTCGACTTCTGAAGAAGGCGTTCACTAGTGCTCCTGTCCTGCGTTATCCGGACCCTGCATTGCCTTTTGTGGTGGAAGTGGATGCCTCCCAAGTGGCCGTGGGTGGTGTGCTGTCCCAAGCGGATGCGGTGACTGGAGAGTGCCATCCGGTCGCTTTCTTCTCGCATAAGTTCACTCCTGCTGAGTACAATTATGCTGTAGGAGATAAGGAACTATTAGCCATTAAGAAGGCGTTTGAGGAGTGGAGGCAGTATCTATTGGGGGCTAGATATCCTGCTGTTGTGTATACAGATCACAGAAACCTCCAGTACCTCAAATCAGCTAAGGCCCTATCCATGAGACAGTTACGCTGGTCCCAATATTTTAGCGAATTTGACTTCACCGTTCAATACAGACCAGGGAGAAAAAACGGTAAGGCGGATGCCTTGTCCCGGTTGGGTTTTGATATCCCTTCAGACCCCATTGAGCAAGTCAACATCATCCCCAGAGCTAACATCATAGGACTTGTACAGAACGTGGATGAATTCCTAACCCTGGTCAGAACTAGTCAAGTTGCAGCAGACATGATGCAGGTGGTAGGGCCACAGGAAATGTCGCTGCGAAGAGGACTGGTACGGGTACAAGGGGGAGTGGTGTTACCATCAAAAGAGCTACAGGAACAGGTCCTAAGGTGGTATCATTCTCATCCAGTAGCAGGCCATCCCGGCGTCAAGAGAACAATAGAGGCTGTGCGTGACCGTTTCTGGTGGCCTACTATGTTGAAAGACATCGAACACTACGTGAAGACATGTTGTGTGTGTGCTCAAACCAAGGTGTCACGTCTCAATCCAGTGGGCCTTCTCATGCCTCTACCTTCACCTGCAGGTCCATGGCATACTGTGTCACTTGATTTTATAGTTGAACTACCGCTCACAAAACTGAAGAACAATACACTGTTAGTGGTAGTAGACTTATTCACTAAAATGGCTCATTTTGTGCCCTTAAAGGGCTTGCCCACCGCTGTAGAGTTGGCATCCATATTCATGCAGCACATAGTCCGACTACATGGTTTCCCTTCTGCTCTAGTGTCCGATAGAGGGGCGCAATTTGTGTCTCGATTCTGGAGAAGTTTATGTTCCCTTCTCCATATTGATGTCCGTCTGTCTTCCAGCCACCATCCACAGTCTGACGGGCAAACAGAAAGGGTTAACCAGTGTTTCGAGCAGTACATCCGGAATCAGACGTTACAGACCTTGGATGAATGGGATGAGTTAGTCTGGTTAGCTGAAATCTCTTACAACCAAAGCTCACACTCCTCCACCAAGACCTCTCCTTTCTATTGTTCTTATGGCTATCACCCCAGGTTATTGCCCTCCGGTGTCCCTACCGATTGTCCAACCCCAGCTGCCTCAGACAGAGTTGAACACCTACACGAAGTACAGAAGAGAGCTCTAGAGAATCTAGAAATGGCAAAGGTGCGATACACCGAAGGGGCAAACCTACACAGGAGATTGGAACCCATTTATACACCAGGAGATGAGGTCTGGCTCTCCACTAAGTACATCACTTTGGGGGGTCCACGCAAGTTTAGCCCCAAATACATAGGACCTTACAAAGTGGAGAGGGTGATCAATCCTGTCGCCATCAAGATCATCCTGCCTCCCTCCTTTAAGATCCATCCGGTCTTCCATGTGTCGCTACTCAAACCGGTTGAACCGGGGACTAAGGTTCCGGTGAGACCTGCTCCTGTTCTTTTGCAGGATTCAGAGGAGTATGAGGTTGGGGCCATCATGGATTCCCGGAGAGTTAGAGGCACATTGCAATACCTGGTTCATTGGAAAGGGTATGGTGTTGAGGAACGCACGTGGGAGCCTGCGGACAATATTCATGCTCCCCGGTTATTGAGAGAATTCCATCGAAGACACCCTGATAAGCCCAAACCAGGTGGGGAGCATCGTGGGGGGAGTGTACTGTCATGCCTCGGGTCTCCCCTACGCTGTCCCTTTAAGACACAGGATATTTAAGGAACCAGGAAACAGGGAACGACGCTTCACGTTCTAGCGTCAAGCTTCCCTTGTTTCCGGTACCGTCCTATTCCCTGTTGCCTGACCTAGCAGTTCCTGTTTTGCATTTCCTGTTCCGTTGCTGGTAGAGCGTATGCGTCCCCTGCATCCTCCTATCTCGGGAGACGCTTACGCAGTTTTGGTCGGCAGTGTTCCGCTGCCTCAGGCGTACCTCGTAAACGCCTATCCTCCTCTCCCCCTTTCCGTGTGCCTCGCCCGGCGACCGGGCTTAGCTCCGCCATCCGGCCGGGCACAGCATTTTCCGGTGTTGTGAGAGAGCCTGTTCACAACGCCGGAGTATATTTCCTTGACTTCCACTGGTCGTGTTTTCCACCCGGCGGCCGGGCTTTGCTCTGCCATCCGGTGGGACTCACTTCAGAGGGTTCCTCTTTACTTGTCCGCAGGCTGCATACTCCACCCGGTGGCCGGGCTTTGCTCCGCCATCCGGTGGGATAGTTTTCCCTATTGATTTTCTATTACTTGTGTACTGCACCCGGCGGCCGGGCTTGGCTCCGCTGTCCGGTGTCAGTGCATTCCCCAGTTATTATTTTCTTAGTTAGTTAGTTAGATTGCTCCCTCACTATTTTTCCTGTCCCTATCCTGTTTCCACCTTGCCCATCTTATCCCCTGTTTCCAGAACACTCGCCATTAACGCTGAGATTACTGGAACCCTCTTTCCTTGGTATTTGGTGGCACTCTTGCGTGGATCAGGGTGGGTGCACATTCCACACTACAAAGAATCGCGGTAAGAGCGCACATGCGCTACCAATCTTTTTTCAGTACTATAGATACATGTGTATGGATTATATATGTTCCGCTTTGGTTCTCCTAGATGGTGATACACTGTGTAAGACACCTCCAGAAGTGTTGGGCGGAAAGTTCATTATATGCCACACAGTAGTGAAAGTGTCTTCGAAGGCTGGTCCATTATAGTTGAAGTAAGAAGGGAGTTATATAGGCCGTTATTGTACCTTACACCATCTCATCTGCAGGTGCTCAACAGCCTATTGTGTCATCCCTATTATAGCTCCAGACGCTGTGCCATTGTCTTCACCTTCACATGTTAACTCCGCTACATAATAAGAACCTGGGGTATGTGATATGGTTGTATTTGTACATTGGTATATTCTAGCTATTGGATTAGAGCTAGAGTTGTTGACTTCCTCTTGTCATTACAGCCTACCTGTTTGTTCCGGTTCCTTTCATTGAAGCACCATCGCATTCACTACTGGAGAGTACCATCAATCATCATTGTCTTTCCCCATCTTTCCTTGTTTTGTTTCCCTGTTTTCCCCTGGCGTGTCTCTCGTACTCTAGTGCTTGATAGAGTCGGAAGACCGTAGGGGAAGGCTGCGGATTACTCTTCGGATTCCTGACGCTCCTGTGGAACCAGCCTGCAATCCTTACACTCTCTTGCTTCTTTCTGCACCCCTCTTGCCTCTTTCTGCACCCTTCTTCCCTCTTTCTACACCTCTCTTTCCTCTTTCGGCACATCTCTTGCCTCTTTCTGCACCACTGTTCCCTCTTTCTGCACATCTCTTGCCTGTTTCTGCAACTCCCTTGTGTCTTTCTACAGTTCTCTTGCCGCTGTCTGCAACTCTGTTGCTTCTTTCTGCACCTCTCTTGGTTCTTTCTGTACTGCTCTTGTTTTTTTCTGCACCTGTCTTGCAAATTTCTACACCCCTCTTGCCTCTTTCTGCACCCCTCTTCCCTTTTTCTGCACTTCTCTTGCTTGTTTCTGCACCTCTCTTGCCTCTTTCTTCAGCTCTGTTGCTTCTTTCTGCAGTTCTCTTGCTTCTTCCTGCACCTCTCTTGCAAATTTCTGCATCCCTCATGCCTCTGTGTGCACCTCGCTTGCCTCTTTCTGTACCTCTTTTGCTTTTTTGTACTTCTCTTGCTTCTTTCTGTACCTCTCTTCTGTCTTTATGCACCTCTCTTGCCTCTTTCTGCACTTCTCGTACCACTTTCCATCCCTCTTGCCTCATTCTGCGCCTTTTTTGCTTGTTTCTGCACCCTCCTTCCCTCTTTCTATACCTCTCTTTCCTCTTACTTCTTACTGTACCTCTCTTGCCTCTTTCTGTACTCGTTCCTTCTTTCTGCACATCTCTTGCCTGTTTCTGCAACTCCCTTGCATCTCTCTACAGTTCTCTTGCGTCTTTCTGCACCTCTGTTGCTTCTTTCTGCACGTCTCATACCTCTTTCTGAACACCTCCTGCCTCTTTCTGCACCTCTCTTTGTTATTTCTGCACCCCTCTTCCCTTTTTCTGCACCTCTCTTGCCTCTGTCTGTACCCCTCTTGCCTTGTTCTGCACTCTGTTGCTTCTTTATGTACTTCTATTGCATATTTCTGCACCACTCTTGCCTCTTTCTGTACCTCTGCTGCTTCTTTATGCACTTCTATTGCTTATTTCTGCACCACTCTTGCCTCTTTCTGTACCTCTGTTGCTTCTTTCTGCACTTCTCTTGCTTCTTTCTGCACCTCTATTGGAAATTTCTGCACCACTCATGCCTCTGTGTGCTCCTCTCTTGCCTCTTTCTGCTCCTCTCTTGCCTCTTTCTACACTTCTCTTGCATCTTTTTGCTACTCTCTTGCACATTTCTGCATCCCTCTTGCCTCTTTCTGTACCTCTGTTAGTTCATTCTGCACCTCTCTTGCCTCTGTATGCACCCTTGTTTCTCCTTTCTGTACCTCTTTTGCCTGTTGCCGCAACTCTCTTGCCTCTTTTTGCACTTACTTTCTGCACTTCTGTTGCTTCCTTCTGCACTTCTGTTGCCTCTTTATGCACCCCTCCTGCCTCCTTCTGCACCTCTGTTGCTTCTGTCTGCACTCACTCTTGCACTTCTTTCTGTATCCCTCTTGCCTCTTTGTGTACCCTTCTTCCCTCTTTCTGCACCTTCTTTGCCTGTTTCTGCAACTCTCTTGCTTCTTTCTGAACTTCTCTTGACTCTTTCTGTACTCAAATGGGAAGTGCAAGAAGTCAAGTTGAAAGCTCTGTGTGCTCTCGTGACTGAGGTATATGTCTACTTGTATATGTATTCTGCATCTGAAGATGGTAGTGATGAAGCAAAGCTTCGCATTTGCGACTTGCTGTAGTCATGAACCTCGCTCATGTGTAACCAAGTAATAATTTGTACGTCTTACTAACCTTTATTTCATGTTTGAACGAGGTAAATGAAGCTTGCACATGTGTATTTCTAATACGATTAATTCGAGTCAATAAAATGGCCGCTGCTTTGAAATAGCTTCTGCGCATGCGTCAGTCACACTCACGTGTCCTGACGTGTTTGCAGGTTTGGAGGGAAATAGTTGCGCATGCGTAATACATAGCTTTGGCAATAACGTGGTACTGCTTGTGCCATTGCTCTTGTGCCTGTGTATATGTAGCTAACATTTAGACTGCATTAGTATATTTTTTGTGATAAGTTGAAAGTACAAAACCAATTATGTGTTTTCATAATGTTATTTCTATGTATTAATTTGTTCTCGCTTACTTTTCATGTACCGCGGGAAATGGGGGTCTGACTGAGCCGAAAGCCATCTTGGAGGTCCTTTCTGCGCAGGACCGTCCGCCTGAGGGGAAAAGTCAACCTTGGCTGGTGGAACTCAGCCAGCTGGCAGGGATGGGCAAGATGCTCCTGAGAAACTGACCTGCGAACTCAGCAGGACGGAGTCATGTGTCCCTATTCTGAAACAATGTTAATTTGTCATTGTATTTCCCTGGACTTTCTCATGAGAACCCCAATCTCGCTAGGCGGTACCCAGAGATGCAAAGTAGGCATCGAAATAGTGTGTTCTGATTGGTGTGTTACCCAAATCCTATCTTAGGACCAATCCAAATTGAGGGATTCTGACACTTTGCAACATTGGGGGGTGGTACACCGTCCCCAAACTGTATATCTACCCTGGGTTCACCTAGGGAAGTCGTCCGACTTGTCTGGTTTAGCTGACCTGTCACTGACCCAACGCACTCAATAGGTGACTGAAGATACAGAGCACTGCGGAGTACTCTGTCCGAAATTGACCATAGACTAAGGTTTTACTAAACCTTAAAGTGCTGGCGAAGCACTTGGCTGGGAGTTCGCTGACCCAATCGGGGTCTTGATCGATAGCTGCAGAGAGGGTGGAGCGCAGGCGTTGCTTCCGAACTGCGGGTGCTGGTCCTGTCCTGAGGGTTTCCTGTCCTGTCCTGATTCCTAATCTGAGGGTTTCCTGTCCGGCCCTGGGTGTCCATTCTGCACCTGCTGTCCATTGAGGGGTATCCTTCCTTGAGGGTTTCCTGTCCTTAACTGACCCGTGGCCAGGGTTTGGTTTTCACACCAGTCTAGGTAAATATTGCTCTGAAATCTTTAAACTTGCACCTTTCTATTTTTCTGTCCTTTGCTTCAATAAAGACACACCTTTGCATATGTTGATTTTTCCATGCTTTTGCCGAAAATTATTGAAACGTAAAGTCATTGCATATTTTCATAACGTTTCCCATGTTACCCTGCCTGTGAGAAATTATATTTTGCATTGCAGTGTGTCATTTCCTGATATGGTCTAGCACGGCCTTTCTTAAACTGTCCAAAGAACTTTTGCCCTAAATACATAGCGTTTCCTGTTGCATCCCATATTAGCATTTCCATGATTACCCTGACTTTATTTCTCTATAGTTATGTACTTGTCATTATCTTGATTATCGATTGTCTTATCCTTGTAAATCTAATGCTTACTGAGGACGAACTTTAGATAAAGACTTTAAAACTTCCAGTTGTCCGTGGTCATTTTACAAAGGTATTGAATGTCATTTTGAGTTGTATTTTGCTGCCTTCCTTTTACAGCTAGCTCCCTGATCCATTGTGGTCATAGGTACCCGTGTCGGTCGATGGTAAGTCGGGTACGCTGAGGAATAACAGTAGGGAATTCACACAAATTGGTAGCAGCCCGTGAAGTCACCCGGTCAATGTATATAGTGAATTGAAATATATGGGCCCGAAGCCGGAAGCGGCGAAATTATTGGTTGGGTGACCTCGCGCGCTCTATCAGTAGCATAAAAAGCGGGTAACTTCTCCTATAGGTGGTCAGATTTTCTCAGTTCTGCTCTGTCATTCGTTTGCACAGGCAGACATGTCTTATGTATATATGTGTTATAGGGGCCTACAAATATACTCTTGAACAACCATGTGCCCTGTATTGTGAGTAGAAAGAAATGCATACACCTTTTTTTACACAAATTTACAGAGTATGCTGTTTGAAACACAGGTATTCAAGTGTTTGTATGTTTATTTTCATTTAACATGTCACCAGGTAAAAGCATAGACACACATGCATACCTTCACAAACATGGTCAGACTTACTACAGTGCTATGCTCAGGGTTGCTGTTTTATATTTGGTAGGCCTAACATTCTGAGCAGTCGATTAATAGTGAACCTTCAAGAGAAAAGTGAGGTTTAAGACATCTTCGGAGAAGTATTAGTGATTAGGGTACTTTGTATGAGTCTGTTGTAAGGTACAGTCAAAGTAGGCCTCTTTCTACACCTCTGTTGGTTCTTTCTGCACATATCTTGCTTTTTTCTGCACATTTCTTCCTCTTTCTGGACTTTTGTAGCCTCTTTATGCATTTCTCTTGCTTCTTTCTGCACCTTTCTTTCTCTTTCTGCACCTCTCTTGCCTCTTTTTACACTTCTCTTGCTTCTTTCTGCGCATTTCTCACTCTTTCTGCACATGTCCTACCTATGTAGGCATAGTTAGAAATTAGCATTTAAAAAACCTTAGAAATTCACTGAAAAAAAACAGAGGTTTCAGGGACGTTATAGATAGGGATTAGCATTGAAAAAAAACGTAGGAATTCACTGAAAAAACATAGGTTTCAGGGACGTTATACTTAGTTGCTCATTTAATCTTACAAAACCAGACAATTTCGGCAATTATGGTTAGTTGAGCTAAATATAACTCGCGCCCCCGCAATGTACTGCTGATGACGTTACATATTACATCACTCAGGACATGGTCAGTGACATCACTGATGACATCACTGATGACATCTCAAATGACATCACTTTTTACATCATCCACGTGATAATCTGATATACCTCCTCACACCTTAATACAACCTTTGATACATCCACTCTAAAATACAGACTGCCATTCTCGAAACCATAAACACACCAATACCAGTTACGGTGCACAGACATAATATCGACTCCAAAATATCGTTTGGACAGAATATCGAGTTTTAAATATCGTTTGGAGAAAATATCGACAGGACAGAATATCGACAGCCAAAATATCGTTTTTAAGGTAAGTGAAGTAATATCGACTGTAAATAATATAGAAAGTGAAAATATCGAAGTATATAATCTAGATAGTAAAAAATATCGTTTTTTAAATAATATGTAATTATTTATAGTGTTTTTATGTTATAATATGTGTGAAAAGTGTCATTTTATGTTATAATTATTTTTAATTAATGATTTCTTTTAAATTATTGTGTAATTTTATTCTGTAGCGGGTTGTGGGTTTATAGGTGAATAGGGTGGGAAGTAATTTAATTATAATTAATTAAATATGTACATTTATTAATTGGTAGTAATAATTAATTCATTGGTAATTAAATAATATATGTTAATTATTTAAAATTTAATTGGTAATTAATTTAATTTATTAATTGCTAATTATGTAAATTAAAATAATGTATTTCCTGTAGCGGGTTGTGGGTTTATAGGGGAATAGGGTGGGAAGTAATTTAATTATAATTAATTAAATATGCAAATTTATTAATTGGTAGTAATAATTAATTAATTGGTAATTAAATAATATATGTTAATTATTTAAACTTTAATTGGTAATTAATTTAATTTAATTTATTAATTGCTAATTATGTAAATTAAAATAATGTATTTCCTGTAGCGGGTTGTGGGTTTATAGGGGAATAGGGTGGGAAGTAATTTAATTATTATTTATTAAATATGTAAATGTATTAATTGGTAGTAATATTTAATTAATTGGTAATTAAATAATATTTGTTAATGAATTAAAATGTAATTGGTAATTAATTTAATTTAATTGATTAATTGCTAATTATGTTAAATTAAAGGGGTATTTTTAGGGTTCAGGGTCAGTTTTTAGTTTTTGGGTAAAGGGGTATTTTTAGGGTTCAGGGTCAGTTTTTAGTTTTTGGGTAAAGGGGTATTTTTAGGGTTCAGGGTCAGTTTTTAGTTTTTGGGTAAAGGGGTATTTTTAGGGTTCAGGTTCAGTTTTTAGTTTTTGGGTAAAGGGGTATTTTTAGGGTTCAGGGTCAGTTTTTAGTTTTTGGGTAAAGGGGTATTTTTAGGGTTCAGGTTCAGTTTTTAGTTTTTGGGTAAAGGGGTATTTTTAGGGTTCAGGGTCAGGTTTTAGTTTTTGGGTAAAGGGGTATTTTTAGGGTTCAGGGTCAGTTTTGGGTTTTTGGGTAAAGGGGTATTTTTAGGGTTCAGGGTCAGTTTTTAGTTTTTGGGTAAAGGGGTATTTTTAGGGTTCAGGGTCAGTTTGGGGTTTTTGGGTAAAGGGGTATTTTTAGGGTTCAGGGTCAGTTTTTAGTTTTTGGGTAAAGGGGTATTTTTAGGGTTCAGGGTCAGTTTTTAGTTTTTGGGTAAAGGGGTATTTTTAGGGTTCAGGGTCAGTTTTGGGTTTTTGGGTAAAGGGTTTTTTTAGGGTTCAGGGTCAGTTTTGGGTTTTTGGGGTACAGGGGTACAGTGTAAAAATAAAGTAAAATTAAATTTACATTAATTTAATTTAATGAAATTAAATTAAATTAAATTATATTTAAATAATTTTAAATAATTTAAATAAAAAAAATTATTATATACTTACCAATACTTACGTTGTAATGGTAGTGCGTTGTAAAAGTTGCGTTGTAACGTCATATATCCACTGTTGCACTCTTTGCAGTGGGAATAGTAATTTTTACTCTTTTGTATTTGTACGTTAATAATATTGGCTATTATTTAATTACATTTTGTTACTATATATATATATGTTTTAAGAAATATGATTAAAAAAATATTATTTTTTTACTTTCATTAATTATTTAATTATTAAAAGTTATTTTAAGTATTGTTAATTATATTTTAGTAATTAATTTTTTATATTAATGTAATTAAACATTGTTTTTATTAAAGTCGATATTTTTTACAACTATATTTTTGTAAACGATATTTTGTACTCGATATTTTTGTACTTACCTGTTTGTACATACAAACTCGATATTTTGGTTGTAGATATTTTTTCCTCGATATTTTGGGTAGTCGATATTTTGGCAGTCGATATTATTTCAGTGATCCACCAGTTACTACATACCCACTCACTGATTCCTAGGACTACACACACATCCACTCACTCAGTCATACAGTCACTCATACGTGCAGCACTATCATATGTACTAATACTCCTATACAGACCCTCACACACTGCCACTCACCCATAGAGTTACTCACACATATAGTTAACATGCAAAGAATCAATCACACTGTCATTTACTCACCTACATAGTTATATACACACCACCTAATTTATTCATACAAATACTAACACATACTTACTCTCTTATACAATCACTGACACAAACACACACTCATCCATACAGACACTCTCACAATCACTCACTCTCACATATATTCATTTATATAGTCCAACACTCACATATACTGCATTTCACATATGTAGTTATCACACATTTACCACTGAGACATCCATTCACTCACCAACACACCTATACACAAACTCACCCACCCATACAGCCCTTCACAGACACACTGTTGAACCCATACACCCAATGAATCACCCACTCACACATCTATGCATGGAGTCACACACCCCCACCCACCTACACAGACACTCAGGCACCCATACAGATACACAGACAAAGAATTAATAACCCATATAGACAGTCATGTAGCTATTCACTAACCCATGCAGCCGCTAACAAACCAACTGACGACTGATACAGACATTCACACAGTTTAGTCACTAACCCATGCATTCAGTAAGACACGTTTAATAACTCAGTCACGTACCTACAAAATCATCCATACAGACACTCATATACCCACTCATTCTTTAATACACCTTGGTATATATATATAACGCACAGGACACTGCACAGGTGTGCTGCATTGTGAAGGGGCGGTGCGAACTCGCCACAACGAGTTCTGAAAAGGCGGTGTTCAACAGCAGAGTGCATCTCATCTATGGAGGCTTGTGGCGCTGATGACGGCCAAACACCGGCTAGAAATGCATCCGCCAATTTTGTTCATTAAAGAGCCTCCAAATGTTCCCCTGGGTCTCTGCTCTTCTTTGCTGGGAGGAGTTCTGTGGCAATCTATTATGCGTCAGCCAGGGACGCATTACAGGGATCCCTGCTTCGTTTGGGCTTGAACGTAACTGGCACGAACTGTGGCAGTTCTCTGCCACAAGAACTTTTCTTCAAAAGCTATTTGAATGGTTCATAAGTCCGCCTTGGAGCCCGGGGAATCAAGTTGGTGGTGACGAGGTTATTCAAACCTCGCGCTGGGCTGCCTGCATTGTCAGTGTAGTCCCCGCCGCAAGGACCCCCTGGAATCCGAGGCCGAGGTGGTATTGGGGAGCTCAGGAGGACACTTGATGAACTACAAAGCTTGAAAAATTAAACCGTCACACTTTGGTTTTGTTTCGTTTTTGGTCACACTTTGCTGAAACTCTGCTAAGCACAGTGGATCTCTATTCATCGATCCCTCCCCCGAGCAACACCCCCTGGGACCTACTACACAGGATTCTGGGGCTTTCAGTTTCCTTCAATGCACAGGACACTGCACAGGTGTGCTGCATTGTGAAGGGGGCAGTGCGAACTCGCCACAACGAGTTCTGAAAAGGCGGTGTTCAACAGCAGAGTGCATCTCATCTATGGAGGCTTGTGGCGCTGACGACGGCCAAACACCGGCTAGAAATGCATCCGCCAATTTTGTTCATTAAAGAGCCTCCAAATGTTCCCCTGGGTCTCTGCTCTTCTTTGCTGGGAGGAGTTCTGTGGCAATATATATATATATATATATATATATATATATATTTATATATATATATATATATATATATAACATCTTCATTTTTTCAGGCCAGCTGTATAAACAACAGAGGGGTACCGCGAAGGTCACGTGCTCCGCCCCCCAGTTACGCAAATCTTTTCGCGGGCTGGTGGGAGGAGCACGTGGCCTGGCGAGACACACAAGAGAGATGGACAAAGTGGAGTTTTGGACCAGGTATATTGATGACCTTTTCATCATATGGAAAGGTCCACACTCCCTAGCTGCAGATTTCATACCATTTCTCAACCAGAATGATCTTAATCTCGCATTTAGTGGTTAGATAAGCCCTACACAGGTCTTCTATCTTGATTTAGAAGTTTACATTAAGAACACTGAGATTCAAACACGTCTTTTCAGGAAGCCGACTGCGGGGAACACGGTGCTCCACGCTAAAAGCTTTCACCTCAAGAGTATGGTATACAACATTCCTTATGGGAAGCTTCTGCGTATGAAGCATAACTGTTCTTCAGAGGAAGACTACAGGAAAGCAAGAGGTGAGGCATGTTTACGATTTAAAGCGAGAGGCTATTCTAACGGCTCACTGGACACAGCCATTAAAAAGGTTGATATCTTGACCAGAAAAAATCTGTTGGCGGTTAAGATTGCCAAGAATAACATTGCCTCCTGCAAACCTGAACCTACACGCATGATTATGCGTTATAATTCACAGTCAGCTAAGATAGTGCAAATGTTTTGTATAAACTGGCACATTCTGCAAACGGACAATATTCTTAAAGACCATATTTCAGCACAACCACTCATTACGTATAGGAGATGTAAATCCCTTAAATATCTGTTAGTCTCAAGCCACTACGATGGTACTGCCAGACGGAAGGAGCCCATTAAGGGGTTCTTTCCCTGTATGAAATGCAAGGCATGTAAAAACAGTACGAAAAAGACGATGTATGAAATTCCTGGTTAAAAGGAAAAAACTATGAGGGCTATTGATAAACTGCTCAATTGTAATTCAGAATTCACAATATACTGTCTCGAATGTCCTTGCAAAAAGAAATACATTGGCAGCACAATCAATGCTACAAACGAGTGCTTGAGCACATGCGTGCCATAACTAAAAAAGATAAAACATACCCAGTGGCACGCCACTTTGGGGAATTTCACCTAAGCAATAGGGATCTCCTATCATTCTACTGTCTAGATCAAATAACCAAGAATGAGAGAGGGGGTGATAGAATTAGAAAGTTAAGAGCTTTGGAGTCTAGGTACATCATCGAACTGGGCACAATGACACCCCATAGTTTGAACAATGATGAAGAGCTGTGGTCTCATTTAGAATAACTGATGAGCATTATATCAAACAAGCATTCTTGCCCAGGGGAAAGGCATGATTTTAAGAAATATTGTCCTACTAGCAGCCCGTCCTGACGTTGTCCGGGAGCAATTAGGCTTCAGGCCCCCCGCCGCCCCGACGTTGTCCGTGGGTCCCCTGGAGCCTTCCTCCATATATTGCAGTATTATACCTCTATGTTTACTTTGTATGCTTTTGTAACCTGCACACGTCACTTTTTCCTCCTGTAATGCACCGTTTGCTACGCTCACGATTGTCACTTTTGTCACTTTTGTAATGCTAGCTCTTGTATTTTTTTGGCTCACGATTGTCATTTTTGCTTTTGCTTCATTTAATGTAACGTTTGCTTTTGTTTTTTGCTCACTTGTAATGTTCTCATGTTCTCATCCGCCGCTCCCCGCTCCTTAATAAATAAATAAATAACCTACCTCATCCGCTTGCTTCATTTAATGTAACGTTTGCTTTTGTTTTTTGCTCACTTGTAATGTTCTCATGTTCTCACCTGCAGCTCCCCACTCCTTAATAAATTTATACTACTATTAGCTGACTCTGCCACACCCGCGCTGACTCTGCCACACCCGCACTGACTCTACCCCAATTAAATAAATAACCTACCTCACCCGCCGTTCACCGCTCCTCCCCGCTGCTCCTCGCCGCTCCTCACCGCCTGTCCGCTTCTCCTCACCGCTCCTTCCAGCCTGTCCGCCGCTCCTCCCCGCGCTGATGTCCGCCGCTCCTCCCCGCGCTGATGTCCGCCGCTCCTCTTCCGCTACTGCACGCCGCTCCTCCCCGCGCTCCTGATGTCACCACACAGGTCGCGGCCGGCTCTACTTGCAAGGGTCTACTTTTTTTTATCGTCAATTTTTTAAATAACGTATATATGTAGCCTATGTCCATCTGCACACCCTGACGATTACAATGATGTATCGGGTGTGTGGATTGGTGCTGTGGGTCCCGAGTTTACCCGCCTCAAAGGTCCAAAGTTCTTGCTTTATAATAGTAGTATAGTAGTATAGATAGATATGTGTAATTCACTCTGTTCTTTGAATCTGCACTAGCAAACAACAACAAATCTTGAATTAAGAAATGTAATAATTTAGAAGTTTGTGTAGATATATGAAATACTGTCTTTAACTTTTGTAGTCTGCTCTAAACCTAAGCCATGAAACTTAGTCCACTAGATTTTATTTATTTTGGTTTAAGGATTCTTTCACCTTGATTATTGGTCACATTAGCAAGAATAATGATTTGTATAATTAATGTAACCTATGAACTATGATGCTCCCTATCCTCTCCCTCCGTGGTTGGAGTATGCCCATTCAGGGCGCAATAGCTTTGTGCACTCTCACACACAGGCCATGTATTGTTTATACTATTATATTTTTTCTAGGTTTTGGATATACCGGTGACATTATTTTTATGTCAGCAAATTTTATTTCAAAACTCGAAAAAATATGCTGTTATCCAGGTGTAGAATTCCTCCAACATGGTGTACTGAATGAAATTGTGAAACATGTTAAGATGGCCGATTATACATTGCTAATAGCATTGAATTATCCCTCTTTCATGTTTACCATTGTTTTTAATGTGCACGTGCACTTTTTTACTTTAAAATGGTATAACTTTATCAATGTTATTGACATTGACAAAGCCTGAGCGGCGAAACGGGTCTGTCAACGCTAGGAGGGGGGATGTTTGATTCACAAAAATAAAAGTATTATTGCACAAAACTTGCGTTGTGCTCCTGCTTGTGTCGGATGACACTGCAATGGCGAACTGTATATATATATATATATAACCTGCTGCGAGTGCTTTTTCTGGAGGGTTTTTTGAACCACGGAGCTCGAGATATATATATATATATATATATTCACTGAAAAAAACATAGGTTTGACACCAGTGATGTCATGAGTGATGTAATATGTGACGTCATCAGCAGTGCATTACACGCGCAAGTTATAGTGAGTCCAACTAACTATAACGTGGAATTTCATTGGTTTTATATCAGTAAAATTTCCAGCTAACTATAACTGGTGTCAAACCTATGGTTTTTTCAGTGAATTTCATAGGTTTTGTAAATGCTACTTCCTAACTATAACGTGTGTAAAACCTATGGTTTTTTCAGTGAATTTCATAGGTTTTTAAAATGCTAATTCAGAAATATCTCATGTATACAACCTATACTTTTGTCAATAAAGTTCTGGCAATATTTTTTTCAGAAACAAGCCGTTTTCTTCACTGTTCAAGTTGCATAGAGACTCCTTGTAAAGCGATACAGAATTAGAAAGTCTGCACCTTGCCTTTTTTTCAACGCATTAAAATTTGCCTGTAAATAAAAATAGCCTTTCTAAACTTTCGTGCACGACCCGCTATGCGCACTCTCGGCAACAGTTCTCAATAAAATGGATAGCACATTTGCAGGCTTTTGTGCGCAACCGACTGCGCGCACCCGCCTATATATTTCGTGAAAACTTTGCAATCTGAACTTATTGAATTTCTTCATAGACCCATCAAAGAACTTATAATACGTCAAAGACACTAAACCTAGGCTTCTTTTTTAATATTATGAAAATTTTCATTAAATGGAGCCGAATGTCTTTTTAAACTTTCGTGTGTGACCGAATGTACACACCTTGGTATTTTAAAAAAAAATATAAAAGGTTTTATACTTTAACAATTGTATGCTTGAATCGAGCTCACAAGATATATTAAATCCGGATATGTGGGGGGAGGAGCCAAGATGGCGATCGGAACAGTCGCATAACCGCCTCGCTCCGTGATTTCTTCCTCCCCGCCACCTATCCTGTATTTCATCCTGTTCGGGGTGTTCCGAATTTGGCCACCAAGGAAAAGCCTTCACTTACCATCCTTGTCCGGGGCTCTGGCGTGCAGTCATTTCGGCGTTCTGCCCTTGTTGCCTTGCTGGCCTTCCCGGCCCTGACGCCGGGGCCTCGAGTGCTGTGCTTGCCCGGAGATGTTCGGAGTACCGGCGGTCCGGAACCGGTGGAGAGACCCGATGCTGGGAGCCTGAGAGCCGCGGGCCGGAAGCCCTGGAGCGGACCCACCCCCGCGGGTGGGCCACCCCGTATGTCCGATTGCCTGCCGGCCCGAAGAAGAGAAGCCGCGCTGTCCGGCACCCCTCAAGTGGGTAGCCCACTCCTGTTGCTTGTCCCGCCCGGGGTCCGGTGCTGGGCTCCCCCCGAGTGTTGTGGGGAGCACGCCCGTTCTTCTGGTGCCTCTCCTTTCTCCGCCGAGCGCCATCCGCCGCGGATCGGTTGTGTGCCCTGGGGCCGCCGGTGCTCCTGGTGGACTTGGAGGCGCCCACGATGATGGCGGCGGGCGCTGTGCTTAAGATGGCAGATGGCCCCTCGGAGAGTCTTTCTCCTGGAGACAGGGAAGTTGCTGCATTTGTCCTCTCCAGCCCTCGTTTGATTCGGGCGGCCCCTACTCGGAGTGCTGTCTTGTCTGCCCTGGCTGCTCTGGGGATCGACCTGTCCTTGAAATGCCGAGACTTGGAGTCGCGGATCTCCGCCATGGCTGCTCTGCCATTTTGTGATGCGGTGTCGTCTTCCCGAATTGTAATGGTTGAAACTTCTCCGGCTGCTGTGCTGGGATCTCCAGCTGGGTGTTTGATTCTATGGGATCATGTGGACCCGGTGCCGATGCTGCAGTGTTTCCTACATCCTGATTTCTCTGCTTCGTGCTGGACAGCCCAGATATTGTGCTTGGCCACGTGGATCGTTGAGGTACTTTTGCATTCTGACTGCTGCCGAGTTCTCCTGGTTGCTTCTTGTTGGCCGGGACGGTGTTTTGCGGAGATCCCACTGGCCTTCCTGGACTGGTATGGACCCACTGTATCATTCTGCTTTTCGGCCGTGGCGGGGTCTGGAAGCTCGACTCTTCATAAAAGTGGACAGGGGTGATTGTGCCGGAGTACCTGTGGGACCCTTTTAAATGGCATCTCCAGGCCTCATTATTTTGGTTAGTTCTTGTTTTTCATCCTTGTGTGGGCTTTTTTCAATGTCCTTTTCGACCTCGATTGGTGATCCGTTGTTGCGGGCGGGGTAGTATTCCATGTTTCGATCGCTGGCTCCTCTCCTCTCCTGTCCTTCTTTTCCCTCTCCTTCTCTCTCTTTCTTCTTTCTCTTTCTTTGTTATTATTCCCTTTCTCTTTCTTCTATATTTCGGGTGACTCTGGGCGACAGGCACGCTGTTTAGTGGGGTAGGCCGTAGCCATTACAGTGATGTAGGGTGGGGGGGGTGTTTGTTATTTTAGTTTGTTTTATTCTATGGTCCCTTTTTCCTTTTTCAGGGGGTGGGCTATGTCCCTTTGTTTTCACTCCTTTGTTTCGTACGTGTCCGCACTTTCTCCTTTTCCGGGGCGGGAGGGCTGTACATGTGGCGTCCACGTTATTTGTTTGCTGACATTTGTCCTTTATTTTTGAACCTTTGCTGGGCGTGGGATGTCTTTGGGCTTCGCCCTACTAGGGTTGTTTGATTGCGTGGGGGGCTGTCTCCCTCCCGCCCCCCCCCTCTTTTTCTGTATATGTTGCGTGACGCCCGGTAGATATGGTTGCTGCCTCCTCTATAAAATGTAAAATTAAACCTTTCTTATCCTGGCGCTGACTGTTTCACGTCTTTATTTCAAGTCTATCCTGTGTTCATTCTATTGTACGCATTGATGTTGCCCCTTTTTTTGACTCTCCTGCCTTTGCGGCCGGCCCCTGTGGTTGTAGGCCTGCGCTTGTATTTCTACGTGTCTTTCAATAAAGGTTTTAAAAAAAAAAAATCCGGATATGTTTGGATTTACTCCTTTTCACGTTTTGAAACTTCGCTGAATTAGACCGCTACTTCCAAATGGCGTACGTGACCAGATACTATCACCGCGTACACGTCCTGAGATGCGCATGTGAAGTCATGTGACTTGAAAACAACACTTCCAATTGGCTCTTAGTAGTTTCTATTCTGCAATTTACACGGAGGACTCCACCCACTCCTCTCACTATCTTTTCTACTCTCAAAAGAGAACAACGTTCAACACCCTTCGGAAGACTTTGCTGAAATGGCTGCCGCCCCGCATTCATCTTCCGAATCTGAAGGAAATGAGCGACTACCTTTAAAAAGAAAAAAGGAATCTTTTATTTGGCAATTTTTCACTTATCCTGAAGAACAAAAGAAAGTGAATGCGTCAAAAGTTACCTGCACGATATGCAATTCGGTTCTCTCAAGAGGAAATCCAAGAAAAGAATATTCCTTTTCCATACATACCATGGTGCGGCATGTCAAACAAGTGCACCCTGTGGAATTTGCACAGGCATCGACAAGAGCCCTGGCCACGCTATTACCATCAGAGGTGGCCAGCACATCTTCTGGTGGACGACCTGTATCACCATCGAGTGCTGTGATGGACTTGAGACCATATCTTGCAAAGGTGCACATGAAATGCAACGAGTGTGGAGAAATTCTTCTGTACGGGGAGCAGAGCCTCATTCTTACTAAACTAAAAATTGAGAGTCATAAATGCCCCGAGAAAAGATAAATTTCTTCATTTCATTTTGATCCAGTGTCACACATGAAAATGTTGTTGCAAGTTTAAAAAATCAAAAACAACATAACACTTGTTTAAAAAAAAAAAAAAAAAAGTTCTTTTCAGAACTAACTCATTCTACCAAAAAGAGCTCCAGGAGCATATTATGAAGGGGGTTTATCTCCGCTTTTTTGGCTTTCGTTCGTGCGCGACCGTGTGCGCGCACCCGTCTATATATTTCGTGAAAACTTTGCAATTGCAACTTATTAAATTTCTTCATAGACCCATCAAAGAACTTATACTACGTCAAAGACACTAAACCTAGGCTTCTTTTTTATTATTATGAAAATTTACATTAAATGGAGCCGAATGTCTTTTTAAACTTTCGTGCGTGACCGAATGTACACACCTTGCTATTTTTAAAAAAAATATAAAAGGTTTTATACTTTAACAATTGTATGCTTGAATCGAGCTCAGAAGATATATTAAATCCGGATGTGTTTGGATTTACTCCTTTACACGTTTTGAAACTTAGCTGAATTAGACCGCTACTTCCAAATGGCGTACGTGACCAGATACTGTCACCGCCTACACGTCCCGAGACGCGCATGTGAAGTCATGTGACTCGAAAACAACACTTCCAATTGGTTCTTAGTAGTTTCTATTCTGCAATTTACACGGAGGACTCCACCCACTCCTCTCACTATCTTTTCTACTCTCAAAAGAGAACAACGTTCAACACCCTCCAGAAGACTTTGCTGAAATGGCTGCCGCCCCGCATTCATCTTCCGAATCTGAAGGAAATGAGCGACTACCTTTAAAAAGAAAAAAGGAATCTTTTATTTGGCAATTTTTCACTTATCCTGAAGAACAAAAGAAAGTGAATGCGTCAAAAGTTACCTGCACGATATGCAATTCGGTTCTCTCAAGAGGAAATCCAAGAAAAGAATATTCCTTTTCCATACATACCATGGTGCGGCATGTCAAACAAGTGCACCCTGTGGAATTTGCACAGGCATCGACAAGAGCCCTGGCCACGCTATTACCATCAGAGGTGGTCCCTGAGATTCTTAGATGTCACTGCCTTCCACAAATGGCATAAGTCCTGGATGTTGGGTGCCATACTTGAGGGTTTGACCTAAAGACACGTCCTGCGGTGCCCTGGTCCAAAATCAAACAACATAACACTTGTTTTAAAAAAAAAAGTTCTTTTCAGAACTAACTCATTGTACCAAAAACAGCTCCAGGAGCATATTATAAAGGGAGTTTATCTCCGCTTTTTTTGGCTTTCGTTCGTGCGCGACCGTGTGCGCGCACCCGCCTATATATTTCGTGAAAACTTTGCAATTGCAACTTATTAAATTTCTTCATAGACCCATCAAAGAACTTATACTACGTCAAAGACACTAAACCTAGGCTTCTTTTTTATTATTATGAAAATTTACATTAAATGGAGCCGAATGTCTTTTTAAACTTTCGTGCGTGACCGAATGTACACACCTTGCTATTTTTAAAAAATATATAAAAGGTTTTATACTTTAACAATTGTATGCTTGAATCGAGCTCAGAAGATATATTAAATCCGGATGTGTTTGGATTTACTCCTTTACACGTTTTGAAACTTAGCTGAATTAGACCGCTACTTCCAAATGGCGTACGTGACCAGATACTGTCACCGCCTACACGTCCCGAGACGCGCATGTGAAGTCATGTGACTCGAAAACAACCCTTCCAATTGGTTCTGAGTAGTTTCTATTCTGCAATTTACACGGAGGACTCCACCCACTTCCCTCACATCTCTACCCTGTTATCTGCAATTGTGAACATCAAAAGGAGCTGCGCTACGCCCCTGTAACAGGCCTCACTCCCACTGCTGCAACGGCTTGGCAGTCCTCCAGATGCACAGGAACAGCCCCTCCGATCCATTGAAGTTCTCTGTCGTGAGAGGCCTCACTCCCACTGCTGCAACGGCTTGGCAGTCCTCCAGATGCACAGGAACAGCCCTTCCGATCCATTGAAGTTCTGTGTCGGTCTCAATACCACTTACGAAATGAAAATAAGCACTGAAGAATATTTATGCTGTAGCAGGAGGAGTACTACATGCTTGCAGAATGCATTCTATTACCTATAAAAAAGTGAAACACCCACGCTACAATCATATAGAATACTTCCTCTAAAGAAGCCTGTGAATAACTTTCGAACATCAGGTTAACCTTTTTTTACTCTGTCATCATTGTTAAAGATAAGTATTTACAATACTATATTAAACAATGCCATGATTTTTCCTTTTTAATTTTAAAAATCTTGCAATCTTTCACAAACCCAATACTCATGGCTTCTTTTTCGTGACAAAAATCTTGCAATATTACATACTTACATAGAATAACAGAAAAAACATAAAACTACAAAGGCCAAACAGTCTACTAAACGCGGATTTGTAACCTATGGGGCAGATTCATGTTAACTACTTCATACCCAGATATGCACCGGTTAATGTGCACCACAGTATGCTAGTGCTCCGTTACCCATGGTGTGCCACATTTGAAATGTGGCGCACCATGGTACAAAAACACCATACATGCGTAACACATCTGTGCTCAAAAACTAATACATTGCTAGAGTTGCATCGCAACTGTGATGCAGCTCCAGCAAGGCTCACCAATGCACTATATTCACAATGCTACGTCAATACCTACGCCTGCTTCAAGCACATGCACAGTTTTGAAACAGCATGGGCCTGAAAGTCACTGAGTGAAATATCATACATTACAGTCAGCCACTTTCAAGACGCATTCCTTCAGAGGAACACTTACCGGTTATTAGAGGTAGATCGTCCGACTCCACCGGAGGAGACCCCTAATAAAAAAGACATATATAAAATGCGGACTAGCCACTGTATCGTGCTAGCAAACTTTAACTTAAAAATCGTTAGAAAAAACAAAAGGAATCGAGCAAAATTAGTAGGCCACTGATAAGATCTCTTTTTCACCTCCCTAAAATAGAAACATTAGGAACAACCCCTCATGAGAAATATGAAACTAGTGAGAGAAACCGAGCTCGACGCCATGATGACTGCAAGATAGCTCGGCTCCACCGCCCACCCCGCCCAAAATAACGACAAACCGTATACAAATATTATAAATAAATACAACACACCAGCAAAGTAACAGGGTAAAACGTTTTATTAAATAACTATTTACATGGCAGCCTGCTGCAACATCGATCCAAATGCATGACACTGTTCCTGTCAAGGTAGCATAGCTGGCGGCCTAGGGGTGGAGGACCGTTGTGCAAATACCCCGGGGAAGACTCTGCATATGCTTGGTCCCTGAGATTCTTCGATGTCACTGCCTTCCATAAATGTCATAAGTCCTGGATGTTGGGTGCCATAGTTCAGGCTTTCACCTAAAGACACGTCCTGCGGTGCCCGGGTCCAACCATCACATATACCTGCACCAGGAGACGGCGTGGGGTGCACTGGAAGGGAGAGGCGGCGCGAACGAGCCTCCCCCACCTCCCCAGGTGGAGGTTTCTCAGCTACACACCTAAAGACATGTCCTGCGGTGCCCTGGTCCAACCATCACATATACCTGCGCCAGGAGACGGCGTGGGGTGCACTGGAAGGGAGAGGCGGCGCGAACGAGCCTCCCCCACCTCCCCAGGTGGAGGTTTCTCAGCTGCACCCCAGCACTTCACTCGACATAGGCGGCCGGCTCCCAGGGTCCGGCGGAACTTTTAGCCTTTTGGTGACTCTTCCATTCTGGACCTTGTCCCACAATCCGTTTGACCTGAAGACACGTCCTGCGGTGCCCTGGTCCAACCATCACATATACCTGCACCAGGAGACGGCGTGGGGTGCACTGGAAGGGAGAGGCGGCGCGAACGAGCCTCCCCCACCTCCCCAGGTGGAGGTTTCTCAGCTACACCCCTAAAGACACGTCCTGCGGTGCCCTGGTCCAACCATCACATATACCTGCGCCAGGAGACGGCGTGGGGTGCACTGGAAGGGAGAGGCGGCGCGAACGAGCCTCCCCCACCTCCCCAGGTGGAGGTTTCTCAGCTGCACCCCAGCGCTTCACTCGACATAGGCGGCCGGCTCCAAGGGTCCGGCGGAACTTTTAGCCTTTTGGTGACTCTTCCATTCTGGACCTTGTCCCACAATCCGTTTGACCTGAAGACACGTCCTGCGGTGCCCTGGTCCAACCATCACATATACCTGCGCCAGGAGACGGCGTGGGGTGCACTGGAAGGGAGAGGCGGTGCGAACGAGCCCCCCCCACCTCCCCAGGTGGAGGTTTCTCAGCTGCACCCCAGCGCTTCACTCGACAAGCTGAGTTGCGCCCGCTCCTGCGGCACAGTGCCTCGCTCGGCCAGCTGAATTACGCCTGCTCTTGCTATTACAGCGTCTCACCCGCCATCCGGCTGAATTGCACCCACTCTTCCGGTACAGCGACAGGCGGCTGCCACGGAGCTCAGGAAATGGCGGTCGGCTCCACAGACTTGGGCCTGGCCTGCAAGGATGGCTCTGGACAACCCTGGAACTCGGACGCTTGACTGCTACGGCATGGGCCCCATTCCCAAAAGCGTCCCCACAGCCTTGAAGATACTACAAGAGTCACCGGGGCCCCCGACTCCCGCAGACTTCCGGTGGGCAGCTTCTGCCATGATTGCTCGCAGAATGGCCACGACGTAGCCACAGGGTGCTCTCATGCTGACGCCAGCTTCAGTCTGAAACATCCAGAAACACTGTAGTATCGCGTTGTCGCGTAATGCGTCATATGACGCGCCGCGTTAGCGCATCCGATGCGCGAAGCACAGCTTCCCGGAAGCGATCCGGGGCGCGGCGCGAAGCGCGTAACATAAGCATAACAGGTCATGTGACTTGTTAATAAAACTTTTCATTGGTTCATTTCACTTTTGGTTTCCTAATGATGTAAGGCTAGGTCATGTGACCTAAAAGTAACACTTTTCGTTGGTTTAGAACTAAACCACACCTCCTCAGGTGGTGGTTGAGCAAGAGGTGCCCCCCATCCCCACCTTCATGTTGCCTGATTCGGCCAGCTCAATCAATCGAGCATGAGACTCTGTTGTGATCTGAAGAACAGCTGCCTGCGGTGCCTCACAGAACCGCTTAATGAAGGCCCCCGAGGGGCGGTGTGGTGGCGCGGACTGGGAGGGACCGCTTATCTCCTACCCCGTCCCCAAGTCTCGCTTGGCCAGCTGAGTTCCGATCACTCTTGCGGCCTACGACTTGGAGAGGCCGAGGCGTTGACTAGGCGGGACCTCCGGCCGCAACCACAGCGACAACGATCGCTGCTGACGGAGGGGAGCCTTGCCGGTGAGAGCCACTGATCTGAAGAACCGCTGCCTGCGGTGCCCCCATGAGCCGCTAGACAGAGGCCCACGAGGGGCGGTGTGGTGGCGCGGACTGACAAGGGTCGCTTGGCTCCTGCGCCCTCCCCAAGTCTCGCTCGGCCAGCTGAGTTTCACCCACTCTTGCGACCTACGACATGGAGAGGCCGGGGCGTTGACTAGGCGGAGCCTCCGGCCACAACCACAGCGCCAACGATCGCTGCTGACGGAGGGGAGCCTTGCCGGTGAGAGCCACTGATCTAAAGAACCGCTGCCTGCGATGCCTACCTGAACAGCTTAACGGAGGCCCCCGAGGGACGGTGTGGTAGCGCGGACTGGGATGGGGCGCTTGGCTCCTGCGCCCTCCCCAAGTCTCGCTCGGCCAGCTGAGTTTCGCCCACTCTTGCGGCCTACGACATGGAGAGGCCGGGGCGTTATGGATCAGTATGAGCAAATTGATCTCAGTCTTGTTGCCCTGGTGTGGCCTGAGATCGCCCCCGACATAAGCGGCCGGCTCCCGGGTTCCGGCGGAATTTTTAGCCTTTGGGTGACTCTTGTCTTCTGGACCTTGTCCCACAATCCGTTTGACCTGAACACACGTCCTGCGGTGCCCTCACAATGCGGCCTGGTCCCTGAATGTGTGCAGGGGGACGGTATTGATTGGATCAAGATGGCGGCTTCACACAAAGCTGACTCAAGTGTTGCTGCTGATGCTATGCAGACAAAAACTGGTTTTCAGTTTGTACATTCTTCAGGCTTTTTCTTCATAAATGTAACAATATGAGACTCACTAGGAGAACGGCCGTTTATCTTTCCTTTCAAAATGCTGCCAACAATATTTTCTGAATGGAAGACACCATCTGAGATCGCCCCCGACATAGGCGGCCGGCCCCCGGGGTCCGGCGGGACTTTTAGCCTTTTGGTGACTCTTGTCTTCTGGACCTTGTCCGACAATCCGTTTGACCTGAAGACACGTCCTGCGGTGCCCTCGCAATGCGGCCTGGTCCCTGAATGTGTGCAGGGGGACGGTATTGATTGGATCAAGATGGCGGCTTCACACAAAGCTGACTCAAGTGTTGCTGCTGATGCTATGCAGACAAAAACTGGTTTTCAGTTTGTACATTCTTCAGGCTTTTTCTTCATAAATGTAACAATATGAGACTCACTAGGAGAACGGCCCTTTATCTTTCCTTTCAAAATGCTGCCAAGAATATTTTCTGAATGGAAGACACCATCTTGTAGCATAAAGGTCTGCGTCAAGAGTGGTATTGCCCAGAATCTCTTGTTTTCTAGTGCTCGTAATGACGAAGCCAGAACTGCCGAAAGGGATACTGGTCCTGCCGCTACTTATTGGACACATTGAACTATACTCTGGTCCTGCCTGACCTCGACCAAAATGGCGCCAGTATGGGAGCGAATTGCAACTCCTTATGACGTTCTAGTTACTTAGCCTTGACGTTATGGGGGATGTATGCGGTCTTTATGCACATTGCGGGCGGGGAAGGGTACTGACTAGGAATACGGACAACCCTATTGATGTCGATTTTTCATTATTGATTATTGTATTAATAAAGCTTCGAAATAATGTTACCCATGATACTCGCCCATGGTATGCGTATTGACGATTTTATTGTAACTGATCCTGTTATACTTTCAATTAAAAAATCAACCTTCACTGATCCTGCAACCATTTGTCACGTTTAGTTTTTTCAATTAAATGGCTCGCTTGTTACATACTCCTATACCCCTGGCTTTTGAAAGACACCATCTTGTAGAATAAAAGGCTACGTCAAGGATGGTATTGCCCAGAATGTCTTGTTTTCTAGTGCTCGTAATAACGAAGCCAGAACTGCCTTGGTATATTCCAATATATGCCAAAGACAGAAATGGAATTAGTCCAATCAACATTGTGCACAAATTGAGAAAGCAAGGAGACATGTTAATAAATCTGTTTCTGCTTTCCTCAGAGATTATAGCATGGGTTCTATTTACCACTACAACTTGCGTTACCACATGCAAGACATCTATAGGACAGATGGTGTTCATTTCACGGATGAGGGAAACAGAATCTTCCTCTGCAACATCAGACTCTGCATCGGTACTTACTTATAAATGCAGAAAAAACTCAATTAACACAAGGGCTCTTTTCAGAGCCACCTTATATCAAAGCACTCAAACTTCTAATTTATCTCCATTTTCACACTTGTAAATAGGTGTGCGCGCCCGGGTGCGTGCACCCCGCAACTTTAAAAAAAAAAAATATATATATATATATTTTCGCGTTTAAGGGCCTTACTGCACACCCTGAGAGAACCTATGCAGCAAAACAATCTCTACCTTCTCCCCTTTCCATGTTCCAACCCTTTGAAATGACAATATATTTACTCGCAGTGACAAAATGGCGGTCAACACTTCCTGATTTCCTTCTAATCGAACGTTAACAGACGTCACGCAGCAAAAAAAAAATTCCGCTCGTGCGCAGCCGCTTGAGTACGCACACCCGTCCGCGCTTACAGATATATAATTGACTTTAACTTTAATTTTCTCATCAACTACTGAACGGATTTACACCATTCCAAAAAAAGCGTAATCTGCGAGCCGGACTCTACAGTTTTGCCAAATTTCTTATAAATCCATTCAGCCGTTCGACCTGTAGCCGTGTCTAAACGTCCTATGGAAAATAACATGGAGAAAACACGTTTTGGGACCCCCCTTTTATCTCAGCCCCCACTTCACCAATCCCCCCCAAACTTTCAGGGAAGGAGCGCAGCGGACCGAGCCATCTTCTTTGAGAAATTCGCAAAGATTCATCCACCAGGGCCAAAGTTAATCCAAATAGAATGTTGAGGATTTCCTATGGAAACTAGGTCCTAACTATAACTACCTACTGGCGACTGCCAGTAGGTAATATATATATATATATATATACATATATATATGTATATATATATATATATATATATATATATATATATATATATATATATATATATATATATATATATATATATATATATACACATATATATATGTATATATATATATGTAAAAAACATATTTAAACTTTACAGATATACACAGTCACTGGATGATGTCATCAGTGATGTCACTTACCATGTCATGAGTGATGTAATATGTGATGTCATCAGCAGTGCATTGTGGGGGCGCGAGTTATAGTTAGCTCAACTAACTATAACGCCCGAATTTCTCTGGTTTTGTAAATGTCCAACTAACTATAACGTTCATGAAACCTGTGTTTTTTCAGTGAATATATATATCATAATAACTCCCTACACCAGCTCGATAGTTAGCAGTTATTCCACACGTAGCCTTAAATATGTTTATTAGTTCTATGGGCATTTTTTTTCCTAGTTTCCTTGAAAAATTAGCCAAGGCTGCTGTAGCTTTAAAAAACAACAGTTTTCTTGATTTGATTGCCTGGCTCCACAAGCCATTCTGGTCAAATAAGATACCCAGGTTCGAAAATGTCTTGGTGAAGTCAATCTTCTTATTGTCTACGAGATTATCTCTGCACTTTTAGTTCCCTTTTCCGCATTTCATTATGAAGGTCCTAGATTTATTTACCTGCACCTCCAAGTTCTGCATGTAAGTAGTGTATCTTGTTAATAAACGTGGGAGCCCTAGCTGAGTGTGTGCCATCAGCACTGCATCCTCAGCATAGAGGAGGGCAGGTATTGGGCGATGTCAGCTTGTGGTAGATCCCAGCACTGATCAGACAATGTCTGGCCCAAACTGTTAATATATAATGTTAAAAAACTGTGCCAACAGGCATCCCTGTCTAACCCCTCTCTCTATGCTGAACGATGTTGTGCACTCACCCTTAGCCCCATATCTGACCCTTGCTTTGATCCCAGTATATAATTGCCTCAGGAAATCTAATAGCAGTAGCTCAACACCTAGATTAGTTTATGATCCATAACTTATCATGCTCCACACAATCAAAGGCTGATGATAAGTCTACAAATGCCAAAAACAATCTACCCTGTTTGCCAGAATGTGTTTTCCAATTAATAAGTTCAAATGAAGTCCCTGCTCCACTGTATCAAGACATGGTCGAAAGCCAAATTGCAGATTAGATAAGATTTCATTGGCTTCTGCCCAGTCCGGAAGCTTATTTAGTACAATGTGTCCTGTCACCTTGACCAATGAATCAAGTAATGAGATTGTCCGGTAACAGGCGGGATTCTGGTTGTCACCTTTTTAGGTCGAGGGACCTATAAGCTGCGTATAAGCTGCGGTCCGGAGATTTAATGTCTTTTAGTAGGGCTTTAGAACCCGCCTCCCTGCGCAGTCTCTCCTCCATTGGCTGGCTTCCTAAACGGAGGCCAGCCATTGGAGGAGAGAGCCGTCCCTCCAAAGAAGCTCCGTCTTTTTCGGATTTGGGGGCGTAAGTTTTGCTGTTCTTTAGACAGTGACGTTGTCCGTCACTCAGGACAGCAAAACACGCACCCAAATTCGAAAAATTCTGGAAGCTAGGGGGCGCCATTTTGCTGCGTCTACCGAGGAGGTAAGTTTATTGTGCGTGCCTTCCTCGTCGCGCTCTCGCCTCCCCCGGCCCCCCCCCCTCCCTCCCTCTCCAGCAGCCATGTGCAGGAGAGCCTCCACGCCGTAGTGTGAGCTGTGACTGGCTCGAGACCCCTCTCTGCACCTCCCTCCAGAGGGGGCACGGCTCTGCACAACCACAGCTGGGTCTGCCTGCCAGCCTGGTCCCACTCGTCCCACCGCTCACACCGGGAAGGAAGGGGCAGAAAAGGGGTCAACCCATCTCTTCACCTTTCACCTGACTGCAGCTCCGGTCTGCAGAGAAGATGCTGCCCGGGAAGGCGGCCCTGTGTGTCCTATTGCAGTTCCTGCTGCAGTTAACGCCAGTCTTCGAGGCGCTCCCGACGTACCAAGGTAAGAGAGAGGGGTGTGTTTCACGCTCGTGGCCGCTTTGTGACAGACTGTGGGTTCCATCTGTGGGAATGTAAATGCATGCATTGAACGCCCTTTGTTCGGTTTTATGCTTCGATCCCGGGGCGCCCCTGCCCTGTAATGGCGCAGCACTGGCTTTCATTAGAGCAGTCTGCACAACACCCTCGAAAAATGCCTGCTCAGCAGTTCACGTCTACTGGCACGTATGGCACCCGCTGGGAACACTTCTTTTCAACAGTAGCAGCACACACATGATGCTTACACAACTGCTCCCTTCTTTCAGAGCATCCGAGGCCGATGTACCCCACCGCAGACGTCCCCCAAAGTCAGCAGGGCCCACTTGGTATTTTCTCCTATACTCACAGACACAACAAAGAGGCGTGCTTTTAGATGCAGATCACCCACCTACAGTCACCCATGACGCAGACTGACACATTCATTCACATGGACCGACAAACATACAATCACACATGCAAACACATCAACACATATCCAGGCGCATTAACACAGTTCAACGTGCATATATGCAGATATGTATGCAGACAACTCACAGAGGCAGATTTACACATAAACACCACACATGCACACAGTCACAGACAACACACTTACCGGCAAACACACACAGACAGATGGACTGGGGAGAAGATGGGCTGACAGAAGGCTAGAGAGATGGGTGACATACATACTGTGCCGGTCTGTGCCGTACTCCCTGTCAACAGACCTACAATCAGACATGCACCGTACCAGACAGAAATGTGTGTTCCTATTCACATGGGCCAACACACGGACCATCACTCGTGAACCACAGTCCGGCAGATGCACAGGCACCTACGAACACAGGTCAACAGGCATAAAGGTACGCATTCAAACGTACCGGAGTGCACAGACCAACAGGCAGAAAGCATGCTTGTGCCCATCTATATGTACAGAGGCACATCATACACACACGGGACAGGGTGGACTGGACTCCGGGGCTATCTGGCAGTGCTGGAAGCGCCAGACTGACAGGTTCTAACGCCCAGAGACCGGCTGCTCGCCTCTGCAGGAATAGGTGCGTGCGTGTGCCTTTGCCTTCCTTCGTGCAGTGAGTTTGTATTTACAAACAAGTGAGTTCTGCACTGCTGGGGTGTAGAAGGGTGTCACGGAGATCTCTCCATATGGAAAAACACACACATTTAAAAAGCAGATGATTCGGGTTCCTGCTTCAAACTGTGGCAGCGTTGGCTGGTATGAAAGTGTGGGTAGCTTCTTTCCATGTATGTGCGTCACGGGCGCGCTGCATCTCCTCTCCGAGCCCGGGGCGCCCCTGCCCTGTAGTGGCGCAGCTCTGGCTTTCATTAGAGCAGTCTGCACAACACCCTCGAAAAATGCCTGCTCAGCAGTTCACGTCTACTGGCACGTATGGCACCCGCTGGGAACACTTCTTTTCAACAGTAGCAGCACACACATGATGCTTACACAACTGCACTGTGGTCGGTTTCGTGTGCTCGGTGCCTGTTACAATTGGAATCTCTCCAGTGAGTGACTTGAACATGATGCTATGTTGTGTTATTTCGTGCATTGGTGTGCACGAAGTGTGTGTCATTGTGTGAGCGCGAGTGTCACTCAATGGTTTCCATAGCCTGCTCTCGAAGAGATGTCATTTGTTCCTATGTGATTAAGTGTGGCCGTCATGCAAATTTAAGTACTTTGTGACCTCGTGATGGGTATGCAGCAGTATATAAATATTACTTTTGGAGTACCCCAAAGGCACCTTGGGACTCACAAGAGGTAAAAGTGCTATACGTATACCAATATAATACAATTGTGCAAGGCTAACGTGAAGTTCACTGCCTAGCCATAAGAGGTCTTTTGAGGACTAAAGGGTTAGGGAAGTAAGTAGTTGGCCATTTTGCTACCAAGCCCATTAAAAAACACTTATTGGCTGTGGTAAAAGAAGGATGCCAGTTCAAAATTATGTAGTATTCACAGCACTGTTGGGCCACACCCCTGCAGTAATTCCAGAAAAACTGACTGGGCTACAAACAAGCTTGCAGCCTGTAAGTCTGCACAACCAGAAGAAAAGGTATGGTGCCAGATTGTCACATGGCCTCAACTCTTACCACCTGGGGATTCTCCATTCCGCTTGTATCCGGATTGCGATTTCTGGGACCACTACTGAACAAACTTGTCCAGGCCACCGTTCTGCCCAACTCGGCTAAATCTTTTTGCATTCAATCACTCCTCAATTGAACTAATGGGGTTGCTCGTCTGCATTTGGTCAAAACTTTCACTGGCTGACTAGATGCCACGACTGACTGTGGCAAATGCATGGGTGGACAACACAGATCAAGCAACAGTCTGTATACACGTTCTTAAGCCCAGCAAGATTCTTACCTTTTGTAATCTCCCCATCCTCAAATCGCTCTGAGGCTCCAGTTAGTGGCAAAACAGCGATTTACAAAACTCGTAAAGCAAAGAAAAACAAACTCCTGAAAATGGCTTCTAGGAAATTTCCTCAAAAACAATGTTGTCGCCATCAGCAATTTTGTGGAGGGACGTCCATATGATGTAAGAATATGGGACAGAAAATGTGCCTTGCTGGTTATTGTTGATATTTATTGGCTCATGTATAGCACTGAACCCACCACTTGAATCTCACTTTTGGTAGTACAGAATAGCCGGAGCAGTTCTAAGGCGCAAAGGCTTTGAGTTATAAAAGATGCATAACATAGTAGAGTAATTCATTGTATTACAGTACAGTACATACATCAATATCTGTGTGGGCTGTGTGGGCTGTGTGGGCTGTGAGAGCTGTGTGGGCTGTGAGAGCTGTGTGGGCTGTGAGAGCTGTGTGGGCTGTGAGAGCTATGTGGGCTGTGAGAGCTGTGTGGGCTGTGAGAGCTGTGTGGGCTGTGAGAGCTGTGTGGGCTGTGAGCTGTGTGGGCTGTGAGAGCTGTGTGGGCTGTGAGAGCTGTGTGGGCTGTGAGAGCTGTGTGGGCTGTGAGAGCTGTGAGAACTGTGAGGGCTGTGAGAGCTGTGTGGGCTGTGAGAGCTGTGTGGGCTGTGTGGGCTGTGAGAGCTGTGTGGGCTGTGAGAGCTGTGTGGGCTGTGAGCTGTGTCGGCTGTGAGAGCTGTGTGGGCTGTGAGAGCTGTGTGGGCTGTGAGAGCTGTGTTGAGAGCTGTGTGGGCTGTGAGAGCTGTTGGCAGTGTAATAACAATGCCATTTATTTATAATAACAAAAAATAATAATAATGTCATGAGCAATGCCAATAGCTCTACCTTTAATAATGCCGAGACCATTGCATTGTAAATGCTTGTTTATATATCAGTACCAGAAGTGATTCCGACCAGGTATCAATAATAAAACCTATGGTACAATACGCTGCCATGACTTGTGTCAGTAGTGGGCCCCAGAGAGTAATATTAGCTTTAAAATGGTCTACTGGTATACCATCAGGAACAGAAGCTTTCCCCCTTTACTTACTTTTAGAGCTACAGTAACCTCTGCTAGGATGAACAGAAGGTTTATTGGCAGTTTAGGGAGGGAGATGGCACGTAGTTATTGGAGCACTGCCAGTTCCTGTATTCTCTTGGATGTTTATACATATTAGAGAAGTGGCCCACCCATTCGTCTTCGCTGATCTCAATCTCTATAGTTGGGATATCTTAGGGACTCAGAAAGGGGGCATTTACTGCCAGCCAGAACGCGTTGTTATCTCTAACCAAAGTTGCTTCGTGCAGGCCCCTCCATGCATCCTCTCTAATGCCCTCCATATGTTCTCTTAGGGCTTGCTTATACTCCAATCAACATGCTTTAATTTCTAGCTTAGATTTCAATGGCTTGTGTAGTGCATATTTCAAGTTCTTAAATGCATTGGTACATCTGGTTTCAAACAATCTGTATTTTTTCTTGCTCGCTTTTCTGTTCTCAAACGATAAACCATCCTTAATCCCTAATGTAATCATTTGGAAGGCTTCTAAAATGTTGACAGGATCCACATTATCTAATGCTAAGAAAGCCATGTAATGCTTACTCACAAGCTGCTTAGTGAAATTAACAGGATCAACTTTGGACCACCGTAAGGTGTAGACATTAATTCTATTGTGAGAAATGCTGTTAACCATATATGAGCTTTTACCCTTTCTTTTTATTACTTTACTAGGCAACTTAAATCTTACGCTCAAGGGATTAGTATGTATTTTAACACCATTAACTCTAGATGAATGTCTAGGTCTCTGAGTGGGTCAGTGCGTGGGTCTCTGAGTAGGTCTGTGAGTGGGTGTGAGAGAGCATGAGTAGTTCCGTAAGTGGGTGCGTGAGTGTCTGAGTGGGTCTGTGAGTGGCTGTATGGATCTGAATGGGTCTGTGAGGGGGTGCATAGGTATCTGAATGGGTCTGTGAGTAGTTGTGAGAGTGTCTGAGTGCATCTGTGAGTGAATGCATGAGTGTCTGACTGGGTCTCTGAGTGCATATGAGAGTGTCTGGGTAAGTCTGTTAGTGGATGTGTAAGGGTCTATGAGTGGGCATGTGAATGTCTGAGTGGGTCTATGAGTGGGTGTATCAGTGTCTGAGTGGGTCTGTAAATGGGTGTCTGAGTGACTGAGTGTATGAGTGGGTATCTAAGTGTCTGTGTGTGTGTGTCAGCAGCAGTGTCAGTGACACAACGGAACTCCACCTGCCGTTTTATCCAACAAGAGTCCACAGTTTTGCACAAAATATGTACCCACGTGGAGTTCATTCTACTGGTTAATTACTAAGTGCTACCTGCTTGGGTAAATGTCCAGTATATATTCTACACTACAGCTGCGTAATAGAGCACAAGGAAATGTCACCAGTGACCTTGTGTGCTTTTTGGCAATGTGTTTGTTCCTGGTGCGTCTTCATCCAGAAATATGGGGTAACAGGAATCGTCTTATACAGAAGACAACGAGATTACAAAGAGGTAAACATCCACCAAACAGGGGTCCTTCCTCTTAACTATATAAGGTAAGTGCTTCTTTGTTTGGTGGAGATGTCCTCATATTCCTCGGCATCAAGAACTCCTCGCCAAAATCATCGGGAAATGGGGAGAGGGGGGGGGTTAAGCTGTCCATCATCCTGGCAAAAGGCAAAAAGACAAAAAGACCGTGGGATACTACTAAGGTGGCTGGGGCCAAATGGGGAAGCTTCCACGTGATTTGCACATTTTCATACTCCTACCAATTTAAAGGGAGAACCATGAACTCTGCTCTCATTAGAACAGGACAACAAATAACTCACTTGTCACAGTAACTAGAATTTACGCTCCAATAAATCAATGCATTCACCTCCATGAAGGACTTCAGATTCTGTTTCAAAATGGAATTGCTGAGAAACACACTTGCTTCACCTTCCCAAGCCCGGGAGTTACAATCATTTGTCCTTTACGGAATATAGCTTCAAAGGGGGCACCTGCTATGTTTATATTTGTAAATGAGTACCCTTGAGTTGGGTAACAATAAACATCTGTTATTCAGCGCCCAGATGCCCCTTTGGGGGTCAACGTGCGCTTTACTAATACACATGTTATGTTATGCTATTTCATGTTATGCAGGAGCCGGCATTGCTCTTGTACACAGGGAGCTGCTGAAATGAAGCTTCATGCGTGTGAGAACAATCCTTTCATCTCTTTGCCTGCCGGCATGTCTGCGGGCAGGGAAAGAGATAAAAAATTCCCTTCCAGCAAGTGGGAGCAGTTTGACAGCTTCTGCTTCCTGGGAGCAAAGTGTTGCTTGGCCTGAGCTGTCTCAGCTACTGCCAAGTAAAGCAAACAGCTATATACAAGGGGTGGGTACCCCAGGATATAGCAGGAGCCGGCACTGTGGGTGGGTGACGGTCCGCAGGGCCATTAATGGTTCCAGGAGGGAGGTCATGCTGCCCCCCCCTTTGTTGTGCATGGGCCGGCTCTGGGAAGGAGGTGGTCCTCGGGGCCCTATAAGCCCTGGGAGGATAGGGGAGCCTTGTGGCCCCACTCCTTCTTTCTAAACAATAATGGGCCCTGGGAGGTGATTGTCCCCAGAGCACAGGGGGGTCCGTGCGCCCCTTATAGTATTTCATAATTTGAGCCCCATGGAGGGGGTGGTCCCCATGGGCTGGAGGATTCCCGTGGCCCGCGTTTAACAATTATATGAGCCCCAGGGAGGTGGAGGTCCCCTGGGCATTATGAAGTCCTGGGGTGCCGTCTGCCAGACTATTTTTTTTCCTATATGAACTTCGCATGTCCCTGGGACATGGCCCACCAGGGGCTACAATGAAAATTCCTATCTTGCTCCTTTTTTTTTGTGTAGTTTTTTTGGGGGAACTTAGTTCACAACCACAGAAATACAAAGTTGGATTTCCTTTAATATCTCACAAACTACTGAACATATTAACACCAAATAACTTAAAGTGTGATCTGCAGACCAAAAGCTACCTTTCTGCCAAATTTGTTATCATTTTGTCCAGCAGTTCGGGCTGTAGTCATGTTCAAAGCCACTATGTGAATTAACATGGGAAAGGAACTGTTTTTAACCCCCCCTTTTTTCTAGGCTCCCACTTGACGAATTACCCCAGAACTTTCTATGCACAACTAGAATTGCCGGCACAAGTTTTCATGAAGATTCATCAACCGGTGCCAAAGATATAGGTAAGTCACAAAACTCTTTTCCTATGGAAACATGGTCCTAACTATAACTACCTAATGGCAACCACCAGTAGGTACTACATATATATGTATAGAAGATAAGCACATATACAAAATAAGCACAGTATGAACATCAGTAACAGTAGCAACAATCAAAACATTCAAGGTAAGCTGCTGTTACTATTTCAAAAGCTGAGCATACCATCTTCACACACTGTCACATCAAACTGTAATACATTTGGCACATATGTGACTTTTGCTCAGTGTGCTCTACAGAGAGGAAAAGTGGATAAGCATGATGTCTGAACACATTTATGACACAGTGACATGCAATGTCAGAAACACACACTGCCTTCCGCCTCATTTGCAGAGCACTCAATTTGTACCCCTTCATGTACATGTCAAGGCAAAAACTTCACAGAATCCAATAAACAAGGCTATATGTGGTAAGCAGCAGTGCTGAAACACACCAAACATAAACACGAACACTTTTAGGAAAAACAGGATTGTAAAGGATGAACCTGTGCCCTCCGTTATGAACACTAACCCACAACCTGACTAGCTGATGGCAACTCACTAGACAGTATTGATTAACAAAGGGACATATGTGGCATGAAGCATTACTGAAACACATCATTTAGAAAAGGCAAACATCTTTAGGAAATGCAGAATGATGTAAAGCATAAACATTTGCACCGCAACATGAACACCTTCCCAAAACCTGACTACCAGGAGACAACCAAGTTCACATTATCCACTAAACAAGGCTAATATGAGCCATGAAACAGTACTGAAACACACCTTCTGGAAAAAAGCAGATACTTTTAGGGATTGCAGGATGAAGTAAAGAGTTTTTTGAACGTTTCTTTCTTAGACTTTTATGTTTATGCATAACAATAGTACCACTAGGACATCCGTTCTCCAAGAATATCTGCAGTAATTTAAAAAATCACAATCTTGCATAACATATTCATTAATACTAATTGTAAAGTGTACAGGGGCAAGGGCAACCCATGCCACGAAGTGGGGCCTACTACTACTTCGCAAATAGAGACACAGAGGCTGGCTAACAGTTAGGGGCCGAAGACCACGAGCGGTCTCGCACCCGTTTATTTATACCCGAGGGATACTCCGCCCCCAGGCTGTGTGCGTGCGTGAGTGGACAGGCCGGGTGGCTCCGCCAGTACATCCCTCCAAACTCACAGATGAATAGTCCAGTCTTATTTGGAGTTCTTCGCAGTGCGTAGTCTCCAGGCATAGCCCTGGAGCCGCTGACTGGGAGTCGGGTTTGGTCTTAGGTTGTATCTCCGGCTTCGCTGCCCTCCGACCTCGGGTGCGCTCGCCGGTTCTGCTGCTCCACTCTCGGGACCTGGCTGGATGATGTTCGATCCTGCGCTTCCCCGGGCTGGTGATGGTTCTCTGTCCCGAGGGATGGCGGCTGCCTCGGGGGTAGCCGGCAGGTCCTCTTCAATCTCTATGTCTTCCGACACCTGTTCCTGTGTTGCTTCATCCATCGACACTCGATTGAACCACGACACGTTTCGTGTCACCACTCTTGATCCGTGGGACGCCGACACCATGGTGCCGTGTATGTTCACAATCTCCCATATCTCGGGTTCAAACATTGTCTGATACTTCCATTGGTGGTGGCGAGTCTTGAGGACCACACGATCGCCTACGGCCAGTGGCCGGACTCCGGCTCTTCTCGTTCGGCTTGCCCTCTCCTTCGTGCGTCGTCTCCTGTCTTGTGTCGCTTCATGATCTAATTCAGGTGCCTGCCATGCCGGGCTCAACGGCACACAGTCTCGTGGAGGTCTCCTGAACATGACGTGTGCCAGGGAACACTTGGTGGTGCAGTGTGGTGTCTGTCTGTAGGCATTCAGAAACTGCGATAGACATTCTTCAGCCACTTCGCCCTTCTCCACCCCAATCTTCAAGGCTCGGTTCATTGTCCTCATAAATCTCTCGACCTCTCCATTGGCCTGAGGCCACTGAGGTGTTATCCTCCGATGACGTATGCCTCGTCTGGTCAAATATGCTTTGAAATCTGAGCCCTGAAATGGCGGTCCATTGTCCGATCGTACTTCATCCGGAAAGCCTAGCATTGCGAATGCCCTGTCCAGGGCTGGCTTGACATGGCTGAATGCGGTGGACGGGATCACTTCCACCACTGGAAACCGGGAGCATGAGTCAATCAGTACCATGGCTTGGCGTCCATCCGGGAAGGATCCAAAGTCAATGCTTATCTTAGACCAGGGGATGTCGCACGAGTCTTCCGTGATGACTGGATGTGGCGCCGGTTCTTGACTTGTGATGACACATGAGTGGCAGTTGCGGATCTCCTCCTCCACTGCGCTGTCCATGCCGGGGAACCACACTCTTCCCCGCAGCTGGGCCTTTGTCTTTGCTATGCCTTGATGCCCTTGATGGTTGAGGCGTACGACCTCTCTCTGCAGGCTTGAGGGTACGACAATAGTGGCCTCTCACAGAACCACTCCGTGAGGTCCCGTGCTCAGTTCACTTTGCGCCCGCCACATCTGTTGGCGAAATGTCTGCTCCTCTGCCGTGAGGGCACTGGCTCCGTCCAAGAAATGTCTCCAGCTGCGGTCCTCTAGGGTGCGTTTTACCCTCCGGAGACACTCATCCTGGTCGGTTGCTGTTCCGATCTCTTCTAGCGTGAGGGCTTTGGGGCAAGCTTCTTGAGACAGGAGTCTGACAAACTCTTCCACCTCATCTAGGTCTTGGTGTTCTGATGTTTCGGAGGCGTGCCCTGGGTGGCGTGAGAGGAAATCCGCTGGGCTTTCCGCCCCGGGGCGGAAGATGACTTCGAACCTGTATGTCTGGAGCTGGACGGCCCACCGTTCAATCCTGGGTGGTGCAAGTCTTGCCGTCCTTGCAAACAGCGGAACCAACGGTTTGTGGTCCGTCACGACCGTGAACTCGTGTCCGAAAAGGTATAGGTGAAAGTATTGGCATGCCCACTTTATGGCGAGGGCCTCCCTCTCGATCTGGGCGTAGCGCATTTCCGTGGCTGTCAGCGCCCGGCTGGCGTATGCCGTGGGTACCCACACGTGGTCCTCTGTCTTCTTCAGCAGGACCGCCCCTAGCCCCACCGGGCTGGCGTCCACGACGAGCTCCGTCTGACGATAAGGTCTGAAATACGCCATGACTTTGTCATCTATCAGGGCCTCCTTCACGGCTCGAAATGCTTCATCCTCCTTCACGGACCATGTCCACGGCTGTCCCGCTTTAGTAAGTGCGCGCAGGGGTTCCGATAGGGATGCCAGATTGGGGAGAAACCGTCCACAGTAAGTGGCCATCCCTAGGAAGCTGCGGACGTCGGCTTAGGAGCTGACCGGATGGCCTCCGCTTTCTTCGGGTCCACTCTCAGTCCGTCGTGAGAAAAGATGTAACCAAAGACCTCGACTGATTCGTTGTAGAACGAGCATTTTTCGCGGTGCAACGTGAGTCCGTGGTCTGCTAGACGCTGAAGTGTGGCTCTCAGGTGTCCATGGTGCTCCTCTAGGGTCTTGGAGAAGACCAGAATATCATCACTTAGATTGATGACTCCGGGCAGTCCTGACAGCGTCTCCCTGATTGCATTCTGGAACACTTCGGCGGCCGAGGATACGCCAAAGCTCAGACGTTTGAACCTGCGGAGGCCGACATGTGTTGAAAATGTCGTGATGTTACGGCTGTCTGGATGGAACTCCAGCTGGTGGTAACCCGCGTTTAGGTCCAACTTAGAGAACCATTTGGCCCCGTTTAAATCAGCGACTATGTCGCCCATCGTGGGCGTGAGATGACGTTCCCTTTTGACTGCCTTGTTTGGGAGGCGCATGCCCACGCACAGTCTTATTGCGCCGGGTTGTTTGGGTTTGGGCGCCACGACGAGGGGTGACACCCATGGGGTGGGTCCTGACACCTTCTCGATCACTCCTAAAGTCTCGAGCTTCTTTAACTCCTCTTCCACCTGCGGCCGCAGGTGAAACGACACCCTTCGGTGGCGCAGTGCTGTAGGTCTCACTGTGTGATCAATGTGTAGCTTAAATACTTTTCCTTTGAGGCAGCCCAGGCCTTGGAAGAGCGTCGGGAAGTCTCTCAGCATGGCATCCGCGTGTCGTTCATGGACTTGGTTGGCGAAGAACACCAGTTGAAGGTCTTCTGCGGTGTGGCAGCTGAGCAGCGTGCCCCTTTTACCCCCGGTCACGTGAAACCTCGTGTTCACCGTTTGATCGTTGCATGACACCGTCACGTCGATCACTCCACGTAGCGGCAGAGGTTCATCGCTGTCGTGTGTGTAGATTCTAGCTTTGGAAGGCAGGAGCGGTGAGGGGGGTGTAACTGTTCGTATTGTGTGCTGCCATTACATTCACCGATGCCCCCGTGTCTATCAGCGCCTTCACTGGGGAGCCCTCAATATCGACTTCGCACATCGGCGGCGGCCTCTTCCTGGATCCATCCCGGCCGACGAAGGAAACTAAAAAAACGTCGTCGTCCTCTTCCTCTTCCAGCCGGAATGCTGTCTGATGCGCGTCGCCGCACGGTCCCGGGTCCTCGAGAGAGATTTGTCGTACTCCTTGAGTGGCGCTCCTTCCAGTAGGGCCTGCGCGGCGGCTACTGCGGCATACTTTTGCGAAATGGTTCATCTTGCCACAGTTAGAGCACGCCTTCCCACATGCAAAGCACCGTCCGTTCGGGGGATGCTCCATCCCGCAGTTACCACACGCGGAGCGAGCGGTTGCCGCCGGTTGACTTTTTTGAGTAAAGAGAGGAGGCCTTCTCCGCACCACCTCCACGTGTTCTTCCTTGACTGACACGTGTTTCGCCGGCGTCACTGGTCCATCAAGGGCGGCCTGCATCGCCTCCGCCCTCGCGTTCGAGAGCTCATGTGACCTCGCCAGCACGAGGATTTCGTCCAAGCTGATGCGTGGTTGCCGCAGGATTAGGCGTCGCAGTTGGACGGACCGACATCCTTGTATTAGTTGTGCTCTGATCTCCAGTGTCCTGTCCGGTAACTCGCAAGACGTCGCTAGCTTGCGCAGCCTCGCATAGAAGACGTCGATTGACTCGCCCTCTGCCTGTCGGGCTTGGCGCAGCTTGAACCACTCAAAATCTGGGTTGGCGCGGGGGTCAAACTGGCGGTTGAGGGCCGTGACTGCGGCCGCGTAGTCGTTGTCATCCCCTCTGTTCGGCAATGTCTCGAACAACTCATAGAGCTCATCGCCCCCATAACACATCAGGAGCGAGCGTTTGACTTTACTGTCGGTTTCCCTGATGCCCACAAAGTAATGTTCTAGGCGTCCTAGCCAGAGGCGCCATCGTGCAGCGGCTGTGGTAGGTTCTGATAGTTCGCTGAACGGCGGGATCGGGGCCGCCATGGCATGGCCCTGCGCGACGGGCATGGCGTTGGTAGCAGGGGCTTGAGGAGGTGGCCCTGCCTGCACTGGCCCAGCATTCTGTGGCGGCAAAGGTGGAGGGGTGGGAACCCGTTGGGCCGGTCCTGTGGCCGCTGCCCCTACCGTTGCTGGCTGGCTCATGTTGGGCGTGGGAACTGCGCACTAGCAGTGAAAAAGCGACGGTGGCCCAATGGGGCTCGCTGTGGTGGTGAGACACAGGTCTCTCGTACCCCTTCAGGTGCAGCTCAGATTTGCGTAGTGCACAGCCTAGTTTCTTCTGACAACTTGGGCCCTGGGCAGCCGATGTGTGCACCTCAGGTTGTAATTCACCCTCTGGAAATGCCAAAAACGGAGCTCCGCGAGATGCGTGAGCTTTGGCAGGGCAGATATCCCGCTTCCGCGAGATGCGTGAGCAATTGCAGGGGCGCGGTGAGGGCCGAACCAATCCCCCCCGAGCAGCGCTGCGCGTACCTCCCCTCCCACGCGCCAGCAGGCCAGAGCGCCGGGACGTCGGCAGAGCAGGGCTGGGCCTCAACGGCGGGGGCGCAGCAACACGGGCCCACGGCCGGCACCGTCTTCCTTCCCGGAGAGGGGGGCTCACCTCTCGTGCCGCGACAGGCGCGGAACACCCACCGGCAGCGGAACACCCACCGGCATCAGGCAGGGCCAGGTAGGCCAGCACAGCGGGGTGGCACCCCCACTGTAGCACGTCGCCGGCCGCAGGCTCTAGCGCAGGCTCTAGCGCAGGCAGCGCGAGCGCGGCTCGGGCGGCACCACGGGACACGGCAGGCGCGTCCGCGGGGGCGAGGCCTGGGCAGGGGACCCGCCTCGTCGCCAGTGTAAAGTGTACAGGGGCAAGGGCAACCTATGCCACGAAGTGGGGCCTACTACTACTTCGCAAATAGAGAGACAGAGGCTGGCTAACAGTTAGGGTCCGAAGACCACGAGCGGTCTCGCGCCCGTTTATTTATACCCGAGGGCTACTCCGCCCCCGGGCTGTGTGCGTGCGTGCGTGCGTGCGTGAGTGGACGGGCCGGGTGGCTCCGCCAGTACACTAATCAGACTCTTCCCTCTTGCACAATCCCATTACAAATGCAGTGCTTGGCAAATTGCCGGAGAGGTGGCTGTCGTCCCAGATCGGTCTCCTATATATGACTCGGCGAACTGAGTCGACTATGAGGCGTGCAACAGAAAGCAGTGAACGGGGGGGCAGCCACCAACTGTGGTATAGTGGTTATGAGCCATTCGAGAGTCATACACAGGAAATCCTACCTCCGGCCTCCGGTTTGTCACCACTTTGGGTTTGTTATACTTACATATGCCTTTCTTGTTACCTTACAGTAAATATAATTCATAAAACATGTTGGTACTCAAAATGAGAGGCTAATATTTTGTCATTAAGTCCTTTCTTACTTTATCAAGTATTATAGGCTATAAGTGTAGAAGCCAAGGCAGCAAACATGTAATAAATTAGTTATTTGCAAATTTACTACTGCATCTATGTTTCAGGAAGAATAGTGTGTGCATCTGAGGTAGTACAGTAATGTCTAGCATTTTAAATATTATATTTTTCATAATATGCTAATTTGCTCTTTTAAAATCTATAATTCATGCAGAAAACAAGGATATTTGTTTTATTATAAATAGTTTAGGATTTGCTAAGAAATATATATGAATATAAGAATTTTATTAACTTCTGTAGTTTTTCATTTAAAGAGGCTCCAGTACTAGTAATTTAGCTTAGGCTTATTGCACAGGTTAAACTGAGAGTTTTCTAATGACCTGCATCACACATCCACAGATTCTAGGGGTGTTTCCTTCCTGGAAAATATAACTAGGTGCAGCAGGATTGGACTTACCCCTCATAGCATCTTCTGTTGTAGGCTTCTCACCAATATAGTGCCAGATACTTTTGTTGTTTCTGCTTCTCACAGTTTTCAGTTTCTTGTAGGATTCTTTACCCTATTTTCGTGGTACGTTTAGGGAGAGTACAAGGCCTTTTTCTCCAAAGCCAACATTTCAACTGATCTGAAAGAAGTAGTGAATGTATGTGTCTGAATGGGTCTGTGAGTGGGTGCATGAGTGCCTGACAGGGTCTATGAGTGCGTGTGAGAGTGTCTGGATCGGTCTGTGAGTGGGTGTGTGAGGGTCTATGATTGGACATGTGAGTGTCTGAGTGGGTCTATAAGTGGGTGTATCAGTGTTTGAGTGGGTCTGTCAGTGGGTGTGTGAGTGCCTGAGTGTATGAGTGGGTGTCTAAGTGTCTGTGTCAGTGACTGTGCCACAACGGAACTGCACCTGCCATTTTATCCAACAAGAGTCCACAGTTTTGCACAAAATATGTACCCAAGTGGAGTACTTTCTAATGATTAATTACTAAGTGCTACCTTCTTCGGTAAATGTTCATTATATAGTATACACTACAGCTGCGTAATGGAGCATGAGGTAATGTCACCAGTGACCGTGTGTGCATTTTGGCAATGTGATTGTTCCTGCTGCGTCTTCATCCAGAAATATGTGGTAACATGAACCGTCTTATACAGAAGACCACGAGATTACAAAGATGTAAACATCCAGCAAACAAGGGTCCTTCTTCTTAACTATATAAAGTAAGTGCTTCATTGTTTGGTAGAGATGTCCTCATATTCCTCGGCATCAAGAACTCCTCGCCAAAATCATCAAATGGGGAGGGGTGGAGTGTTCAGCTGTCCATCATCCTGGCAAAAAGCAGGAAGACCTTGGATACTACTAAGGTGGGTGGGGCCAAATGGGGAAGCTTACAAGTGATTTGCACATTTGCATACTCGTTATAAAGTAACCTGGCCCCGTTCAGCACGGATGACCCTCTGACGAACCACGGACAATTTCATGTTGCCTTCGGGCCAGGTAACTTTATAAAAAGCAACATATGCTGGACACTCAAACTTTTGTTTACCTTTCCCAGTGTTACCGGAATAGAGAAACGCATACACTGTTTACAATATAAAGTACCCTGAAGAAGGGCTAATGCCCGAAATGCATTGGGCAGAATTTTTGGAACTTATGATCAAATGAGAAAAATATTGGAGAACAAATACTTGTAAATAAATATGATTGACATTGAACCAAAACATCTCAAATGCTAGTGAATTTTTTCAATTGGGTGCATCCTGGGGACGTGTTCCACAGTGTGGTATAATGCAAGTCTTGTGACTAATTAAGACAGGACAAAAAAGAACCCACTCGTCACAGTCACTACAGATTGCGCTCCAATAGATCAATGCATTCATCTCCATGAAGGATTTCAGATTATTTTTCAATATAGAATTGCTGTGAAAATACTCTTGCTTTGCCTTCCCAAGCCGAGGAGTGACGATCATTTGTCCTTTACAGAATAGAGCTTCAACTGGTGCACCTTCAACCAGGGAAGACCATGCGATTATTCACTCGATCTTTGTTTGTTATATCCCGGAGATGTAATATCAACATGCAGTAGGAGGTAGAACCTCTGAGCTTAGAGCTAGGCTGCATTATCTTATTAGATGTGGAAAACCAACAAGCAGGGTCACCTGGTCTTTCCTACGATGTATAATGAAGAAATTGAGGTTTGGACCTGAAAGCATGTGTGGAATCAAATATTACTTAGGGGCCCTTTAGGACGAGTGGTTACCATGGATAGGCAATAAAAAACTGCAAATTACAACTGAATATGCAACGTATGAAGATGATATAACTGTCTTTACAGAAAATGTGTATTGGTTATGGATGCAATGCACTCCCAGGTGAAAGATTTTGGCAACGTTTTTGGCTGTTTGATGAACACTAATTAATGTGAAATTCTCATTCCACAAGAAGTTCGACCTAAAAGCATTACAACTGTTGAACCAGCTGAATATCCTTGGTTAAATTTCTGTCAAGATCATAATATATTCTCTAGTAATTTTTAAGACACTCTTGAAACTGGTAGCAGGGCGACTAAAAAAAACTGGACCAATTCCCAGTAGACCTCATGGAGTGATGCAATATTATCTGAACTGTGAATTTGTGAATTTTTTTTTATCTTTTCAGGGCTATCGCTTTACTGATCACCACACATTCTTTTAGACTCTTGGACTATGTAAATAATAGCTTTACCTGGGTGACCGGAAAACAAGGTGAGTACTATGACTCATGAAACTATCTTCACATAGGGGCTGTTAGGCCCTATCAGATTTTAAACTATTTTGCTGGGCTGCAATGATTGATTGGGTAGCAGTAGTACAGCGATGTACCAGACAGGGTATATTTTTTATTTTCTCTTGCAACTACAAGAGCTGGTGCATTATACACAGTTACTTTATTAAACAATAGTTAGGTTCAATGTATTACTTGCTGGAGGAGCTAGTCAAAATTGTTTCGTTTCTCTTGATACTCGTAATACATATCACTCTGGGATAAAGCCTTCCTTCCGTGGATATTTCATGGTAATGATTGTTATGGGGTTAAGACATTAACGTAACAGTGTCTAGGTCAGTTATATCACATTGGGGAGCTTCGACCCTTTAAGTGAATACATAATCTGTACAACATCCTCAAAACATGGATCTGCAAATCAGGTATTTTATTTCCCAAGTAAGTGAAGATATTGTTTTAGATTTCCTCCTTCTACTTAAAATATTGGTACATGAGGGGGGGGGCTAGAGGGGTGAGGTCCCCATTTCCATTATTGCCAGACACTTGGAGGATAATTTGGATCGAAAAGCAGAAATTAAGAGGGGAAACCCAGCTAATTTTCATGCAAGTGAGTGTGTGAACTTGCTAGCATGTTTACCAATGATGACGAAGTCAAGAAAAGCTCAAAGCATTCAAGGGTGCCCTTCAGCTGTGCTGAGGAGACTCATCGTCCATGAATGAACCTTGACACAGTTCTGACCCAGTCTTGGTTCATGAACTGTACAACAAAATGGAAACAGGCCTTGTTAAAATTACAACCACGACTGAACCAGGCAGCCTACAGGCTTTCAAAGAGAAGAACCTTGTTTCCATATGATGAAAAGCTTTATTTGACAATCAATCAAAATATAACATACCAGCAATACAGGGACAGGGTGTACAAGCAGAAATATAACAAAAGAATTGGCTAGTACATTGAAGAGAAGAATAAAAGCAATTTTTGGATTTTTATATAAGGTAGGGAAGGGGAGGAAGGGAGGGAGGAGGAAAGAGAAGGGGGAGGGGGAATTTTAACACTCTGATATAAAAGGAAAATTCTATATTACATTGCATATTATATATAGATGAGAATTCGTTATTGATTAATTAAATCCATATATCAAGTCAACATGGGTAAGAAATAGAGAACAGAGATAATATCATTCAGGCAAATTATTTCTTTTAACAATCTGGTTTAAATAGGTAGTAAGGGGTAACCAGAAGAGATCTCTATTGACCATTGGTTTACAGTAAGCGGCGAAAGCTGCATTAAGTCTATGAAAATGACAAAGGCTATTCCACCAGTACTGTATGGAGATGTATGGAGAGTTTTGTGAGGGTTTTCCAATTAAAAGAGATATGTTGGAAGGCTAGAGCAAGCATGAGATCAAAAAGACCGTGACTATGTGAGGGAAGAACTAAGGAATCACAAAGGCTGCCAGCGAAGAGGAGGGGTATAGAATAAGAAATGGAAATCTTAAACAGTCAGGATATATATGACCAAACCTTCCTCCAAAAGTCAAAAACCGAAGGACAGAGAAAGAGAAGATGAATGAGATTAGCATTAGAGGAACCACAAGTCCAACAGTTAGAGTCAGTAGAAGAGGAAAAACGGGCTGTAGAGGCAGGGGTAAGATAAAGTCTGTGATAAAGAAAGAACATAGATTTGGTAAGAGAGGCAGAACAAGAGATTTTTAAAAATCTGGACTAAAGTTTATCCCAGAAGATGATAGACCATTCGCATCCCAGATCCGATCCCAAGAGAGTTCCAATTTAGAGTTAGTTTTGTCTGGATTGGGGGCTAAGAAGTATTTGTATATAAGGGAGGCTTTGGGTAGAGAGAGGAGTATTTTAAGATGATAATTTTGGACACCAGTTGGGGTTGAAGAGGGAAGGGAATAGTAAATATCGAGAATAATCGGCATAAGAGTAGTAAACGTCTGTAAAAAAGAACAGGGCAATGGAATAACGCCTGAAATTGGGGGAAGGAACATGGTGAAAGTCCATTGAAAAGATGCTTAACCCAAATAATACCTTTTAATCTCCAAAAAAATGGGTCTGTTATGGAGGAGAATAAGAGAGTTATGCCAAATAGAGGAGTATAAGAAGGATTCATGAAAGATAAGGTTAGGTTGGACCAAGGGTTTCAAAAGGGAACAGATGTATCTAAACAAGGGAAGGGAGATCTGAGAAGTTTTGGCAGAAAAAGTTATAATTTCCTTGAAAGAAAAGGGTAATAATAAAATGTGTTCAATGGAGAGCCAAAGAGGGGTAAAGGGAGCGGGATCAGATATGAGCCATTTCGAGGCATGGCGAAGGGAAAAAGATTTGTGGTAGAGACAAAAATCCGGGAAGTTCACCCCACCATTAGACTATGGCTTGCGAAGAGAAGACAAAGCGGTTCTGGCTTTTTTATTTTTCCAGGGAAATTTAGAGAGGCATGAATCAATATGTTTAAAATAAAGGGTGGGAATATGAATGGGGAGCATGAGAGTGTATAAATTAAAATTGGGGCAATCATCATTTTAATTGAATCTAACCGACTCCACCAAGAAAGAAAAAGGGGGTTCCAGGAAGGAAGTAATTGCTCAATTCGGGATAAAACTGCAGACATAGTCAATTTAATTGAAGAGGCAATGGAATTGGAAACCAAATGCCAACATATTGAATTTTTGAACTATTGCAGGCAAACCCTGTGAAGGAAAAGGAATGGGGAAGACAGAATTTTGTGAGAGGAAGATTTTCGGTCTTATCTGAATTAATTTTGTAGCCAGAGACCTGCGAAAAAGAATCAAATTTAAGTAATAAAGGGAGAATAGAGATTTCAGGAGCAAAAATAAATAAAAGAATATTGTCTGCTTGAGCAGAAAGTTTCAGTTGATGGTCACCGTAGGAAAAACCAGAGATGGAATTGTTATTACGAATAGAAGACAAAAAGGGTTCAAGAGCTAAAACGAAAAGAAGAGGGGATAAAGGGCAACCTTGACAAACACCTCGTTGAAGAGAAAAATAAGATGAGACTCAACAATTGACTAATACCGAAGCTTTAGGGGCAGAGTATAGTAAGGAGATCAGTGAGATAAATTTAGGACCAAAACCGTGCCATTGCAATGAGGCAAATTGAAAGGACCAATCTACTCTATCAAAAGCTTTCTCTGCATCAACAGAGATAGCCGCCAGGGAAGTGGAGAGGGAGAGAACTTTATTTAAGACATTGAGAAAAAGGCGGGAATTGTCAGAGGTGAGTCTCCCCTTGAGAAAACCGCATTGCTCCTTACCAATAAGATGAGACATGAGAGGATCTAAACATAAAGCAAGCGATTTAGCAAATAATTTATAACCAACATTAACCAGGGAGATCAGGCGATAATTCTTACAAAATTTAGGGTCTCGACCTTTTTTAGGAATGAGGCAGATTGTGGCCACCTGAAAGGTGCCTTCTGTCTTACCAGCTAAGTAAAATGAATGGAAAAGTGTTAAGAGTTTCGGGAGTTATAACTCCGAAAAGTGCAAATAAAATTCAACAGAAAATCCATCTGGGCCAGGATTTTTCCCTTTAGTGAGAGTATTTAAAGCTGTAGAAAGCTCATTAATGGATAGATTAGTTTCAAGATCGAAAGGATTAAGATGGGAGTTAGAGGGAGCAGGGGTTTTATCAAGGTAGGCCTTAACGAGAGAAAAGGGGGAGGGGACTCTGGAGTATAAAGATTTTGATAAAAAACGTTTAAATTCATTAAGTATTTCTTGATCTTTATGCAAAAGGAAATTATTAGAGGAGTAAATAGAGTCTATGAGGGTGCGATCTTTGCATGATTTGGGGTAATTTGCTAAAAGTTTACCTGTTTTATTATGGCCACCATAGTAACGGGCACTACTACGAAGGAGTACAGAGAACTCATTGTCAGTGTTGGTTTTGTTAAAAGTGAGTTTAGCTTGTATCAACTCTGGTGAGATGGAATATTTCAAAGAAGTATAAAATTCATGTTCTAGGAGCTTAATATGCGCTAAAGTAGCTTTTCGTTGTTGAAGAAAAAGTTTCTTTTTTTTTAGACAAAGTCTATGATAAAACCTCTTGCAGTAGCCTTAAAAGAGTCCCAAATGATATGGGGAAGGAATTGGTGTCACAGTTAAGTTCAAAGAATTCATTAGCAAACGAATGAAAGGGGGAGGAGAAAAGAGGGTCTGAGAGAAGAGAGTTATTAAAACGCCATCGAGAGGATTTGGGATGAGGAGGGAATAAATCAAGATCTGTTATAATTGGGGCATGATCCGAAATAACTATAGGTTTAATAGAGGAAGATAGTAAATGTTGAGATAAGGATTGAGAATGAAAGATATAGTCTAGGCGAGAAAGAGAAGCCTGAGGAGGAGAGAAAAAAGAGAAATCCAGAGTGTCAGGGTGAGAAAGTCTCCAAGAGTCGATGAGATGTGTCTGAGAGATAGTATCAAGAAAGTGTTTGTGGTTTTTATGTGGGACAAACCAGACTTTAGATTGACGATCAAGAAATGGATCTACAGCTTGATTGCAGTCACCTCCTAGTATGAAGAGATCATCTTGAAATTGGATAAATTTTTGCGTAATCAGAGGCCAAAAAGAACAGTCAGGATGTGTAGGACCATAAACATTAAAAACAGTTAAAGGAACAGTATTAATTAACAATTTAGCTAGTATCCATCTACCTTCTGTGTCAATGTCTTGTGATAATACTTTACCATTCAATTTCTTATAACATAAAATTATAACACAATTTTTTTTATTAGCAGATGGAGAGAATAACACCTTACCCACACACCTTCTTTTTAATTGTAGTGCCTCAATTTCTGTTAGATGGGTCTCTTGTAAAAGAACCAGATCAGGATTATAGGAGGCATGGCGGGGAAGGATTCTCTGTCTTTTAATAGGATTAATAAAGCCTTTTACATTCCAGGAAATAACTCTGAATGCAAAAACATTATAGGTTTAAACAATTGAAATATGCAGTGATAGGAACATTAAAGAAGATACCAATGGAAAAGGGGAAAAAAGAGGTAAGAAAGGAAGAGGGAAAGAGAGGAGGAGGAGGAAGGATTCAAGGATAGACAGTACTTATCCAAAGAGTACGACTGAAAAACATACCCGAGGGGTACAAGGACGAGATAAGACTGGGGCAGTGGCAACGTACAGAAGATGAAACACCCGAACCAGGAAGTCCGGACCACACCAGAACAAATAGAAATATGTAGACGGACCAAATAAACTTAAAAATAAAAGTGACAGACGGAACCTGAGATATATAAAAAAAAGGGGGTAAAAAGAGTTTAGAAAAGGAATAAATAGGAACATTTAGAAGATACACATATGACAGAATAGGAACACAAAAAACAGATATGAATTATAGGAATAACATAGCATCTAAAACAGATAAAGGGAGATGAATAACAATTAACCATGAAAAATATTGATAATAACTATATTGTGGTTGAGAGAAAGCGCAAATAAACGTTACTTATTTAGTAAATACAAGATAGATAGAGAGGATAAAAAACAGGAGTAGAGATAAACATATTCAAATCATACATTAACAGTATGAAGACTATAGGCAAAATACAAGGATGAATATAACATGTCAACCATTAGGAGGACCGGCAGAATCGATGTTGGTTGAAGAGTGAGAGTGTATAAACTTCCTAAGTTCCACAGGATTTTCAAAAGATAGAGTAAGATTTTGGAAAGTCACCTTGAAAATGCAGCGAGGAAAGAGACCATAGCGGGCTCCCAATGAGCGGAGAGGTGGTCTAAGACTAAGGAACTCTTTGCGTCCGGCTGTTGTAACGTTATAGACATCTTGAGATTAAAAAAAACTCTGACCAAGCCAAGAAAGTTGCTGTTTTGCTCTGGCAGCAGAAAGGACTGAGATTAAGTCAATATATTTCAACAAGAGAATAATGACTCCTCAGGGCCTAACCGAAGTTGAAGACAGCGAAGGATGAGGACCAAACCTGTGGGCCCTCTGAATATTGAGAGAGGTTGAGGTAGGCATGTCCAGTAGTTTCGGTAGAAAGGAAGTGAAAAAGGCGACAGGATCTTCACCCTTTAAAGCTTCAGGTAGTCGATACATTCGTAGGTTGTTCCTCCTGTTGTCATTTTTTCCAAATCTTTAGTGTGTTGCTAAAGTTTACGAACCTATTTCTCTAGAGAGAAAAGTCTTTGAGAATCAGCTTGAACAGCCGAGAGTTGTTGCTCCATTGTAGAGACCCTACCCTCCATTGAAGACCACTTTTCTTTCAAAAATTGCATTTTCTTGTTCGTCTCCTCCACAAACGGGCGTAAGGCGCGTATTTTCTCCAGTAGTAACTCCAAGGAGATGTCTTATCTGGAGATGGAGGGTCCAGCTTCAGTCGTTTAGGTGTTGACGTAGGCGGAGAAGATTTATGCAGCATTTATTTGGATGACTGGTTACGAGCAGAAGTCACTCTAGCCATGACTGTAGTGGGTGATTAATTACTAAGTGTAGAAGATACAGGAGGCATAGGTGTCGCAATGGAGGAAGCTTAGGGACAAAGACAAATTGAGGTTTGCGTTATTCTGCCCATATACAAGTATCAATCCCGTAAAACAATGTATAATGTAATAGAGGAGAAAAAGTCAGCTGTGGGAGTAATGTTCCTTCAAAAGTTGGAAAACGTAGAGAAAAAAATATATATATATCCTAGAGACCACTAAAAGAATTATGCAGTTTGAGCGGATGATTGGCTTATATAAAGAAGCAAACTCCCCGAAAAAATAGTCCAAATGTGTGAGTTAAGGAGAGGAGTAGCTTAGATACTAGAGGTGATACGTAGGTTTCAAGAAGATAATCACCGTAGAAAATATATCAGCATGAGAATATTGTTAAAATGATGAAAAAGGATATTGTTTGGGTAGAAAAACACATAGGCAAGTCATGAAGTGCTCTTCCAGGTTCGAAAATAGCAGTAAAGTACAGCGGCCATTAGCAGAATACATGTTCAGCAGCTGCTATGAGGAGAAAATAGGAGGCATCAGGAAGGAAAATGGTGGCCGCTCTAAAATTCGGTGAAAATTGATGAGAAGCGCAGCGCGCTTCAAAATGAAAAATGGCTCACCATGTTCTGGAGGTGTTCCGCCGTTGTTTTCGTGAAGGTCCGTATGGCGGAGGTGGGAGGAAACGCACCTAAATACTTACGGCGGCGTCTGGCGAGCAGAGCTCCTAATTTAGGCGGCCATCTTGCTCAGTGCCGTAACCACGCCCCTGTCCAGGTTGCTTCTAACAGGGAGTTCAACAACACACCCGTCAAGAGGAGCTGCCAGAGCTGTTGTGGTGAGCCAAAACCTGATTAAGGGTCTCTGGCCCAGGGGAAAACCTGTTCAGTATTCAGACAGCTGAACCAATTTACAAGTACCGCTGGAGCAGCTCACAACCACACCTGCCAGAGGTGATGGAAGATACCTAGTAGAGTGCATGCAATGTTTACCGAAGACAACCCATGACACAAGGACACATCCACCTAAACAGACTGAGAAGAAGATGAATAAGAAGTGCTTCTCTTTTCATTTATAGTCAGAACATCCAAGCTCAGGAAGCCAAAATGTAAAGGCTTGATATTGCTGTGCTGATCGCCAATCATGCCCTTTGAACGCAATGGACAAAAATGGAACTTTTGTAACAACAATATGTCATGAATATAAAAAAATGGGCTGATTTATGGTTTGTCAGACACGGTGTTCCTTCACCAATGCAATGGAAAAACCCTGTCTGCCAAACTACCATTACTTACACAAGTTCAGATTAATTATTTTCTTAAATTAAACAATGTGCCTTTACAAGTTCAAACCTGCTCTAATTTAACAATGGAGGCCTCCTTTTCTCCTTGAAAGAGGATCTTTATTGATTCCGTCACACTGTTGGGCTGCCCGCCATATTTTGGGTTGGGAGCACCTCCAGCTTTACAGTTACTGTGCTCCCACTAGCTTAATCAATGAAAAGCTTCATCTGACGGCCCCAGAGGATAGTGGCCATTGGAGGAAGGGCATTGTATTGCTCGTCTACTTAGAGTGGATGGTGTAATGTCTTCTTTTCTGTCCGTAAAAACATGGCAGTGGGGGACAGAAAACAACAAAAATGACTCTTCCCCCTCGCTATTCCTCTCACACCCAGGAGAAAAAACTGCCTGAGTTTGTAGGTCATTTTTTTTTTTGATTTCAGTTGTTTAACACAAGCCTTGTTAAAATTTGGTAGGTGGCCATCCACCAAACGTATTGTACTTTGACTGGAACCACTGTGGCTGCAGTTTCCGTTAAGGTAAAGTGATCACAGCCGAGCCAGAGGTGATCTCTAAGTTTGACCGGCAATAGTCCGTCATGGTGGTGGTGTAAGAAATTGGGTTATTAATTGGGGTTGATGATTATTCACCTCAAGCAATAATCACAAACCTTGTATGGGTGAATCCTTAAAGTCACTAAAGTAACAATATCTCAACCCCTGTTAGGTATGGCAATGAGCATGATGGTTTAATATAGGGCCAGGTATTTATGCAGTACCAAAACAGTAATAAAGTAAAAATGAAACGCAATAAAAATTCTAAACTAAATTAGGAAAATAGAGTACACTTTGATAAACAAAATGGCACACAAATGACAAAAATATAATATGGAGACCTGGAGATATGTAGTTTTAAAGTTTTAACTAGGAATAGTGGCAAGAAGCGCAGAGCGCCAATGATAGTCTATGGTTGCAGTAGACCAAGACCTAGCAGCAGTTTGAGGGTGACCATGATGGAGTGAGAGTCAAATACTCCAATCAGGTTAGTCATGGTCAGAGATTTTACTTTCTTGGCCCTTTAAGTAAGTCCCAATCTATCACAGGAGTACACAACTAAGGCCCCACCAGGACCATAGGGGAGGCACTAAGAGACTTACAGGTGGTCAGGCAGAGGCCAAAAGCAGTGTTTAGTCCAGATCCATTGGCCACAGGTCAGATGACCAGTTGCAAAAAGGTCTCTTTTAGCTTATTGTCTACGTGTAGCCTTATTGCCCTTGGAGTCTACCTCTTCATTCTGGGTATAACACGGAGCAGGTCCAGTCCTTCAGGGCTCTCCTCAGGTCACAAACAGCAGGCCCAATCCTCTTCTGTTATTCTTAAGGTCCAGAAGTGTTCTGAAGTGAGAGCGTGGCACGAACTAGTGGGTGAAAATTACTCCTGGGAACACTCTAACTTGTAGAGTAAAAGTTCCCGAGGCCAAGCCTACCCAATTTGGTAATTTTCAAGAAGGTGAAAGTATTCAACAACACTAAACAAGGGCTCTCTGAGGGCTTGGGGCATATGTGAGGAGTGTACACTGGTAATCAAAGAGTCCTACATATCTAACACTAAAATGTAGTTTGAAGTGTACTCACAATAAACCTAGAGGCAGACGTCTGGTAGGACAAAAGCAGGATCTACCAGCAACCGCACAGCAGATAACACAATCATTATTTTGGCTTCTTGTTTCCCTTCAGGATCCTGTGCACTGCAAAGTGTTATATGTAAATCCAGCAGATATGTCTAGCAAGATTTGACATGGAAGCAGGATTTGACACTGCAATTTAAAAAAGGATGCTCACAGCCCCTTCCCTGAAAATTCTGGGATGTTCAGAAAAGTCATGTCTGTCCATTGAAGTCAGCCCATTGTTAGGTCCTGGGAGTCACTTCGCACCTTTTTCGCACATATTTAAATAGTAATTACTGACTGGCATAAGTGGCAGAGCCTATCAAATGCAAATGCAAATGTAGACTCCATGAACTTCAAGTGGGCAAAGGTAACTTTCTAACAGCTACTTTTCCTTAATATTTATTAAAAATCCACCTTCACTATTGAATTAGAGTTGGAGGGCCCGATTCACAGAACTAACTTAAGACAAAATCCTAAACTTACTACTTTTGGTATTCACAGAAGTTTGGATTTTGTCTTAAGACAGACTTAAGACAGACTTAAGACATACTTAAGTTAGGATTCTGTCTTAAGTCTGTCTTAAGTCTGTCTTAAGACAAAATCCTAACTTCTGTGAGTACCAAAAGTAGTAAGTTTAGTATTTTGTCTTAAGTTAGCTCTGTGAATCGGGCCCTTAATAACTATAACAGACAGCTGTGATTATTTTTCTAGCTAGTCCCATTCCTAAAATACAGTATTAGGGTTTTTAATCTGCACTCTAGTTTTTTTTACAATCAATCAATCAATCAATCAGAGTACTTGTAAAGCGTGCTACTTACCCGTGAGGGTCCCAAGGCGCTGAGGGGAGAGGGGGGTGCTGCTACTGCTCGAAGAGCCAGGTCTTGAGGAGTCTTCTGAAGGCGAGTAGGTCTTGAATCTGCCTTATGTGGGTAGGGAGGGTGTTCCAGGTCTTGGCGGCGAGGTAGGAGAAGGATCTGCCGCCGGAGGTCGTTCGTTGGATGCGGGGGACAGCGGCGAGGGCGAGGCTGGCGGAGCGGAGCTGGCGGGTGGGAGTGTGGAAGCTGAGTCTGCTGTTCAGGTAGGCTGATCCGGCGTTGTGGAGTGCTTTGTGTGCGTGGGTGAGGAGCTTGAAGGTGATTCTCTTGTCAACGGGGAGCCAGTGTAGGTCTCTCAGGTGGGGGTTATGTGGCTGCGGCGGGGGACGTTGACGATTAGTCGGATGGAGGCGTTTTGGATGCGTTGTAGTCGTCATAGGTGTTTGGCTGGGATTCCTGCATAGAGTGTGTTGCCGTAGTCCAGTCTGCTGCTGACGAGGGCCTGTGTCACCGTTCTTCTTGTTTTCGTCGGGATCCACTTGTAGATCCTGCGGAGCATGCGGAGGGTGTTGTAGCAGGAGGAGGAGACGGCGTTGACCTGCTTAGACATGGAGTGGGAGGAGTCGAGGATGAATACTAGATTGCGTGCATGGTCGATGGGTGTTGGTGCTGTTCCCAGTGTGGTCGGCCACCAGGAGTCAACCCAGGCTGAGGGGGTGGGTCAGAGGATGAGGACCTCCGTCTTGTCCGAGTTCAGCTTCAGACGGCTGCTCCTCATCCAGTCAACGACGGCCTTCATTCCCTCGTGGAGGTTGGTTTTGGTGGTGTGTGGGTCCTTGGTGAGGGAGAGGATGAGCTGGGTGTCGTCAGTGTAGGAGATGATGTTGAGGTCGTGATGGCGGGCCACATGTGCGAGGGGGGCCATGTAGACATTGAACAGTTTTGGGCTGAGGGATGAGCCCTGGGGGAAGCCGCAAATGATGTCGGTGGCTTCGGATCGGAAGGGTGGGAGGCGGACGCTCTGGGTTCTGCCGGAGAGGAAGGACGTGGTCCAGTCAAGAACCTACTCTTGGATTCCAGCTTCTAGGAGGCTTGTCTTTAGAGTGCGATGGCGGACCGTGTCGAAGGCGGCTGACAGGTCCAGGAGGATGAGGGCTGATGTTTCGCCGTTGCCTAGTTGGCGCCTGATGTCGTCTGTGGTGGCGATGAGGGCTGTCTCGGTGCTGTGGTTTCGTCTGAATCCGGTCTGGGACGGGTCCAAGATGTTGTTGTCTTCCAGGTGGCGGGCCAGTTGCATGTTGATGATTTTCTCGATGACCTTTGCCGGGAACGGGAGCAGGGAGATGGTCCGGAAGTTCTTGAGGTCCTTGGGGTCCGCTTTGGGCTTCTTGAGGAGGGTGTTGATTTTGGCGTGCTTCCAGCTTTTTCTGGAATGTCGCTGTTTCGAAGGAGATGTTGATGACCTTCCGTAGTTGGGGTGCGATGGCTGCGTCTGCTTTGTTGAATACGTGGTGTGGGCACAGGTCAGACGGAGATCCTGAGTGGATGGAGTTCCTGACCTTGCATGTCTCGTCATCGTTGATGTTGGACCAGGAGGTCAGGCGGTTGGCGCTTGTGGTGTTCACAGGGGAGGTGGAGTCTGGCGAAGTCGGGGCGGTCGTAGTGTTGAAGCTGTCATGGATGTCAGCGATCTTGCGGTGGAAGAAGATAGTGAGTCACACAGTTCTTGTGAGGGCAGGATGTCGTTGGCGTTGGCGCTGGGGTTGGAGAGTTCCTTTATGATGCTGAAGAGTTCTTTGCTGTCATGTGCGTTGTTATCCAAGTGGTCTTTGAAGGAGCATCTCTTGGCAAATCTGATGAGGTGGTGGTGTCTGCGAATGGTGTCCTTGTGAGCTGCGTGTTGTCCGGGGTGCGTTCGTGGAACCATGTCTTCTCCAGTTTCCGGCATGCGCGTTTAGAGGTCTGGAGCTCGACGGTGAACCAGGTGGCTCTCTTGTTGGCGTGGCTGTTGGAGGGTTTCTTGAGCGGGGCGAGGGTGTTGGCGCAGTCGTCGTTCCACTGTCTAAGGTTACGGGCTGCGGCGTCTGGGTTGGTGGGGTCGGTGGGTGGGTTCTTGGCGAGGGAGGTGATGAGCTGGACTTTGGTGACTTTGCTCCAGCAGCGGCGAGGCAGCTGTTGGGTGCGGTGGTGCGTGGTTGGTTTCTTGAAGGTGAAATGGATGCAGCGGTGGTCGGTCCAGTGGAGCTCGGTGGTGTGGTCAAAAGCGACGTGGGAGCCTGTGGAAAAGGCGGGATCCAGCGTGTGGCTGGTGGCGTGGGTGGGTGTGGTGATGAGTTGACTGAGGCCGAGGTTGGTGAGGTTGTCGATTAGGGTGGCGGAGTTGGCGTCGTTGTTGTTCTCGAGGTGGAAGTTCAGGTCCCCGAGCAGGATGTAGTCCGTGGAGGCGAGTGCGTGGGTGCTGGCGAGGTCAGCGATGGAGTCGCTAAACTGAGCCTGGGGTCCAGGGGGTCTGTAGATGAGTGTTCCTCTGAGGGTGGTGTTGGGGTCGGTGTGGATCCGGAAGTGCAGGTGTTCAGCGGTGTTGAGGGTGTCGTCTGCATGGGTGGTGACCTTGAGGGTGGACTTGTGGATGATGGCTATTCCTCCTCCGATTCCGTTTGCGATGTCCGGCGCTGAGGAGTCGTTCCACCAGGTCTCGGTCAGGAAGGCCACTTCTGGGGCGGAGGTGTCGAGCAGATCCCAGAGCTCGACGACGGCGTGTTTGCGTGCGGAGCGGGTGTTGAGGAGTATGCAGCTGAGGTGGTTGGGTCCAGTCCTTGGAGGTTTGGTGGTTCTGTCGCAGGTGAAGCTGCAGGTGTGGCAGTGGGTCCATTTTGGGGCGGCCTGGAAGCAGGTGTGGTTTCGGCTGGCATTGAGTGCGTGGAGGGTGCTGGCATTGTAGTGGATTCTGGTGTCGTGGCGGTCGCGGGTTCCAGGGGATCTGGCGCTAGGTGCGGTCCAGGCGCAGACGGGCGCAGACAGGCTTGCCTTAGGCGCTGCCGCTGCACAGCCGCTTTTCGGCCTGCATATGAGGTGGCTTGGGAGGGAAGAGCAGCTGGGAGACGGGAGCGGGGAGGTGAATGGGTATGCAGGGCAGCGGGGCCTCAGTTAAGCAGCGGCGGGAAAGGGCCGGATCGGGAGCGGCGGGGGCAGGGGGAACTGGCGCACAGGGCTGAGGGGAGGGAAAAACCCAGGAAACAAGGAGGTAGCAGGGAGGCAGGAACCAGGCAGTCAGGTGGCGAGCAGCGGCTTGGGGGCAACCTGCCTGCGAGCAGGGTCAAAGGTCACAGACAAGTGCAGAAGGTCACAAAAAACAGGGCGAAACGAGTGGCACAGAGGCACAAAGGTCACAAGAAAGGGCAGAAAAGGTCACCAAAAACAGGGGGAAACGAGTGGCACAGATGCAGAAAGGTCACAAGAAAGGGCAGAAAGGTCACAAAAAACAGGGGGAAACGAGTGGCACAGAGGCAGAAACGTCACAAGAAAGGGCAGAAAGGTCACAAAAAAACGGGGGAAAACAAGTGGCACAGAGGCAGAAAGGTCCCAAGAAAGGGCAGAAAGGTCACAGAAATGTAGGGGCAGCTAAGCAACAGAAGGCAAAACGGGCAGAGAGACATGGGGGCCGCGAGGGGAGCAGAAGGAAAAACCGGGCAGAGAGACACGGGACATCGAGGGAGAGAACGGGCACAGGCGCTGCTGTGCGGAGGGGAAGCGACCTACCTGGAAGGGTCAAGGGTCGCTCTCCTCACCGCGCAGCGGCCGGCCTATATGGGGAGGTGGGAGGGAGGAGCAGCTGGGAGGTGGGAGGTGGGGTAGTGAATGGGCAGTCAGGGGGCGGGCCGCAGAGGACGCAGCGGCGAGGGGCGACGAAGGAAACAGAAGGCAAAAGGTCACAAGAAAACAGGGGGAAACGAGTGGCACAGAGGCAGAAAGGTCCTAAGAAAGGGCAGAAAAGGTAACAAAAACGGGGCAAAACGAGTGGCACAGAGGCACAAAGGTCCCAAGAAAGGGCAGAAAAGGTCACAAAAAACGGGGGGAACGAGTGGCACAGAGGCAGAAAGGTCCCAAGAATGGGCAGGAAAGGTCACAAAAAACGGGGCAAAACGAGTGGCACAGAGGCACAAAGGTCACAAGAAAGGGCAGAAAAGGTCACAAAAACGGGGGGAAACGAGTGGCACAGAGGCACAAAGGTCCCAAGAAAGGGCAGAAAAGGTCACAAAAAACGGGGGAAACGAGTGGCACAGAGGCACAAAGGTCCCAAGAAAGGGCAGAAAAGGTCACAAAAAACGGGGGGAAACGAGTGGCACAGAGGCACAAAGGTCACAGGAAAGGGCAGAAAGGTCAGAGAAAACAGGGGAAAAGGAGTGGCACAGAGGCACAAAGGTCCCAAGAAAAGGGCAGAAAAGGTCACAAAAAAACGGGGGGAAACGAGTGGTACAGAGGCAGAAAGCTCACAAGAAAGGTCACAAAAAAACAGGGGGAAACGAGTGGCACAGGAGGCAGAAAGGTCCCAAGAAAAGGCTGAAAGGTCACAAAAAACGGGGGGAAACGAGTGGCACAGAGGCAGAAAGGTCACTAGAAAGGGCAGAAAAGGTCACAAAAAATGGGGGGAAACGAGTGGCACAGAGGCAGAAAGGTCCCAAGAAAGGGCAGAAAGGTCACAGAAATGTAGGGGCAGCTAAGCAACAGAAGGCAAAATGGGCAGACAGACATGGGGGCCGCAAGGGGAGCAGAAGGTCTAAGACAATGAACTATAGTTTTTGGGTGTTATTAACATTAGGTACATGCTAACCTTAAATGTCTACATATTCTGTTTTTATACCATGCACTCTGCCTTGTCGGCGATAAGGCCTACATAGGGGTGACTTACTAATATTTAAAAGGGAGGTTTTTGATCTGTCAAAAGGGTTTATTTAGAGAAGTCGAATTGCAGTGTTTACACTGCTACAGCCAGGCCTCACAGTATAAGCCTGAAGCCACATTTGCACTATCTCTGTAGTGGATCGCACAATGGGTAATCGAGTGCACCAATGGCACTTTTACTGCAAGGCACTGGGTACACCTTGTACTATATACTGGGGGCTTATAGGTAAGTTAAAAATAGCAATTCACAGTATGCCAATTTGATTATCATTAGAGGGGGAGCACAGGCACTTTACCACTGGTTGGTAGAGATAACGTGAACAGAGGTCTAACATCAGCAAAAGGAGAAAAATACAGGCTGACTATTCAGAAAAGATGGATTTATTACAGGTTGACCCAATGTTCTCCACCACCCTGACGGATGGTGTACTAGCCACTAAACACGCAATCAAGCCCAAAGTTTTTCATCATTAAAATTATAATAGGCAAGCTGCTGAGCTGCAACAAACATAACACATGTGTCTCATTTACATCTTGTAGATGTGCAGCTCCTGTACAGTCAAAGGAATACAACATCAGTTACAATAACCTATTCCAAGGCTTCAGATGCCCCAAGATGAGAACAATAAAACTTCACATAGATCCAACAGTCCAGGTGACAGTACTGAGTCATAGGTACATCCCATCCCACTTTCCAGCTTCTTGAGATCATCTGGAATGAGGCAGTTGTGAATGTATCAAGAAATGTCCCATTGGTGTCTCCAATGGTGATCACTGGCAAACCTAAACATCCAAGTCCAGTCCGACTCTGTATAGATATGAAACACCGAGACCACGCTGTCAAGTGGGAGATGCTACTGAGCCATACCATTGACCATATCCTGAGTGACTTGAATGGAATGGAGTGGTTCACTAAACATGACCTCAATAACTGCTACCACCAAGTGATGCTCAATGAATCCAGCTGGTAGATAATTACCATCTCGACATATCTAGGTCTCCAATGTTACTTCATGCTCACCTTATGCATTTCATCAGTGTCCAAAGTGTTCCAGACTCACATCTGAGAAACCATGGCTGGCATAGAAGGTGTTATGAAAGCCAGTGACAGCATTCTCATGTATGCCACAACCATCTAAAAATACCATAAATGACTGAGAACCATTGTCCGTTGAATAGCTAGTGGCAGATTCATGCATCTATCCCCTTGTCTTTTCAGACAAGGGGATAGATGCAGATCCTCATAACAAGAGGGACAACAAGGCAGCTGTCCTATTACAAAACATCACTGAACATAGGAGCTTCCTAGGCCTGACAACATAGGGTAGAAAGTACATTACTTACCAAAGCTATAATCACAGAACCTTTTTGCAACCTTATCAAAGCCAGGGCTGTCTATTCTGGGACCCCAATTCACAACAACGCTTTCAATAAAGCATTAAGGAGTCAAACTACAGGATTCAGTAATAGAAATGCTTCCACCCTGACATGAACACCTTGGTGGTGGTCAATTCCAGTCCCTTGTCATTCTGCTTAAAAAACAACCACTAGGTGTTATGAGTCCTATACCTTTCACTGAATACAGATACCTGCACGTTGTGTGCAAGCCTTACCAATCAAGTAGAGTGCCAACACTTTGATATATACCAATTTTACCATGAATTCAGAATCATCATGGACCACTAGCAGCAGATTTCCCTTCTTTCAGGGCATCAGTCCTCCCCAGCCGCCTAGACTTGAAAGGTAAGCTCTACAGTTATCAGATACCAGTCTACTGTACACTATTGATTAGGAATCAACAACTGAGCAGACTACCCGTCCAGGCAACCGAAAGCCATGACCGTTCTTAAGAACAACACATCATTGCTGCAGAACAATACATGCTTAATTTCTATGAGACTTGAAAAGAATCAGGAGGCAACAATAAATGACAAGTGCCTGTAGGGTATACTCAACACTGCAAGAGCCAATGCCTGCCTGGAAAATGCTTTTAGTGGGACATCATCACTGAGTCATAGATGAGACTCCAGGTAGCTTGAACAGCTCATCTTGAAATATGGGCTACTGATGAAAGGACTATCCTAGGAGATCATCAGATCATTATTTCCAAAAACCTTAATCCCTAGGACCCTGCCACTAGCACACCTAGACGATGGAGGCATGGTGAAGGCAAAACAAGACTTAATGTCTGGGATTGATGAAAGTTGGGAAGAGATAGTAACCAAATGCCAACTCTGCTAAGCAACTGAGGGCTGCAGACTGATCCCCGCCAATCGGCACAGAAAAGGTCTGCATAGACCATGGACTAATATCAGTGCTGACTTTTTCACCATGCCTGATGGACAGCATTTGTTTGAACTCCAGCACTAAATATTCTGTAATTGAACAGTCTTGTCTACCACTTTTGATGTGGTAAAGCCCAAGCTGGAAAATTGCTAACTGCCTTTGGCTTTCCCAGTATTCTTAAAACAGAAAACAGACCACTACGCAAAATACAGTGGTCCAGCACAGTGATTGTAATTATAGCTCAATTTCCAAACAATGATAACAGTTATATTTACAATACATATTAGAAACAGATGATAGTAGTTCAGTGGATTTGTTTGCAGTGCATTCTTTATTTCTTAAATTTATTCCAATAAAAAACGATTGTAGCTGTAGCCAACGCGTTTTATCCGTCACCAACTTCTTCACGGCAGAAAATGTAACTGTTTTTAATCCTAACGACTTTGATTCCCTGTCTCAGGATAAATATAAAAGAAAGAAAGAAACATTCTCAAGGCTATTTGGAAACAACTCGGATCCTATTGGGGAGACAGTGAATCAAAGTCGTTAGGATTAAAAACAGTTATATTTTCTGCCCTGGATAAGTATGTGAAGGACGAAACGCGTTGGCTACGGCTACAATCATTTTTTATTGGAAGATATTACATATTCAACATATATTGGCAAAGCAATTGTGTGGTGATTATAAAAAAAAGAGGATAATTGATTTTCAATAAAGGATTTACTACAACTACAATCAAGACATATGACTGTTTGATATTTCTGTCTGGGAAGCCTTTCTGTTTGCGATATTTGTTTCTGTTTATCTATATAAGCTGTACTATATTAGCTATATAAATAGAATATATGCTTCTCGGGTGCAGGGTCAGTTTAGAGTTTGGTAATGGTGGCTTTTAACCACCAAAGTGGGATGTATGTGGGTCGCATCCCAAACCCGCTGCAACAAGGTTTGGTACTAACTCAATAGGCCTACTTAATAGTGACGTCTGGTGCTGGATCATTTAAAAGCTTTGACCCTGATCTTTTATAAATTGATTCAATACCATGCCCTGATGGATTTTATATACTTTGTTATTAATAATGCTTTTATGATAACTTGTATTTTTTACTGTTGGACTGTAAGAATGATGATGATACTTTTATGATACTTGTTATTGAAATAAAGCTATTTGGTATTGTGTACCTAGGATACATACAAATGAAAAAAAAAACTCCTTTTAGACCTGTTGTTTCCAATAAAGATGCCATTACTGAATCCTTGAAAAGACTCACCAGACATGATAAAAAAGATTGACAAGTTACCATTTTACGTCAATGGCGATTTTGTAGTTATGCTTTATGTGGAGTAATTGTATATTATTATTCCTCAGAAAGAAGTGGTAAATATAGCCAATGAAGCTGTAACAGACAATACTGAGGTGCAGACCCTGTATTTATGTACACAGTGTGCCAAGATTGTTTTAGAGAATAACTTATTTTTGTTTAATGGCTCCACCGCTAAACAACACAAAGGAAGTAGCATCAGAGCTGTATGTGCCCCCAGTATAGCGAACCTTTATGTAGGTGTCTTTAAAGGTAGATACATCTGTGATGAATTGGCACGTTTCAATGAGAACTAATATACAAATATAAAGATGATGTTTTCTTTATCTGAAGGAGCAACAAAGAGGTTCTTAATAAATTTCTGACTTAGCGTTAACTTGTGGGACCCCAGATTGAGACAGACTCCTAAATTGAGTAGCTTGAGAAAAGTGTATTAATATATGGATCTTTGTTGCTTTTGTTTACAAAACCGTTTACAGCAAACAACTGAATGTAACGCTCTGTAGCATTTTTCAGAATGAAGCATTGCCTTTTGGATAGTGCTTTGTCTTTGTAGCAACTGTTTTAATCTGGAAAATTTTGTTAAACATTTAAAAACTCTGAAAGAAAGTTTTGGGCTTGGGATTATTCCAAACATTCGATCATCATCATAAAATCTTTATTTCGGTAAAAGTACCATAAAAGCACAGGTTAAAAAATACAAAAAATTAGATGATTGTCACAGTGTATGCATATCAATTAATTATCACGTATTACATTAGATTTGACACAATAAATAGTGGTACGTAAAAAAAAAGCACATTTGTTAATTTGATTGAAACAAAACGGGGTTGAGCATTTAACTCATGTGCCCAACTTGACCCTGAATGATCACAGCTCTACGGATATGCCACATAGCTGCCAGAAAATGAGAAACAGCAAAAACAATTGGTCCGGCCGTGTCAGTTTTCAGTACTCTAAGCGCATCCGCACAGTGCTGGGAGCCAAGGATAAGCAAGTGCTTTCTGGGTTTATAATAAGCAAGGCAAAAAAAGAGGACGTGTGGCTCTGATTCGCTATCACAGTCACACAGAGGGCAGTTTTTGGGAGCAGACGGCATCCAGTTACATGTGAATGTTCGTAACGGTAGTACTCCATGCCTCCATTGCACATACAGTTTTCTGGCTACAACAGGATAAATGATATCTAAAAAAACATCTGATCACTCATTTGTTTAAATCGGAAGATTTTATAATAGAGATTGTGAGTTTGAACAACCTGTGGGGAAAAAAAGATGACACTATTGAAAGCATTATGAATCACAGGAATGTTTCAAACCACATTACAAATTTGATTAATAGCGTGGTGAAAGTGACTTTGGGAGTATCACTAGCAGTTGGTTAAAGGCAGAACCTAGTTTTTACAAATGTACAAAATGTAAAGCATGTAAACCTGGGACAAATTTTAAAAAGTTGGACAATCACTTTTCTAAGACACAAAGACCCCTTAAAAGTTGTTTACAACTTCAAAATGGACTATGCTACTTACATGCAAACATGCCTATGCTGCAACAAAATACAAATGCAGCACAAAACATGCAGTACACATCCTACAGCATTTGAGGGCAATAGATAATAAACATAAGATATATCCAGACACTTCAGGGAATACCATAACGGAGACAGTACCATGCTAAGATATAGTGTCATTGATGCAATCCCTAAAACCATAAGAGGAGGTGATAGAGAAAAAACACTTGTTTCATAATGTAAATGCCTTCAGTTCTGTGTGAACAGAGGAAAATGACTGTTAATAGATGTTTAACCAATTTAAATGATGTTACTTTTTTCAGATGGGGCTTAAGTTAACTAAGTATGAGTGAGAACTAAGCAAGAGGTAAGCAAGAAAGTCAGGTACGATGTCTTGCCAGAAAAATAGGGCTTTTAGAACATTAGGTTTCTAAAATGAATTTACTAATGACAAAAGCACAAAGCATTTAATCGGAACACCTTGTATTGCTGTACTTGGGGCAGCCCATAGGGTTGGAAATATTTTAAGCCGATACACAAACATGGACTTAATGTTGATACATAAACTCAGAATAAATTGTAGTATGATTGACTACCCTTCAAAGAATCAGGCACAAGAGAAGAATCAGGGTGTAATAATTTGTGACACTTTCATAAAATGATTCACCCACAATTTTCTTGAGATTATGGTGAAGTTATGGACTTTGAAATGCAATGCAATTAGGTAATCGCAATTTACTACGTATGAAACTCAAAGAGTTTTATATAGCGATTCCTAGGGGGTCGCAAATTGCCCTACCTCACTAATATTAATGTGGTAGATCACAAATTTGCGACCCCCTAGGAATCGCTAAAATCACAGAGATGGTGGCCTGCTGGGGTCAGCAGACCACCATGTCCGTGATTACTTTTAAATAAAGCAATCTTTTTTTTAAATGCAGCCCGTTTTCTTTAAAGGTAAACGGAATGCATTTCAAAAGCAAAAATTAAAAGTTTTATTTTTATTTTTTAAGAGTAGACAGTGGTCTGGGACCACTGCCTGCTCTTAAAAAATGCTGTAACAAACATTCACAAAGGGGAAGGGGTCTCTTCGGGACCCCTTCCCATTCTCAAATGGGTTATACTTATTTGAAGTACGTGGTAAAATGCAAATGTTTTGCGACCGCATTTCGGTCACAAAACATTCCTACATACTGATGCGATTAGGTATATGGAAGGGACGCCCTAAACACGCCCCTTGTGATTCACAAACTAATTTTTCGATTCGGTAACAGGTTACTGAATCGCAAAATGGGTTTTGATACATGCAAAAAGCCTCTGTAGCGTTTGCAAACCGGCCCGTTTGCGAATGCTAAATAGCTTGATACATGTAGCTCTAACTATCATATTGACCACTAAATTATTTGTTTTAACTTAATTCATTGTATAGTAAAATTTGTATGAATATTACTCGAAAGGAGGATTCCTTATTTGTTACTTTTAAAGTTCTTATGGGAGCTCTGGTTTCTGCTTTTATAAGAGATAGAGTTATAACTGTTCATATTGGGGGCAAGGGGGAAGGTGTGTGGTACATGTTCACTATACCTCTATGTGGGAAGGTTCCATTATAGAATGGATTCTCACAATAGAACTTTAGAGCCCTGTAGAAAGACAGATGGTCCTGGCTGTGTTGTGTTGCAATAAACATATCTGCAACCTGTAAAAGCTTTGTGTTTGCTGTATAATTTCACAGACACTCATGCCCTCACTCTTCTAAATGCACCAGCCATGTGCTGTACCTCCCTATGCCGCTTGAAGACTACCAGTGTCAATCATTTTCTATTTTGTATAATGAAAAGATCTTTCACAAGCTTCACTAACATACGAAAAAAGCAGTGACATGACAATGGTAGCAGTGCATACTTCTTCACACGGAAAATATCAGCTGCCCCTTCAATGTATTATTCAAGATTGTGAACAGCTTCAGTACATTGTCAAGATTGGTAACTGCTATATAAATGCAATTGCAGTGACAATACAACATATTTTCAGTAAATGAATGCAAAAAAAGATTATTTTGCCAATGCTTGTTTTTAGGTGCAGTGGGTCTTCAATTAATCAATCAATCAAGTATTTATAAAGTGCTGCTCTTCACCCCTTAGGGTATCCAGGCACCAAATTATGGCTATAATTTACCATACAGCCATTGGACGAGAGAAGGCAGTTTACCCTGCTTGCACCAGACACATGACACCATTGCTATGCCACATTTCCCTCTCATATGGATTTCACAGCCATGCTCTAGCCTTGCCAGGCCCAGGAGAGAGTCCCCCTTCCTCTGGACTTCACAATATTGGGTTAGTGCTCCCTGGCTAGGGCAGGGAACCCCCTCTCTTGTGCCTTACAGTACTGTACCATGGCTGAAAGTGTAGTGTAGTTTCGATAGTACCCTTTCATGCAGGACCTATGTTGTTTACGGTTAACATATACTGTGGGCTTTGTGGCAAACTGAGTATGTACACCCCCACCGAATATGTCAGCCTATGTTTTTGCATTGGCTAGCACGCAGTGCTACTAGAATCTCTTGTTATCAGAGAGATTAGTTTTTGCAACTTCAGAACATAATAACCTCAGACTCGTGGAAACAACATACTACTTTCAACCCAGTCACTCGTGCTTGCTTGTTTTGCTCTCAGAGAGATACACAAAAGAACAGTTGAGCGTGTTTACAATAATAATTTATTGTGTCGTAGTTCTTCTCATGTAAAATAAGTTTGCTGCTACAACTGTAATACAGTAGCAGAAATCTAGAACCAAAGTACAGTGAATAAGAAGAAATAGTATTGTTCTACCATTTTGCAATAGTCATGAACACACACATGAATATGAAATGCATTTATAAAATAAAGTGCTTACTCCTAAGATGCCTGTCTAGATGCACCTTAGTGTACCTAGCATGTGAGTAGGTGCGAAAGAGCCTAAGCCTAAGCACCTAAGTCTAAGAACCTAAGTCTAAGTGCCAAGAATCCCACTAGGATTTAGTCAAACCCCCATACCTGAATAGTGAGAGTGTGGGACTTTGTCCTGGACTTGAGCTGGACACCCCACAAAGTATTGTCAGACCACTGTCAGCTGTAGCGATGGCATGCCGGAGCCGCAGCGTCTCTGGTCAGTGTGTTGGCCTTGAATTGTTGTTTTTTTTTTTCTGTAACTTTTTATTATATAAAACAAAAGGAAACAACACATCAAACATACAATCAAGGCAATACAGCAATAATACAGCCATTAGGCCTGCGCTCAAGGAGGACGGGAGATATATGACAACAGGAGAAAAGATTTATTGAATACAGATGAGGGGAGGGTGCCAAAGGTAGAATTGCATATGAACAGCACAATATACCACAGCTAGAAGGAATGTAGGTCAGGGCGACTGGGAAGGACTAGGAATCGCAGTGAGTGGGGGCGTACAGATATCTCCACGGTATGAGTTCCACTGGTTCCAAATCTTCCCCCATTTTTGGGGTCTGCCTCTTGCCATATACACTGTCTTCTCTCTGAACATGCACCAGTCCAGACTCTTTTTCCAAGCAGTCACTGTAGGCGGCCTCGGGGACCCCCACAACTGTGCAATATCCCTCTTCGCAACCATATTGGCAAGAGTCACCCACCGAAGCTGCGACACGTCATAATCATTCGGACCCCACACATTCAATAAACATTGTCGGGCTTCCGGGATCATCACAACACCCGTTACTTCATCCATCACCTCATGTATACGTTTCCAAAATCGCACCACCTCAGGGCATTCCCATATGATATGGAGATAGGTGCCAAGGAGACCACACCCACGCCTACACATGCCATCCGTGGAGTAGCCCATATGGATCAGACGGGGACCGGTGACATAGATTCTGTGGAGGATCTTGAATTGGACCAGACAGAGGCGGGCCGGAATCGCCACCTCCCTGGGGGAGGAGATCGCGGACTGCCAGTCCTCATCATCCAGTTCAATACCATCAGCAATCCAAGCTTCACGAAGGCGATCAAGCAGACTCGATCGGTCATTAATCATTTTCTTATAGAACAACGAGATAGAACTGTCTGGCACATAACCGTCTAGTATACGATCTTCGAGGGGGGAGGATTCCGGAATATCACTACCCACTGGCAACACAGAGTTCAGAGCATGGCGTACCTGGACATAACGAAATTTTTCCCTGTCACTCAGCTTATACTCTACTTGCAGATCCAAGAAGGTCTTCACCTCTCCTTTAACTCAGAGATCACGCACTTTACTAATACCGATCGTGTCCCATTTATCTAATCCCTTCCTCTTCCATAGGCCACCCAACTTTGGAGGCATAGAGCGGAGTTGCACCTGTGAGTTTATCACTCCAGCCCATAGCCGCCGTTGCGCTATGCCATACCCGCACGGCTATAGCGGTAGGTCCCGAGAGTTGTGAACGCGAGGGTCCCGAATAAAGCGTCCTGTAGTAATCACCACCCAGGAGCAGCCACTTATCCATCTCAAATGCTGGATTAAACGCCGGGCCATACATCCCGTGGTTGATGGCAGCAAGGTGGGAGGCCCAGTAATACCTACGAATATCCGGGAGCGCTATACCGCCATCATACCAGGGAAGTGTCAATTTTAGAAGAGCGATGCGTGAACGTCCGTCCCATATTAATTGCCTCTACAACGATTCTACTTCCCGAAAATATTTCGACGGGATGACATCAAAACTATTCTGAAGTGCGTATAGGAACCGCGGTAAGGACATCATTTTAAAAAGGGCCGCACGCCCTAGGGGAGATAACGGTAATTTACGCCAACGCGCTACATCGGTGCGCAACCTTTGGAGTGGGGGGAGTAAATTGCGTTCATAGCGAACCGCCGGATCCAACGAGATAAACACACCCAAGTACTTAAAGCCAGACTGCGACAACTGGATGGGACAGCCCCGCGGCAAACGAGGAACATCACCCGCAAGTACATAAATGTAGGATTTCGACCAATTAATGATAAGGCCCGAGTTCTTCCCGAAGGACTTAAGTACGTCAAACAATACGTTGAGCGATTTTTGGGGAGATGTAAGGTACAATAAAATATCATCCGCGTATAAGGAAATGCAATCTTCAAATTCCGGTATCAAGCATATACCCTTCATCGAAGGTTCCCACCGTAGCCAAGCGGCGAGTGGTTTCAACGCCAAAGCAAAGAGGAGCGGGGACAACGGACAACCCTGCCGTATGCCCCTCCCAAGAGTAAAAGGCATTTCATACAGGAGTTTGACCCAACCAATAAAACCAGCGCCGAATCCAAATTTGGCGAGTACCGCCCAGAGATAAGACCATTCGATTGTATCAAAGGCCATCGTGGCGTCCAAGGACGCCAAGATGGCCGGTTCACGCAGCGTCGGGGCCCTCGCGAGAACACCATGCAAACGTCGCAAATTTAATGCCGTGTTACGGTGCGGGATAAAACCCGATTGATCCGGATGAATCAGGTCGCTAATAACCGTAATCAGACGATTAGCAAGCAGTTTGGCGAGGATCTTAGGCTCCGCATTTAAGAGCGAAATGGGTCTATAAGACGAGCAGCGATCCCGTGGTTTACCCTCATTATGGATCACCACAATGGTAGCAAGACGCTGATCTCTGGGGAGGGAGCCACTGTCTCGCGCAGCCAAAAACATATCACGGAGATAGGGAGCTAGAGTATCAGGGCTTAATTTATACAGTTCAACAGGAAGGCCATTGAGACCCAGAGCCTTGCCGGAACGAATGGAGCGTAGCGCGAGAGCCACCTCGTCCACCGAAGACGTGGCATCCAAACAGTCCCGATCCGATTCCGACAAACATGGGAGTGCTATATCTCGAATGGCCTTGAATTCTTGGTTCCCTCCTGCAAGAGGTGCTGTATTTATACAGTCTATGTGCGTATGTTCCTCATTATTCAGTATGAGAATGACATTGGGGATTAAACCTTGTGCGTCGATGGGAGATGTGAAGTGGACCTCCTGGAGAATGTACTCATAAATTATTCATATGTGCTAAGGATGACGTCTTAGCAATATCGATTGAGAAAAAACCATCCTCGGCATGGAACTAGGTGAAAGGTTTAGTACATAAAAGGCTATAGTCATTATAAGGCGTTATGTCCATAAAAGGCAGTCTGTCCTTATTTGGAGTTATGTCCTTATAAGGCTCGTTCATAGGAGATGATGTAGGGAAAGTGTATGATGTTCCCTAGACCTATATCAGGGTACCGATATGAAATATAACAAAAGGTCCAGGAGGGAAAGGGACACATCTCAGGACATAGCTATCAATAGTGAAGCAGGTGCAGTATAACCAGGCCCAATGGGTGTTAGTTGGCCAATGCACCCAAATTATGGCTGTATTGTACTATCCAGTTAGTAGACCCAGAGGCTTGCACAAAGGATTGATGGCAGCACTGCTATGCCACTGGCACCTCTGACATGAGCCTTACAGTGACGATCCAGTACTTCCAGGCCCAGGAGAGGCCCCCACCCATACACCTTGCAGCACTAGACAGCAATGGACATTAGCTATGAGTCACTGCAAAGAAAACCTCTCTGGTTCCACCCTGATGCACGCATACCGTACGCCAAGCCGGAGAGAGACTTAGCAGACCCCACACCACTAAAGGCCTTTCTTCCCATTGGAATCCCATTGGAAAACCACTATCCACTACTTGTTGGGCATGGAAAAAGCTACTCACAAAAACAGGAGGTTTAACATTGTACTCTCCAGCCCTACCACTGTCAGCGAATGCGTTGTTCCCCCCGCAGTGGAAGTCGGGACTAAGTGCACTCTTTTGCGATTAGGACTTCACTCTATGGGGGATCTCTTCCCTGGGGGCCATGTATTTTCCAGCACCGAGGACCCGTGTTTTTCGTCCGCCACATTCATGGACCATTTCGTACTGACCCGTTTGCAGAGCGCGCTTGGAAGCACGATATCAACCTATCCGATTGAGCCGGCAGAGTTTGGCCCACTCACCCTAGTAATTACAGACACTAGTGGAGAGCACATCACTTCTAGACTGTACAAAGCCAGCCTTGCATTGATGCCACAATGAGATAGTAAGGTCAGAGAAGCCTGGGCTGCTGATATAGGTCAACCAATCACAGATGACATCTGGAAAGGGTGGTGCAAACAAGTTAAACTAGTATCATGCAACCACGGACATAAACTATTACAATTTAAGATACTCAGAAGGGCCAATGTTACACCACAGCAAATGGTCAGGATAAACAACACCACTTTTACTCATTGCCCCATATGTAATCAGTGAGCGGCATTGTTCCTCCATATGGCTTGGTCCTGTAGTATAATAAGCGCTTGTTGGCAAGAAATACACAATCTAGTTCAGCAGGTCATGAGGATAAAACTGTCCGCATCCCCGCTGATTGCACTGATGGGCTATGTAGATCCGTTACCCAAAAACACACGCAGATTCATAGCAATTGCCATGCTGCTGGCGACAAAAGAAATAGTTCTTCGCTTGGGTACCAGGCAGAAATCAAACACTAAGAGCTGGCTTAAGAGCATGTCATATTGCGATACCACGAGCGAATTATACGCAGAACTACAACCACCCACCTCACGACCCAAGGATATACGGCAACCCCTTAGGGAATTTCTCCGTTTACAAGAGATGCCGGGCACAAGTACCCGATCAAGAGAGACAAGGAGCAAATCAGGGCACACAATTAGCAGAGCAACGTAGTGGAGTTTAGTGAGGTTACAGTTCTGTTTATGGCAGCACACAGATATCCGATTGACAAATGGGGCGTAAGAAATGGTGAGTAGGTAAGTAACATACTTACAGACGATCATCAGATTTGTTATATAAGGGAATGTATCTGTTTATCTATGTTTGCTTGTATAATTTTCATTTTGTATTTTTTTTTTGTTCTTTCCTCTTCACTGAGCCGGCAAGCAAGGTACCTGCAATCTAAGTATCATGATTCATGTGAATTGTTTATAAAAATGATAAATAAAGTTTTAAAAAAAACATTTGAATAAATATTTAATTCTATACTTATAAGCATTGCCATTGATTGCCACATTAACAAGCCAGCTGAACTAAGGGGTGTTACAATTACAATTAGTCCCCAAGCTCTGAACTACTGTTATGACATTATGCTCTCAGACACTGGTGAACTATAGTGGTCATTTGATTTGCTAAAGATTGGGCTTGCCGATGCAAAATAGAAGGCGATTAAGTGATTGACAAAAGACAGGAGTTACAAAGAATAAGTCTATGCTAACACAAGTCATAGGATTCATTATCATTCCCACAAAAAAGAAGTTCTTTTCTTTTAAAGGCCTTTGTTTGCAGAGTTTGACTATAGGGCGACATTCCTACTCTGGCCCTGGGTTTGGAACAGCAATAATGAGGGTAAGGAAGTTAACTTTTGATTTTATATTTATGATTGTAGATGGCTTCAGTTGAACTCAAGATGAGTGTCTCATTTTTCACGGTGTTTTGGGTGCCACATGGTGAAAGGTTTATATAAATCAGGGGTTTTACTATTAAAATGTGAATATCAATAATTTCATAAAAGGAGGAGATCCTGACTGAAGAAAGAACACATAATTATTAATGGGATTAATATTCTTTATCTTTGTAGGTACGCTTCAAGAATGTGTCAACCAAAGTCAAGTATTGCCGAACATCTATCCCTATCACTCAGTTTAGTTAACTCGGAGGAACTATGGGCCATATGTACAAACACATTTTCCCATAGGCACCGAATGAGTAAAAACCTTTGCTACTTCTGGCCCTAGGTCTTTTATCAAGGGATCTGTATCCTGAAGAAGGCTGACGACCCATTAGGGTGATAGAAACAGGCCGAAACATGTTGATACTAGCAGACAGGGTGATAGCGATATAGGGCCAGATGTAGGAGCCCTAATACCGGTCGGAAACGTCCGATTTCGTCCGTTTCCGACCGGTATTAGGGTTTTCAGATGTAGGGGGCTGATAATTACAGAATCGGTATATTTACCGATTCGGTAAATTACCGAATCGGTATATGTCCTCACTTAACTACCTGTTCCATCATTCATCAAAAAGTGAGGAACTGTGAGATAATACATTTCAATATCCATTTATGAAGGTACTGCAATCAACAAGTACACTATTTCATGATATTAGTACATGCCCTCATTATAAACGGAGGGACAACATATGTATACTCAAAAAGTCATAGCCACAGATCAATGAAGGACAGTATTAAAGAAGATGGCTCCAATGTGAACAGGGAAAGACCTTGCATCAATTATCCAAAAATTGAGACTGTGCATGATTCCGAATTCACCATATCAGAGTTCCTTGTAACACATTTGATTACCACTTTATATGATGAAGATTACTCAGGAGATTTAGTAGAATTCGCACAAGATTTGAATGCACTAGAGGACGTAACAGTGGACAGTGGTCTGCGCAATAAATCTAAGCTAATTCCTCTAAGCAATACAAATTCTGTAATTGATGAATTTTCATCTAGGGTCACTCAAGACCTATATCGTTTGGAGGACAGTCATGCAACAGATAGAAAATGTACACACCAATAGAACATAAGTAGGGATGATAGAGTTTTCCTTCAATCTATCGGAGATGATCCCAACCTAGTGATCCGCAAAGCGGCAGAAAGATGGAAATATTGTTTTAATGGATCATAGAGACTATATGACAGAAATAGATAGACAACGTGGCCAGACTAACTATTATGAAAGACCTAAATCTAATCTCACAGCCTTTATTGAGAGAAATGTCAATACCAAATTAACAGATTGGCATGAGTCCTGTCTTATTACTGACTTAGAATGTAGGTACCTTCTAGCTCAATATTCTAGACACCCATGCATCTATGTACTTCCAAAAATACACAAAGGTGGCCCCTTTCCCCCTGGGAGGCCCATTATAGCAGTACTAGGGGCCCCACAGAACACATTGCAGGGTATGTAGATACATTCCTTCAACCTTTTGTTCAAAATCTTCCTTCCTATTTGAAGGACAGTAGAGATGTATTATGTAAACTGGAGGACTTTAAATGTGAAGAAGGTAGTTTTACATTTGTCACCATGGACGTGGAAAGTCTTTATACTTGTATTGAAAAGAACTGTGGGCTTAGAGCATTGACACATTTTTTGTATAAACCAAATGCAAGCCACTTGGAGCATACTAATATGCTCTTAGAAATGTCCTAAGTTATCCTTAAGCAGAATGCCTTTATGCATGGCAATGCTTGGTTGTTACAGAAGCAAGGGACTGCCATGGGCTCCAGGTTTGCTTCATCTTATGCTAACCTCTTTAAGGGGTTGTATTAGATGGAGCATGCCTGGGGCTCAGGTGCAAGCAACTGGATTGACAATATTTTTTTTAAGCCTGATACATCGATGATGTTTTTATTATTTGAAGGGGCAACAGTAAGAATCTTAAGCAATATTTCACATACTTGAATAACAACAAATTTCATGTGAAACTTACCATCAACAGCTCCAAACAGGAATTTGCATATTTGTATCTCAGACCATATATAGTTGGAGATACCATACCAAGTGCCATTTTTAGAAAATCTACGTCATGCAACAGTGTGTTTCATGCCAATAGCTGTCATCCGAAATCTACCATCTCAACAATACCATTTGGTGAAATGGTTAAAGCATGCCGTAACTGTAGTCAAGACCACAACTTTAAGAGAAATGTAGAAAAGATAAAGAGAGATTTTAGTGAGAGAGGTTATGATAAAAAATTGTTTAAGAAAAGCTGAGAAGTGAATAAACAAACTGGACAGGAAGCAGAATCTTGGTACTAGTAATCACAAAGTCGATATCACACATCGGACACAGGTGGCTTTTATAACAGAATATAATGTCTATAGTGGCCACATTTTCAACATTTTGAGAAAGAACTGGCACTTACTTATGTCTAACACATTGCCCTCAGACACTGTACCTAGAAAACCCAGGGTCACTTACAGCAAAGGGAAAACGATAAAAGATATGCTGTGTCCAAGCTACGTTAGAGAACTTAAGATTATTGCACAGACGTGGCTACCAGAGAAGCCACAGGGCTTTTTTATCTGTGGGAATTGTTGTGTATGCAGTTTAGGTGTGTGTTATGTGTTGCATAAATTTGTAGCGCGCACAGATACTCATGAGTGTCCCGGCGCGATGCCTAGTGGAGTATGGAAAATGTATTTCAAGCAAAGAAATGTGTTTTCAGTTTCCCCTGGGTCCTGAATAATACGCAGGGCAAGAGGAAAGGCATTCCAAGCAACAGCAGCCTTCACAGCAAAGGAGCTGCCCCCTAACCTCTGATACTTGAAGCGACGAACCTAAGCAAAGCGAAGGGACATGGATCGCAGAGATCGCGAATGAACGTAAAAGGAGAAACGTCTCTGCAAATAAAGAGGACCGCAGCCATGAAGAGCACGATGGGCCAGAACCAATGATTTAAATTTAACTCTATCCACCACGGGGAGCCAATGGAGTGATCACAACGGATGGTGAACACTGTTCCTAGCCAAATGCCCAATAGGAGTCTGGCTGCCGTATTCTGAACCATCTGTAGCTTCTTCAACAGATAGCTCGGAATACCAACATAAAGGGCATTGGCATAATCCAGCCGCAAGAAAATCAGTGCACAAGTGACCGTTTCCCTCGCCACCTGAGGTAAGAGAGGAAAACATTTTCTGAGGGTTTTAGGAAGGCCGAAACAACAGCCAGCCAACTTCTTAATGTGTGTCAAAAAGGAGAGACTCTCATCAAACCATACCCCCAGATTTTTAACAGACTTCCCTGTGGAGGTGGGCAAGGGAAACTCAGGAAGCCAAATCTGCTCTCGGTAGTTAGAAGGAAATTTACCAAATAGAAGAATTTCTGACTTCTCTTTAGTTTATTGCATTTAAGCTGTGCATCCGCCAACATTTGAAAACAGAAGATAGACAATGTTGAACCAATAGAACAGAGTCCGTATTTTTTGTCTCAGTTAAAGAGCAGCTGGGTGTTGTCAGCATAGGTCATCACCTTGTCCCACAACTGCTCCACCAAATATATCAGAGGAGTGACATAGAAGTTAAACAGAAGGGGGCTAAGGGAAGATCCCTGGGGGACTCCCATTGTCACTGACTGAGGGGAGGAGGAAGATGGTGGAAGCCAAATCTGCTTGATCCGCCCCTCCAAGAAGGACCTGAGCCACCCCCAAACGGCACCCGACACACCAATCCTGGCCAATTGCGCTAGGAGAAGTGAGTGCGGGACCATGTTGAATGCCGCCGAGAGGTCCAGCAAAATAAATGCAGCTCTCCCGCTGGCGTCCAAACACTCACGGATGGCCTCCGACACCTCAACCAGGACTGATTCTGTACTGTGAGATGCCCGAAACCCTGATTGGGCTGGATGCAGGACCGCCTACCTTTCCACAAATTCCATGAGCTGTTTGTTAACCACCTTCTCACACACCTTAGCCAAAGGAGGTAGAAGGAAGATGGACCAGTAATTCCCTGGGCTAAGGGGGTCCAATGATGGCTTTTTTAGACATGGCAAGATCTTAGCCTGCTTCCAAACCTGTGGTACAGCAGCTTTCTGAAGAGACATGTTAATAATGGTATTCACTTCTGTGTTCGTGATCTCTGCCGCTGCTGCAGGACAAGGGTCAGAGGGTGGACCAGACTTTAAACCCTTGAGAATGTTAAGTATTCCAGTGGATCGACTGGCCTGAATACAGACACTGAATGGGCAGGATCAGCAGATTGAAACACCCAAAATGCCCCAATGCTGCTGTCACAGGATGTAAACGCCGCCTGAATAGTCCGAATCTTATCCCTAAAGAAGCAGGAAAGAGTGTTACACCAGGTAGGAGAAGATGGAGACTCACTTGCATGGGCCAGAGGGAACGTGAAGCTCTGAACGATAGCAAAAATTTCTTTAGAGTTGTTACTGGCTGATTCAATACGGGCTGAGTAAAATTGCCCCTTAGCCAACGTAATGGCTTCATAGTATTTTTTTTGCTTATCTCTGAGCTTCCGCTTGCTGCCGGGCAGTATCCGCTCCTGCGCCAAGCCCACTCAAGGGCCTTACATTCATGCTTCAAAGCTTTAAGGGCCGAGTTAAACCAGGTTTTGGAAGGGGATTTCCTAGCCAGCCTGGCGGGCCGTTGTGGGATCACCGTGGCTACTACCTTAGAGACCCAACTAGTGAACCCAGCCAAGCACTCCTCAAGGGCCCCTGCCAGAGTAGGCCTAGAAGTTTCCAAGGCCAGATTGAATTCACGTGGATCCATTTTCCCAAAGGCTGGATTACGACATGAGCGCACTAAAAGTTCAACATTGGTCACTTCCCATGAAAAGTAGGTTGTAAAATTATCCGACCGTGAGACTGAGCAAAGATCGCTTAGTAGAATAGGGAAGTTGGTACAAATAGGGTCAAGTACATGGCCGGCCTGATGAGTGGGAAGACTGACCTGCTGATCAAGTTGAGCCAAGCTTAAGATGTCCAACGGGTCCCTCGCATCCTTAGTATCCGCTTGATCAAGATGGATATTAAGATGACCCAGGATCATATAGTGATAAAATCTTACTGTGTCAACAAATTAACTTTTTTAACTACAACAACTCAAAAGAATTCAAAATCACATCTTTTATAAACTGCAACACAACATTCGTTGTCTACCTGATCAAATGTGCATGTGAGAAAATGTATATTGGGAGCAGTATACAAAGTTTGAAAGTTTGTACACTACAACATGTATCAGGAATAGAGTTGAGAGATACCCTGTGGTGCAACACTTACATACCACACATCCTGATGACACAAGAATCACCTTTCATGACTTAGATCATGTGAGAGGTAATGACAGAGGTGGTGATAAGGTCGCCTACTTGAGACCGATGGAGGCCAGATGGATATGTCGCCTCAGAGCTGTATCGTTTGGTCTCAATAATGAATGTCATCACTTTCTATAAGATATTCCTTGGTTAACTCACTAGATTGACATTTCTAGGTGAAGGTATCAATTGCATTTAATGTATGATTATTGATAGCAATTCTTTGAATCAATTATTTTTACTTTGGTTTGCTGAACGTCTTTCATTCCCTATGAGTTTTTAACTTGAAAATATGACAGCCTTAGAGATGTTTTGGTCCCAATATTAACAATGAATTTTGCCATTCTCAACAAGACATCTTCATGCCAACTTACCAGATTGATATAACAAGGTGTTGACATGATATACATTTAATGTGTGATCGTTGATAACAATTCTCTGAATTAATCGTTTTTCACTTTTTTTTATCTAGCTCACTTAAAATGTCATAATGTGAGTATGCAATATTTTGAACATCTCGCTTTTCCCATGTGGCCTTAGGGATATGTGCACTGTCATGTACCCTTGTTACTATGATGCTTTGACTCACTTTGAAGGATCAAAATATGCTAAGAGCCCGATGCCTCAGCTCATATATGGCATTGTTGCAAGGTCTGTTCACATGGGAGCCATCTTTTTAAATACTGTCCCTCATTATATCTGTGGCTATGACTTTTTGAGTATACATATGTCAACCTTCCATTTATAAAGAAGGCATGTACTAATAGCATGAAATAGTGTAATGTTTGATTGCAGTGCCTTCATAAATGGATGTTGAAATGTAAAATCTCAGATTCCTCACTTTTTGATGAATGATGGTGATTCACTGCTTACCAGCAACAGGTAATCTAATATCATATACTCACCTGGGCCCATACACACATTCACAACAACCTGGTGATAAGCGCTGGGGTCATGTTTTTATGAATTTCTTACCATTATCAATATTAGGTACCTCTGGTTCTGAACTAATCTTTCCCTTATCAATAGTTCTTTCCTCTGGTCGATGGACCATTAGTTGAACTAGTTGATGGTGAAATGACTTAAATCACTCATTTGCAGATTTTAAATGATCACAGAGTCGGAAGTATTTTAAATCTTTATCTAAGAATAATTTTCATGTGAACCGTTTACAAACGTCTATTCATTAGGAAGGAAAATTCAATCAATCAATTCATCAAATATATTCATTAATGCTATGCAATGACTATGCATGGAAAGGAGAGGATAGAGAGAAAAGGACATAGGCACATAAACAGACATGTAATTATAGTTACCAAGTATGGTGTGAAAACCAACTCACTGGCCAAGGAGCTGGGAAGGGTCCCTAAGGGAAGATCTGGCGACCAAAGGCTTCAGGACAGGAATCAGGACAGATGATCTCTCCATCACCGATGCTTGCGTAGCACCCCTCTGTGACACTCTCTTCCTCCTCGAGATTCTTCTGCGATCGTTTTCTAATTAAATTAATTTAAAATAAAGTGGCTCTGCATTCCATTGTTCTTAAGCTACTCTCGTCACTCCAACAGCATCCCGAACTCTGCAGCATTTAGCGTCGACATCTCGTCGGGCAGCATCTCAGTCTCAAGCTTGCTAACTAGCTAAAACGACCTCAATTATACCCTACAATATTCATATACCTCCCAATAATGTTTCAATATCATGAAACTCCTAACTCTGACTGGGCAGGCAAGGGGAGGTGATCATCACACCCTGCTTACATTTCACTCTTTTCAGTTAGCCCTTTGTTAATAAACCCATCCCCTTAATTCTTTATTCAAACTTTATTTCCCACCCGCATTCACATTATTTTTGCAACATTTATAATAGCTTTCACAGGTTCTTCCATCCTGGTGAACTCTTCACCACTTGGTACCCAGGCCAGGACACTCAGTGGCCTTGGCTTGTGTTCAAGTTTGCAGTCATTGTTCCGGATTCACTCTCAATAGGAATGCGCGGATGAACATTTCAGCCACGTGATTCTGCTTACTTCTGTCAAACTCGAGAGGCCCAAAGGCGCATTAATAATAAAGTCAGAAAGACAGATGTTATTTTCAAGAATAAATGATTTCACTGTATACCACCTATTACTATTCTAACCCCATTTACTTTTTAATACTTCCCCGCGTTAGCATTAGTAAAATAACTTATTTTAGTTTTCAGCAAAGCAGATGCCAAGCATGTGAGTTCAAAGCAGCCATTTTGTCAGGACTTGTGCAAGCGCAAGGAATTCCCTCCAATCGAAAGTACGTCATACCACGTAGATGCAGTAGACGCATGCGTACTAAAGATTTTCAGTTAGCAGCCATTTTAGAATCTCACTCGAGTTACTCGTTTGTAAAACACATAGGTAAGCTTCTTCTTCTATACTGTAGTCTGTTGTGCATATTAATTTACACAGTACAATGTTAATACGGGGTTAAGAGTTACGTGAGAGGATTGCGTCTGAGCAAGTCTCTTTTCTACGAGTCCTTTCTCCATCAATATGATGGAACAGGTAGTTAAGTGAGGACATATATTCAGTAACACAAGTGCTTATGTGACCTTACTTGCATGAGGGGATATTTTTAATGTTTCCTATATTGCTGTTAATGTTTCATTTCTGCTTTGAATTTTATTTGCAATTGTGATTTTCAAATCTGATGCCCTGGTTAACAACACTTTAACGTCAACTATGCCGGTCTAATGGACTTTATGATATTATAAAACGGCGCAGCTTCTTGACATTAGGAATCCCTTAACCTCACATTGTGTGCCGCTCTAAGATGGCGCTCGTTACTGGGCGATGATATATCCTTAGCTACTTTCACTTTTATAGTTAGCCTAGCACTGTGGTTTGAAACTTATCTGTGGTTACGGGTTTAAAACTGACTCTTTACTCTTTTCAGCCCTTATGTTCATGCCCATTCTAACACTTTAAGATGGCGTGGTTTCTTGACCTCATGTCCCGTATTGTATATGGCAGATACCGAGACTCAAGTGTTGAATGCAATTCAATTCAGGTGTGTGTTTTGAGACGGTATATATACTGCGCTTGTAGTGGCGCTCAGTTCTTTTCATCTTGACCCGGACGCCTCAACCAAACATTTGGGAGATACATATCCCGTGAGTAGTAGCCTTCTCTTTAATTGACAACGCGCGTTAATAGTTTATGCCGCACACAGATACAGGCTGTACTTTAAGCACAAACATTTTGTGCTATAAATCTGAGAAAATCCTTTAAAGTGATTTTCTTTTTTTAATCTTTTTATTAACAATGCTCAAGAGACAATTTAGTACAAGACAGTTCCATAAGTTCATACATTAAGAGACCACTGAAATCAATAGCAAGATATTCATGAGGGAACTGCAATGACTGTAAAAAGGCACCCATCCAGCACGCAGCTATGCACCCACCCCAAATTGTCTGTCTTTTTGCCAGGGTGCCCACACTCTGTTCCATTTTTTTAGCACATCCCTTGCTTTTATACACAATTTCTTTGGCTCGTTGGCACCAGTCAAGATCCTGTTTCCATTCCTCCAGCTGCGGAGGTGCCTGTGACCCCCACCCTATAGGAATGTTGCTTTTTGCAATACTCGCAGACAAGGCCAACCAAATTCCCTTATAGCGAGACCAGTCAGTTTCACCTTTGATCATCAGCAGAAGCCACTTCGGCTCTATCAGGACCGTCTCCCCCACCACCCTAGACATGATATCAGTGACATTCTTCCAGAAACAAACTATCTCGGGGCACTCCCATTGGATATGCAGGAAGGTACCCTCTTGCTGACATCTCATAACACACAGCGCTGACGAAATCCTGCCCCATGTATAAAGGTGCATGCAGGCATAGGAGGTGGGGTGTAAAATCTTCAGTTGTACTAATCTAAATCTAACGCATATTGCGATCTCCCTAGGGCTCTGCAGTGCCTCCTGCCAGTCCTCATTGTCTATGCTGCCAAGGTCTTTGGTCCAGGCTTCCCGAAGGGCAACCAGGGGGTCTGGTACATTGTTTACCAATTTACGATAGATCGTGGATGTTGGTTTCTCAGTGATGAGATCTGGTAGCATCCTATCTTCTGACGGGGAGTATTCCGGAATAGATGTATCACTATGTATGTGTGCTCGCAGAGCGTGCAGGAGTTGAACATGATGATAACTCTAAAAGTGATTTTTTTGACGAAATATGATACAATATCAAATGTCATTTCCAATATTTTCTAGTGCTCGGTGCATTAACATGCGCCATTTGCGTCATTAGCATGCCTTGTCATGGGGATGGAAAGATAGGGCATTTAGTATCAATGCGCTCCCGTTCCAGAATGGCGCGTAGTCAGGGGGCTGCAGTGTATATATTAAACCTTGGCAAAGTACTATGCTATGCTCGCGTAGTTTGTGCTACTTCGCACTACGCTAATTACACGTAGCACAGTGCAACATGCATAGTGTAGCATAACAGTCATTTTTTGCTTGCTCACGGTCCTCAATGTCAAGTTGCCAACCGCGAGCGAGCAAAATGAGATCCCGGTGAGACTTTTTCCTCGTTCGCGATCAGCAACATCAAGTTGCCGATCGCAAGCGTGGAAAATAAACCTCCGGGCGAGATTCTCGCGACCGCTCGCGATGAGAAACTACCTGTCCGTGTTGAGAAAGCTCCGCTCGAGTAGAAATCTACTCGAGTGGCAGAAAACGACTGCTTGCACTGTGCAAGATGCGGTGTGCACTGATTGCACAGTGGGGAAAAGCATCCGGCACTGTGCAATCAGTGCGAACAGCATTTTGCACAGTGCACTACGCAGTTCGTGTAGCTACGCATAGCTCCCATAGTGCGAAGCGCACTTCGCGTAGTAGAGCTACTACGTGAACTACGTCCAGGGTTAGTATATATTTTTCTAAGTAAAGAGACAACCTGGAGAATGAGACAAAGGATTCTGGTAGGGTCGCTGATTTGCAACACCTTTTTGTTTGTACTTGGTTTTGGCTGTCTGGTTTGTTTGATTTCACTCTTTGCAAAGAACGAAGATAAATGGGTAGTGTGGACTTTTTGCCGACCTTTGAAATTTGTAGAGATATTATTTAAGATAACATAGAAAAGCATGCCAGTACTTGGTAAATCCGCTTGATGATGACACCTTTTTTGGGGGGTATTTTAATTATCCAGACTTGGTATTTCGATATTTGCAAATAACAAAAGTTAAGTGGTTAAAGTGGACTATTTTGTCCAGTTTTCTGAAATTTGTAGATACATTTTTTAAGAAACTAGAAAAACATGCCCGCATTTAGTAAATTTGCACGATGGTTTGGTTGCTATATATCTCGTTCGAGGGTGCTAGAAGATAGTCAGCCCGCTCCCCCGGAAGGTACCTCAAGTAAGGTTATGTACATAAAATACGGTATTTCCCCCAAGTATGGGCGAAATTTGCGCAAAATCAAATTCGCAATCCGCAAAATCCGCGAATTCGTGCGAATTTGCGGATTTTTGTTTCTTTGCGGGGTTTTTTGCGTGTTCGCAGGGCTTTTTGCGTGTTCGCAGGCCGCTTGCATGGCGAAGTTACCCATGCGGTCGTGTATGGGCACGGCACCCTCTGGTTCACCACTGCCACCCTCTAGTTCATCACTGCCACCCTCTGGTTTACCCCTGCCACCCTCTGGTTCACCCCTGCCACCCTCTGGTTCACCCCTGCCACCCTCTGGTTCCCCACTTCCACCCTCTGGTTCAGCACTGCCACTCTCTGGTTCACCCCTGGCACCCTCTCGTTCAGCACTGTCACCCTCTGGTTCACCACTGCCACCCTCTGGTTCACGACTGCCATCCTCTACTTCATCACAGCACCTCTGGTTCACCACTGCCACCCTCTGGTTAACCACTGTCACCCTCTGGTTCAGCACTGCCACCCTCTGGTTCACCACTGCCACCCTCTGGTTCACCCCTGCCACCCTTTGGTTCACCACTGCCACCCTCTGGTTCATCACAGCAACCTCTGGTTCACCCCTGCCGCCCTCTGGTTCAGCACTGTCACCCTCTGGTTCACCACTGCCACCCTCTGGTTCACAACTGCCACCCTCTGGTTCATCACAGCACCTCTGGTTCACCACTGCCACCCTCTGGTTCATCACTGTCACCCTCTGGTTCACCACTGCCACCCTCTACCGAGACCTTTTGTGACGCAGCGGCAGCACAAAAGATGCGCCATGGTGCTGGGTATTAACAACGTGACGCATCTGAGAGATGCGTCATGTTGTAAAGCCCTGCACCATCAGGAGGCGTTCTGGCGCAGGGGAGGGCGTTCCTGCGCAGGAACGCCTCCTAAAAGTGGCTGTGTGAAATCTACAAGATTTCACTCAGTCCCTTTTAGGCCAATGCTGCGTCAAAACCCTGTGCCTGCTTGAAGCAGGCGCAAGGCTTGATGCAGCATTGGGGAGATAGGGCCCCCCAGAGCATTGCTGGAGCTGCGTTGCAAGCGCGACGCAGCTCCAGCAATGCGCTGCTTTTACGGCACAGATGCGTGACGCATCTGTGCTGTTTTTGCCACATGGTGCGCCGCATTGTAAATGCGGCGCACCATGGGTGGCAGAGCTGCGGCGCACAATAACTGGGGCATCCCTGGGGATGCTCCAGTTATTGTAAATCTGCCCCTATACATTTAGCCAACGAGGGAGCACTTACTGATTAGACAGTAGAAAGTACTCCAGTTGAGTAGAGGTATTGCACAAAAAGGTGGCATCTTCGTGGACAAACATGCAGGGCGGGATTCATTCTGCCCCCTGTTAGACTCGTTTTTGTGCCCTTCTGCCCTCTGTTAGACTCGTTTTTCCCTTGTTTTTCTGCCCTTCTGCCCCCTGTTAGACTCGTTTTTTGTGCCCTTGTGCCCTCTGTTAGACTCATTTTTCCCTTGTTTTTGTGCCCTTCTGCCCTCTGTTAGACTCGTTTTTTGTGCCCTTCTGCCCTCTGTTATTCCCTTGTTTTTGTGCCCTTCTGCCCTCTGTTAGACTCGTTTTTTGTGCCCTTCTGCCCTCTGTTAGACCCGTTTTTTGTGCCCTTCTGCCCTCTGTTAGACTCGTTTTTGTTGAAGAATCACAATTGTGTGGTGAACAAGCGCACAGCGTGTTTCAATTAAAGTAGGTATATTAGAGAATAAAGTTAATTGGTGCTCTCAAGGTATCGACTCGTTTTTGTGCCTTTCAGCCCCGTTAGACTCGTTTTTTGTGCCCTTCTGCCCTCTGTTAGACTCGTTCTTCCCTTGTTTTTCTGCCCTTCTGTCCTCTGTTAGACTGTTTTTTTGTGCCCTTCTGCCCCCTGTTAGATTCGTTCTTCCCTTGTTTTTCTGCCTTTCTGCCCTTTGTTAGACTGCTTTTTGTGCCGTTCTGCCCTCTGCATCACCACATCATCACTCAGCGCTACCCCAGCATCACTCAGCACCACCACATTATCACTCAGCACCACCACATTATCACTCTGCACCACCACAGCACCACTCAGCACCACCACAGCATCATTCAGCACTACCACAGCATCACTCAGCACCACCACAGCACCACTCAGCACCACCACAGCACCACTCAGTGCCACCACAGCATCACTCAGTACCACCACAGCATCACTCAGCACCACCACATTATCACTCAGCACCACCACAGCACCACTCAGCACCACCACAGCATCACTCAGCACCACCACAGCATCACTCAGCACCACCACAGCACCACTCAGCACCCCCACAGCATCACTCAGCACCACCACAGCACCACTCAGCACCACCACAGCACCACTCAGTGCCACCACAGCATCACTCAGCGCCACCACAGCATTACTCAGCGCCACCACATTATCACTCAGCACCACCACAGCACCACCACAGCATCACTCAGCACCACCACAGCATCACTCAGCACCACCACAGCACCAATCAGCACCACAACAGCACCACTCAGCGCCACCACAGCATCACCCAGCACCACCACAGCATCACTCAGCACCACCGCATTATCACTCAGCACCACCACAGCACCACTCAGCACCACCACAGAATCACTCAGCACCACCACAGCATCACTCAGCACCACCACAGCATCACTCAGCACCACCACAGCACCACTCAGCACCACCCCAGCATCACTCAGCACCATCCCAGTATCACTCAGCACCACCACAGCACCACTCAGCATCACCATAGCGCGACTCAGCACCACCACAGCACCACTCAGCGCCACCCCAGCATCAATCTGCGCAACCATTCAACAACAACTGGTTCAAATATGTTCTCTCAATGTTTCAAACTTTATTACAAATGTCACAAAAAGATGTTAATATTTCACTTCTGTTCTTGGATTTTCGTCACAATAAAATACACTGAACATAATCTTCACAAAAGTTATTTACAAAAGTTTAAGCTATTGCCATTATAAATTAAAATCACTTTTATTTAAGTATTAATTATTTAAAAAAATTGAAAGCCATTGTAATTTGTAATATCAATACAGCTAAGTCACGTAAATACAAAACATGTTGCATTACAAATGCTATAGGTGTCACATTTGCGAAAGTTAAAACTATTGGCATTGTAAATGACAAAGCTATTAATTTAGCTATTTTCAAAACCAACACATAAATAAAAAAAATTGTCATTTACAAGACCAATAGCTCAAACTTTCCTAATGCGAGACTTATTGCATTGCAAATGCTTGTTTTTATATCTGTCAGTGCTTCCTGTTGAGGTTTAATTTTCGTGACAGGCGCCTCATTGCCTACTTGTAACTATTCTCTGACCCTGCTTCAAGAGTCAGAGCAGGGTCAGAGAATAGTTGCAAGTAGGCAACGAGGCGCCAGGAAGCACTTACAGACTTACAGCAGCAGGTGCCCAAGTTGAAGTTAATTTCTTTGTAACCCTTTTGTAAAAGGTTACAAAAATTAGCTTTAAGTTTTGCACCTGCTGCTGTAACCCTGTAAGTGCTTGGCTGAAAATTTGTCCCCGCTGATTCGCGGCTTTTACCGCGTATTTCGCGAGATTCGCGGATCGCGAAATCACAGAAAATCCACAAATTCCGCGAGCGGAACGAATTTTAAGCCCATGCTTAATTTCTCCCATAATGTATAATTAATTATGGCATAAATACACGTCCAAGGATAAAGAGACTCAGTGGCCCATATATGGTTCTTTTGAATCTCACAAAATTGAAGCTGTAGAAATACAGCACTTTAAACGAAGGTCGTGACAAGCTATGTTTGACGCCCTAGGCCAATGGTAAAGGGAGGGAGCTGAAAGAGAGAGAAGGGCTTAGGCGAGGTTATAGAAAGAGGCTAGAAAAGCGATAAACAGACATTAATAGAATTACAACAGGAAAAAGCTGCATCCAACCTTGTGTGTGCAGATAGAGAACACAGGTTGAATGTGCCTGGTCAGTATCCTGTGTGTCATACACCACTAGTGCGAGCAGACCCCCATGAAGAGGAGCTACTCCTCCATCCATTACCACCACCGTACCATGTCCCTCCCCATCCTATCCCACGGCCTGCTGATGGAAATGTACCCTCCAAAAGTGCCCAACTCCTACCTCCCAATCCCACTGCCCCTCCCGCTCAATCTGACCCCGAGACCACATCTTCTGCTCGATCCCACACACCCCGCATCACATCTGCACAGAAAAAGGCCTTGGATGGTCTAGTTCGCAACTGCCTGGAGGATCTTTTTACCTCTAGCCAGATCCGTGCTATTTATGAGGCCTATGCACCACCTCAAAAGGGCTACTTCCTACAACAATTTGTTTATGAAATATTCTCACTTTATGAGAAACACCACAAAGTGACACCAGCAGACCATGTTAGAGAATTGTATCGAAAGTTGACAGAGGGGAGAGGAAGTGCTGAGGAAAGCAACAGTTTGTTAGGGCTTACGCTACAAATGATGGAGGGTCTAAGGAGAGACCAGGAGGAAGAGGAAAAGCCACTAGTAAAGGAGGGTGCTACTGGAGGTCATATGGCACCAATAAGGGAAGCAGCTCCAGTTTTTGTCCCCGCTCGGGGGACAGGTACTGCTGAGGAACTGGATAGTCCAGACGCCAAAAGTAGGACATTATATAATTGGGTGTAAACTCCGTGGCTTCGAGCTGACATCTTAGCTTTCAAAAAGGACTTGCCTGACCCCCGGAAGAATCCTACGGGATTCTACGAAGGGTTGGACACGGTTATTACTACTTATACAATGACACTGACTGACATAGATCAGTTCTTTGGTTAAATTCTGCCCCCAGATATTTGGAGACTCATAAGGAAAGTTGACGATGAAGCATTGTTCAAGCATAAGTGGGAGGATTTGACGACAATGGACAAAGATAGAAAACCAGGTGAAAGCCCTGCAGAAGCTATTTTAGAGCTGCCAGGTAATATATTAAAAGAATTGAAGGCCACAATTCCAGCTAGGAAGGTAGATTGGACAGCCATCACTGCTTGTAAACAAAAATCTGAGGAAACTACATCTGACTACTTCTCCCGCCTCAGCCAGGTATTTATTGACTATAGTGGACAGGACTCGACGACTGAGACATGTCGACACTTACTAGTTCAGACTTTTGTTAAAGGATTGTTGCCACCCATCTCCACAAAGTTACAGAGTAGCGAAAGCATATGGCCTGCTGTAACACCCACACAGATCTTGACTATGGCCCAATATTATGAACATCTGCAGAATATGATAGAGGAGGAAAAGGATAAGAAAAGAAATGAACTCAAAGAAAAAGTCATGCTTTCCCAAATAAGCATTAGAGGGGGAGGAAACGGTAGAGGTCCACAGTATAATTATATGCCCGCAACTACTGGAACACACCCACCCCCACGCCAACTGTCCCAAGACCAATGCGCGTATTGTAAGGAAACAGGCCACTGGCGCGCAGATTGTCCTCTTTAACTGCAAAATACAATGGGTCGGGGAAGAGAGTAGAGGTAGAGAAAGAGTCCCGCCCTCCAACGGACAACGCTCCAATGTCTTCGATAACAATAGACAAGTTTTTGCACACAATTTTTCTGGTGACCAGTTCCCCGACAATGAATTTGCATGAGACAGCCGGGGACAGAGAAAGGAACCAGTGGAACTTCCAGTTGATCAATCAGGCCCCTATGTCACAGCTTCAGTGGTTGGAACACAGGGAAACTTCTTGGTCGACACAGGGGCCACTAGAAGTGCCCTCTCACATAGGCTGATTCCTAGGGCGCCCCTGTCTGGCTTATCGGTCACATCTGTAGGATTTGACGGAACGCCCTTCACCAACCCCATTTCTACTGAGGTGCCCCTGGACATACAGGGGAACGCAGTGATGGCCTCTTTTCTGCTCTCCCCAAACTGCCCAGACAATCTGATGGGCATTGATCTCTTAAAACATTTCAGAGCCACCATTCGCTGTTGTTCTCAGAATGTCAGAGTCATACTGTTTGATAATGATTGCCCCCTTGGTTATGAATCCCGCCTTTATTGTCTCACTGATTCCGAACAGCAGGATTTGTCCCAGCTACCTGACACCCTGTGGGCCATCACGGACACAGATGTGGGGGAAATTGTGATGGATCCTGTCCACATCCTGTCCACATAACAGTAAAACAGAATGCACCTCTTCCCCGCCTCCCTCAGTATAAAATTTCTGCAGACGGTGAAAAGGCTCTCATGACTATAGTACAGGATATGATTGCAGCTGGGGTAGTTGAGGAAGTTCAGTCTAACATTTGCAATAGCCCCATCCTTCCGGTTTTGAAACGTACGTCCACTTCTGAGTAAATATACAGTTTTGTCATTGACCTCCGCGCAATCAACAAAATAGTGGTCCCACAATATCCTGTGGTCTCTGACATAACAACTATATTGACAATGATCCCTTCAACTGCTACCACCTTCACAGTAATAGATCTCAAGAATGACTTTTTCTCCATACCAATACATCCTGATTCACGCTATCTTTTTGGTTTCACCATAAAAAACAGATCGTACAGATTCTGTCGGGCTCCTCAAGGGTATACTGAAAGCCCTAGTATCTACAGCCAGGCCCTTAAACAACAGCTTGACCAGATACAGTTACCACCCGGCGCTGTTCTCATCCAATATATCGATGACATTCTGTTGGCTGCAGACACTCCGGCCCTGGCTCGCACTGCCTCTCTTACTACACTACGCTTTTTGGCATCACAGGGCCATAAGGTGTCCAAGAATAAGCTACAGTATTGTAGACAGCAGGTGACCTACGTTGGCCATCTGCTGTCTAAGGAGGGCACACTCTTACACTTGACCGCATCCAAACAATACTACACCTTTCCTCTCCCACCACCCAAAGAGATGTTCGTGCACTAATTGGTCTCACTTCCTTTTGTCGCCAATGGATACCAAATTTTTCCCTGATAGTCAAACTACTCCTTGCTTTGCTTACAAAAGATACACCCGCACCTCTTCCTTGGACACATGAACGCAACCAAGCCTTTGAAGACTTACGCCAAGCTCTTTGCTGGATCACTGAAAGAATATCGACTACCAAAATATCGACTACCCAAAATATCGAGGAAAAAATATCTACAGCAAAAATATCGAGTTTGTATGTACAAACAGGTAAGTACAAAAATATCGAGTACAAAATATCGTTTACAAAAATATAGTTGTAAAAAATATCGTATTTACTAAAAACAGTGTTAAATTAAATTAATATTAATAATTACTTACTAAAATATACTTAAAATTACTTAAATTAACTTATAATAATTAAATAATTAATGAAAGTTAAATAAATATTTTTTTATTTCATATTTATTAAACATATATATATAGTAATAAAATATAATAAAATAATACCCAAAAACTGAAAACTGACCCTGAACCCTAAAAATACCCCTTTACCCAAAAACTGAAAACTGACCCTGAACCCTAAAAATACCCCTTTACCCAAAAACTGAAAACTGACCCTGAACCCTAAAAATACCCCTTTACCCAAAAACCCAAAACTGACCCTGAACCCTAAAAATACCCCTTTACCCAAAAACCCAAAACTGACCCTGAACCCTAAAAATACCCCTTTACCCAAAAACCCAAAACTGACCCTGAACCCTAAAAATACCCCTTTACCCAAAAACCCAAAACTGACCCTGAACCCTAAAAATAAAAACAATATTACTTCACTTACCTTAAAAACGATATTACTTCACTTACCTTAAAAACGATATTTTGGCTGTCGATATTCTGTCCTGTCGATATTTTCTCCAAACGATATTTTGGAGTCGATATTATGTCCAAACGATATTTTGGAGTCGATATTATGTCTGTGTACCCTCTTTGCTCTGCACCAGTATTGGGCACACCTGACTACTCTAAACCCTTCTGCCTCTATACCCATGAGCGCTCAGGATATGCTCTCTCGGTCCTGACCCAAATTCACGGCACCAAACAACGTCCATGCATTAACTTTTCAGCCACCTTAGACCCTGTGGCCTGAGGTCTGCCCTCTTGCCTTAGAGCAGTTGCAGCAGCAGCTGTCTCTATCCGACAAAGTGAAGGGATTGTGTTGGGATCTAGATTGACGGTATTAGTTCCACACGCAGTCAACATATTACTGAATCAAACGAAGACACAACACCTCACTAGTGCACGACTAACAGGATATGAACTTACGCTTTTAGCACCCCATATCACGCTAAAGAGATGTGCGACCCTGAAGCCTGCCACACTCCTTCCCACACCAGATTCTGGCATCCCAGACATTCCACATGACTGCCACTTTCGCTTATCTCCTCCCATTGTTGAACATGACTCATTTGCCAGCACACACCAATGCTTCCACCATGACCAAAATATTACAGGTAGTGTGGGATAACAACCAACTCTGGTCTACTGCCTCCAGGCTTGTCGAACAGTGTTTGATTTGTCTCTGTTACAATGTAGGTAAAGGGACTCGGGTACCACGAGCAGGATATACCATCCCTACATCACCTTTCGAAGTCCTGCAGATGGACTATATCCAAATGGAATGATGCAACAACCTTAAATATGTTTTGGTGGTTGTTTGCACGTTCAACAAATGGGTGGAGGCTTACCTGGTCAGAGACAAAACTGCCCTAACCACCGCCAAGATTTTGCTGAAGGAATTCTTTCCCCGCTACGGCCTTTGCCGGGTCCTATGGAATGACAGTGGGAGTCACTACATTGGAGAAATAGTCAAGCATATACTATCAGGATTAGGGGTTCAACAAAATTTAGCGATTTATTTAGCGATTTATTTTAATGTCATGCCGTCTTCCACCCCCAATCAGCAGGCCTAGTGGAAAGATACAATGCCACGATCAAATCCAAACTAGCCAAAATAGTGGAAACTACAGGGCTAAAATGGCCAGATGCGCTACCACTGGCCATTCTATCAATAAGATCTGTCCCGCATTACCGCACCTCATTGACTCCAAATGAGTTGATCTTTGGATGCCCAATGAACATCTGGGGCGCACCCCCCGTTACCACATTCCACATGACTGCCTCTTTCGAACAGAAGAACAGACTAAGGGACGGGTAGACTTAAAAGACACCACTCGCACAGAACAGGATGGGCAATTGTGGGTGGATGGGTCTTGTATTAAACTATCAAACTGTACCACGTCTGCTGCCTATGCGTCACCACTACCAACACCATTGTTGAGACTGCACGCATACCTCAGAAATCGGCCCAGAACTTATAGGTCTCACCCGCACTTGTATCTTTAGCCAGGATCTCGCTGTCACCATCTATACGGACAGCCAGTAAGCCTTTGGAGTAGTCCACAGTTTTGGTATCCTTTGGAAGGAGAGAGGGTTCTTAACATCACATGGTACGCCCATTCAGCATGGTGACCCATTCAGCATGGTGACTTAGTCACTGCTTTGCTCCAAGCCTTGACACCACCCAGAACATTAGCAATTGTTAAATGCAACGCACACAGGAAGGTCACAGACGAAATAGGATTAGGAAATGCTTTTGCTGATGAGACAGCCCGGGCTACTGCACAGGAAAGAATACATACCCCTATGTACATAGTAAAATCTCAAGCAGAGAAATGGCATGATGTTAGACAACAGATCTGGGACATCCAGTCCACTGCCACCTCTGAAGAACTTCAAAATTAGGAGAAGGAGGGCATGCTTGATGAAGAAAATTGTTGGCAATCCAAAGATGAAAAACTTTGGAAATTACCACACGCTTATCTCCTCCCATTGTTGAACATGAATCATTTGCCAGCACACACCAATGCTTCCACCATGACCAAAATATTACAGGAAGTGTGGGATAACAACCAACTCCGGTCTACTGCCTCCAGGCTTGTCCAACAGTGTTTGGTTTGTCTCTGCTACAATGTAGGTAAAGGGACTCGGGTACCACGAGCAGGATATGCCATCCCTACATCACCTTTCGAAGTCCTGCAGATGGATTATATCCAAATGGAACGATGCAACAACCTTAAATATGTTTTGGTGGTTATTTGCACGTTCAACAAATGGGTGGAGGCTTACCTGGTCAGAGACAACACTTCCCTAACCACCGCCAAGATATTGCTGAAGGAATTCTTTCCACGCTACGGCCTTTGCTGGGTCCTATGGAATGACAGTGGGAGTCACTACATTGGAGAAATAGTCAAGCATATGCTATCAGGATTAGGGGTTCAACAAAAATGTCATGCCGTCTTCCACCCCCAATCAGCAGGCCTAGTGGAAAGATATAACGCCACGATCAAATTCAAACTAGCCAAAATAGTGGAAACTACAGGGCTAAAATGGCCAGATGCGCTACCACTGGCCCTTCTATCAATAAGATCTGTCCCGGATTCCCGCACCTCATTGACTCCATATGAGGTGATCTTTGGATGCCCAATGAACATCTGGGGTGCATCCCCCGCTGCCACATTGTCTGATTCCCCTTGTGAATTATTGAGTGATTATTTGTCCGTACTTACACAAACTTTGTCTTCCATTCATCAGCAGGTCCAGAAAGCATTGCCTGATCGATCCACCGGGCTGTGACACGCCATCCTACCAGGGGACTACGTGCTGGTAAAGAACTTTGCGCGCAAAAAGACGCTGGAACCCCGGTGGAAAGGACCCCTGCTAGTCCTGCTGACCACCAGAGCGGCCCTGCGAGTGGAAGGCAAGAAATCCTGGATCCATGCCGTACATTGCCGGAGGGTCCCCAGCATCACTCCAACCGATCCCACCTTGTCCACCTACAAAGAGGTTTTAACGTGCGACCCCCCCCTGTGTGTGGTCTCCCAGAACCAGAACTGGAATTGTTCTAAGATAACACCGTTCCTACTAAAGAAAGATACAATCTCTGCCCACGCACGGCCTCTGGGGCTACAGTGACCGGACAGGGGAGGTGAGCCAAAAGTCGCAGGGCGTAAGTATTATCTGGAAGGGTGGATTGGTACTCCAGGGTAGCTGGGTACTGAGAAGCCTAGCCAGGAGAAGCAACCACCAGCTACCGGCGATGCGTAGGGCTCACCTTTTCTCTCCTACAGCTGTAGAGCCCAAAAGAAGACTGATTATGACCAACGATGAAACAATGAAACTTTCCAACAAGAAGATAGCACTATGTAACAAACTGCATAATAACAGGTCAATAGCTTTGACAACAGTTCTCCTCACTATTATCTTCGCCATCCTCTTCTGGATCATAGAGGAAGGGGCACCAGCCAAGGATACCATATTGCCCACTGATGACACGCCTCCTGAACACTCCTATGTCTCCTTGTCCCGTTATCTCAAAAATAGGCGACAAGAGTTTTGGAACAACACTTTCATCCAAATGTTGAATCAAAATAATGAGGTATTGAATAAAATGAACTGTTGGGTCTGTGGTTTCCTTCCTCACTCCACGGAGAAAAACATACCCTTCCTACCTTACTCTTACTCTATACATGCCTCTTCTGCTACCTGGATGTCGCTCATCATGGGCGCCCATCGGTCCAGCGGCCTTGCCGACTCCACTCTCCAACAATTGCAAGATCAGTTCTGGCAGGACAAAATGGCCAATGCTGTTTGCCCAAAGAACAGTTCTACAAGCATGTCTAAGGACGAGAAGGAGGAAATGCTGGTATTCGACTCTACTAGTAGAATACGCTTCTCCAGCTTCAAAGTGAGGACACCCGCCAAGCGGACCCCACCGCTAGCTGTTGTTCGCATTTCTGGACTAATGTGTATTAGAAGCTTAGGTATTGAGTACGTTGGGGACAGCTGTTGTGCCATGACAATAACTCCCCTTGTTGCCTCCCCAAACACCTACTTCGTGTGTGGAACAAAGGCGCACACTTGGCTTCACAAGAACTTAGAAGGCACATGTTACATAGCTTTCCTCCTTCCCCCTGTCTACATTGCTTCTCCTCTTCATCATCGCGCCCGCCGCAGCAACGATGTGGCTGAACAAACAGACACAACCTCTCAACAATTCCTGGATGCCATGAAGGGCATCCTTCCCTTCTGGGGACCAATGGCAAACAGCGGAGCCATTTGCCACCTCACCAGAGTCATGGAAGCCACCGTCAACATCACAGCTGGTATTCCGGCCAACGATACCGCGGAGCTCCAAGCGGTACGCCTCGTCACTCTTTAAAATCGCATGGTCCTTGATGTCATCCTAGCTGACCGCGGAGGAGCATGTCGCATCATTGGCACCAGCTGTTGCGTGTATGTTCCGGATCATTCATCGTCTGTCTACGAGGCTATTTCCACACTTCACGAATAGCCTGCGACCTCCATCAAGATACAGGCTCATGGTTCCTTGGTTCTTGGGTATGGCAACTCCTACTGACATTGGGATGGAAGGTCCTAATGATTAGCCGAATACCTCTTGCATTGATCTTCTTTTGCTGTCTTTGCCTTCAATGTCGCCCCCACTCTGTGGCCTATGTGCAAATGCTATCAAACCAATCCACATAAATACACGTGTCGAGAATGACAAAATAATGACTGAACGTGGGACACAGCTATTGATGAACATTGTAATTGACTAAAAATGGTTTTGCTTTTGGCAAACGGAGGGACTGTGGAAAAGTAGGTCTGTTATCTTGCCATTCACTTCACCATGTTGTGCTATACCCTTCACGACTGACCTTCTCTCTCTGTATCATGAACACTCTGGAGCTCCACTTTGACCTGCCACATTCTTGCATGGACACCCTGTTCGTGCTTTGGCCTGCTACAACTGACCCGCCCATACTCAACCAGTCGGACAGGGAGTTTCTCAGATGTTTATCATCCTCACCCTGCACACTACGCCCTGCAGGCGTCCATCAACAGGCCTATCCCTGCTTGCTGTGTAAACATACCTCTCACCTGTGCCCTGCAGGGATCCAAACAACTAACATTTGCAGGGGCCTCACTGCACCCACATGTGCTTATCAGATTGACCCCTGTGTACTATGTAATTATAATGTTTTGCCCATGTCCTGCGAAAAACCCCAAAAGCTACTCACCTGCTGATCCACCAGATTGACCATTGTTTACGAATGCAATAAAGTATTTATTTATTATTTATTTATTCAACTTATAAAGCGCACTACCACCTAGCAGGCATCCTGGCGCTGAATGGCTACATAAGAGGACGGGGGGTGTCTGGCGGGCAACTGGAACTAGGACTTAGGAAATAGCCAAGTTTTCACGCTTCTTCTGAAAGGGAGAAGCTCCCTAATTTGCCTAATCTCCCCAGGAAGGCTGTTCCACAGTTTGGCCGCTGCCACCCCAAAAGATCTTCCCCCAGACCTGGCTTTTTTAAACCTAGGTACTCTCACCAGTCTAGCCGATGAGGAGCGAAGCAGTCTAGTAGGAGTATACCAAGCAAATTTAGATTGCATGACTCGGGGTCCTAGCCCATGAAGAGCCTTAAAAACGAGGCAGAGGGCCTTGAATTGAACTCTTTGCCTAAGGGGAAGCCAATGTAGTTCCGCCAGAGCTGCCGAAGCAGATGACCTTCGTGGCAGCCCTAAAACTAACTTAGCTGCCGCTGATTGGATTCTTTGAAGTCTATCCAACAGGAAGCTAGGGGATTCAAGTAAGAGGGCATTACAGTAATCGAGACTACTCAAGATAGTGCATCTAGCCACTAAAGCCCGTGCATTGAAGAGCAGTAAACGTAGGATCTTCCAAAGGGACCTGATGATTGCAAAGCAACAGGTAGTTGTTTTCGAAACCTGTGCTTCCATGGAAAGCTTATTTTCCAGCATAATACCCAGATTACGGACAGTTTTAACCGGGCGCACCTTGATCGATGTTTCAGGAGGCCAGAAATTTCCAGGGAATGGATGAGGCATCCTGTTCCCCGCACAAAAGAGCACCTCGGTCTTGCCAGCATTAAATTGTAGGGAGTTATTCTGTACCCAGCCGGCCGTATCCCACAAGCACTCGTGAAACACCTCCAGCGGAGTTGAGTCCACAGCCTCAAAAGAGAGAATAAGCTGAGTGTCATCCGCATAGTTTATAATGTCAATCTTATGAGATTTGATGCCCGTCATCACGGGTTTTAAATAAAGATTGAACAAGATAGGGCTAACTGCCGAGCCTTGCGGAACTCCATATGGCACAGAGGAGAAAGTGGATTGAAAAGGGGGGAGGGACACAGCCTGCTGTCTATCCTGCAGAAAGGATCGAAACCACCGCAGGGCGCACCCACTCACTCCAGCCTCACTCAGTCTTCTCAGAAGGATTTTGTGGTTCACCGTGTCAAAGGCGGCAGACAGGTCTAGCAGGATCAGGGCTACTGCCTGACCCCTGTCGGCACGCCTTTGAAGCTCGTCCACAGCGGTCACCAAAGCCGTCTCGGTCCCATGGGCCGGCCGAAATCCAAATTGTACTTCCTCCAACAGCTGATGCTGCTCCAGATGTTTGGAGAGGGAAGTGCTAACCGTACGTTCAGTGAATTTTGCAGGGAAAGGCAGCAGGGAAATAGGCCTGTAGTTTTTTGAACATTCAGGGTCCTGGGATGACTTTTTCAGCAGCGGGGATACCAGGGCCTGCTTCCAATGAGAGGGAACTGTGCCGCTGGCCAGTGACTGTTTGCAAGTTAGGTGAAGAGTAGGGAAAAGTTCCTCTTCATACTCTTTCCAGATCTTATGTGGGACAGGGTCCAAAGGTGAACCAGATGAGATCCCCCATGCTAGCCTGCTGAATTCTTCCTCCGTTAGTGGCAGAAATTCTGATAATTGATCAGTGAGCTGTATGATGGGGTCTTTAACCACCTCCTCCGAGGCCCGGACCCCAGGAGCAAGGACACTACTGGACTCAGAGGAGTCCTCAAGCTCCTTGATAATTAGCTACATTTATTCTCTGAAAAAATTGGCCAAGTTGTCACAGAGTTCCTGCGAAGGGGGCACCGAGTTCTTAGAACAGTCAGGGCTAATAAGACTGTTCAGTATGTTAAAGATACTCCTTGAGCTGTTCGCAGCGTTGCAAATCGTGGAGCAGAAATATTCGGCCTTGGATTTCCGAATCAAGGTCTTGTACTCTGAGATTTTGAGCTTCCAAAGCAGCCTATCAGTCTCATTATATCCCCTTCTCCATCTTCTCTCTGCCTGTTTGCAGGCTAGCTTCAGACTATTCAGAGTGTTGTTAAACCAGTGGTCAGAGACTCTACCCTTACAGCTATGTTTTTTAAGGGGGGCATAGGAGTCCACAGTAGAAGTAATCTTAAGGCACAGCGAAGCATAGTTCTCATCGACTTGCTTGTCCACGCTGAAGCAATCTCCAACTTTGAACACCAAGTCTGAGGTTCTCTGCCGTGCGAGAGCCTTCCAGTCTCTGCATAAAAATTCCATTAAAGGAAGCGGAACCCGGGTCTGAGCAGTCTTAGAATTAACATAGAATTTGATAAGAGAGTGGTCTGTCCAATCCATGGGCAAAATTTCTCCCATGAGCAGCAAATGGGGCACAGAGAAAATTAGGTCAAGGCAGTGGCCTTCCTTGTGCGTAGCTTCAGCGACTTTCTGAAAGAGGCCAACACCTTCGCAAGAGTGAAGTAGGTTAAGAAGCCCAGAATCAATGGAACCATTTAGCCACAAATTAAAATCCCCTAAGATTATCAGTTTATTATGCATGGCTGCCATGTTAGTGAGGGTGGCTAAAAGAGATTGTTGCTGCTGTACACTAAAGGCCCCAGGGGGTCTATAACAGATAACCCCAGTAAAAATAAGCCCAGAATCATTTTTTATGGACAGGACAAGTAGCGCCATTCCATTAACCAGATCCATATCAATGGTCCCGATCTGCCAGGGGGCCTTAAATATGACCCCCACCCCACCACCTCTACCAATTGATCTAGGGACATGGAGAATTTTGAAACCAGGTGGGCACGCCCAGCCGGAGACAACCTCACAATCGGGGCGAGTCCAAGTTTCCGTCATGAACAGGACATCGAGCTCATGTGACTCCAACAGCAGTTGAATTTTAGCGCTGTGTTTTGGCAGGGACCTCACATTGAGAAGGCCACATGATAGGAGACCCCCGACAAGGAAATCGCCTAATGGATGAGCTGACTCAGCAAGCACCAAATTACCTTTATTGGTGTGGCACTCACCTATATGAAGTAGAGCCTCTCTAGAATAGTGAGAGGACCCCACACTCTGGCGGGGAACCTCAACAGAGAGAAAACGGGCAGCATAGCTGGCGCTGAGCGCTCCCTCAGCGCGGCCGGGCGCAGACGGGCTTGCCTTTGGCGCGTCCGCTGCGCACGTTCGCTCCAGCGTTAGTTATATGCAGCCCTGCTCGTGTTTCCCCAACCAATAGAGCGTGGTTCAGGACTGCCCTCAAGATGGCGGGTCCGCTCGCACGGACGGACCTAGCCAGAGGGAGTGAAACGCCAGAAGCAGACAACTGCTCCAGTCCCCGCAAGAGAGTAAAGGTAAAAACACTTTAGCAACACAGTAAAATCAGGTTTTAGTGAAAGTATTAAAAAATGCGCCGAAATCCGAGGATGCGTGACCGTGTAGGCAGAGCCCTGCCAGACACACACTGACACCCTCAGGAGCCAATACAGGATTGCGCGCCCGCTCCAGCGTTAGTTATATGCAGCCCTGCTTGTGTTTCCCCAACCACTAGAGCGTGGTTCAGGACTACCCTCAAGATGGCGGGTCCACTTGCACAGACGGACTTAGCTAGAGGGAGTGAAACGCCAGAAGCAGACAACCGCTCCAGTCTCCGCAAGAGAGTGAAGGTAAAAACTCTTTAGCAACACAGTAAAATCAGGTTTTAGTGAATGTATTAAAAAAATGCGCCGAAGTCCAAGGATGCGTGACCGTGTAGGGAGAGCCCTGCCAGACACACACTGACACCCTCAGGAGCCAATACAGGATGGTACAACTCCCTTACATGCTTAGAGCAAGATAGAGGGTATATAAGATGTAAAGTAAGAACATTCTACGGACTGCCTCCTCAGACAGCTATGGGTATCTGTTGCTGATGCTCTCTCCATCTCATGAGATTGTAATAAATATCCTCTCTCTCTGTGCTCCAGAGTTGGTCTCATTTTGTATTCCGGACCCGTGGACTATAGGGTGATACCTGCACCTTTTGGGTGGTCCCCAAAAGACCCCCAAAATCCACACATGGACTGATCGATACGGATCTACATGTAAATGTTATACCCAGACTGTATTTTCAGACTGTATTTTGCCCATACTGGTGCGTGGTCTGAAATCCCCCTGGCTAGATGTCTGACATCTGTGAAGTATTGTTTGTGTTCTGCTACAGTGAGGATTTGGTCGATTCGGGACAAGCTATTGTGTGCCCCGAGTGAAATGTGAATTGCCTTGTTTCAGGGTGAGCTTCCTGCCACACATCTACTAGGCCAAGGGAAGTCATGAATTCAGCCATAGTATTTTGGGTGCATGGGGTGGTTCTTGGCGGGAATCTATCCACCTGGTCACTTACGGTCATATTTAGATCCCCTCCTATCACTATTGCTCCTTAAGGGAAATATAGAATCGTTTTACTCATGTTCGGTAGTGCACGTTGGATAATGCAGGGGGTATATAGGCCGACATGATACTGACCCTTCTGCCCTCCCAGGTTCCGGTCACCCTGTTTATCCGTGTAAGTACCTGACAATGTAAAGGGGAATTGTTTATGCATCAGTATCCCTGCCCCCCTGGAACCTGAGGTAAAACCTGAGTGTACAATAAGCTTGTAACCCCATCTGTTAAGCGCCTTATGGGTGTTCGTATCAGGTGGGTTTCCTGAAGCCGGACCACGTCTGGAGCCTGTCTTTCAATGTATTGAAGCATTATACCTCTTTTGAGTTTGTCCCCTAGTCCATTAACATTCCAAGAGAGTATCTGTGTTGATGTTTCAGCCCTCCCATCCATCGTGGATATGTCTGTAACCTGTGTATTCTCAGTGACTGTTTGTGTGGTCCCTACTATAGAAGCGATAGATGAACCTGCCCATTATATTGGCTCGGTTAACTTGAGTCCTGAGCTGCATATGCAGAATTTTTATCTGTGGTAAGAGGTGTGGTCTCTGAAGTGCCATTAGTGAACTATTCTGCCATTGCCACTGAACAATATAACATGAATTACAACTAACACCCCCCTGGAGCAATACATCCCTCCCTGCATGACAGTTCCAGAACTACCCACCTCCCCAACTTTGCAGAGTGCCCGTCGATCATTCTTCCCTGTAATGGGGGAGCCATGTGCCAGACCTCCCTTCCTCACGGCCCCCAACTTTCTCTGGACAATTTACTACAATGACTACGTAAGTGCAGTTATTGATATACTCAGCCGTCTCTCCTTCTGTGGCATGTTGACAGCTACACCAGCCCATGTCAAGATGCTGAACACCATGTCACATTTACAGTTCTACTCGTGTCCAACAGGCGACCCAAGTGTTACAGGGAAACATGTTTCCTTAAGCTTTGTGAACATCTCAGTGTCTCCCGGGCACAAGTAAGGTCGAACCACGAAGTGCAGATAATGTTGTGTTAGCTTGTGAACTAGTCTTTATTATTAGCGGGGTTTGTCTCCTCTTGTCTAGGATCCATTTGTTTCTGCGTCTTCCCCATTTGCCGCCCTTGTCTATCAGGATTATCAGGATCTCCTACTTCTCTCTGCCATACCTCTAGTCACTCCTAGACATCCCCCGGCTTGGTGAAAAACTAGCTTTTACCTTCTGCCTCGACCCTCAACTTAGCTGGAAACATTATTGCGCACTTCAACTCCTTCTCTCTGAGGGTTTTTTTTTACCTCCAGGAAGCTGCGCCTCTGCCTCTCCACCTTTATGGTGAAGTCAGGAAATAATGTTATTGTACTATTTTCAAACTTAAGAGGAGGTGCGATGCGAACAGTTTGGAGAATGATGTTGCAGTTTATGTAGTTGAACACACAAGCCAGGATGGGCCTGGAAGCGCACCCGGCTTGGATGTGCCTCACGGCACATGATGAGCCCGTGCGATAGAGAACTAGCAGGAGAGATTCCGAGGTGGTAGATGTTTTGTGACTAGGTCCTCCACAAAGAGTTCTGTATCTGGTCCCTCGGCTCTCTCTGGCACACCCAGGATTCTAATGTTATTTCACCTAGATCTGCACTCGTAATCATCCAATTGTGCTTCTAAAATTTTACTGGTGGCTTGCAGAGCTGAGACTTGTTTTTCAAAGTCTTCATGCCCGCAACCAGCCCGTGGGTTACAACCTCCCTTTCTTTGACTCTAGAGTCCGTTTTCTTTAAGTCTGCCTGTAGTAGGGAGATGTCAGTGGATACTGAGTCCAAGTGCACCTCTAAGGAGGTACGCACGCTGGTAATGGCCGCCACTATATTCCGTAATGTGAGGGAGCCCTCTTCAGCCTGTTTCTGAAGTGTCTCTTGTTAGGGGTCTGGCTGCATCGCAGCCCCATCCTGCGCCATCCTTTTCACATATATGGTGGTGAGCGGCGGTCGCCTACCACATTGACGCCTCCAAGAGTGCATCGGTGGTGTGGCCGAGTCTGCTGTCACAGCATTGGGCTCACGTCTGCGTCACTCCACGGCTTCACTGGTTACACAGAACTCAAATTCCGGAGACCTCTAGCAGCTCTGAAAGCTGTTTTGTCCGGCCGGTGCGATAATGCGTCGCACCCGATACCCCTGCACTCATTTCAATGCTCCCAAACTTTCAAATGTTTCTTGCCGAGGTGACGCGCGCAGCGGGAGCACCAATTGAGCGCCGAAGGTGCGCCAAAGGTAAGCCCGTCTGCGCCCGTCCGCGCCTGGCCCGCGCCCAGCGCCAGGACCCCTGGCCCCCCCCGCCAAGGCAAGACGACCCGACTGACCTACGACGCCGCCACTCTCAACGCACTCAATGCCGGCCGGACCCACGCCTGCTGCCGAGCCACCCCGAGACGCACCCACGGACCCTTCACCTGCTGCACCTGCAAGTTCACCTGCCTCCGAACCTGCCCCGCACCCGCCAAGACAAACACCAGCAGCAACCACCTCAAGTGCATCCTGATCAACACCCGCTCCGTCCAAAAAGACACGCCGTGGAACTCTGGAACCTCCTCGACGCTACATCACCGGACGTCGCCTTCCTCACGGAAACCTGGATGAGCACCTCCTCTGCACCCGACATCGCCATCGCCATCCCGGACAGGTACAAGATCATCAGGAGGGACCGCATCAACCAGACCGGAGGTGGCATCGCCATCGTCCACAGGAACACCATCCGCATCACGACTGACGCCAACGACTCCTTCGCCGCAGCCGAACATCTCCACTTCCAGATTCACACCAACCCTAAGACGACCCTCAGAGGCACCCTCGTCTACAGACCCCCGGGACCACGCACACAATTCAGCGAAGACATCACAGACTTCATCAGCCCGCACGCCCTCCCCTCCACCGACTACATCCTCCTCGGGGACCTCAACTTCCACCTGGAGAACAACAAGGACCGCAACACCACCGCCCTGCTGGAAAACCTCGCCAACCTCGGACTCAAGCAACTGGTCAACACCCCCACCCACTACGCCGGCCACACGCTTGATCCCATCTTCTCTTCCAGCAAGTACATCACCTTCAGCCACGCCACCGGACTCCACTGGACCGACCACAGCTGCGTCCACTTCAGCTTCAAAAGATCCACGACCCACCACCACCCGCAACAGGTACCTCACAGGAATTGGAGCAAGATCACCGCAGACCAGCTCACCACCTCCCTCAGCCAGAGCCCACCCGCCAACACAACGGACCCCAACGAAGCAGCCCGCAACTTCACACAGTGGCTGACCGCCTGCGCCGACGACCTCGCGCCACTAAAGAACCCTCCCAGCAGACCCAGAAGCAAGAAGGCATCCTGGTTCACCGACGACCTCAAGGACTCCAAGAAGACCTGCCGCACCCTCGAGAAAGCCTGACTCCTCGACCGGACCACCGACAACATGACCGCCCTCAAACACGCTACCCGCAAGCACCACCAGCTCATCCGCACCACCAAGAAGAAATCCCTGAAGGAACGACTGGACAACAACGCCCACGACAGCAAAGAGCTCTTCACTATCGTCAAGGAGTTCTCCAACCCCAGCACCGGCACCAACGACATCACTCCGTCACAAGACCTCTGCGACTCCCTCGCCTCGTTCTTCCACCGCAAGATCGCCGACATCCACAACAGCTTCGGCGCCCCACCCACGCACCCAACCATCGAACCAACGCCCCCCACCGCCACCCTTCGCACCTGGACCACGGTGACCACCGAAGACACAGCCCGCACGATGAACACCATCCACTCCGGATCACCGACCGACCCCTGCCCACACCACGTCTTCAACAAGGCCGACTTCACCATCGCACCCCAACTCCGGAACATCATCAACGCCTCCTTCAACACCGCCACCTTCCCGGAGAGCTGGAAGCACGCCGAGATCAGCGCCCTCCTGAAGAAACCTACAGCGGACCCCACCGATCTCAAAAACTTCCGCCCCATCTCGCTCCTCCCTTTTCCTGCTAAAGTCATCGAGAAGATCGTCAACAGACAGCTGACCGCCTTCCTCGAGACGAACGGATCCCTCGACCCCTCGCAGTCCGGCTTCAGAGCCAACCACAGCACCGAGACCGCCCTCATCGCAGCCACCGACGACATCCGGACCCTGCTCGACAAGGGGGAAACAGTGGCCCTCATCCTCCTGGACCTCTCCGCTGCGTTCGACACGGTCTGCCACCGCACCCTAGTCCAGCGCCTCAGCAACATTGGTATCCAAGAGAAGGCACTGGAGTGGATCATCTCGTTCCTCGCCGGAAGAACACAAAGAGTCCGCCTCCCCCCGTTTCGCTCCGAGGCCACCGAAGTCATCTGCGGCGTCCCGCAAGGATCTTCACTCAGCCCCACCCTCTTCAACATCCACATGAAACCTCTCGCAGCCATCGCACGCCAGCACAACCACAACATCATCTCTTACGCCGACTACACCCAGCTGATCCTCTCCCTCACCAGAGACCCCGACACCGCCAGAACCTGCCTACACGAAGGGATGAAAGACGTCGCCGAGTGGATGAAGGACAGCCGCCTGAAACTGAACTCGGACAAGACGGAAGTCCTCATCCTGGGATCTTCGCCCTCCGCCTGGGACGACTCCTGGTGGCCTCCAGCCCTGGGCACCGCACCCAAGCCTACCAACCACGCACACAACCTGGGCTTCATCCTGGACCCCTCCCTCTCGATGACCAGACAAGTCAACGCCGTCTCCTCATCGTGCTTCAACACCCTGTGTATGCTTCGCAAGATCTTCCGCTGGATCCCGACCGAGACCAGGAAGACTGTCACCCAGGCACTCGTCACCAGCCGACTGGACTACGGAAACGCCCTCTACGCCGGAACCACAGCCAAGCTACAGAAAAGACTCCAGCGCATCCTGAACGCCTCCGCCTGACTCATCCTGGATGTCCCCCGACGCAGCCACATCTCCAGCCACCTGAGGAACCTGCACTGGCTCCCCGTCGACAAGAGGATCACGTTCCGGCTCCTCACCCACGCACACAAGTCTCTCCACGACCTGGGCCCCAAGTACCTCAACGACCGCCTGACCTTCTACACGCCCACCCGCCAGCTACGGTCCACCAGCCTCGCCCTCGCAGCCGTACCACGCATCCGAAGAGCCACCGCTGGAGGAAGATCCTTCTCTTACCTGGCTGCCAAGACTTGGAACTCCCTCCCCATCCACCTTCGGCTGACCCAGGACCATCTCGCCTTCAGGAAACAACTCAAGACCTGGCTGTTCAAGCAGTAGCATACCCCTCCCCCCAAGCGCCTTGAGACCCTCCCGGGTGAGTAGTGCGCTATACAAATGGCATGATTGATTGATTGATAGCAACTAAGAAAAGAACCTTATAAGATCGAAGTTTTAAGTCACTCATATCCAGAGGCTCAAAGCCATGGAATTGCAAAGCCCGTAAAACAGTAGAAAGAATCCAAGCTGGGCAGAGGTGATTTTGTAGAGGTAGAAGAGCCACAGACAAACCATGACCTCCATGGCCAATAATGGACTACAAGAATCAAATCTCCTCCCTCCTGCTGGAACTTGGAGAGAACCTTTTGGATCAACGGAAAAGGAGGGAATGCATACAGGAGACGTCTCTTCCACTGTATCACCAATGCGTCCACACCCCAAGCTCCCTGTTCCGGAAACCTGGAGCAGTATCTGTGAAGATGAGTATTGTCCTTAGTTGCACAGCAACCCAGAAAGGGTTTCCCAAACAGTCTGCATATTTCTTGAAACGTTGACCTGGATGACGTCAATTCCTGCAACTTTGGAAACGTCTTGCTTTCAAGTTGTCAGTCCCCTTGATGTGGACTGCTGACAAATGCAAAAGATTAATCTCTGCTCAAGAGCCGAATTGCGCTTATGTTGCAATGAGGGATTTTGAACGCGTGCTTCCCTGATGGTTGACGTAAGCGACTGCTACTGTATTGTCTATCTTTATTGGCACATTTTTCTGAAATAGATGGTGATGGAAAAACTTCAGCTCCCTGAAGATTGCCATCAACTCCCTCCAATTCGATGATCTAAGACTCTCCAGGAAAGACCACTTGAATTGGCAGTACTTGTCCACCAGAGTAGCACCGCAGTGCTGGTGTCTGTTTTAAGAAGTACTGCAGAGTCCAGGTGCATCTGCATCCATTGGATAGAGTCCTTGTGTCCAAACACTAAAGAAGACTGAGCCTGACCACCTTCTGGGGCACAGGACTCAACTTGTCTAAGGAATGAAGTGTTGACAACCAATGTCTGTTCACGTTCCACAGAAGAGGCCGCAGATGAAATCTCACTGGACCGTATGTACTGTAGCCACCACATACCCCTGAACTTGCAACCAAAGCTTTGCCAGAGTCTGATCCCTGGAAAGAAGATCCTGCACTGCCAACTGTAAAAGCAAAATCCTTGTCTAGGGAGAAAAACTCTCCCTAGATCCGTTCTGAGGCAGCCTCCTATGAAGATTAGATCCCTTGAGGAAGACAGCTGACATTTGGAAAGATTCAGGAGAAGGCCAAAACTGGAGATAACCCCTTTCATTTTTTCCCAGAGGAGATGAATCTGTTCTCAACTTAGAGCATTTAGGAGCTAGTCGTCTAGGCAGGGAAAAATTGGAATTACCAGAAGATGCAAGTAAGCCATCACTGGTGTCATTATCTTGGTGAAGACGCTCAGGCCGAATGGAAGAACTATGAATGGAATGGAAAGCACCGACTGAAAACCTCAAGGATCTGTGATGTTGGGTGGCAATAGGAATGTTATGTTATGTTATATTATGTTATAAATGGATTTGTATCGCGCACTGTTACTCAAGAGTGTCCTGGCGCGTGGAGATAACAATGACAGATTAAGCAGGTGGTCTAGACTACTTGTTGAAACAGATGTGTTTTCAGGAGTTTTTTAAAAGTGGTCAGGTCAGTCGTATACCTCAGAGGGTCTGGCAAGGCATTCCACATATTGGCAGCTCTTACCGCCAGGGACTGACCACCCAGGCGTGTTTTTTTTAACCTAGGGATAACCAGTCGTCTATGAGCAGCCGAGCGTAGGTGGCGTGTCGGCTGGTAGAACGAAAATCTGGCACTCAAGTAAGATGGGCAAGGACCATGTAAGGCTTTGTGAGTCAGGACCAAGGCTTTGAAGCACACTCTTTGAGCCACCCGGAGCCAATGAAGGTCACAAAGCTGTTTGCGGACACTTAGTCTCCTAGGGATGTCAAAGAGGAGCCTAACAGCTGCATTTTGTACTACTTGAAGTTTGCCCAAGAGAAAGCCAGGAGAGCCGATGTAAAGGGCATTGGCGTAGTCCAGGCACGAAAGTATGAGTGCCCTGGCTACTGCCTCCTTGGCTGCTCGGGGAAGGAGGGGGAAGAACTTCCTTAGGGTTTTTAGAGTGCCGAAGCATGCTCCTGACAGTCTCGTGATCTGTTCGCGAAAGCACAGGTCAGCCCCGAACCAAATCCCTAAGTTCTTAGCTACCCCGCAATCTCCGGAATGTCCAGGGTTATTAGAAAGTGGCTGAGCAGGATCAGAGGAATAATCATTTGAAGGGTTTCCATTTTGAATCCGATATGCTGAATGAAGAAATTGAGATTCTTCAATTCAATGACCAGGCGAAAATCCCCTGATTCCTTCAGAACATGGAAGACACTTGAGTAAAGACCCTGACCCCACTCCTCTCTGGGGACAGGAACAATTGCACCCTTTTTTTAAGCAATGTAACTCCCTCCAAAAATGCTCTCTTCTTGATTAGGTTTAGAGACAATGGAGGATGAATGATCTCCTCAGAAACTGTAAGAGAATAACCCCTCTTAATCACCTGAAGCACCCACTGATCTGTTGTCAAGAGTTACCACTGAGAAGCGAACTGTTGAATCCTTCCACAGACCCTTAATACAGAGGCCTCCACTTCGGCATAGTCAGGCGCGCTGTTCTTGAGTGTTTGTGTCTAGTTTGTTCCTCTTAAAAGATTTGAAGGAAGATTTAGGCTGAAATATAGCTGACTGAACCAGATTCTGATGCCTTCTTGAGAGCTGCCAAAACGATAATCTGAATTTTGATGAACTTGCCCCTTTTGAGGAATGGCGCTGGAATGAAGAAGATTTTTTTTTCCTTAAAAATACTGTGCAGTCTGTCTTCTAGCTCCACACAAAAGAGCCTTAAATGTGCATTTTGAGTGCAACAGCTCTGTGTACTGCACCAGTATTCCAACCCTTCAAATAAGGATTTCTTCTTGAAGCAATGGATGCCCCCTCCTGTGAGAGTCGCCGATCTAGCAACATCAAAGGAAATATCAGAGTGGATTTTAATTTGGCTTTCTATATCTTCCAGCAAGGTGAGGCAATCTGCCCCGTTCTGAATGGCAGTAAACAAGGCCTTGAAATCAGTAATGATTGAATGTGCCATGCATGCTCTATAGATCTTTGCTCTCAATGACACATGGGAACCAGAAAACCCTTTTTTAAGGCAGAATCCACTCTTTTGTTTGAAGAGTACATTAACATGTTCTTCTCTGCCACGGAAGAGCTACCCACAAGGCTGGCAACCTCAGAGTTAATGTGGACATTGGCTGGCAAAACAGAGTCCATATCCTCCAGGAGATATAACTTTGACATCATCCGGGGCAGCACAGGGCTTGATTTAGAACTCGGAAGAGGGGTTACTCTGTCCCAAAGGTGAAGGAAACTCCATTCGCCAAAATATAAATCATAATACATTCTATGGGATTTATATTTCGGTGGATGGGATATCCATCACCGTTCTGATGGAGTAACCTGTCCGCCGAGTTCTAAATCAGACCCTTAATCTTATCCGGATCATGTCACTCCTGTTTGATGACATCCTTAGCAAACTGATGGATCTGCAGCCCAGAACTAAATGGCCTTTGGAATTACCTCAACAGGGATTCATCAGGGGTTCCAGGTTTATCATTAGGAAGAAACCCCATATTTCCCTTACATGGGCCAACAGGTCCCCAAATATTTATTTTGTAATATACTTCCCCTTGAGATTAGTAGGGATAGGAGGTTGATCTGAAGAATCAGAGTCCCCAGACACAGACGACTCCTCTGTACCCTTCTTGATATGAGCGGGAGGAGTCTTATCCCTGAAGGCAGCGAAGGTTTCCAAAACTACCTGCCTGATTTGCTCTTTCTCCTCCTCCTCCTCCCAATGCTTTCTTCTGTGCTTTGGGACAGGAGACTGACCAGGAGATGAAGAAGCAGTAGAAGGAGAGGGAGGAGAATATCTCTTCTTTGTCAAATGCTTTCCCATAATGCCCAGAGAACAGCAGACCTGAAAACAGCACAAACACATGAGTACAACATAAAAGCCTCTTGTCTTGGACTTTTAAAATACTGGTGCAAAGTGCGCTTCATCCCACGTGTCCGAACTGAAAGGACACAAATGTGTGCATTAGGGCTTCCCATACCACGCATGCGCAAGCTCCCTCACATCGTGCATGCACTTACCAAAGCAGCGAACTCCCTTCATCTGGATTATCGAAGGGAGTGTTGAGATTCAAAAAGGTGTCCACATCCCCACATTCCCTACCCTGCAAGGAAGGACGCATTCTATGCCCAAGACAATAAGCGAAAACACCACATCCTCGCTCCTAATGTCGACTGCTCCCCCGACAGAGCCCTCCTGGCAGGAAAGGTGCGTTAGGCCGCAAGTAAGGCATAGCCCAACCCAATGGAACCTCCCCAAACTCATCCCGTCACAGAAAACAATCAAGTATTAGCAAAGCCAATAGGTTTCGCCTATCCGAAATCCATTGGCTTTGTGAATGTTAATTTACTTTCCAAGCCTGACACAAACTGTATATCAATGTTGGTTGCACCTTTGCTGCAGGGCGATTTGCAGGAGTGCACAAACTGAATTTTAAGTCAGCCGAGTGATGTTATTTGTGATGATGAAATCTTTCTAACAAACAGGGACACAGAGAGGATGTGGCATAACAGTTAGAGCGGCCGACCTTGAAGTTGGGAAACCGGGTTTGAGTCTCGGAGGGAGGTTCAACATCCTGTGATTCTGGGAAATTCACTAAATCTCTCCATACTTAAAAATGAATGTGTTCATCCGTAATGCAGCTAGTGCTTATGTAAAGCCATCCGAGGCCTTAAAGTCGCATTTGTGCTAACTAAAATAAAAAATTAAAAAACAGAACGAGCAGTGGGAAGGGTGTGGTAAAAGAACACAAGGGACATGTGGGAAGCAACAACAGGAGAGGGGAGGTGATAGGGAGCACAAAAGGTGGGCAGTGGGAAGAGTAAAGCGACACGAGGCAGCATTTTATTTATTTTTTATTTTAAAAGTTTTATATAGCGCCAACATGGAGCCGTAAGTATGAGAGCGCTTTACATACACACAGTAAACAGCAGAAGGACTTTACATTACATAGTAGTCCGGCAGTAAGAAAGCAAACCACAGAAAAATTACAGCATGGGAAATAAATATGCAGTGTAGCGGAGGGGGGGAGAGCAATGAAAGAAAAGGCGAGAATGACATAGTCCAGTCACCCACTATCCTTGAATGTCCAGGGAGAGAGGAGACAACTCGGCTAAAGAAGACTAGGTTAGTTGACGTTGGTCATGAAAGTATTTGTTTAGGAGATGGAGCTTCAGGTCCCTTTTGAAACAGGAGAAGGAAGGGTTGCATCTGAGGACTCCAGGGAGAGAGTTCCATATCCTGGGAGCGTTGCCAGAAAACGATCGGTATTCGGTGGTTTCTTTTTCAATTTCAGAGGAATAAGAAGGAGTGAGTTGGAGCTTCTTAGTGTTCTGATTGACCTGCTCTAATCAGTTTGTTATTTAGGTAGTTGGGGGCAGGAGAGTGAAGGGTTTTGTGTGTGAGGCAAGCCAATTTATAGATACATCTCCCTTCCATGGGAAGCCAATTGAGGCAGTTGAGAGCTGGAGTGAGGTGTTCAAATCTTTTAACTCCAGATACGAGTAAAGCGGACATGTTCAGCACTGCTCTTAGAGGGGCTAGATGAGCTTTTGGAGTCCCTGTAAGGATGGCGTTCCCGTAGTGGATTTTAGAGAGAACTAGGGTTTGGACTACTGTCTTGAGGTTATCGTAGGGTAGAAAAGGTTTCAGTTTCTTGAGGTGTTTTATAGAGAAAAGAGCACTTTTTGCAGAGTTTTTGAGGTGGGCCTCCATTGAAAAGTTCTTGTCAAGGATGATGCCTAGAGACTTAACTGAGTCTGAAAGGGTAAGGGGGCAGTTTAGGGCAACCAGATTCTTGAGCCATTCTTGGATTGGACGATGGTTACTTTTTGGAGAGAATAGGATTAGTTCCGTTTTGTCTGGGTTGAGCTTTAAGTGGTTAACGTAGAACCAAGTTTGGATCTCGGTTAGGGTGGTATTGAGGAGTTGGATGTCGCTGGGAGACTTGATCCTGAAATAGATTTGGGTGTCGTTCGTATAAAGGTGGTAATTCACTCAGGCTTTTTTCAATTTGATTGTGAGGGGCTCCATTAAGAGATTGAAGAGGGACGGGGAGAGGATCGAGCCTTGCAGGAACCCAAGTGTGACTTTAGTTGGCTTTGAGAGACAGGAGTTAATTTTAATTTGTTGCGAGCGGTGTTGAAGGAAGGCGGTGAACCATTTTAGTACTGCGCCATAAATGCCGGACGGCTTCGACAGGGTCTCCAAAAGGGCCTCCAAAAGGGCTGGATGGTTTACTGTGTCGAATGCCGCAGATAGGTCAATAAGGATGAGTAGGCAGGCATCACCTTCGTCTAGGGCCTTGTGAATGTCGTCGGAGACGTTGAGCATAGCTGTTTCCATGCTACAGCCTTTTCTGAAACCAGATTGAAAGGCGTCGAGAAGGTTGAACTCATCAATGTGTTTATTGAGTTGGAGGAGAACACATTTCTCCAATGTTTTTGCAAGGAATGGGAGGTTAGAGATAGGTCTGAGGTTGTTAAGATCATTAGGGTCAGCCCCAGGTTTCTTGAGAATGGGTGTGTTTTGTCCTAGTTGAAGGGAGTCTGGGACACAGCCTGAGGTGAGAGAGGCGTTGATGATTTTTGTCCAGAAAGGGGAAATGGTGTAGTTGACTTCTTTTATGATTGTGGAAGGGAGGGGTTCCATGGTGTGGGAGGAAGGTTTTAGATTGGAAATTATATTGAAGACCTCGTTTACTGACATTAGCTCAAAGTCGGACCAATGCGCATTGTTTTTTAGCTGGAGGAAGGTCTGATTGTCCTTGTTAAGAGCTCTTTCCGAGTGGTCCAGGGAGGCTGAAGGGGTGCAGGTTAAGGGGGAAGGGATTTAGTAGTTTGTAAGAAGGATTGATCAATTTTAGAGACTTTATTGGTGAAGAAGGTGGCAATTTATTCACATCGCTCATGAAGAGGGCAAAGAGAGTGCAAGCTAAAAACAAAAATTCTGTGCCGGAGGACGATGGAACACATGCACTCGTATGGAGTGCGGTGAAGACAGTTAAAAAAAAAGTAACCCAGAAGCGTGCTGCCTGTGAAAGGACACTGGATGTTAGCCGGTGGCTGCCAGGCGGAAACAGTACTCGGTCCAAGCTCCAGGGAACAGTCGAGAATAGACAAGGAAAGAGAGGAAGTGAAATTTGATGATGTGAGAAGCTGCTGCACCAGTGAGAAGCAAGAAAATGAGAGTGACTGCTAAATTGTAAATAATGGACCTCTGTTTCATCATCTTTGCCACAAGAAGGGCAAATCAACAGTGAACCACTGTCCTCAACCCCCACACCCCCGCGGGCTTGTGAATGTACGCATGGGGAGTGGAGTGTCCCATGCCTGAACTGTATGTACAGCTTCCTGCCAAGGCTGGTTGAACCTCAGCTAACAAATCCTCAAATCACTTAGTGGCTTTAAACCCTATAAATCCTAATGTCAGAGCCCCTAGAGAAGAACTCTCCAGGAAGGTAGATGGTCCAAACCCCTTGTAACATTGTGCCAAACAGGCCTGGACAGGAACCTCCCACAGGCTTGCTTTGCCAATGCTTTCTTGAGATTCCCTGATGTACTAGAGCAATGGTAGCCTGCCTGCCCGCACCTTGTAAACCTAAGATCTCCGCCAAGGCCAGTTTATAGGTGATCAGCTCTGGAGTGGTTCATATTCGTCTACAGAATAGTATTGGCCTAAGTCCTACCCCTCTGCCATTGACCCAACACCAACATCTAATTGAAGAAGAGTTAATGGCGTGCTGGCGTTGAGATTCAAAAGTTGCCTTAAAAAGTTAATTGCAACGTATGATTATGAACGCCATATTGTCTTTGCCGATGTTTTGAATGAACATAATAAAACAGTTTAAACAAAAAAAAAGTTATTCTCCACCTGGACAATATCTTGGACAGGTTTGTATCCCCATAACTCAGCTACTTACAAGGTAGCGCCTAGGGCTTGGGTTCTGTAGATCTCATTAGTGGGGCTAAGAGGTTTACAAAAAGGGCACCTAAACACCCTCATGAGGCCACCTGTGTGTTGTGCTAATTTATTGGAAATAAAGAATGACCAATCCTTGTGTTTACTAAGAGTTAGTCCTAGGTAATGAAAGGTAGAAACCCTCTCAAGGAAAATACCGTTCAGGCAGGGGTTTGGACATGTGGAATGTGGCAGATTAAACCTTAAATTTGGTTTTGGTTACATTAATTTCAAGATCCCTTGCCTTGCAAAAGGCATTGAAACTATCCAAGTCCTTTAATACCCATAGGGGTTTTTGAAAGAAGAAGGGTGTTATCAGCCAACATCAATGCCTGCACTTTACAAGAACCACGCCTAGGAGTGTCATTGTTATTAGGTGTTTAATGTGGCTATAAAACCATTGATGTACAGACAAAATACCTTGGGGCCAATGCACAACATTGCCGTGTAGTGTAGTTCCTATATTCCCAATAGCCTCTGCGCATTGGAATAACATAAACGATAGTTTAGACGTAGGACTGAGGTCGACTAGGTCTCTACTGAATATGTTAGACTTAATTATGAATGCCAGCTAGCTCTGAGGTCACTAGAAACTTTCTCGAATGAACAGGAAGGAGTTAACTTTCCTGATTAGACAAGAAGGGATTAGTTTCTGACAACCGCATAAACATGACAACTTTGCTCCCCCCAGAATAAGGAGTATATCTCCAGAGTCGTGTGAAAACAGTAGACAGCTATTTCACTCAGTCAATCGTGCATACTTAGTTTCACCAGGAGTGCAGAGAAATAGAGAGACGGGCGTTTTCAATAAAAGGTGTTATTTATTGAGCAGTCCTCTTTCTCGTGCAAGAGAAGTGAATTGCCACAAATGCAATACTTATCATGAAGTAAAGTGTGTACAGTAAAAGGAGTATTATGAAATAATACTGTAAAAGCATTTATATGGTTTCTGAGCCATATGATACTTTAAAACGGATAAAATATATACATACATAAAATCATTGGCTAAACGAACTCAACTGGTGCTTCTAAGATACGCCTACCCCGGTGTACCTAACCTAAGCCTAGTACGTGGAAAGGAGAAAGTGAGCTGCAGTTTAAGTTAAGTTAGTTTTTGCCAAGAATCTGAATCAAGAATTCTCTTAAGGTTTTAATCAGCTCCGTACCTTGGTTTATAGAATGAAGGAGGTCTTGTATCTCTCTCTCAGGACTCGATCTCCCAGCAACCCGCAAGCGTGACTGGAAACACCGGAGCTGGAATTTCTCGGCAGGAGAATAGACAGCGTCTCTCTCAGTGCGTCAAATGGGAGGGTCGGCTTCCTTCGGCACTCGCATCAGCTGGGCGTCGGGCAATTAGATCGCCGTTCTGCTCCAAACCACCGTGTGTTTGCTTACGGCAACGTTGGTATATTTATACCTGAAAGGTGCCGAGTTTGACGTAAGGTTGGACATAAGACGTCACTAAGAACTTACAGTTCTTTCTGGACTCCAGAAGTTCTTGTGCAAATCAAAACAAAAGCAGGGGGATTTCCCGGGCTGCTGGAGGCTTGGTTTGTTTAAAGAACGTGTTGTACTTTCTAGGAGTCTATGGGAGTAGCCTTGCCGTATTTGGACTGCATTGGCTATGACTAAATATGGATATGATTCTTATGCCTTTATAAGGATATGTTTTGTTATAACCACACAAGGGCATGAATCGGGAATATTTAAATAGGGTCCAAGATACATTCACAACACCCATTACACGTATAATGTCCATCATTACTAAATACTAAGCAATACTAAACATATAACGATGCATGTGTTTTCCAACCCACCCCAAAATACATAAATTGCATTTGAAATGGTATATGGTATATACACGAAAATGACTATTTATACTGTACGTTTTTCAAGCAGTGTTATCATTCAGATAATGCATATATGAATATTGGCTGAATGAATTGCGAAAATTACATTTATGAAATGGCTCTTAATACAGAAAAGAAGTTTGAGACCATTTCATCACATATTTATACAATGCTGTACATGTGCTAGAGGCTGAGGTAAAATATTGTCTCTAGTGTCTCTAAAAATAGAAGTTCTGTTCTCTAAGAATAGTTCTACTTTAAGCAGAGTACCATGTGCCAGAAAAAAGGTAAATATTTTGGAAATGGAAAAAAATAATTTCGCTTTCAGGGGAAAAAATAGTTCCAATTGTTTTCAGTAGTGTTGTTTATCAAAAACTGAAGGCCGAATTCAGAGAATCATGTGTGCTCGTTGTTTCTAAAAGTTATTCTCGTTGTTAGGAGAGAACATTAAATCAGACAGGCTTGCGAAAAATTGGTCTACAACAGTAGGTGAAAGTTCGACCAAGTTCGAAAAAGCTGAAATAGTGCAAATGTGTGAAGCATTGCTATCATCGATGTCTGGATCAGAAATGCTCACAGAAGGTTGTACCTGTGTGGTGCTGCTTTCATCTCGTACTTCACCGCCACCTACTCGTAATGGTGAAGTCTCAACGAATGCCGTCGTCAGAATAGGTAGCCGCTGGGGACAACACGTTGTATGACCCGTTACCGAACCAAGCAAAGTATCGATATCCATAGGTACTGCTGATGGTAGTGTAAGACAGATGTCCAACTCGCATTCTTCTCCGCATAGCAGACATCGAAGCACAGGTAAGATGCAATCTTGCCAGATTGGTCTGAATGAAAGAAACCAAGTTGTATTCAGATCTCTTAGCCGGGCCAATCCGAGGACTCTAGTGATTCGTTCTCGGTAGCGTATTGCTAGGATCGTTTCTTCCATTATAGCTGGAGTTTTGTCTGTGGCTTGGCTTGCCATATCGGAGCAGAAGGATCAAAAATAAAATTCCTGCTACGAGTCCCAAAAGAAGAGGCAGGCCGCGGAATAAAGAATGCACAAAATTCGGAAAAATACCCAGAATTGTTTCAAAGGGTGCTAACAGTCCCGAAAAAATTGTCTTAAATACATGTGCGATGCCACTGGTATCTGACATGTCTAAGATTTGGCTTAACATTTCTACGAAATGCACGGGGCAATTTGTCGATAATAGGGTATGTATCTCTGCCGCTGTCCTTGCAACTTGCAGATCATACGTCTCTTTGGACGAGGTTAAAGGCACAGTTGTCTGTAAAAGAATAGACTTCATTCTGCTTAAAGTATCAATTCGAATAGAAGAGATATTCAAAGAAGGCCATATTGCCGCCTCCATGTCTGGATTGCTGTTTGGATACAATACTTGCTTACAGCAAATGACCCTGGAAGTAACGGTTACGAGATAGGCTTTTCCTGGCACCAAGCCACAACAGCTGTGGTTACTTATTAGAACGTAGCTGCCGTTGGAAAGCTGTCTGAAAAATGGCTCCATCTGTGTTGCAGGAGTGCAATGCTGGTGACATGAAAGGTTATTTGATGAACCCTTGCAGACTCCATGCAAGTTAATACCTTGACACAGAAGTGTACCGCTTAGTGATTTTTTACAATTGTTACCACTAAGAAATACCTCTTTTTTCCCTTCACTATAACATTTGTGTGTATAAGGTAAATTCTAGATTGATTTGATGTATCCTTTACCCAACCTTTCATACAGGCCTGCTGGTATATACTTTTGGCAATACTTAAACTGGAAAGTTGTTATCGGAATTGTAATTGTTCCGTGTATTATCCATTCAATGACAGGTCTTTCTAACATTGTCAATGGTAATCTCTAAAGTTTTTCAATGCTCAGAATCGTATAGTCTGCTCCTTTTTAGGCCAAACTGATTTGTTTATCAGTAAGGTCAAAGATAGAAAATAATGACGTTATGTTGATTAGACGGCATGGCACGTAGCCTGAACGCAGATTTTGTAACGTCCAGCCTAGCTGTACAATAGAATGCAATTGGGACTGGCCATGTTGTAACATTAGCAAGTCCTGCTCTATTATATCAATAGCAGATGATACAATGCTGTCCAGTGAATAAATTCTGGAGGACAGAGTCGTTAACCCATTGTCCACTACAGACAGTGATTTTTCCAAATTAATACGATCAATTTCTCGTATTTTTTCAGCAGTTTCAATTTGCGTCACTTTCCAAGCTTCGTTGTAAGCAGCGTATATACCGGCGTATATGAAACGTTTTTGACGATGTTTGCGAGGTCCCAGTATGAAATCTCGCAAGTCAGCACCTTCTTTAAGTAAAGTCAAGTGTTGCTTAATTTCAGCCAGTGTGGATTTCTGTAGCCATTCGAGGCATAGTTTCCCTACACTGTATGTTGTAACTATCACTGGATGTTGTCTCTGGGAATATCTTGGGTCTGGCCTAGTCTGTTTGAACCCCTATATTTTGTTCGGTAATCTATCTTGACAGTTATTTGTGTCTGTGGGCCAGATCAACCATTTTATCCAATCAGGATTTGTTCTGTTTTGGTGTAAAATATGGGATACGTCTATCTCCTCATCTGTAGTGCTATTACTATCAGGTATGGGCTTTGGAATAGATGGTTTATTTAAGTCCTTTATCTTGGCTAGGCCGAGACAGGTTGTTTGTTGAATGGTGTCATTCAGGAATATTATCTGTTCTGGGATCATGCAGGCTCTAAACAATGATTCTAAACCTTGTACCTGCCATTCTTTTGTACCCCAGATGGTTTTTGTTTCAATATTGTTTTTCCAAAATTCAAAACCAAATGTAACCATTTTTTCATAAAATGTTTCAGAGTAAATCAATTTAGTATTTGTCAACATATTTTTCATTCCTGTCTTATTTAACATTTTAAAATAAAACGTTTCTGGATCAGTTGTGTTAAACCCTGAGAAGTATGGGAATTTCTCATAAAATGTTTTCGAGCTGCCTTTTGGCGGTGTTGGACAATGTTCCCATTGGTTATAAGTAAAAACATTTCTAGGATTAGCAGATTTATGCAAATAGCGATGACCATAATGATTATAACAGTACATTTCTTCATAGTTTTCTGACCCCTGCAAATAATCTTGTTCTGTGAATTTTGCTGACATTACTAAATCTGACATCATATTATTAATATTTTCAAAGTCCCAATCATCAGAGAAAGTACTTGGTTTTACAAAGTCACTTAATGAAACGTTGAATTGATGTAGATATTTCAGGAGCTCAATCGGGCCATAGATTTCGTAATCAGTTTTGTCCCATGCTACACCCCCAGGTATAGGATTGGCTGTGATGTTCACTGATGACAGTTCTCTTTTCTCAATGTGTGATGATCTGTGTGGCTTTAGGACCAAGTTGATGTTCTGACTTGCTGTGTCCATTGTACTATATTTTCCATCAATATATCTACCCAAACATAAAATCATGATGAGCCAAAGTAGGAGGAAAAGTACACCTAACACAATCCAAAATTCAATCCATGGTGAAATCAGATATGTTTCTTTGAGTTGATGAAAGAGTTCAGTCATTTTTTCTTTAAAGGTTTTTGCTGCTGGCGTTTCTTCATGTTCACTTGGATCATCAGAAAAGTCATCAAAATTGATGAAGTAGCCAGATGCAGTTCTGTCAATTGTTGGAATTGCTTCCGGATTTCTTTTAATCTTTGAATCTTTTTTTGTCTCATTAGTATAGTCTGAAGCTACATCATTGTAGACAGGTGTTTCTTGACGAACTGTTGCAATTTGGGTTTCAAGAGGCACAAGTTCCATTGCTTTGTTGCATAGTCCTTTTTTATTTACTGCAGGTTTATCAAAAGTGATTAGTCTCTCAGTTTGAACCTCTTGGATTGTAGCAAGGTTTGGTCTTCTGCTACTTCTTGGGAGTCCACTGGGCCTACTAGTTATTATTGGCCACATGATTGTGGTTTTACCAGGTCGATTGATACAACTCTGTTCTCCTTTTTACCAGCAAGGGGTGGTAGTACTACTGATCTTGTTCCGCTGACAACTAAGACAGGTACTCCTTTTCTGTAAGACGGCCCAAATTCCTTCTTCACCGCGATCTTCTCTCTGACTAGATCCCCAATCTTTGGAATCCAGACAGGTCTTGCTGGGACAGGTGGTTTTTCTTCAGTGGCTGTTGGCTTTAACTTTGTGTTACTTAGACTTCTTCTTGTTTCATTTAAGTCCTGTAAAACAGCCAAACGATCTTTGATATCGAAGGATTTTTCTTTCACCACTGAAGTCTGGCAATCTAAGTCCTGGATTATCATTCTAGTACCGAACAATAGTTCGTATGGAGTGATACCTCTTAGAGAATTTCTTGGCAGATTGTTAAGACTACGTTGGACACTTGTTAGATGTTTGACCCACCCATCACCCGAACCTAATACCCTCGCCGTTATAGATTGCTTTATGTCACGTTTTTTTCTTTACCACTACCGCATTACCCTCAGGATGGAAGGGAGAAAAGTACCGCAATGCAATGCCCATGCTGGTCATGGCCTCTTTGTAAGTTCGAGAGCTAAACGCAGGACCCTGGTCAGAATGTAGCATGCCAATTGCGTATGTGCGGATAAAGACTCGCAAATCTTTTATAACAGTTCTGGCGTCAGCCGAGCACTGGGGCCTACATCTTTAGTGAATCTAGTCTTAATAATTATGGGATCGCATTTCTCCGGCTGGATTTCTGCATATACATAGCCTGATGCTTTCTAATTAAGGTGTCCTGGCAATAGTCTGGTCCGGTTCACAACTGCGATCTCTATTGCAGTCCTGATAATTCATTGCAAAATTATATATTTGCACGTTCATCCCCGGCCACCAGTATTGTGATTGTAATTCTATTAGAGATTTCAAGATCTCTTGGTGCCTCAGACCCTGTCCCATGTGTGCTTCTTGAATCAAGTAAGCTCTCCGATTCGTGTTTGGAATTACTCTGTCCCCCACTCCAGGGATTTGAGCAAAAGGAATGGAGTTTGCATCAATTATGTATTTATTTCCGAGTGGATAATTTAGAGGTAACGCCGCATACTTGCCTTTCATTGAGGCTTTTACTGCTAGTAGCGTTTCACCGTCTATTTGTTTTTTTGTATGCTTTTTTGTAGCTACGGAAGCCGGTTGAACAGCTGCCGCCGTGGCTCTGTTAGCCAATGAATTCCCTGCAACGTGAACGCCATCACGTTGATGACTCAGTGTATGTATCACGTGAGTCTTTCGTAGTTCTTTCTGTAAAAGAACTACTTGTTCCTAGAGCTTTTTATGCTTTATTGTGGCACCAGTCTCATCTTTGTAACCATTTTTGATCCATGTCTGCATGTCATTATTGTAAGACCGGACGCAATAATGCGAATCGCACACTATTAGTGTGGGGAATTCGCGATCGGCATTTTCAAGCGCCATCTTTAAAGATCTTATTTCAGCTCGCTGAGCTGTACAGTTTCTGAGTGATTCAGTTTTGGTGATTATCGGTCTGAATTTACCTAAGCGCCAGCGACCTTGAACAATCGCGCACGCTGCATTGTAAGATTTTTTATCCACAACGTAGTGTTGTGCAAATCTGTCCGTGTAGATTACACAGGTGTACTGTTCGAGAGGCAGAATTTCGATTGACAGAGGACATTCATGTTCGTATTCCAGATTTTCTAGTTTTTTCATTTTCGGATCAAATGCGTGTTTCACGTCTTCTGCAGCAAGAGTATTTTCCCATTGTATCCATTTTGGATCTAATGCCACAGCATTCGGAATGCGTGGTCTTGTTACTGTCAAGGGCTGATTCTGCTGTTAAAACAGATATGCTTTTCCCTTGGGCTAGGGCTCTTTCTTTTGCTACAGCAGTTTGAACCACAGTTAGAATTTTTTCAGTAGAACTGAATTTCATTTCAGCTTGTGTGTACAAGTGTGATTTGTAAGCTATTGGTACCGTTTCTCCCTCATTAGAGGTTAGGTACGTGAATCCGCATCTTCCTGGGATGACTCGGATTACAAGGTTGCGTTCGTTTACTCGTGTTTGCAGTTTAATAATGATCTTAAAATTTCTGTGTGTTTCTGAGTCCAATTGATTGGTTTGAAATCAGGTTTTATTAATTCATAGAGAGGTTTAACCCTCTCTGCATAATTTAGAATGTCTGTTCTTCCGAAATTCAGGAAACCTAGTATTGATTATAAGTTCTTCAGCGTTTTTGGAGCTTGGAGTACTGCACACTTCTCTAAGAAGTTGTCTGCTAGGCTTTTGCCTTTACTTGATAATTCATATTCTAAAAACAGGACAGTTAGGTGAGCAATTCGTGACTTTTTAAAGTTGAATTTGTACCCTACAGCTGCGAACCCAAGTATTATGGTGTTCACTCTTTTCAAGTGTGTCTCCAGGTCGTCGTCTGTAAGATAGATGTCATCGACATATGATAATGCCTCATCATCATACATTTGTAGTAACTTTGTTACCCTTGCTGAGAATAATCCTGGGCTATTCTTGAATCCCTGTGGGAGACGGCAAAATTGTTTTTGCGCCCCCATACAGGAGAAAGTGGTCAAATATCTGCTTTCTGGTGCTATGTTTTGACAGAAGAAACCATTTGATATATCTAATGTCGTTTTATATTTTTTGCGCACGATGTTATTCATTAGTGCTGCACTGTGTGAGTTTTGTACTGCAAATGTTTTGCAGCAAGAGTTTAGGTGTCTGTAGTCCAAAACTAGACGATATGAATCGTCTGGCTTGGAGACAGGAAACAAAGGATTGTTCATTTGTGAGGTGCATGTGTCAATCTCACCCCCTGATATTCAAGTTGATCTAAGATCTCCCTGACTTGTTTTTTAGCTTCTTGCTTAACTGGATACTGCCTCTGTGCAGTAGGTTGATTTTTTAACTGGATTTTATGGTGAGGAGAATCCTCATCCCATCCTACATGATTTTTATATAATGCAGGAGCTTGGGCTACTGCCCATTTTCTAGCAAATGTGTATTTTTTATGAATTGGAATTTGATTTGAGAAGGCAGGCATAATCATTTCTTCGCCATGTGGGCACTCCCTGACAAACTCTGGTGGCCAGTCGTTCTCAGCTAACAGGATATCATAGCCTTTAGATAAGTTATCCCAAAAGAGGCCTCTTATTTTCCTAGTTTTGTCCCCCTCTATACGCAATGTTATTTCAAATAATTTATTGGGTTTGCTAACTCTGGTGTCTGCAGTTTCCACCTGAATGTATTCATTCGTGTCCACTGTCTCCAGAAGATTCATCAGGATCTTGCGAGCTATGGTTACCTCTGCTGCGCTGTCTAGCAGTGTCTGGGCCCACTCTCCGTTTTTCAGTTGTGTCCTCAGAATCCTCGGCATGTTTTATTTTAATACTGGCTCCTTTTTTTTTGTAAATTGCAATTTTTTACTTTGATGAGCAGGTTCCTTGTCTTTGGACTTGACGTGCTCTTCTTTGTGTTCTGACCATCCTCTTCTTTCCGATTTCTGTGAGGCATTCTGAAAAGATCGAGAGGGACGTGTATCAATATCTTGATATCTGTCAGGTTTTCTCAATTTATCCCTATCTCTAAGGTTGTATCTTTTCTCAGAGGGCTCCCAGTGGGGAGACTTGCTTCCTCGTTCTGGAGATCTATCTCTCCGTTGAGGAGACCTTCCTCTGGACTGAAACCGTTTTTCTCTGGGAGTGGTTTGTTTATTACCCTCCCAACTCTTTTTTGGAGTATTGAGATTATTTTTAATAAATGTTTTTTCAGGATTTTCAGTTAGTTGGGGTTTTAGTGGTTTCCCACCCAAACTATCTCTACCTAGTTCTTCATAGGATTTTTCTATGATTCCGGCAAGTTCAAAAGATTGTTCTGCTATATCTGTTTCTTTCAATTTCTGCAGGTATGTTGTGTCGTTAATTGTCAATTGAACTAATTCTCTATATGCCTTTGTTAATTCTTTTAGTTTAACTAAAAGTTCTTCGCTTGACATTTTTCCTATGTCGGAATGTGGTGTGTAGCTGGCTAGAACCGGCCATGTGGCTCCTGGTCTACCTAGTGGACCGAGCCTGGTGATGTGATTTTGATGTTTTAGGGCGCCATTAAACCAGAGCAGGTGCTCTTGGTATGTTAGTGGAATTTCAACGTCCTTGAACGGGGCGTATTCCTCTGGAGATTCCTCTATTTTGTAATAGTGGAAATCTTGTGTCACAGCGTTTGCTGCTGGAAAATGTATCCATGAATAGAATACCTGTGTCTGCCGATATTCATGGGCCTCTACCACAAATATGACTGTACCACCTTTTGATGATAGTCCATTTTCTAAAGGTTTAAGAGTTATTGTTCTTCTTACATTTACCGGAATGAGTATAGCATTCTGGTCTTCTTCTCGGAGACTTGTGTCTTCCGCTAGGAGTTGAGTTGCCAAAGCATCTCTTTCTTCATCACCTTCCGGCATTCTACTGACAGAAAGTTTTTTGTTGCAGAGCAAGTTTCAAGGAAACAAGATTAAGGGCCCGACGTAGGTAGGCATTTACCGGTCGGTAACGGCCGAATTCGGCCGTTACCGACCGGTAAATGCCTTTTCCAATGTAGGGGGCATGTATTTACAGAATCGGTATTTTTACTGAATCTGTATTTACCGAATCGGTAAAATTACCGAATTGGTAAATACAGACTCGGTAAAAATACAGAATCTGTAAATGCAGATGGCGCTTTAAACAGTGCCACAGGCCCCTCAGAATTCGTTATTTACCATGTAATACTATTGCATGGTAAATAACGAATTCAGGTGTACATGCACATCTGTGCATGTACACCTATGCCATGTGACACACAGACATGCCCTTAGGGCATGTCTGTGTGCCACATGGCACACAAGCCTGACATTGGGGTGCTACAGGGTGTCGAAGTGACACCCCGTTTCCCCTGCCAGGATTCAGTATTTACCGAATCGGTAATTACCGAATCGGTATTTGCCATTGATTCCTATGGGCTTCAAGGCCCATAGGAATCAATGGCAAATACTGATTCTGTATTTACCGAATCAGTAAATACCGAATCATACAGATTCGGTATTTTTAAAAAGAAAATTTACCTACATCTGCCTACTTCATATTTACCTATTCTTAAATACCGAATCGGTATGATTCGGTATTTAAGAGTAGGTAAATCGAAATTACCTACATCGGGCCCTAGGTGCACAATATTTTGGAACACTGTATCCTTCAACGTTGACTATACCAAAAACTAATACATAGGAATCTCTTCCTACTAAGTTCCGGCGGATATTAACCTTTTACCCACTCCAGACGTCTATTGGAGTTTTTACGGGAAAAAGGGATCTGTGTGAAAAGCACGACTGAGTTACTCTAGTGTCTTACGTTAGATTATCTCCTTACCAAATGTTGGGCGCCATGTAGTGTAGTTCCTATATTCCCAATAGGCTCTGCGCATTGGAATAACATAAACGATAGTTTAGACGTAGGACTGAGGTCGACTAGGTCTCTACTGAATATGTTAGACTTAATTATGAATGCCAGCTAGCTCTGAGGTCACTAGAAACTTTCTCGAATGAACAGGAAGGAGTTAACTTTCCTGATTAGACAAGAAGGGATTAGTTTCTGACAACCGCATAAACATGACAACTTTGCTCCCCCCAGAATAAGGAGTATATCTCCAGAGTCAGCTATTTCACTCAGTCAATCGTGCATACTTAGTTTCACCAGGAGTGCAGAGAAATAGAGAGACGGGCGTTTTCAATAAAAGGTGTTATTTATTGAGCAGTCCTCTTTCTCGTGCAAGAGAAGTGAATTGCCACAAATGCAATACTTATCATGAAGTAAAGTGCGTACAGTAAAAGGAGTATTATGAAATAATACTGTAAAAGCATTTATATGGTTTCTGAGCCATATGATACTTTAAAACGGATAAAATATATACATACATAAAATCATTGGCTAAACGTACTCAACTGGTGCTTCTAAGATACGCCTACCCCGGTGTACCTAACCTAAGCCTAGTACGTGGGAAGGAGTAAGTGAGCTGCAGTTTAAGTTAAGTTAGTTTTTGCCAAGAATCTGAATCAAGAATTCTCTTAAGGTTTTAATCAGCTCCGTACCTTGGTTTATAGAATGAAGGAGGTCTCGTATCTTTCTCTCTCTCAGGACTCGATCTCCCAGCAACCCGCAAGGGTGACTGGAAACACCGGAGCTGGAATTTCTCGGCAGCAGAAAAGACAGCGTCTCTCTCAGTGCGTCAAATGGGAGGGTCGGCTTCCTTCTGGACTCGCATCAGCTGGGCGTCGGGCAAGTAGATAGCCGCTCTGCTCCAAACCACCGTGTGTTTGCTTAAGGCAACGTTGGTATATTTATACCTGAAAGGTGCCGAGTTTGACGTAAGGTTGGACATAAGACGTCGCTAAGAACTTACAGTTCTTTCTAGACTCCAGGAGTTCTTGTGCAAATCAAAACAAAAGCAGGGGGATTTCCCGGGCTGCTGGAGGGTTAGTTTGTTTAAAGAACGCGTTTGCTTTCTAGGAGTCTATGGGAGTAGCCTTGCCGTATTTGGACTGCATTGGCTATGACTAAATATGGATATGATTCTTATGCCTTTATAAGGATATGTTTTGTTATAACCACACAAGGGCATGAATCAGGAATATTAAAATAGGGTCCTAGATACATTCACAACAGCCGCATGCCCCTGTCAACTGCAAAGGGTTCGGAAGGCTCCCCTAGTTTACCGCTGTGAACCTGTGCAGTGTTCTTCTCGTGCAACCTCTTGATGACATGGTGCAGATAAGGGGAAAACCCCACGTCAGCCAATACTGACCAGAGTAGATCCCTCAGAACTAGGGGTCAAAAGCTGAATTTAGGTGTACAACTGGCAGAGAGAGACTACCACTAATATCACAAAGTAGAGAGGAGGAGGACAATGTACCCATACATCCCTCCCATAAACAACTGTTATATCACAAACAAGTAGGGTGCCTAAAATGAAGATCACAGATGCATGCAGACGACCAAAGCCTAAATTACCAGGAAGGTAATCCGTTATTGCTAGGCTCAGCGAGAGTCAGATTAAAATGGGAAGGCCATCCTTAATGGAAGAGGATGTCTCACACACATAACAGTGTCATGCTTCATCATCGACATCCCCTCCCCACCCCGGTAAGATGGTGCTACCAGGGAGGACAAAACTTCCGCGAAGACTTGTTAATAGGATCGAGTTCTTACATTAAACTTACTGGTCAAGGCGGGATCCAGACAATATAAAAATTTCTCAAAGCTCCTCGGTTATCACCTTTATTCGTGAGGAATCTGGGTATGTATAAAAAACCCTCAGCTCAGCGGGTAGAAAGAAAGCAATGGCTCAAATCCGTCTGCCGATCACCAACATGTTTCTGCCCTCAATATTTAGCCTATCTGGTCTGTGGCATTCATCAGGGCTGAAGGATCTCTACAAAAATAGCCAAGTGGCTTAATTATATTCTAAATAGTAATGCATGTGCATCACCAAACCACATAACCACTCAGATGAGTCCTACTCGCATAGAGCAGGAATGAGTAGTAGAGAAAAATATCCAAAGGGGACTGGCCACTCACCCAGCAGTCGCAGGCTCTCCAGATGAAGGAAGAAAGAAACGTAGCCCAGTCCAGCCTTGTCCGGGTGCAGAAGGACCCGCTCTTGGCCTGGTCTACGGCCGGGCCATGCCCGGACATGACTAGCGCTGTGGGACGCCTCTTCCGTGTTTATGGCGCTCTGGCGTCCGTCACCAGCATGGAAGTTTAGCAAGCTGAAGGAAGTATTTTCCCCCAGCGTTCAGGTCAGGAGCAGGTCAGATAGCAAATGGGCAAAAATAGCAGTCAACTGGAGACCTGTGTTTATATATGTAGTGGATGGAGGAGTCCCTGGGACTAGAGAGTACAGAGTGTTGGTGGAAGGCGTCAGGTAGGTGGAATTTGGGGGTAGAGAGTACACAATGAGGAATGGAGTTTGATGTCTATGTTGTGATAAAAAAAAAAATATGTAGCCAAGTTACAATGCCTGGCAATTTTACACCAGCTGTTCAGAAACAGCAATGAATGTCATCATTTGTCCATGTTACTGCAAGCAGCTAAACTGTAGAGTCCAAAACAGTGTAAAATCATGTAGGTTGTGAGCATACTGTGCAAGTTAGTGGGAGCGTTTTCACTTTTGGAGAAGAGTGTTTTGAAAGTTTTACATTATGAAACCTGATTAGATAATGTCATCACTGCATATGTGTGTGTAACAGGGAGTGAAATTGTAATGTATCCTGGTTGGCACAGGGGGTGTTATCTGACTTGTATATTGATAGTACTACAAGGTCCCAGCTTGTGACTGAAAGCCGAGTATGTAGAGCGTTTTAATTACAGTACATGTGCTAATTTTATCTGTAATTTAAAAAAATGAGAAATCTTCTCTTTTGTGTTTTTTATTACTATTTATATTATGGTTTTAAAATTCAAGGTGTTTGTCCTGCTGTTGAGCCAAATAATTTTCTTATCTCCCTTTAAAAAAAATAAAACATTGTGCTTTGCTAATAATTGCGCTCTTAGTAGGCTCATGTACTGAAGTTTTCTTTATGATCCTTGACTTTTATGGCCTAGGACAGAAATAAAGCTTAAAAAGACAGTCTGCCGCAAAATGTGCAAACAGATTTACTCTTTTATGCAAAGTATGTGTTGTACTTCCTGCATTGTATTCCAATTGTAATAACATTAGTGCATTTTCTATCTCCATGATCTGGCATCCTATGACAGATCATGGAATGTTCATTGACTATTTATATGACGTCAGCTGTCATTGTCAACCACTTAACAGCTGGCGCCCTTAATTGCTTGTTTAATCTGTTCCGCTCCCTGCGGGTCCTTTTACTTTATTAAACTACATTCTTGTGACATTCACCTTGTGTTCTCTACTATGTCACACTACAATTGGCGACGAGGACGGGAGATCGTTTAAAGGACCTGCGGGTATTTTTTTGAAAATTCCTGTCGGACCAGGTTTGATTGATGAAACCTGTCATGACGTAAATGAGGTAAAGCGGACTTGCTGTATACTTCTCAGTGTGAGTTTAGCCACGCGCATGTGGTGTCGCTGGAAGCGCTTCATTAACTATTTCAATTGAAGGATTTAACGGCGTGAGTCAAGATTTGAGCGAGCGCTCATTGAACTTAACTTGAACTGCATTCGGAGTCATCGCGGCTGTGTGTGATCATTCTAAACAAGTCAAGCTTGTGTTTGAGAGTGTAATTGACGAAGCTGAAGCGAGCGCAGAGTAAACAATCGGCGTTATGTGATGAAAAGTGAACTTACTTGCTGACGCACAGTCCAGTCAGAAGCAGGCGTTCACTTGAGTTTAACAATCTCCTCAGCTATGACGCGTGAGGCATTCTGGGAGGCACTTCGTCAGTTTTGATTGGTTCTCTCAAGCAAATCGTCATATTACATGGCAGCGTGTGGCCATTTTGAAATTGCTTCTTACTAAAAACATCGGGAGTTATTGGAAACTCTTACAGAGCACTGACTTTGATGTTATTTTATTCAAGTTTGGAGTGAAATTAACTCTGGTGAAGTGATAATTCAAACAGATTATATTCTTTTCTTAATCTGAGCAATTAAATATTTTGGAACAAGTACTGTTGTGATTATTAATTTTTTGAGGATACAAATATTTTCATTGGCAATATTTACACAAGGAAACATGGCTGAGAGCAACAATATTTGTGCACCACCCCGTTTCTTAGAAGAGCCTGGCAAACCCACTATGAAGTGGAAGAAATGGAAAAGGGCTTTTGAAAACTATATAATATCCATTGATGGGAAAGCTTTTGACGCAGAGAGGAAATGTTCCTTATTGTTTGGCCTATTGGGAAAGGCTGGACAGGACGTTTTCGACAGTCTGCCTGAATTTGAAAACCCACCTGGAGTTTTTATACCCATGAATGAATATGATGAAGCCTTAAAAAGACTTGAAAAACAATTCGATGAGGAAAATAATATAATGGTGGCGAGACATAGGTTTGCTTTAAGGAAGCAACAGGAAGGGGAAACTGTTGATGAGTATACAGCTTGTCTGAGGATACTTGCTGTTGAATGTGAATATGATGAAATGACTGATATTTACATTAGAGATCAGATCGTTTTCTATTGTTTCTCAAAGAAAGTCCAGGAAAGGTTGCTGGCTTGCAAAAGACCTACGTTGCAGGAAGTTTTAGATATTGCTAGGGGTATAGAAAGGTCACTTGTATCTACAAGAGAATTATCTCATGCTGGGAATAACACTAATGTATTTTATTTACAGGACAAAAAGAAAAGTGATGGTAAGACTTTTGGAAAGAATGTGTGGGATAAGAAATTAGGAGGTAAGCATATGAGTTGTTTTAGATGTGGATCCAATGATCATCTAGCGGATTACAAAAATTGTCCCGCTATTGGAAAGAAATGCGTAAAATGCAAAAAATATGGCCATTATTCTACTTTATGTAAGTCCAAGTCATTTGGTAACAACATGAATATTAACATGGTGGGAAGTTTTGATGAGGAAATGTGTTCGAATATCATTCTTTATGTTGAAATGATAGATGGTAAAATTGTAGGTCCCATTGGGGATGTTAAAATAGGAAATGTTGAGCTCAAGTTTACTGCTGACTCAGGTGCACCTATAACAACAATTTCTGATGTTCTATATGAGGAGAAATGGAAAAATGTACCACTCACTGATTCTGATATTAACCCCAAGGCGTTTGGTGAGAAGGAGATTAACATGCTAGGTTACTTCAATGACACAGTGACTTTCAGGGGTAGGTCCATTGATACCAAAATATATGTAGCTGAAAAGGGGAGGATATTGGTAGGGTGGAGAGATCTAGCCCAGTTAGGTGTCATATTAATACCAGGAGCCAAGGATCCAGTTATTTTAAGAGATGATTGGGTTGATAATATAACTGTTGAGAGTGATTATTCTGATTTGAAAAGCATTTTGGGTAAACATGTTGATGTATTCAAAAACAGTATTGGGTGTGTCAAAGGTTTTACTCATGATATAAAATTGAAAGAGGGTGCCATGCCATGCAAACATAAGGTGAGAACTGTACCTTTGTCAATCAAAAAGGAGCTTAAAGATGTTCTAGAGAAACTGACCAAGGAAGGTGTGATTGAAGAAGCGGAAGAATCCGAATGGATTTCTGCAATTGTCGTTTCCAAGAAGAGGAAAACGGGAGACATCAGGTTGTGTGTGGACCTGAGATCTTTAAATAGGAACATTTTAGTGAATTGTCACCCACTACCTAAGATTCAGGACATCCTCCAATCGGTGTCCGGTTCCAAATTTTTTTCATTAATTGACTTAAGAGCTGCCTACCATCAGGTTTGTCTATCTGAGAAGTCTAAGGAGCTGACTACTTTTATTACACCCTACGGAGCTTTCAGGTATGTGAGGTTACCTTTTGGGTTAGCATCCTCTTCAGGAGTGTTTCAAAAACTTATGGACTTGCTGTTTGGTGGAATGAAAGGTGTTGAAGCCTTTCAGGACGATATTCTTTTGCATTCGGGAACTGAAAAGGAGCATTTGCAACTAATCGACAAGGTTTTGGGTGTCCTTAAAAAGAGAGGCATGACTGTGTCAAAAGACAAATGTAAATTCCTGACAAGTGAAATTGAATACTTGGGGCATGTGTTGTCTGCAGACGGAATTCATCCTAAGGATGACCTTGTTCAGGCCATAAGGGATGCTCCGGAACCAAGCAATAAAGATGCTCTTAAAAGTTTTCTGGGACTCAGTGAATATTATTCCAGGTTTTTGCAGAACTATTCTGAAAAAGTTGAACCACTCAGGATGCTTTTGAGAAAAAATGCTGTGTTCAAATGGTCGACTGAGCAGGAAGTAGCTTTCAAAAGAGTGAAGGAGGAAATAGCTACTGCACCTGCACTGAAACCCTATGATCCACAATTAATGAATATAGTGACTGTAGATGCTAGTAATGAAGGGATCGGTGCTGTATTTTGTCAAAGATCTGGAAATGAGGAAAATACTATTGCTTTTATTTCAAGGAGACTGAATGAAACGGAAAAAAACTATAGTACCATTGAGCGTGAGACTTTGGCATGCGTATGGGCTGTGCACAAGCTCAAAGACTATCTATGGGGTAAAAGTTTCACTCTTGTGACGGACCATAAACCTCTAGTTTATATGCTGAATGGAACGGGACGTGGCAACGGAAATGCTAGCTCAAGACTACTGAGATTGATGTCTAAATTACAGGAGTTCAATTATGTGATTGAACACATCAAAGGAGGAAAAAACTGCAGAGCTGATTGTTTGTCACGATTGCCAATTCAAAATTTAAAGGAAGAGTCAATGGATGATACCGAGTGTGTGGTAGCTCTGATAGATGCTACTATCATGTGTCAAGGATCCATATCGGAGGAGGATTGGCAGGAAAAATTAGCTAAGGACACGATTTTAACCAAGGTGCAAGAGTATGTGCGCAGTGCTTGGCCTCCCATTAGGAACTTACCTAGTGAACTAAGGAGCTACCAACAAGTGAGTGATGAGTTGACGATGGAAAGTGGTTATTTGAAAAGAGGCGAAGTCTTTGTGCCGCCTTATGAACTTCGACAAAAAATCATAAGTCTTGCTCACAATGGGCATCCTGGCGTCACTGCCACCAGAAACATTCTCAGATTGCATTACTGGTGGCCTGGGGTAGACAATGAGATAAGGAGCTATGTGGACAAGTGTGAACAGTGTTTGAAGTCTGATAAGCACTGGAGAATGGAGAAAAATGTGTTGCAGGAGGTGGTTATTCCCAATGGTCCGTGGGCTAAAGTCGCAATCGATTTTGCCGGACCTTTTCATGTACTGCCAAATGTCAGTAAGTACCTGATTGTGTTGACGGATTACTATTCCAAATGGGTTTGTTACAAATTCGTGCACACTGTCACAACTGACATTGTCATAAATTTTTTAAAGAAAATTTTTGATAGGGAAGGACAACCAAAGATTCTGGTGTCAGACAATGGTTCGCAATTAATTTCAAGTACAATGACAGATTTTCTTAAAGTGTCAGGCATTGCTCAAGAGAAAACTCCTTTGTATAGCCCCAAGAGTAATGGCTTGGTTGAGAGACTGAACAGGTTCTTTAAAGAGGGAATTCAAATGGCAATCGCCAACAAAATGGATGTGAAAGAATTCATAAGAATGAAGGTCAATACCTACAATAATACTCCGAAAGATGCCACCAAACACACTCCTTTCTTTCTGATGAGAGGGAGATCGTGTAACAATATATTGACGCCTAAGATTGGCGGATGGAGCAGTGTTGCAACTGAATCTAAAGTGATAAATGATGAGGAGTTAGGTGTGAGAGAAAACATTGAAAGAAAACAAAGGTCTACAAATGCATATGCCGACATGGTTAATAGGGCGAAGGTGAAAAGTATAAAAACTGGGGATTGGGTTTTAGTGAAAAGACCAGGTATGGTGAGTAAGGGAGAGTCCAAGTATAGTAAACCCAAGAGAGTAGACAAAGCTACTAATGGTGCAGTTTTAGTGGAAGGAGAAGGATGGCGAAGTAAAGACCATGTGGTGAAACTTAAACCAGGACAAGAGTGCATTATAATGAGAGGTGAGGAAAACCATGAAAGTAGCGTCGATGATAGTGTTCTTGAATGGGATGACATGCAAAATAATTCTATGACAGAACATATCAACGACAGTTACAGAGATTCTTCAGAGTTTATAGTAAATTCAAGAAGAACCTCTATGGATGAAGATGACTCTGTTACAATACATGGTGGCGATAACATGTGTACTGGAAATGTTGAAACTGATGTATATAGTGAGCCTGCTCATGGTTCTGTTCAGACAACTGTAGAAGAAAATTATTCTAGAGGGGGAAGAGTCATAAATCTTCCTGGAAGATTCAAAGACTATGTAATGGAGTGATTCTCAATATATAAAGGTCGTTATTCACATGGGAAAAAGGGAGATGTTGTACTTCCTGCATTGTATTCCAATTGTAATAACATTAGTGCATTTTCTATCTCCATGATCTGGCATCCTATGACAGATCATGGAATGTTCATTGACTATTTATATGACGTCAGCTGTCATTGTCAACCACTTAACAGCTGGCGCCCTTAATTGCTTGTTTAATCTGTTCCGCTCCCTGCGGGTCCTTTTACTTTATTAAACTACATTCTTGTGACATTCACCTTGTGTTCTCTACTATGTCACACTACAGTATGTTAGTGACATTACATTTTTGGGGGTTTTCGTTTCTAATTGCATCAATAACTTTTCATAGCATTTTATTGCTCAAAAGTGTGTAATTTCTGATTTTAATCGCTTTCATATGATGTCTTGCTTCGTTTTACTCGCGAAAAAGTGCCACTCAAAGAAGTATCATACATACATTTTGCAGTTTAATGTCTCTCATAACTACACTGTGACCATGGAAATGGCACAAGTGCTTCAAAAATCGGGACGCTCCTGCCTGAATCGGGTATGCTGGCATGTGTGCTCACATATTCCGTTTCAGCCAATCAAGGGTTCCAAAAAATCATAGACAGACCCTGTGATGCTCTGCGTTTTCCTTGAAGAAAAATAGCAAAAAAATATTTTGCATAGAGCTGGTATTTTCTTCCTCACCCCTACAGTAGCAACCACAGCCGATAAAACCTCAGAAATTTCAAAACCGTTTACCTTTAACAACATCGAGAACACTTCATTAATTGGTGCCTGTTCTTCGGTGGCCATCTTCTATTGGGAAGCTACCGTATTCATTGCATCGCGAGCCTAAAGAAACTGCGATTTCTCATAGAGCAGAATTTTACTCTCTGGAAGACTGAGCAATAATGTTATTGTTCAGTCTTTCTAACCGGCAAACTTTCTATACAGTTGCATTTAAATATATGCCTGCTTCTCCAACAAAACTGACAAACGGACCTGCAATTTTACAGAATACAGAATAACCCAATTGTTGATGGCCGCCACGCCGGCGTATTGGACCTCTGTCAGAGTGGTCCTTTGTTTATGCCCATGGTCAGTGCCCTGTTGGAGTTACCGGTCGAAGACGCTCTATTCGCTGCTTCCTTCTCTATTCCCGGACTTGGCTCCGGTGACGCTGGACAACAAAGATGGCGGCAGGAAGCAGCAACTATTGGGAAGGTGAGGTGGCAGCGTAGGGAAAGGGTGTCAGACGTTTGACAGACGAGGGATATTGAAGGGATACCAGGATAGAAATTGTTTGCTGAGTAGGAGTTAGTGGAGACCTACAGATAAATAAAAAGACTCTAAGGGCATGGGAGTGGGATACAATGTCTGGAAAAATGTAAACAGGAAACACACCTGCCAAACTCTTCAGTCAAAACTGCTGGTGAAGTCAGATATTTAGTGGGGAATACCATTAAAATGAATTGCGAATTAACGCTTTTAGAATTGTGATGTGGGTTTGATAAGCGTTTGACTCAATGTCTGTAGAGTATTTTTGTTTGGCAGACATCTGACTAGAAGTATGCCAAATGCGGGTTAGTTGACAGGTATGCGGGGGGGGGGGGGGTGTTAGATAATCTAGCAGATGGTGTGTTAAAAGTAGTTCCGCTCAACTCTGGGAGGAAGAGGCAGAAAGAGAAGGAGCGAATTAACCCTTGAAGATATTTGTTAAATAAGTGACGTAGGGAGTATTCCCATGAAAGTAAAATAAGTTAAGGGGACGGGGAACCATTCAGTGGTTCATCTGAAGAGTGGTTGGCGCCTCTGAGATTCCCAAGAACCCCTATGTTGTCCCATATAGTTCATCTGAAGGTCCAGCTCCTCTCCCTGCCACCTAGACTAGATAATGTTAGTTGGTCATTTGGCCTTCATGTTCACGCAACTAGCCCTCACAGACCATTCCCTCTGCCCCACCATTCTCCAGAACCCCACAGATGTCTTTGCTGGCTTTAGAGCTAATCACAAAACCCTGAAAACCTCTTTAGATTGTCCCCACATTCTCTCCACAAAAATCCACATAGCAGTCATGCGAGACCTCTCATTTGGACTTTGTGCCTTAACATACCATCAGAGCTCTTTAAATGCCCTCCTCTGTCCCCCAAAGCCACTCTTGCCTAAGCTTTGGAAGCCATCAAACTCCCTTCCACCCTGCCCATAGCTCTTCAGCAAAGAGCACCAGACGCGCTCCACTGCGTAGGGAGCCACACGACTAATCTGCAACTTCCAATGAACCTCTTTAAGCCTTTCTCATGTGAAGGAGACATGCCCCTTTGCAGCAAGCATTATTATTCAGAGTAAATAAATGTAAGCGCATGAACACATTGCACTTATTTTCTTTGTACCACTCGTTACAACAGTGTTTTGTTTAATTGCGATATTGATGCTGCTTTTGCACATCATTGCAAATAATATACCTGCAGGTCCCTGGTTCTTATCTTAGTAAGGTCGCAAAGTGGGTTCGGGTGATTCCTGCAGATATTGTTGTATTGGCTTGCAAGTCACTAGTTGTAACCAGGGGACATATTTCAGAGGGCTGTGCACCTGTTGCAGACATCTATATTGGACATACTTGTCGTAAACTTACATCCTTCCAGGTCCAAGACATTACTTTAATTTGTAGGAGTTTTCGTAGTTCTCTGATAAGTCATTGTGTTAAGTATCATGTGCCACAACCAGTTTTGCTATGTAAAGTCATAATTAGCTTTGGACGTACATCCCAGCAAATATTGTATTAAATGGCAATTCACACCCATTATGAGTTGCCGAAGCGCATTAATGAATGAGTGGAATGTTACTCCATTAGTGTGCTGTGGTTTGTTGCGTGGTGTTGTTCTTGAGGTCCACAGTTAGCCTTTATCATGATTTGTCATTAGGACTAGTTGAACTGAAAAGGAGTAAAGGATAAAGCTCCTGGATGAAGTAAGAGTTTGTTAGTGTGTTGTAGCCTATGCAGGAACTGTTTTGCATATGGCTAAAAAAGCTTAGTCCATCTTACCGCAAGAGTGAAGCTGTGCATACCATGTGTTTTATGAAGTGTGTGACTATATACCTGGACGTGCAAGCATGCTGACTGATGCCTACCTTGCAGCGATTGTTACGTATTATCAGTTGAATCACCTTAATTATGGGCCGCCCCTTTGTGGTGCATGCTTCCACTGATTGTAGCACAAACCCACATTGTCACCGAAGTAGCAGAGGAGCAACCACTATGAATAGTGCTGGTCTTAGTGTATGTTTTTGTGTTCGGTTTTGAAGTTCTAGAGGGACCACCCATGAGTGGTATTGGTCAGTGACAGCCGGTTATTGGGCTAGGCTCTCAGGAGTGTGGGATTGTCTGCTGAGCAGTGACCAACGGCCAATCCGTGTAAATGAAGATTATGCCACCAGCTGTTATATTTTCTAGTGGCAGTCAGAAAATTGGCGGAAGAGCTGCCTATGTGAATGAACATTATACGATCAGTCCCAGTATGTACTGTTTTCAATCACAGAATTGCCCTTATATGTGCCTTTGTGATTTAGGTTGGTATATCTTTTATGGCACCTCTATTGCGAGTAGCAGATGGACTCATTAAACATTAATGTCTACTCATTTTAGGCAACCATTGTGAGAAGTTGGCTGGCATATGCTGTTCACTATTCTAGTGGACACCTTGCACCAGTCCAAACAACCCTTATTGATGGTAAGTTAAAGACAACCTTTATAGAAAGCTATCCTAATGGTAGCTGTGGAGAGCAGCCTTCAGGCTAAGTCTTGGAGAAATATAAAGCAGCTTGTTTTACCAGTCTATAATCTTGTGACTGAACAAATGAAAGGAGAACCACACCAGGTATATATATATAAAATATATGTATTTATTCTAAACACATCCCTCTAGTCTCTTTATGAGGCTAGAGGCAAAAGTACATTCAGTAAACTTAATAACACACAGTAAATTAGCACAATATATATTGAGCCCTAGGGGTGTACCAAACCATATATTAAGAAAGTGGTATAAGAACCACGACTTGACTAGACATAAGGCCTAAAGCCTGTAGAAGTGGTGGGGCCACAAGGAACCACCCAATGTAGTGACACAGGGGAGACGTGCAGTGCCTAAACTCAGCCGCGGATGACCATTAACTTCTGTGGAGACTTAAGGGGTTATAGGGCCAACACCCACGGGAGCACCGGAGTACTCGAGTTTCCTCACCCAGGGAAGCCGGGTGCATAGGTTCTTTTGATGTCGGGTTTCATCATTGTTTTCAATGGCAATCTGCTACAAAGTGCTGCTGCCGTATAAGTGGAAAGTGTCCGGTGTGATCCAAGCCTGGATCGAAGCTGAGAAGAACCTGAAAGCAGAGGGGACTTAGTCTGGGTCACTTGCCAGTGACCAGGGGCACGATAGTCGAATGCCCACCAATGTCGGGTGATTTCAGGTGAAAGAGGTGAAGCTTGACTCTTCAGCCACGAGGACCAGGAGGTGTCGATGATGACCAGGTTCTGGAATCGAGCTGTCCCACGAAGGATGTCAAGTGCTGTGGTGTCGGCACCCGGATTGGACCCAACAAGCCTTGTCAACAGCAACCCACGCAGGAATCAAAGAAATGCTTTGGTGTAGACCAGCAAGGTCCGAGGGACTCACCATGCAGTGGAGAGTCAGGGCACGCCTGGAGCAACCAGGGAAGCCCAAGGAAAATCCGAGTTGCCTTCGTAGGGACCCACCAGTCGACCGACCAGGGATCGCGAAGGAGCCTCGAGCAGAAATGCAAGAAGCGTGCTCGCATAACACTCGTGGAGTGTAGGCCCACAATCTTAAGTGCAAAAGGTGTGCGGAGCTTGGGCTACAAGTAACCCAAAGCACAACGTCAAGAGGTGTCGAAGTCAATGCACTTGCAAATGTGCACGGTGTCCAGGAGTTCCGGTTCCACGTCACTCATGTGGGCTGCGGGTCTCAGCTTTGCTGGGGACTCTGGTCTGCCTCTGAGAAGTCTGTAAATCCTCTTCCTGTGCTGCAAATACTTCAGAGTCCGGCGGGAGCTTCGGAGATGCAGACCGGCGATTACTTCTTTGGTGCCTGCCAAGCAGGGGAGTCACTCCTTGACCCCAAGGGAGATTCTTCCATTCTCTAGTCTTTAGTAGAGCGTCGAAGTCCCAGGATTCAGTTTCAGAGTTTCATCCAGGTGTAATCTAAAGTCCTGTTGCCAGGGGTTCCTTACTTATACCTAAGAAAGGGGTTGGACATACTCTGGGGAACCACCTATGGGAAGGTCTGGAGAGAGGGGTGGTTACACCCATTTCCTTTGTCCATGTTCACACCAGAGCAGAGGCTGGTAGCCCCTGCAACCGGTTTGAACTGGGCTATGCACAGGAGCATCAAATGTGCCCCTAGTGCAGACTTTCAAAGCACTCATGGAATGCACCCACCCAGCCCCAATACACTACAACCAACCACCTCCCTGTGACGGAAACCTGTTGTCCAGGTCTCCCCTGCTGGAGTTTCGGTCAGCAGCAGGAGGCCAGACTCATGTCTGTGGCTGCAGCATCCATTTTGTGATGCCAGGGCTCTTTTAAACTATTACCCGTTAGGTAAGTGTGTACATGTCTTCTCCCTCTAGAAGGGTGGAATTCTACCCCCTCCGCCAGTACTGGGGGGGGGGGGGGGGTAGGATTCCAAAGTGTTTGACACCAAACACGACATGTGTCCATGCAGCTGTTCCAAAGTTAGCATTTACCACAAGGTTATAAAGCACGTACGAGTATATGGGCTGGCTGCATTACAGAACAGCCTCAGAGAATAGGCTCCAAAAGCTGCAGAGGGGCCCAGCTCATGCATGGGCACCCTCTCACACAAAACCAAAACCACAACCACAAAAACTCTGCCTTCAGTATTGATGAGGCCTGCCATAGGAGTGACTGATAGGTTTATATGTGCAGTGATTTAAGGTATTATCTGTGCAGTGATTTACGGTAGATATAGGTAACCTATATCTTAGTAAGGGGTGCAGGCACCACCCTACCCAGGCTGCAGTAGCAGTCCTGTGGTGTCATTTTGGAAGGCTTTCCAGGGGTGGCATAATACATGCCTTTCTTTCCATGACTGAGTTGCACTTTGCTCTAAGGGTCAACCTTTGGCTGCCTACAGCTGGGGGTTGTTTCCCTTTTGGTGGAACACTGGAGGGACATGGTAGGTTTGGAACCACTGGGTCCCAGGTTTGTCTTTGCCCAACAGTCTCTTTCTGAGGGTGGTCCCTATTCAATGTCAAAAGGGATCCCTTAGCGGTTTGAGGATTTTTCACCTGGTTAGGGCTACTAGACTGGGTACCCCATATCTGCTGATGGGGGGTGTTCCTCTGGACAGGGAGCCCAGTAGGGTCCACTGACCTCCCTCACCTCGGCAGCCCTGGGCTGACTGAGGGAGGATAGAGAGGGGCAGGTAACCTGCTCCAGACTGTGTACCACCTGGGAAGGGTCCACTGCCATCAGGAATGTTGCCAGGGCTGGCCAGACTACCTCTGGGGCAGTTCCTTCACTAGGGGTAGGATCAGTTCCCTGAGGAGGCTGACCCTTACCTATAGTCTGGGTGGAAGAAGACTGTTCTTTATCCCTTGTGCTCTCTTGTGGAGAGTGGGCCATTCTTTCAGGCTCCATCACTCCAAAATGTTCCTGGGGTTGGGCTGTGGCCCTCACAGCCCCACTAACTCTCAGGGATGTCCAGCATTCTCAGATTGGCTTGGTGTTCAACTTCAGCCCAGGCTAAAATTTCCTGATCATTGCCCAGTAGGCAATCTACAAGCAAGTTTGATGACACTGCCACTCTTTTTGGGCATGTGACCCCTCCCCAGCTCAGATTGACTATGGCCATGGGGTGGTCTGTTCTGACACCATCAATGTTGGTCACCTGGTATTTAAATTCCGGTAATAGCTGTTGATGGGGGACTAGTTTTGTTGTCACCATGGTGACACTAGCCCCTGTGTCCCAGAAGGCCACAGTTTTCTGACCATTGATTATTGGCTCCTGGGACCCATGGTAAAAGTGGCAAATCACATGCCACCATCCCAGACTAAGGAGGCTTGTGAGGGGGACATGTCTAAACTAGGGCCCACCTCTGTTCCCCATGAGAATGCACCTAACTTTTTGGGTGCAACACCACCGCCTGGGGGATTACTACTAGTAGTACCAGGAGGAGTGGTAGTGTTAGTTTGAGTAACATTTTCTTTATTGCCAACTCTAGGGCAACTGGGATCAGATTTCCAGTGGCCAGGCTTTTTACAAACATGGCAATATGGTTTCTTTTCAGGAGAGGAAGAAGTTTTAGACCCACCCCCAGAAGTGGATTTTTGGGGCCCTGTAAGGGACTTTTCTTTTAATATATCCCCACCTTTCTCTTGTGACTTGGTAGAATCTTTCTTCTGGTCAACACCTTGATTCTTAGGCCTAACCCTGGTTGTGACCCACTTGTCTGCCTTCTTTCCCAATTCTTGGGAAGAGGTCAGATCAGAGTCTGCCAGCTACTGGTTTAAAAGCTGGTTTTGACAATTACTAAGCATCTGCTCCCTCATAATTAGGTTATACAATCCTTTGAAATCACACACCTTACTGCCATGTACCCAACCTTCCAGAGCCTTGGTAGCACAATCTACAAAGTCAACCCAGTCCGGAGTCTGTGCCTTTTGGGTATGTTAATCCTGTATTGTTCAGTGGTTAAGCCAAACCCTTCAATCGGAGCACTCTTCAGGACTTTATAATTATCAGCATCCTCTTCTCTAACAGTGAGGAGCTTGTCTCTACCTTTGTCTGCAAAGGAGAGCCACAAGATTGCTGCCCACAGCTCCTGGGGGACCTTCTGAACTTTACAGGCCCTTTCCAGTGCAGTTATCCATTTGTGGATGTCATCCCCACTCTGGTAGGCAGGGACAATCTTGTTTAAATTCCTATGGTCATGAGATCTTTCTCTACCACTAGGGAAGTTGCTGCCACCATGGGACTCTAGTCCCATCTTTTTTCTAGCTCTTTCAAGCTATAGGGACTCCATTTCTAAGGCTACCTGCTGTCTTTTAATCCTCAGCTGGGCTTCCTCAAACTTGAGCTGCCTTTCTCCCTTCTCCTGGGAGGATTCCCTCCTATGAGAAGACAGAGGTCCCTATAGATACACCACAATGGGCAGACTCCGCAGAAGGAGATCTGGGCCTTCTAGGTGTACCTCCCAACTCTTCCTGGGGGTAGAAAGATAGGGCCACCTTGGCCTTCCTCCTCCTCTCCAGTAGGAGCTGCATGGTCGAGGTCAAGGTAATTGTCACCTTCCTGGTCAGCATCAGAGTCTGAGTCCTGGTGGTTTGTACCACTGGGCTCTGCCTGCTCTGCTGCCACATCCCCACTGCCTGACCCTTCAGGCTCTGAAGCCTTTCTAAGGTCATCGATAAGCCAGCGATAAAAAAGCTTTGTATTCTGCTGCTGTAAAACTCTACCATCGAGCAGTGTGCAGAACCCGTGCGGCATATTATGCCCTACAATTTCGTACCAGTACTAACCCCTCCAAAACTATTTTTAAAGCCCTGAAAGATCTTATTACCAAAAAAGTGATCGCTACTCACCAGGGTTCTATCGCTCATTGTGAAACTCTGGCGGCCTTCTTTTTGGAAAAGGTCCATGCCATCTATAGAGCTTTTCCTACGGCTGCTCCCTCTGTTGGCAGTCCCCTTAAGCCCCTTACCTTGGATGTGTTACATTCCTTCCCGAGATTAACATCGGTGAGTTTTGGTAAGTTGGCCCAACAGGTCAAGTCAGGATCCCCGGCTGATCCTCTTCGGCCGGCTTTGTTTAGAGACCTTTTATCCAATGGCCTCTCTCCGGTTTGCTCCTTGATCAATACCTCTTTAGCATCTGGTGTGGTCCCAGTGAAGTGGAAACAGGCGGTAGTTGTGCCCATCCTTAAGAAACCTACTTTGGATGCTGATAAACCGGAGAATTACCGCCCAATCTCCCTTCTCCCGTGGCCTGCCAAAGTTGCGGAGGCGCATGTCAACTCTGTCCTCTCTGATCATCTTCTACAAGCTAACATCTTGGACAGGACGCAGAATGGTTTTCGTGCAGGGCATAGCACGGAGACGGCTCTACTTTATATGGTGGAGCATTTGCGCTCCGTGCTCGACGCGGGTCAAACGGCGGCGCTGGTGCTATTAGATCTGAGCGCCGCCTTTGACACCGTGGCCCACCTGATCCTTCTGCAGCGCCTGGAGGAAGCGGGCGTCACCGGTCTTGCGCTCCAGTGGTTCCGATCATTTCTTGCCAACCGTTCTTTCTGCGTGGCCGTCCCGCCCCATCCGTCCAAATTCCATCCTCTGGAACTGGGGGTTCCCCAGGGCTCCTCGCTGAGTCCCACATTATTCAACCTATATGTGAGACCGCTGGCTGAGGTTGTCAGGCATTGGGGCATGACCATGGTGTCCTATGCCGATGACACCCAGCTAGCGGTTACTATCAGCGGGGATGCCGATGTGGATGCCCCCAGATTCCAGAACGGACTTCGGGCTGTCGCCAGCTGGATGACTTCCAACTGTCTCCAGCTGAACGCAAGTAAGACGGAGGTTATGATCTTTGGCAAGCATACGGAACTCTGGGGTGACAGGTGGTGGCCATCGGACTTGGGCTCTACACCTATTCCGGTTGTCGAGCTAAAAAATCTTGGGGTGTGGCTCGATCCATCTCTTTCTTTCGAATGCCATACTAAGCGCACGGCGGCCTGTTGCTTTGGCCTCTTGCGGGGATTACGACCCGTACTAAAAATTTTTGATGCGAACACCAGGCAGCTCGTTGTCCAGGCAACTGTGATGTCACGGCTCGATTATGCCAACGCCGTATTACTGGGCCTAAACCAGGCTGAACTCACCCGCCTGCAGCGTGTACAGAACGCTGCAGCGAGAGCTGTCGTGGGCTTGCCTAGGTTTTGCTCTACAACCAACACTCTGCGCACGTTGCACTGGCTTCCGATCGCCCGAAGGATCCAGTTTAAGGTCCTTTGTGTTGCTTATAAGATCATCAAGGGATCACCTGCCTTGATTATTTCCAACCTTTTGTCCCGCTATATTCCAGGCCGTGTTCTGAGATCCTCTGACCTGGAACTTGCGGTTGTTCCCCGGTTTAAGCGCTGCCGGGCCGGCGGCCGCTCCTTTCAAGTACGTGCCGCCGTGTTGTGGAATTCCCTTCCCTTTGAGATTCGTGCCCTTGGGGATCTGATCTCCTTTCGGCAGGCTGTAAAAACTTTTTTGTTTCCTTAGTTTCCATGGTCTTCCCTTTCGTTCTGTTGTGTTGTGTTGCTACCTTGGCGGGCGCCAGGACGCTCCTTCGCTGGAGCATCTGTGCGCCTAATAAATAAGTTTAACATAACATAACATAACATCTAACAATAGTACCTCCTTGAGGCGTTGGGTGTTGGCACTTTTGCCTGTCTTCAATTTCCTCATAGTACACAATGCCCTCAATTCTAAGTATTGGGAATGCGTCATACTTGGATGCCTGTAACATACTGACATCTGGCAGGGACCCACTGGTTCCTTCTTCATTGCCTGTCGACCGAGTGTGATCAAAGAAAGTCCAAGGCCCACAAAAGGCGTTCTTGCACCTTTCGCAGTCAAAGTAAAAAAAAAAAAAAAAAAAAGCTGCGAGACTTGCTGCGTGGTGGGGAGGAGGGAAGGGGGGCAAGTTGGAGCCCAGCACAGCAGCTCATTACTGTAGCTGAAGAGGCTTTTGCCGGTGAAGACGTGAGAGGAGCATCAAATGGGCAGGCTGTTTAAGGCAGATGGCGTCTGCGCACGTTCACGTGCACATGAACGCAAGCTTTAGGCCACATGAACGCAAGCATTAGGCCACATGAACTCAAGCTTTAGGCCAGTGGGTTGCACTTTGAAAAGCCCCTTTATTATAAGTCGAGCAACAACGCATGCGCTGTTCTAGCTCGACCTAAAAATCAGGGTTGTCTGTTTTCCAGGCATAGACGTTCATAATACCTACTTTAGTGCCCCTGAGTATACCCGTGAGGATAACATACCTGCCTTGCGGATCGGTGTGTCTCATCTCAATGAAATTGAGTACTTTGCGTATGATGGTCGTCACCCCCCGTGCATATGATGAATAGGTTGCAGACACTGCGTGCTCAGCCCATCTGTAGCCTAGTTTGTCGGCCTTGTATGGGAGTAGGTGCGTTTCCTGAAGCAAGGCTACGTTAATCGAGTGCCTATCCAGATATGCAAAAACCTGTCTAATTTTCTCGGGACTATTTAGACCTCGGACATTCCAGGTTACGAATCTTAGGGGTGTAGCAGTAGATATGCTATGTGATACTTGCTCCTCTAGTGGAAGCCAAACGAAAGACGCCCTGTATTAACGCCCAGAACAAACAAGTGAAATTGAAATCCCACTTGACTGCCTGACAAATGTAAGTTTTTTTGATCAGGGAATAACAAATACTCGCATAGTAGTGCTGGTTGTGGACTGCTTCCTAAAACCATATCCCTCTTGTTTCTCCAGTGAAAGCCACGCTGAAGATATAATCTTCCTCCTGCATTGATGGACTGACTCCAGCTTTAAGTATAAGCCTACATGTGAGTTAGAGATCCTTAGAACATTTTTATGTTCTAGTGAAGCTGACTTCTGCCAGTTATTGACTCTTGACATCATTCTTGCTCCTCTCTAGCTGGCCCTGACCACTAGCAACAGACCACACAGAAGTTGGTCTTTTTTTTTTTATTTATTATTATTTTTTTTTTATAAAGGCGTTTATTAAGTTCTTTCAGCTATACACAGCGTCATGCCCACAACCCTGAGGCTGGCCGCTATTTACCATACATATACATCACAGTTTTAACGCAAAGTTGAAGACCATCCTCGGGTAATTGTAAATCGTGCGCACCTTAGCCCAGTACAGTCGTATAGCAATGTCCACAGACCCAGGCCGTCTTATTTTATATGTTATAACCATAACTCGTCTCAATCAAAATCAGAACAAATCAGTCATTATAAATATTCCATAGGGTTACGTGTTGCACGCATGTGTGATACTTGTCATGAGTACATCCATCTTAATATGTAAACATTTCCTATCTCTATCTACACCACGCATCTTGTTCGGCATAAGTTGCATCTTACTGCGGATAACCTGACACACCTAGTCACTGTAGCATCATATCCCCCCCTGGTGCATTCCATGTCACGTAATTAATACCTTGTTTCACTGTATTACTCATTAGCATGCTTATTCTAAATACATTCCCCTCTGTGTTCTAAATTATGGAATAAGGCCGTATCAACTCAGAGTCATTTTCACCCCCTCCCTACAGGTCTTCATCGGGTTCCAGCATATCCTCCGGGGGCTCACATAAGTTCCCCCGGTATTCGTTCCATTTAGTCCATATTCTTGACCATTTCTTGGGACACCCTCTACGCATATACACAGCCTTTTCTGCCACCATAGTTGAGTCCATGTCGTTACACCACCGTGTACTTGAGGGCTTCATACCCGATCCCCATCTCTTAGCAATGTTACGTTTTGCAATGGCCAGACCCAGCGTCGCCCAAGTCTGCAATCCCTTGTTCATATCGGTTGGCGACCAAATATTCAGTATACAACACTTAGGTTCGTTCTGTAATTCAACCCCTGTTGCCTCCGAAATTTCAAATAAAACCTCTTCCCAATAGGATTGTATTTTGGGGCAGTCCCATAGTATGTGAAAGAAAGTCCCCGGGGACCCACATCCTCTCAGGCACATAGGTTCCGGGGTGTGCCCTAGCTTGTGCAGTAGTGTACGTGAAAAGTATACTCTATGTAGTATTTTTAATTGTACCAGTTTCAGTCGTGAAGGTATGGTGGTCTCTCTTGGTGATGCCAGTGCATGTAACCAGTCCTCATCTGCTATATCACCCAGGTCTACCTCCCATCGACTGCGTAAGACTACCGTGGGATCAGGGAGATTGTTAATGAGTTTGCGATACGTGAGGGATATCGCTTTCCTATCTAAGTGGTCAGTGAGGAGTCTACTCTCCAGGGGTGAGGATTCAGCAAGAGTCGTACCCGATGGGATGGCCCCCTGCAAGGCATGCTTAATTTGTGCATAACGATAACGTTCATTGTCTCCCATTCCATACTTCTCCTGTAGGGCTGGAAATGTAATAATCTCCCCCTTTATCCATAGGTCCCCAATTGCAGAGATGCCTATTAGATCCCACTGCCTGAAACCTTTCGAATTCGCCAACGTGCCAAGTTTGCGTGTATCCCAGAGCGGTGTGGCAAGTGTAAGAATCCCTTCCCACCGTTGCGCCCTCTGTGCAGTGTGCCATATCTTGACGGTATGAGCCGTAGGGCCCGTGAGTGCGTGCCGAGGTTTGTTATACAGCGCCCTCATAAGTTTGTCTGGGGGGAGGACGGTCCTGTCAAGGGTGTAGGCCGGATCTTGTTGCGGTGCATGTAACCATTGATTCACCACCATAAGTTGTGAGGCCCAGTAGTATAATTTGACGTTTGGCAAGGCTATCCCCCCATCGTACCAACTACGTGTCAATTTAGCAAGCGCTATACGGGCTGGCTTACCATCCCACAAGAGCGCTGAGACCTCCGCATCAATCGATTTTAGGTATTTAAGAGGGACCGGAAATGGGGTATTTTGTAATGCGTAAAGGAATCTAGGAAGCGAGAGCATTTTGAAGAGCGCTGCTCTGCCCAGTAAAGTCAAAGGAAGGGAACGCCAGTGCTTCACATCCGACTTCAGCCTACGTAGAGGTTTCAGTAGGTTTTCTTCCATAAAAACCGAGTCCTGTGGGGTGACGTATATCCCTAGATATTTAAACCCTCTGGTAACCGTTTGCAGGGTGCAGTCATGGGGTAGCACGGGCGTTGAACCGCGCAAGACATATAGGAGCGATTTGGACCAGTTAATTGTATACCCCGACACTTCTCCATAGATCTTAAGTATGACCATTAACGTTGCTAGGGAAGGGGTAGGAGACATTAAATACAGCAGCACGTCATCGGCGTAAAGGGAGATGCGGTCCTCCCAGCCTGCTCCCCACGAGATGCCTCGGATCTGAGGATCCATACGGATTTTCACCGCCAGTGGCTCAAGTATAAGGGCAAATAACAGTGGGGACAGCGGGCATCCCTGCCGGGTGCCTCGACCTAATGTGATCGTGCGTGATGTGTGCCCATTCGCAATGATCTGCACCAGGGGCGCTGTATAAAGGAGTCTAACCCAGCCACAGAACTTAGGGCCGAAGCCCATTTTCTTGAGTACCGCAAAGAGGAAAGGCCACTCCACCAGATCGAACGCCATGGTCGCGTCCAATGAGAGAATTGCGGCATCTTCCCGGAGTGAAGGGATGCGATGTAGTATACCGTTAAGTCGCCTCAAATTAAGGGAGGTGTTTCGCCCAGGCATGAAGCCCGATTGGTCTGGGTGTACCAGTGTTGTAAGGTGGGGTTGTAAACGTAGTGCCAGGAGTTTCGCTAAGACTTTAGTATCTGCATTCATTAGTGAGATCGGCCGGTACGAGGACGGCTGGTCAGGTGGTTTACCTGGTTTGTGTATAGCGACAATAGTGGCTAACCGCTGATCCGGTGAGAGAGAGCTCCGGTCCAAGCAGTCATTATACATGGGGAGCATATGTTAGGTAAGTTGTTGAGACATTGTCTTATATAGTTCGACCGGTAGGCCGTTGGGTCCCATTGCCTTCCCAGTGTTTAGGGCTGCTAGGGCCACCCCCAATTCCTCCCCCGTTAGGTCGTCCTCTAGTGTCTGTGCATCCTCCTGCGAGAGTGTGGCGAGGGGTATGTCATGTAGGAATTGTGTGCATTCATCTTCTGTCACTTCATTATGAGCTGTATATACCGCTTCATAGTAAGAAGCCAGTTCCTCTACCATTTGAGGGGGAGAGGTTGTGCGTGTACCGTCAGAGTGTTAAAGTCGCTATCCATCTACTCGCCCTTTCCTTCCTCTCAAGCCATGCAAGCATTTTCCCAGTCTTATCTCCTAATTCATAGACCCTATGTACTGTGCCAGTTAACCTAGTTTTTGTCATGTTTTCCGCATATGCCCTGAATTCTTGAGATGCCAATGTAAGTGCATGTGCCGTGTCTTCCGTGGGGTTCGAGGCGTGTGTTAACTCCGCGGTCTGGACCGCTGTTTCGAGCGATTCCATGGTCGCCCTTTGTGCCTTTTTATGCCTAGTAATAGTGGATATGGCTTGTCCCCTGATCACTGTTTTGTAGGCCTCCCATAGGACCGAAGGGGAGTCGACCGAGCCCAAATTCTCTTCGAAGTAATTCGCGGTCGCTGTTTTCAGCGCTTTAGCAATGGCATGATTCTTTAGATACCCAGGATAGACCGGATAAATCCTTTGTCGTCTGGTGGGGTGTACTGTGTAGGTGAGTAGCACAGGGGAGTGGTCTGATATGCCCCGCGGTAGGTGTTCTATGGATACAATCTTCTCTGGGGGAACGGATAGTGTCAGCAAATAGTCTATCCGGGATAGACTGCGATGGACTCCCGAAAGAAATGTGTAGTGTCGATCCTGTGGATGTTTGAGTCTCCACATATCTACCAGTCCCAACGCATCCATGAATTCTCTGAACAGGTGGTCTGATCTTGTAGCCTCTCGAGGGGGCTGTCGATCCACGGCTGCGTCTAATACCGCGTTGAAGTCGCCACCAATTATTAATTCCCCTTCCGGGAATTCAAGCAGTAATTTACCCAGATCTCGGAAGGCCTCTTGATGCAACGCTGGGGGGATGTATACTGTCAGTATATTGTAGGGCCGTCCCTCCCATTGGCAACTGATCGCCGCAAACCGTCCCTGGTCGTCAGTCCATGTGTGTTTGATAAGTAGGGGGGCACTTTTTGATACCAGGATACCCACCCCACGGGAACCAGAGGAGAAGTCTGCGTGCGTGACCATATTGAATCCCCAACGGTTAAGGGCCCTACAGGTTGTTCCCACCAGATGTGTCTCCTGGAGCAATACTATTGTCGGTGCCTTTCGTTTGAGAAATTGGAGGACCAAACCCCGTTTAATTTTGTGGCCCAGCCCATTCACATTCCACGAGATGATAGTAAGAGGGATAGAAACCAGTGACTGTGAGCGGGGGTGAGGTGTCGACAAGTCTTGGTCAGCCATGTCTGCAGGTGTTCCGGCGTGTCAGTGTCCCGGCGTGTCAGTGTCCCAGCATATAGTATTCGGACCGGGGTCCGACAACTTCGAGTATGGGAAGCCTTGTCCTCGTTTATGTAGAGTGTGTGGTATAGGTAACATAGAGAGTATCTTGCGCTCGGGTGTATAGCTAACCCCCATAGGAACCTAAGACTATTACAGTATCGGGACCTATCCAATGAGTAATCATGTCTGACTAGGTGCCGGGGCGTTAGTGTATCCAGAAATGTAATTCGGACCAGGGTCCAACACCATCTACCATATTGAGTATTTCCCGGGGTGTTTACAAAACTGTCCCCCGGTTGAGTGAAGTGTTCCATAGGTGATGATAGGCTGACTAGGAAGCTTCTACTATGCTGGTGTAGGAGACCCAGCAGTATGTATAGGCACCAGAAAAAGTGCCCCCTGCTCGTGCGTACATTGAACCCAAGGAAAAACATGAGACTTAAATGATAACAATAGAACTTGGTAAACAAACCCCCCTTTCCGCCCCCCCTCCCTGCCTCCCTGCTGTACGGACATAGAACCGCCCGCTCCCCCAACTTAGCAGAGGGCCTACTCCCATTCCCCCCCAATGTACTTGCTTGCGGGGTAAGTGGTTCCGTGGTATTAGTGACCCCATCGGTCACAGTCTGCTCTTCCCATTCCAAGTCCAGCGGCTATCTTTTCACCTTTCGTGGCCACCTGTGGATCTAACTATGTCATTCAAGGACTCACGATTCAAGTCATTGTTCGTCTGCTTCCGATCCCCCCTCCAGTTCTTTGTCTTGGTTTTCCCTGGCCGGTGCTGGTGAAGCTTCAGGACACTGGTTCCGTTGGTTTCTCTGGCCTCTGTCCGTGCGTTTAGGCTCTCCCACCCGTCGCCAACCGTCCAGCCATTCCCACGCCGCCTCCGGGGTATCAAAGAACCAAGATTTATGATTATCCACGACCCTCAGTTTCGCCGGGAACAGCATCGAGTAAGGCTGGTCCTTTGCTCGCAAGGCCTTTTTCACATCCATGAAGGTTTTGCGGCGTCGGGCCACCTCGGCCGTATAATCGGGAAAAAAGGCCAGCGTCGAGTTTTGTATTTTGATGGGCGGGGCATTCCGAGCTGTTTGAAGTATGACATCCCTGTCCCGGAAATTAAATAGTCTGGCCAACACAGGTCTTGGCGATGCACCCGGTTTTGGTACTCCACCTGGGACCCGGTGTGCTCTCTCCACGGAGAAGAAATGCGATAGACCTTTTGGTTGCAGTTTGGTCTTTATGAGGTCTTCTATGTAAAGGTCCATCGCCCGCTTGCCTTCCGACTCTGGTAGTCCCAGGATTCGGACGTTGTTGCGTCTAGCCCGCCCTTCCTGATCGTCCAGCTTGTCCAGAAGTTGGTCTTTTTGATTCATGATTCTCGGAGCCGGCTGGCCCGATACACCATGGTAAATAACATTCCTTTATTAGTGCATAATTAATTTTAAACTCACCTCTCAATGTGAATTCATTAATATTCTCCTTCACTTTTTAGAATTATCTGGCCCCGTCACTACCTTCCTTGTCCTGATGAAGACCCCGCCTAAGGGCTCAAGTAAACCTCCCACATAGGGGTCGAAACGTCGACGGCTTTACCTGTTTTGTCATCCGGCATTATCCATGATTTAAATATGTACATATGACCGTAGAATGACTTTTGTATTAGTTGTATTGTAATTTTGGCGTGAATAAGTTACAGCCTTCTCTATATTAATTATGAATGTTTTGTCTTTGAATATGAAATTGTGTTCTTTTTTATGAATCACTTTTACTCCTTTTTCATCCCTCACTTTATCTTTTCTCCCTTTTCCTTGTATTCGGGGCTTTGTTAATTTTTATACCGCATATGTGAATTAATTCAGTAGCATAGTGTGATTGATTGACAGTTTTTGCTCTATTAAACATGATGAACTTTCTAAGTATAAAGGTTTCAAATCAATAATTGCGTACCCCTCCTAGATACGCCTTTCCTCTGGGACCCCTATATATGTATTACTTAGCACCCAGGTCCCAGTGACGCTTTGGGTAAAACCCCTCTCTGGTAACATAGACCTGACCCTGCATAGATATTCTATTACTGAACCCTGCCCTGGAATCTCTAAGGAATAGGGGAAACTGACGCTTTGACTGAATTTTATCAAGTGACTGTTGGGGCTCGTGCGGAGTCAAGAGTACCGCCCCCTTTGTCCCTCGGTAGGAAGAGCAGATTACCTACGCTGAGAAGCCCAGGGAGGGTAAAGAAGGAACGGTGAGAACTTGTCACCCTCCCCCGTTTCCTTTACGATCCCGCACCTGACAAGGACTGTCCTCTCACCTGCGCCGAGGAGCGCTGTCCCGAAGCCACTTCTCCCTCCTTCTAGGGACGAGCTTGCTAGGGACCCGTTGAGCTGTAAGGACCGCCTGTTCCGCGACATCGGGGCTAGAGGTGCCCGGGTGGGGGTTAGGTCTCCCTTCCAGATAGGGGGGGCTGTGATAAAGACGCCGCCCGTGCTGCTGCTGGTCGCTGAGGTGGCTAGTGAGGAGGCGGCAGCACAGACCCGAGGCGTCAGCTTCCCGCGCAGGCCCAGCGGAGGTCTTGTCAGCGTACCAGAGGGGCGGCGCTGCGACACAACTACTTCCCTCCCGCGCAGGCCCAGTAAAGCGCGGCTCCTTGGTGAGTGATCAGGCTGAGGAGGAGTCAGCTGAATCGCGAAGCGGAAGCGTCTCCCCTCCCGCGCAGGCCCAGAGAGTGAGTCGGCCTGGCAGGAGAGGGAGCAGACGCTAAAGGAGGAGACTGCCGGTAGTGAGGTAACGTCTCCAGCTGCTCGTGTCGGCTGGGTCTGGACTAACAACTACACTGCTACAAGTAAGCAGGGATCTGGGGGCTGGTGCAGGACATCAAAACGGAGGCATCGCTACAGGGCTTAGTGGATGAACTACTTTCCCGAGACCTCAAGGAAGCTGTCATATAGGCCAGGGGAGCCTGTATTGATAAGACTGTCACTCTGGAACTAGAGAGCCGCCATTCATAGCACTGCTGCTGGCTCATTACTAGAGTAAACCTGAAGCCAGAACATTACGGGTGACCAAATCGAATGCATGATCCTGATGGAATATAATGCCTATTCTTAACTCACTAGGGGTGAACAGTCTTGTTACCTGTCAATGCATAATCTGACCTTATTATAAGGGATAAGTCAAATGTTCTCCAGGATATACTATTGCGCAATCTTGCTTCTTTGAATTGATGTGGGTGTTTTCCTACTGATAAATTGTATTTAAAACCACAAAAGTACTGGCTGAAATTTAGAGCAATAGGTGGGTTCACTGAACTCATTTCCCAATAGAGAACAAGGATCTAGAACTAAATGCAATGATGAATTCATATTGATACCGGTAATCAAATGTGGAAGTGCTTGCTGTGCCTAAACAATACATGTCTGATTGAATAAGAACACTTTAAGAATTTTGATAAAGCATTCCATAATTTTTCTAAAGTGAAGGTGTGGTGTCTTCTTTTAGTGGATGGGCGCTGGGTTACTGTGATAAGTGTGATGCAAGCATAGCACAATTGCCTTTGAGATAGGTCTTTTCACTCTGTGCCAGGCTACCCTATGTGGACTGGTAACTCCAGGTTCAACAGTGTCCCTGCCGAGTGCCGTGGATAATAGTGTCTCAACATATTTCTGCATGTTTCCTGTCTGTGTCGTTTCCGCGACCCCCATAATACGCAGGTTGCAGCGTCGTGATCTGGCTTCCAAATCTTCAGTTTTTGCCAGAAGGGTTTGCAGGGCTTTGTCCACTTTTTTGTGTTTTAGGTCCAGTTGATGATGAGAGGCCTCCACGTCGGATATTCAGCGTTCTGCCATATCTATCCGTTCTGTATGTTTATCCACCCGTTCCGACATGTGGTCCACTCGATATGTTAGAGAGTCTATCTTCCCGTCGATATTGGAGAGGGTAGATTGTATCGCTGTGAACATTGCCTACACGTCTCCTGCCGGCACTGCGTCTGTTGCAGTCGTATTTACTTGGCTCCAGTCGGGTGGTTCGGCGGACATCTCTGGGACCTTTCGCTGTTGCTCAAACTGCAGTTTGGGTTGATTTCTATCTGGTTTCCCCATCTCTTTCGTCTGGGTGGTACCTTAGTGGAGCGTAATATTCGCACCGCAGGTGCGACAAATTAAAGATATTTTGGTGAGGAGCTCGTGCCTATGATCCAGCGCTGGCCACAATTTCGATTAAAATGATGTGGATATATTGTTCCACATGGAGATTGAGCAGTTCTTATCTGATGGGACGCCGGGTATTGTGTGGCTTGTCTCCAGCAGATCAGTGGTGCAATCAGTAGATTGTGGCTCAGTTAACGGACAGCGAAGATATCAGTCCCCAACCTCTTAGCCCGCATAGGAGCCCTTCAGGGTCAGAAGAGTGCTCGTGGATTATTAACAGGGGGGCTACAACCTTTAGCCTCCTCTGTGTCAGAAGTAGCCACTTAATAATTCACCAGGATCGCCTATACCTTATCAGAGCAGCAGGCGATATTGCGACATTACAAAGGCACACACTCACATGGTGTATTCCCTGCCACCCGCAGTAAGGAAGTCTGAACCACAGGCACTCCGCCGGCCTCTCCACACTCCCCCCGCCCCCCCTTCCCCCACCCTGTCGCGCTCAGCTCGGGGCAGAGGAGGCAGCAGACCACGAGCGCCTCAGATATCGCTGCGCCTCCATTCACCTCATTAGCGTGGACTCTGTCCGGCGACAGGGAGCTGCATCCCTACGGGAGCCTCCGTCCAATATGGTCCGCCTCAGTCGCCGCCTCGCACAGCTGCAGACTATGTCCTCGCGGCAGTATCAGTCAGCTTTGGGACATGAAGGGATAGGATTCTTGGCTGCGCTCCGGATCTTGCAGCCCGTACCGCTCTCCGGTCTCTGCAGCTCCGGCACCGCCCTCGGGCCTACCTCACACTGTCAGAGCCTCGGGCTTGCATGCGGATTACGTGGCGACGTACGCCATGTTAGGTCTCCAGTCGTCGCTCCGCAATGCTCACCGCTCTGGATTACAGCGTGTCGGAGGTATATATTTCAACAAGGAAACACCTTGTTTTGTAGCTGGCGCTCTCCTCTTTGTAAACGCTTGCTTCTCTGCAAGCAATCGTCAATTAGACACTCAGGATATATGTAGGATTGTGGCTTGATCGGGAGAGCTCGCCTACCGCGCGGCCATTTCCCAACGCGGATAGCTCCGCCCCCCCATTGCCAATGCTTGTTGGGTCCAATCCGGGCGCCAACACCGCAGCACTTGACATTCTTCGTGGGAGAGCTCGATTCCAGATCCTGGTCATCATCAATGCCTCATGGTCCTTGTGGCTGAAGAGTCAAGCTTCACCTGTTTCACCTGAAATCACCCGACATCAGTGGGCATTCGACTATCGTGCCCCTGGTCACTGGCAAGTGACACAGACTCTGTCCCCTCTGCTTACAGGTTCTTCTCATCTTTGATCCAGGCTTGGATCACACGGACACTTTCCACTTAGACGGCAGCAGCACTTTGCAGCAGATAGCCATTGAAAACGACGACGAAACCCGACACCATAAGACACCTATGCACCCGGCTTCCCTGGGTGAGGTAACTCGACTATTCCTGTGCTCCCGTAGGTGTTGGCCCAAGAACCCTTTAAGTCTCAAGGGGTTTGTTCAAAGTCCTGTCCTAAGTGTCCTTAATCTTTAAATTTCCAACCGCAACTTTCCCCACAGAAGTTAATAGTGGTCCGCGGCTGGGTTTAGACACTGCACGCGTCACACCTGTGTCACTACCTTGGGTGGTTCCTTGTGGCCCCAGCACTTCTACAGGCTCTAGGCCTTGTGTCCAGTCAAGTTGTGGTTCTTATACCACTTTCTTAATATATGGTTTGGTACGCCCCTAGGGCTTAACATATATTGTGCTAACTTACTGTGTGTTAGTTTACTGAATGTACTTTTGCCTCTAGCCTCATAAAGAGACTAGAGCAGGGCTCGAAAAATCCCAAAAATGGTACTAGTCCTGCAGGACTAGTACCTTAAAAAATGTCCTCGACCTAACTGCAACCTACTTGACCTCCGTCTCTGAAAGCGAGCAAATGTGACAAGATAACAAGATTTAAAGGCATCTTTATTGCTCATTAACCTTGTGAGCAATAAAAATGCCTTTAAATCTTATCTTGTCACATTTGTTCCGTTTTCACAGACAGAGGACAAAAGTTGGTTTGCGACCTTATATATATATATATATATTACCTACTGGCGGTCGCCAGTAGGTATATATAGTTAGGATTTTTTCTCTATGGGCTTTTTGAAAATTCTATGTCTAATAACTTTGGCGTTTGTGGACGGAATTGGCTGAAATTTTCCGGAAAATGGCACATTTTGTTTCTGAGCAGCCCTTGAAAATTTGGGGGGGGTTCGTCAAGGGGGGGCCGAGAAAAAAGGGGGGTCCCAAAACGTGTTTTTAACATTGAGTTTTCCATAGGGCGGTTGGCCTCACTTTTAGCCCGAACGGCTGAATGGATTTGCACGAAACTTGGCAAAATTGTAGGGACTGGTAGCCCGATGTGCCTTTTGTAGGTCTCAATATATATGCTCCAGTGGATTTTGAGAAATTAACGTTTAAAAAAAGATATATATCTGTAACAGCGGACCAGGCAGCGCTCCGGTTCGCGTACTTTACGCGCAACGGAGCTTTGTGAAGCGAAGCTGATTGGTTCTCCGGCGTCTGTCAACATTCCAAAAAGTCCGTAGCGGCCGCCATCTTGTCTCTCGGTAGGATCGAGAGACAAGAGGAGGTCAAAACAAAGGGGGAAATAACTATAAGGGGGCATAGTAGATCCTCGCTGACCCCCTAGGTTTGATGTGGAGGTTTTAAAAGGGCCCCGCGGGGCAAAAAAAAATAATAATAATAATAATCGAACGGCTGAATGGATTTGCACGAAACTTGGCAAAATATTAGGGACTGGTAGCCCGATGTGCCTTTGCTAGGTCTCAATATATGTGCTCCAGTGGATTTTGAGAAATTAACGTTCAAAAAAAGATATATATCTGTAACAGCGCTCCGCTTCGCGTAACGGAGGTTTGCGAAGCTGATTGGTCATTCTGTCACTGGGCTATAGTTGGGCTACATCTGGCTGATATTTGGGCTACATTTGTTTTTTTGTGTGTCTGGCGGCCATCTTTGGGCTACATTGGGCTACATTGGGCTTCATTGGGCTACATTGGGCTACATTTGAGCTCCAACATATATATAGGCCAATGTAGCCCAATATATATTTTTCAAAGTTAATTTTCGTAAAAAGCACTGGAGCATATATCTTGAGACATAGCAAAGGCACATCGGGCTACCAGTCCCTACAATTTTGCCAAGTTTCGTGGAAATCCATTCAGCCGTTCGAGCTAAAAGTGAGTCCAACCGCCCTATGGAAATGAAGGAAATGAATGGGTAATTTGTAATTAGCAAATAGCTAATCGCAAACTAGGAATGGTAAAGAATCGCTATTTATTCCTTAAAGTTCGCTATTTAGGAAATGCAAAAAACTTTGATGATACATATGGCGGTTCATCTCTAACAAGATAAGAAGCATAGGGATACATTTATGATGACTGGCGCATCACCAGGGATGTGTTAGTCATTCTGTGCCGCTGTTCCGTCACCTATGGTGTGCTGCATTTACAATGCGGCGCATCATGGGGCAAAAACAGCACAGATGCGTGATGTATCTGTGCCGTAAAGGTGGCGCATTGCTGGAGTTGTATCGCAAGTGTGATGAAGCTCCAGCAAGGGTCGGGGGTGCCCCTGTCGCAGGGTTTCTGTTCTCACACAGAACTGTGGACAGAGGATTGGAACCTCGGCGAATTAGGGTGTCCCAAAACTCACGTTAGTAATCAAAAACTCCTTAGCAAGCTAGGTACAGTGTCACATTGGATATAACAAACTCTCAATGTTTAGACAATCCAGAATATGAACTTATAGTACCTCAGGATACGTGGAACTCATGAACAGTCGGTCGTTATATATTTCTTAGAAACCAGAACATGGAGTTAAGAAGAACACATGTGTATTTGAAATGTTTATTTACTAATGCCGTCTTCTCAGGCGTAGTATCTTAGATAATAGAAGTACACATATTATCAGTAGCAAAATTACCAGCATAGTTACTAGTACATAAAAAGCGAATGGTGACAGTATGTTAACATGCTGTAAATGAATAAGAGTTAGCAACACTTATAAGCAGCCGCGGGCCGTGGAGGGAGTTACGGTGGGGCAGGGAGGCGGGGAGGGGGAGGGGCAAGGTAGAGAGGGCTCCACCCTGCTTCTCCCCCTCCCCGCCTCCCTGCCTCACCGTAACTCCCTCCACGGCCCGCGGCTGCTTATATCTCACCCTCCCTAATACACATATTATATTATTTGCTAAGAAGGTCTCTTTGTGTTGGTTTAGGGCGTGCCCATACTTTAGTGTCTTAGATTTGAAGGAATCACATCAGCATACACCAGCTCTCTCTTCATGTGAACCGCATCAACTGTTGTGTATGTGTGTTCGGCAAAGCAATATAAAACCCGCCTCATGCCCAGAATTGGCAGAAGTTGCACTTATGTTATGAGTATGAAGTCGTGGAGATCAGACCTCATAACAATTCTGTATTGTGTTGTTCTTGAAACTTTAGCACTCGCTGTACAGATATAGTTTAACAAGCAAAGCAGATAGTAGAGCAATAACATATTATTCTCATGTAAACCACGATGAACTACTAGGTGGAAAGCTAAAGCAACAACTAAGTGTCGTGTGCAGAAGTTGCAAAAAAGGAAAAATGGCGTTTAAACCGGTAATGAGCCCATGCTAACTTAACACGGTGTAAAGATATCCAGGACCTAGATGACACCTCCCCATGATCCGGAAACGAACTGAATAAGATAATAGAAGTGCCATCTCATGAGAGCAGATTGCAAGTTTATATGTGGACGGTCCGCAAGGTAAAGCATTAAAAACTAGGAAAATTTAATGCTAAAGAAAAATAAAACAGCCAAGTACTTTATCGAGTCTTAAGCCAATAGGCAAGGTAAATAATAAAAACTTGACAAATAAGTCAATGAATTGTCAATGAAATGCTAGTACTCAGCATATCAAACATGAAAAAGGTCTATGACATAACTGTGTATGCAAAATAAGCTGCAACAGCCTCCAATAGGAAGTCACCGTCTTCATCCGAAAACAGTTCAGCCATCCAATTTAAAAGCGGAAAAGAACATACGTGCTCTCCCAGCACCGGATCCTCTATCACCATCAGAGGACAGCTCGGTGAGTTTTCAAGAAAGCTCTGTTCCAAGAAAGACTGTGCTGCCGCCAGTAAATTCCAGGGACCAAGTAGTCCATGCATCAATGCCACAGCCATAATCCTTTCGCCAGGACAAACCAACTCGTGAGTAATGATAGGAGTCATCAGCTGATTAAAGTCGACGTCAGGAGAAACCGGTCCGCAGAGACACAAATCAATGGCCCAATCGAAATCACAGGTCAGGCAGTGAAATACAGGCTGGACACAGGTGAAGTAGGAGAATCGAAAAGATAATCCATATGCCGTGCTTAATATCGCCAACGGCATTGTGCCATAATATTCTAGCATGCGATTGCGGAACAGTGTCAGCAGCTGCAGGGTGGGAGGTTGCATAGGAGGGACATCCATATTTAAAAATGTAAAAAAGCACAAGAGCGTCCGCTGGTAATGCAAGTAAAAATGCCAATCCACGAACCGGAGTGGAGAAAATAGAATGAAAGGAAGCAGGGATGACTCCAAAGATTTTCTCAAATGAAGTCACGAGACCACTGGTAACAACTTTAAAAAAGTGCGCCAGGGTCTTTGTGGAGGATGCGTTAAAGATAGTCGGAACCATCTTGCTGAAATTGAAAGGCAAATCTGAATTAAAAGTATTCCTTTTATCGTAACAGTAAGTGAACGGGTTATTTGCTGCAGAAATGTTCTATTTCCTCCCACACATGAACATAGGGAGTTTTCAATCTGGCCACAAATACCAACCTTGGGACAGATTTCAACGGCATGGCAAGAATAAGAGCTCTTTTGTCTCAGAGAGAGGTGGCCTTGAGTTCGGCCCGTGAAACTTTCGTGCTTCACATAGCGAACACCCGTACAGAGGTGCAGACCCTTTTCAATTAACTCAGAACAATCTTCATTATTGAGCATCAAATAACTACCATTTTCCAACAACTTGAACGTGGGGATGATAGCAGGAACTGGCGTGCCTTGCAACACGCAAGCCATATTTGGTCGGTGTTTGTTGCATGAACCGTGTAACTGTATGTGCCTACACATTAGTGAATGATCTGGCGTCTCAGTGCATTCCCCTCCATTCAGATAAACTTCTTGATCATCTTTGAAACATCTGTATGTGTATGGAAGCGACCAGACCTCATGAAGAAAAGCACTACCTAAAGGTTCATAACGACCTATTGGTATATATTTCATACAATTTGAAAACTTATATAAAGCAAAAGGCAGCGTTATTAAACCGTGGATAAGGCACGTTGCCAAAAAACCCGCAATCCTCTGCTGATGATGTCACTGAGCATGTCATGAATGATGTAATATGTGACATCATCAGCAGTGGATTACGGGTAATAGTATCTCTAGTTTACTCCCCTATAGCTGTCTTTCTTTTAACATAAGTGTCTGTTTCCTTCCCTTATACTTACTGTTTTTGGTTCGCTTCTAGTTCGCGTACCGGCGAGCGAACTGGGAAGCGAACTAAGAGAAATAGAGGTTGGCACAGTTCCAAATATTGTACCAATTTTTTAATAACGGGGAGGTAGTTCTGAAAAGAACTTTTTTTTTATTGTTTTTGTTGTTTTATATTTTTTTATTATTTTTCGGAACATTTTTTTACTTTTTTTGAATTTTTCTGAAGTTTTATATTTTTTTGGGTTTTTCTTGGAGGGGGCAATGAAAACGATTCATTGTAAAGGGCTCAACAGGAGCAACAAAACAAAAAAAGAAGTATTTATTATTTTGGGCGTTTCGTACAAACTTGCATATGATAGTCAATAGCTCTGTTGATCAGAGTGATGCTTTTTTCTCCGTAGGAAATGAATCCATCGCAAAATACGCAGGTGTGTTTTACTTCACCAAATTTCATTTGTATATTTGGCACCATCTCCCTGCCCTCTGGTCCCGTTACTTCCGGTACAACAGATCTTCTGGCCATAATAGGGAGATTATCTAGGTCGTTCCGAAACTGTGCAGCACTGTAGTTGTTAGGATGCCACCTAGTCATATGGCGATGCATTGTGTAGTTTCCGAAACTGTATTTTTTCTCGGTTCCTCTGGACAGTCTATCTTGACATATAAGGCAAGTTACGTATCATCAGTGATGTCATCAGTGATGTCACTGACCATGTCATGAATGATGTAATATGTGACATCATCAGCAGTGGATTGCGGGTGCACGATATATAGTTAGTGCAACTAACTATATATGGAATTTCAATGGTTTTGTGTGAGTAAAATAAGGTTTTCTAAATGCTAATTCCTAACTATATATGGTCTATAACCTGTGGTTTTTTCAGTGTATGTATATATATATATATATATATATATATATATATATATATATATATATATATCTCGCCAGGGGTTTTCGCTTGATTTTGAGCCGGTTCGGTGGATGGATTTAAGAAAACCCGGTGAACGCCTACACAACGAATTGAGACCACTGTGGAAGCCCCGTGGAAAGGACGGAGTGCGGACCAACATCGAAGGGTGGAGGTAAGCACGGGGAGTGCCGTCTGAACCATTGTGGGTGAAAAACGTGGTGAAATACCAATGTGTGAATGTTGGCTACTTTGCAAACAATAGGAGGTTACTGTTGTACCAAATGAAAGCCGCAATTTGAATCGAAATTTCGAGTTGGAGCGGAACTTATAAAAAATTGAGTACCAACATAGTGAACCATCTGTTTGCACGGAGGCGAAAACGTAATTCCCTTGAGAGTATATACTCGTTATCAATAAATCAACATAAATAGGAAGTTCAAAACTAATACTCCTATCCAGCGTAAAGCAATACATACATAAGCAAAATGGATAAAAGACGCCAAGAGAACGGAATTATTGGAGTCCTCTTTCTTTGAACAAAAGACATCATTATCAAATACAAATAAAAACACTAAACAAGCTGACCAAAAAACAGATACAAGGAGCAAACTCAAATTATGGGAAAGATTAAGTAAAAAAGAAATAAACAAATGGTGGGAACTAATAACTTTGAAGAAATATCTGGAAGTAAAAAGAGTTCCCAGGGGTTTAAGGCTTTCCCTAATGCCGAGCCAACAGGATGTTACAGATGAACTACTAAAGGATTGGGGAGAACACATCCTGGATTCATCTCTCGGTTTAATTACAATCCTAATAAAACATTTGGAAATAGCATCGTCTAAAATCAAGGAAGAACTATCGGTTTTGGAAAAAGAAATAACTGCCATGGATCTAAATCCAGAAATGCTTAAACTGAAAGGAGACCTGGAAAAATATGTGGATAGACATGAGGAGATTGTGAGAAATCGCAAACAATCTAAATTCCAACGCGATGCAGATGATTACGCCCATGGAAGAATATTTACATATGCGCGAAAGTTTGATATTTTCAAAAATCAAGGAGGGAGTGGTTCAGGATACCAAAGCACAACAAGTGCAACATCTATGACATCAACCGGTACAAGTGAAGAGGGCTCAGAAAATGAAAATCAAACAACAAATGATTTTTTAGGCGACATGAGACTGGTCCTCAAACAAAGATTCTGGGAACAAAATCAATCCCAGTTTGCAAGAGGAAGAGGAAGGGGACGCAAGTGGGTCCCAAAATCAGGATTGGCCCCAAAAAACCAACAAGACGAGGTAAAAGGAGGAAATGGCCCCCAAAAAATAGGAACGGAGACCAGATCCATGCGCCAGAAGAATCGGAAATAAATTGGGGTGACATAACCCAGAAAAAGGAGGACCTTGAGGTTGTAAACCTATCAACGAGAATTATAAGCCAACATGAAACGTCCCTTCTGAAGAAGGGAATTAACTTTTGCCCGTCCGAATCAATGAACCTAGCCCAAACTCGGATCGATCTCTATAAATATATACGGAAGATCAAACTAGCAAAAATATTTGAGGAAAATGAAAAAATGGCAAACTTTACCAAGCTAAAAAAGAAAAAAATACTGGATGACTTGGAAGAGGAACGAGGACTAACATCTGCAGATTTACCAGCGTTAGTTACACTAACAAATCTGGACACAATAAATGATGACGAAACCATTTCAGACTCAGGGGTATGCCCTCAAAAAGGAGCAGGCCTAAGTGGATTAAAAACATCATCCAAGTTCTATCCACAGCTACCACAGGGTAACAAAATTGATATCTTCCAGGAGGCCATCATTCAAGATATCCAAAAAATCAAAGGAATGAGATTTCAAGACAACCTAAAAAAAGAAGAAAGAACAGCACTAATGGATTTGACTAATGACAAAATGATAACTATAAAAGTAGCCGACAAAGGCGGAAATATAGTGATCTTGAATACTAAAGATTATGTGACAGAAGCCCACTCACAATTTTGGAATAAACAATATTACAGAAAATTGGACAAGAATCCGACGGAAATTTTCAAAAACAAATTGGATACAAAGCTCAAGATGTGGACTGATCAAAATCTGATAGACCCAGATGAAAGGAAATTTTTAACTACAACTCACCCGGTGACAGCTACCATTTACTTTCTGCCGAAGGTGCATAAAAATCCTCTAAAACCACCAGGGAGGCCAATTGTTTCGTCAAAAGGGTCCCTTATGGAACCTGTAGCAAACTACATTGATTTTTTTCTGACGCCATTAGTAATGAATTTGAGCTCCTATCTACGAGACACGACAGATCTTCTGAAACATTTGAATGATTTACCATGGCAAACCAACTACATGCTCATAACTATGGACGTTGTATCACTATATACAAACATTGACAACAATATCGGTCTGAATGCCTGTGCTTATTTTTTGAAAGAAAGAGACATTCAATTTAACAGACATAACCAGATGTTAATCGATATGGTGGAAATGTGCTTAACGCAAAATGTCTTTTTGTTTGGGGAGGAAATTTTCCAACAGATCATTGGTTGTGCAATGGGTTTTTCTTTCAGCCCGGCATACGCATGCCTCACCATGGGGTGGTGGGAACAACAAATTGCATGGCACCCGGACAACGATGTCTTTGTGAATAAAATAGCAAAATGGGTCAGATACATCGACGACCTACTAATTGTATGGGAAGGAACTAGCCAGGAATTCGAGACCTTCTTTCAAATCCTTAATTCATCAAGCACTAACCTAAGATTCACCTACAATATAAGCAAAACTCATGCAACTTTCTTGGATACTGAAATTTATATTCAAAATGACAAAGTTGAGACAACTTTACATAGAAAGATAACTGCTACAAACTCAACATTACATGCAACCAGTTTCCACAAACCTTCAGTAAAAGAAAATATTCCGTATGGAGAATTCTTAAGGTTAAGACGAATTTGTTCTGAGGAATCTGAATGGCAAAAAACAAGCCATGCAATGGCACGGAGATTCAAAAACCGGGGCTACAATACAAAATCATTGAAAAATGTTGGAAAAGAGCCAATGAGAAGGAAAGAAAAGATGCGTTAATAACCAATCGTGAAATCAAAAAAGAAAGCGATGGTAGCATAATAAGACTGATCCTTGACTATACAAGGGAATCCAAACAAATTGTTGGAAGCATAAGAAAAAATTGGAAACTGCTTCAATTAGATCCTACTATAAGAAAAATAGTGGGAAAACATCCACAGGTAACCTTCAGGCGGGCAAAAAATTTGAAAGATAGACTAATACATAGTCACCATCGAGATCACACAAAAAAGAAGAAAGGAATACAATGGATGAAAACAAAGGGATTTATCAAATGCCAAAACTGTAAGGTATGCCAAATAGCGGTCAACAAAAAGGAAGTACAAATGCCGAACAACAAAACATGGAAAATAAAGGAACTAATCACATGTTTAACAACCCACGTGGTATATGTGATAGAATGCCCATGCTCTCTAAAATATATTGGGAGCACGAAAAATGAATTGAAGAAAAGAATCTTGGAGCATGTCAGAGCAACTGTGAATAAGGACAGAAATAATGCTGTGGCAAAACATATGGAAAGCACACACGATGGTGACTGGACATTGCTAAAATTCTATGCATTGGAAACCGTCACCCCCCTTGATAGGGGTGGGGATAGAGAGAAAATTTTGAGATGCAGAGAATCCCGACAAATACTTAATTTTAGAACTATGACCCCGATGGGACTTAATCAAAGTGAGGAACTGTACGTGCATTTATAAAGGATTGTGGATTGATAAAATATGATGTCTGAGTAATTCGAGGAAAGGGACTCTTTAAGTTAAAAATTAATGTTGAATAATAACTATGGTAAATGTGTAACTTATACAGATGTATTTAAAAATTCGTTTATGATATTGGTATAATCGGATAATAAGGAGGTAGTGATAATTGAGAAGGTTACTGTGTACATAATACAGTATAACAGGAGGCAATATGAACTATGGTGGAGATGTATAATGAACTTTGTGGAGCATGATTATATCCTTAAATGTAAAGCCCACCGGAGGGCGTAAAAGCATCGCTGGCAGAGTACAAAGATATTGCAGCCCACATACACAGAAAAAATAGCGAATTGGTCTGCAATGTTTGATTATTGCAAGAAATAGGGATGAGAACGGTTCAGCATTGATTGCCCACTAGAGGGCGCAAATTGTTTTCTAATCATTATTGGAGTGGAGAATTTTGACACAAATAGTCGTTATAATGGTGAAAAAACGGCTTGTGGTGTTGATATAAATTGCCTCTAAAATGTGATGAATGGCATGTAACCAAGTAGATTGATTGTTTATCAATGTCATTTGAAAATGCTCGTCCTATACCGATGTGCCATACAAAGTAACAAAAACTACATTTCCCAAACTACTTCCTGTCTAACAACAGGAAATGATGCGATGTTAACTGATTGGTTGGCGGGTACCTCGGTAGTAAATAGGAGGTATTGTTTCTGTTTGTAAATCAACCGTGAGCAAGCTACACGTTTGTAGCGAAACGCGTCGGAATGTATTTGTAACTTACGCTGGATAACAACTGCGAATAAAAACTTTGGGAAAAGACTAGAGCCCTCGTGAGTGCGTGCTCAATTCTTCTGCTGAAGAGGTGTACATGTATATATATATCTGGTGTGGTTCTCCTTTCATTTGGTCATTCACGAGATTATAGACTGGTAAAACAAGCTGCTTTACATTCCTCCAAGACTTAGCCTGAATGCTGCTCTCCACAGCTACCACTAGGATAGCTTTCTATAGAGGTCGGCTCTAACCTACCACCAATAAGGGTCGTTTGGACTATGCAAGGTGCCCACTAGAATAGTGGACAACATATGCCAGGGAAACTTCTCACATTGGTGTGCAGCGTGTGGGATTCCAGCTTGCCATTGTTTTACCAGATAATCTCAAGTGTTTGACTAACTGAAAACCACTAAAGGTACCAGACGTACATACAATACAAGCTTAACATACAGTAAGTTCTACTGAACTTGGAGTTGTGTGTCAAGAGCTTAGCACACTCTTTCTTCAACTCAAGAGATTTTAGTAGGCCCCACTAGAGTATGTCGGTGCATACACCACAATAGTAATGTCTTCAAAGCCACGAAGTCTTGCTACCAGCCTGCATTCGTCAGAACACGACACTAGAATGCATGAACGTGGGGGCTCTACAGCTCAAGATGTGGTCTCAGTGTTACTCTGATGTAACATAATGGCAAATACTGCTGTACCCGCAACAAGTCAGGGGGAGGATCCCATGTAGTTGTTTAATTTCCCCAAAATACGATCTCCCTGTCTGGTTTTGTATCCAAATCGTTCACTGGACGACTTCCAGTTATCTACTGGAGAAAGTGGTTGAGCGCCTCGCTTCTATGCCCCTCCCCCTCCCACATTACCAGCAGCACAAACACATGCGCACACAGCACGACAAACACACCAGCAGCAATTTTCTCACTCACCCATCACCACACCAAAGTATGCAAACTCACCCACTGATTAATTAACACACAAAGCGCAATACTTGCAGAAGAGGAATTCACCATAGACACAAACTCCACTAAACACGCATCTTACACACGCACATACAGCAAATACACACCACTTTCACCATAAGCACCTACACGCTTGGAATAAAACGCAATAGCACTACACTTACCAGCACAATGCACACAACGAGAGAAAACATACACTAGTCACCCCACCAGGGCAGTGTATCAACATCAACAGCCCCATACCCACAAGCATACACCATTACTACGCGCGCTGCAAACACAGCTTGCACACACAGGACACACATTCGGTCATAACGCACACATCATGCGTACATAACAGAAAACATGCCCACAGCAAACTCTGCGGGCACAAACCAAAGACCCAGCACACAAAAAACAACACCACCCCGTGCACATTTATGACCAATTAAATGCATATAAAAGAAAACATGCCCACAGCATACACTGCGGGCACAAACCAAAGACCCGACACACAAAAAACGACACCACTGCACGCACATATATGACCAATTAAATGCGCACAGCAGTCGCTTGTATCACCCATGCACATGCATGCACAGCGGAGACAACGCATCAACAAAGCGCACATATTACATACTCATGCAGCACTCCAGCAACAACGCACACCATACATAAGGAAACGCACACAAAGCACATCGCCATCACCCAGACGCATATCGTGCACAGCGTCACACATCACCGGCACCACACACCACACACACTGTTTATTATCCCAGCCTAACGGGACATTTATTGGGACAGCTGCAGAACTGGTATTTTTTTTCATTTATGTTGTTTTTATTGGAGAGACAGGGGACACAAACACATCTCCTGCCTCAATCCCAGACAAAGGGGGAGGACAGAGTGTTTGTGCCCTTCTGCATATTCCCAGCCCCAACCACGATTTTGTACCACACGTTATTTTCACAAATTGTGCTTTGAAGAGGTTGCGATATTTCACAGTGGGGTCTAGCACTAAGTAACCATGGTTTCTGAAAAATGTGGCTCTGGGCTCATGACAATCTCGCTACACACAGGGTAACGTGCACAGACTCAACAACCCACTCAAGAATGTGGTCGTCCTTAAAGACGGTGGAGAGAGATCTCCCCAACTCATTTGGTCTGCACATTAGTACTACTGTGTACATCAGATTTTGAATGTATGTGTGCATGATTTCGTATAAATGTGTACACCAGATTTCGCATGATTGTGATTTCGTATGAATGTGTTCAGTAGGAACAATAAAGGCTGCGCAAGAGGCTCGTTCCCTGCAGGGTGTGGTTCTCCACCTTGTGGAGTGACCCCAGCACGCTGCTGTCCACACTAGTTGCTCCTGGACACATGTCCCCAGTCTGCAGACTTGTTACAACAACAGATAAGGCAGTGGAATGGCTCTAGGGCGGACTCTGCTTAGTTTTACCACAGACCCCCTTCCCTCCTCCCCCCTCCCCACTCGCCTAAGGCTATTTCTAGGCAGTCAGATGAGGTGTTTGTAACCAAGGCCTCGTCGCCTATGGTGCGTTTAAAATGCATATGTGTTGTTTGCGTTCACGTTGGGTAGCGCTGCAGTCATTGACTCTTCCCCAGCCCTAGCCTCCACTGGCTTTTATAGCGCACCGTTATATTACGGTTATGGTTAGGGTGACCAGACGTCCCCGTTTTCCCAGGACGGTCCCCGTTTTTGGAGAAGTGTCCCCGTGTCCCGACACTTTTCTCCAAATGACTCAAATGTCCCCGTTTTCAACCAGAGTCCCAGGTAAACATAGAAATGTCCCTGTTTTTTCATTGTTCCAGTTGAGAATGCACACACATGCTCTCTTTGCACTGGCATTTGCTAGCCTGTGATGTTTTATTGAATTTTGGCAAATATATGCTGTAGTCCTTAAAAGTGTAAATGTAATAAGAAGTACTAATGCTGCTGTGTAAAGGAGAGGGATGCCAATAAAAGACCTCAGATTTGTTGTCTGTAATGCTTCATCTCCGTCTGTGGAGGGAGCTGTCATTGTTGTCCCTTTTCTATGTCTATGACAGCTGTCAAATAATCCTACTTTAATGTCGATGATTACTAAAAACCGTAGTCCTACTTCTATGTCTACGACCTGGCCCCGTTTTTTGTTTTGAGAATCTGGTCACCCTAGTTATGGTGGGCTAAAATACAGGCCCCTTCATCAAAACTAAACACACGTTTCTTGTAATCGTCTGTTTCAAAGTGCCAAAAAACTGTAACATTTTGTAAACCACCTGGTATTTTAAATATTTCCTTAAAATTTCTAAAGGTTCTCGAGAAAATACTTGCCTTTAAAAACACTTCCGTTGTTTATTATTGGCTTATTTTACTTTTGCAAAAATATTGATAGGCAAACAAAAGTCCCAGCACTCCTGGCTGCACCACTAGACCCATACAGGGACGTAATTTAAACGGGTTTACTAAAACGCTGTGCAGCAAAATGCTTTTACACATGCCATATACCATACGATAGGGCGATTTACACACACACACACCCACACACTCACCCACACCCACCCTCACCCACACACACAACCACACCCACACACACAACCACACCCACACACACAACCACACCCACACCCACACACACAACCACACCCACACACACAACCACACACACACAACCACACACACACACAACCACACACACACAAAACTACACACAACCACACACACAACCACAATCACACACACACAACCACACACAACCACACACAACCTCACACAACCACACAAACACAACCACCCAGACACACCACCCACACACACAACCACCCACACACACAACCACCCACACACACAACCACCCACACACACAACCACCCACACAACCACCCACACACACAACCACCCACACACACAACCACCCACAACCACCCACAGACACAACCACACACAGACACAACCACACCGCCAGCACCGTCAGTGCACGCTTCCACCAGGCACACACACCACCAGCCGGCAGTGCACACTTTCACCAGGCCCACACACACCACCAGCTGTCAGTGCAAGCTTTCACCAGGCACACACCCCCAGCCGTCAGTGCACGCTTCCACCAGGCACACACACCACCAGCCGGCAGTGCACACTTCCACGAGGCACACACACCACCAACCATCAGTGCACAATTTCTGCCACCAGTGCACACATCAATTGTTTTTTTAAATAATTTTTATTGTTTTCAATAACCAACAACCCTTATCTCCTTCACTTTTGCTCGGCCATTTTGCAGATGGCCTGTTAGCTCGTACACATGTTATTCAAAACTGTACAAAGAAACTTCTAACCCAACATTCCTATCCCCCTCCCTCCTACCCCCCTGTGCACACATCAATTGTTAACGCATCCACAATTAACTATTGAAGCAATCGCAGTATGGCGCACTTTACTTTTAAACATATTCATCTAAAGCGCAGCATGCCACCATTGCTGCAAAATATAAATACACATTTTTTTGGCCTACAATTTATCGACTTTTGTTGCAATTGGTGTTGCAATATTTAGCAATGCCAATAGCTCAAACTTAATTAATGTGAGACCTATTGCATTGCAAATGCTTGTTTCATGAACCTCCTGGCCAAAGTGCGGGATCTACCGCCTCTGGAGCTGATATGGGGGGGCGACCTGAATGCCGCTTTGGATACCCAGTTAGACAGGTCTCAAAACACCACTGTACAGCATAAACGTGTGGTCTCAGTCCTTCTTAACGGTATAACAGAATTTCACCTGCACGATGTATGCCGAACAAGGCACCCAACTACACTGGTACCCATTTTCCCAAGACACTGTCAGACCATAAGCCAGTCATGCTCTCTCTCCAAATTCCAACCTATTCCCCCCCCCCCCCATTTATGTGGCGCTTTAATGCCACTGCCCTATTAGACCCCCTCTACAAAGAGATGATTCACTCAGCGACATAAGTTTATTTTGCAAACAATACCCATTCAGTATAAGCACAAATGCAGGTATTTTAAAAGATATAAGGACCCAGTTAAAAAACTGCGAGGAGCGTATACAACTGCTGGAAGCAGAATATGATGCCACGCATAGTGCACTCACTTTAGGTAACCTACGAGATGAGGTTAATCAGTACAATGAATTAGCGGATGACGAAATAAAATACACATCCCAACGCCACACAGCGCGCAAATTAGGTGAAGGAGGTAGACCAGGCAGCATACTAGCACAAAAAATGCGTACTGAACATAAACAACTTACTGTTATACAAATAAAGGATAGTGATGGACAGATGCACTATGTTACCCAGGATATACAGGCCATATTTGTGGACACGAAAAGTGATTTTTATAAAACACATCATACAGTGCCTGAATCCGAGATCCTGCATTATATGGAAGACATAGCGCTGGTGTAGTTATCCGATTCGCATCACGAATACCTAGCTCTGCCCATAACGGAGGATGAGGTGCAGCTGGCCATAAAAGCGTTATCCAACGGTAAATCGTCAGGCCCTGATGGATATACTGGGGAATTTTATAAGGCATATTCAGAATTATTGATCCGACATCTCCTTGAAATGTATGATGAGGCCTATATGTCCAGAATCCTACCTCCAACACTGCGTGAGGCGCTCATTTAGCCTTACTAAAACCAGACAAAAATCTTATAAAGGCGGACTCGTATAGGCCGCTTTCACGAATAAATACGGACGTTAAGATATTGGCAAAGATAATCGCCACACGACTGCAACCACTCATGTCCACCATAGTCCTCCCCGATCAATCAGGATTTATTCCTGAAAGATCTACCACACATAATTTGCGTACTATATGTACCCTTTTACACCAACTAAACCCGGACTTACAGGCAGTGGCAGCTCTTTTAGATGCTGCCAAGGCCTTCGGTTCCGTTGAATGGACCTATATGTACGTGATCCTAAGACGAATTGGATTGCCCCCAATGCTTGTGAACTGGATTGCCCTTTTAAACACGAAGCCCACTGCACGCATCAAAGTTAACAGCGATATTTCAGACGAAATATCTATTCAGCGTGGCACCAGGCAGTGCTGTCCGCTGTCCCCTCTTCTTTTCTCAATTGCACTAGAACCATTAGCTTGTAAAATACTTCAGAAATACACACACACTGCACTACCGTTTCATCTACGGCCCATTGAGACCCCGAAGTAAAACCTTTCACCACTATTGCGTGAATATGTAAAATTTGGACGACACTCGGACTGCAAATTAACTGGAGTAAATCAGCAGTGATACCGTTGACAAGGAATACAACAGCACCACATATGGAATTCCCTCTTGTCTGGCAGAAGGATCCCATTAAATATCTTGGGATCTGGATTCATAGAGACTCTGAGTTGGTACTTAGACACAATTATGGAGTAGCTATTGACCGCATAGAAACACACATAAATAGATGGATTACTCTCCCTTTATCCTCAGCTGATCGTATATCATTAATAAAAACGGTGCTGCTACCTAAGCTGTTGTACCTATTTATTAATATACCAATAACACCACCCACTTCAATATTTGCCAGACTCCGCACACACCTCATCAAACTGATATGGGCCGGTAAACAAGCATGAGTAAGCCTCCAAACAATGTCACTCCCTTATGCCCCGGGTGGTTTTGCGGTCCCCGATGTCTATCTCTATAATTTATATGCTCAGGCACATTACGAATACTATTGGTATCACCCGGTAAAATATCGGCCGCACCTTGCGGTGGAAGATGGTGATGCATGTCCCATACCGCTGGCTAGCATACTTGCACATAAACTACCCCATCTGACGATGCAGGAAATAAATACGGTACAGACCACCTCCCAAGCATGGCAACGCATTGGCCAATTGGCAAACAAAACTCCCATATACACCCCAAACTTCCCACTGGCGAATCAACCGGAGTTATCCGTAACACGGGAAAAAAATATGATGCTGCTGGAACAAGTGGGTATAGCCAGATGGGCGATCTATATCCTAACGGCACTTTCATTAACCCAGAAGAACTGACATAAATCAGTAATCAATCGCTGCTCTTCCAGTTCTTATATCATAGACTGAGGGCTGCTGTCAGGGTACTGAATCCATCCTTTCCTCTTGAACCTCCTATCCTGCAACCACTGCAGACCCTGATAGCTACAACCCCCCACTCGAATATAATTTCACGACTATAAACTGGTACAAGCAGAAATTTGGGCTAACACCCAGAAAGCTCGTGACTACTGGAACAAACTGCTGGACGCCCCCCTAACGGATAAGGATTGGACTGCTTGATGCACACTGACTACGTTACTCACACCTAATTGCAATCTCCGTCTCATACATTACAAACATTTACATCAGACATACCACGCTCTGGCCAAACTATATAAATATGGCCTGCAGGACAGCGCATATTGTAAGAGATGGACCAGGCAGATTTTGCACATCTAGCATGGTGTCTGGTATGGTAACGAAATATTGGGAGGCGGTGACCCACCACTTGGGGATGGTTGTATCCTGTACGTTATCCTGCACACCACAACTGTGCCTATTAGGCCTTAATATATCTCTGAGATCTGCAAGAAAGAAACTGGTGGCTATAATGTTATTACTAGCTAAACGAAGAGTAGCAATGCATTGGGATAGCAAGCAGGCCCCTACATTAGAATGTTGGATACTGGACGCTATATATTGTAGAGACAATTTTTTACTATACGTGAAAGAACTGCCAACTGCTTCCAAGCCCTCATATATTTGTAACCACTTACCGTTATGTTATGTTAATTGAGATTTGTATAGCGCTAAATCACCGACAGGTCTCTTAGCGCTCGGGACAGGGTGGGGGAGACGACTTACTGCATGGGTGGTAGAGGAAAGGTTCTAAAGAAATTTAATCTGTATTTAATGCTTCTCTAAAGAGGACAGTTTTGAGTAATTTCCGAAAGTAAAGCAAATTGGGTTATTTGCGGAGCTGGTCAGGTAACTTGTTCCAAAGCTGAGGAACTAGTACTGAAAAGGATCTCCCTCCTTTTGAGGAGAGTTTGTACCGAGGGCATGACAGGAGTTGTGCCTCTGAGGATCGCAATGAGTGTCCCGGAGTATAAACCTAAAGGCGTTCTTTTATGTAGACAGGAGCTAGGCCATATATAGCTTTATGAGCTATGCAGAGGCTCTTGAATTTCACTCTTTGTTTTATAGGGAGCCAGTGCAACTTGCGTAGCAGCGAGGTGGCATGTGCTTTTCTAGGCAATCTAAAGATTAATCTAGCTGCATCATTTAAAACTACTTGTAATCTATTTGCCAGATACTGAGGAAGACCTAGGTAAAGGGCATTACCTTAATCTAGCCTCGAGATTATGATGGTTGAAACAATCGTATGAAGCGTGGAGGTGGAGAGAAGGAGGACCAGTTTACGAAGTTGTTTTATTAGTCCCGTACAGGTGCCAGCCACCGATGAAATTTGGTTGGCCATTGAAAGTTCATCATCAATTTTTATGCCAAGGCTTTTTACGGTTGAGCTAGGTCTAGGAGTAGGACCTAGGTCTTGGGGCCAGAACAGGTCACTCCAAGGTGATTTACCTGCGTGAACATCCTGATCTACTTAAGGCGAATCGCTAATCCCATTATTTGATAGTTAAATGTGATACTGCTCTGTGATTGCTCAACTGTGTGTTATTGGATACTATGATGTATTGGATTTCTCATAGCGGTGTACTCCTTGTAATTGTTACAGATATGACCATTGTTATGTAAGATTATCCGAATAATCAATAAAAACAAAAAATAAATAAAATAAAAAAACAAGCCTTGGCAACAGCAACCCACGCAGGAATCCAAGAAATGCTTCGGTGTGGACCAGCAAGGTCCGAGGAACTCACCACGCGGTGGAGAGTCAGGGCACGCCTGGAGCAACCAGGGAAGCCCAAGGAAAATCAGAGTTGCCTTCGTAGGGACCCACCAGTCGACGGACCAGGGATCGCGAAGGAGCTTCGAGAGGAAATGCAAGAAGCGGGCTCACGGAACGCTCGTGGAGTGTAGGCCCTCAATCTTCGGTGCAAAAGGTGCTCGGGCTTGGGCTACAAGTAACCCAAAGCACAACTTCAAGAGACGCCGGGAAGTCAATGCACTTGCAAATGTGCACAGTGTCCAGGAGTTCCGGTTCCACGTAACTCGTGAGGGCTGCGGGTCTCGGCTTTGCTGGGGACTCTGGTCGGCCTCTGAGAAGTCTGGAAACCCTCTTCCTGGGCTGCAAATTCTTCGGAGTCAGGCGGGAGCTTCGGAGATGTAGACCTAAGAAAGGGGTTGGACATACTCTGGGCACCCACCTATGGGAGGGTCTGGAAAGAGGGGTGGTTACACCCAATTCCTTTGTCCAGGTTCGCGCCAGAGCAGGGGCTGGTAGCCCCTGCAACCAGTTTGAACTGGGCTATGCCGAGGGATACCAAATGTGCCCCCAGTGCAGACTTTCAAAGCACCCATGGATTGCACCCACAATGCCCCAATACACTAAAGCCTGTCTGGGAGGTGGTTACACCTCCCTGTGACAAGAAGCCTATTGTCCAGACCCCCCCTGCCGGAGATTCGGTCAGCAGCAGGAGGCCAGACTCGTGTCTGTGGCTGCAGCATCCATTTTGTGATGCCAGGGCTCTTTTAAACTATTACCGGTTAGACCAGTGTGTACATGTCTCTTCCTCTGGAAGATTGGCGGGGCGTTGGGGGCGTTGGGGGGTAGGAATTCAAAGTGTTTGACACCAAACGCAACATGTTTCCATGCAGCCATTCCAAAGTTAGCATTTACCATGAGGTTATAATGCACTTAAGAGTCTATGGTCTGGCTGCATCACAGAACAGCCTCCGAGAATAGGCTCTGAAAGCTGCAGAGGGCCCTGGCTCATGCATGGGCACCCTCTCACACAAAACCAAGCACTCTTCCTTCAAGATTGAAAAGGCCTGCCATAGGAGTGACTGATAGGTTTATATGTTCAATGATTTAAGGTAGATTTAGGTAACCTATATCTTAGTAAGTGGTGCATGCACCACCCTACCCAGGCTGCAGTAGCAGTCCTGTGGTGTCATTTTGGAAGGCTTCCCAGGGTGGCATAATACATGTGGCATAATACATACTACAGCCCTTGGTAGGCCTCTTGGCTACCTATACCCCTAGTACCTAGTGTACCATATACTAGGGACTCACAAGGGTACCCCAGTAACCATACTGGAGTGTACCTATAGTACATGGAATCATTTTAGAAGAGAAAGCAGATAGGCTGGGGCACTGAATAGCTGGATCCCAGCCAAACTAAGTCAAAAACCATCAAAACACCAGAAAAAAAGTGGGGGCAACCATGTAGTCAGATTCCACCTTCCTACAACCATCATTTTGCAAGTCATATTGTGCTCGTTATTTGGTGTTCCTACAAGCGAGGGCCGAACCTGAATATAATTCCATTAGTTTGATATAATAGGAATTTCCAGGTGGGATATTGATTGACCCATTGTAATGACCATTATGTGATCATTCGTAGGTAGGCTAGTGAAATTAGTGTAGGCGTGAAAGGCGAGCATTCCAATAGTGATTAGATGGGTGTAGTGTAGCAACACTTGTGTAATATGAATTCACTTTAAGGTCAGGTGGTCTGCTAGCAGATTTATACAAACACGTTTATGTCAGCTACAACTTCGATTCAGGTGGTTGGCAGGTAAATTGCATTTATTGAATCTGATGTACGCATTATAGAAATTATACAGTTTTCATTTAGCTGGTCTTCAAGCAGGTTTATGCTGTGTTTACTTGTTTGTATAGTTCTCTGTTGATAATGGTATGGTTTCGCAGTATTGTTGGTATGAGGTACTTTCACATTCTTTTGTGGAGGTGTACATAATATACACTTTTATGATGCCGTTTATACAGTAGCAGCTTCTTACTACACCATCTGTTCCCTGATGCTTTAAAGGTTCTTGTGGGCAGCTCTGGTGCCTACCTGGAGGGAAGTGCTCCTTTATGTGCTTGATTGTGTCCTTTACCTGGACGAAGGTTGTAAGTTTTCCAATGATGGCTCTGGGACTTGAAAGCTAAGTACTTGGCGAAGGATAGCCAATGAAGTACTTCTAGAGCCAGTGAGATTTGTTCAGTATATATGAATGTGTAGAAGTTGTCTTGGTTTGGCAGTCTAAATTCTTTGTAGAGGTCTTGGTAGTGGTAGCCTTCTAGTAAAGCCAGGTAGTATAGTTAAGATGTGATGGATGAAGAGATGCTTCTGTGGAAATCCTATATGTGAAGTAATCTGTCTTCAATGTCCTCCTGGTGTTGAAAGGAGTACTTGTCCCTTGGTTTACTTGGGAGCCAGCAATAAATTGATGGCCATGATCATTTCCAGATTCATTACTTCTGTCGATGTTGTAGTTGGCTCTCCATGTTCCTGAGCCCAGATTGATCAGGGATGGTACCTCTTCCACTCTCTTTTCGCAGCAGCTTTGAGACATTGGTCTAGTCTTGATCTGTCTAGGCCCTATGATTTGTTTTCTAGTTTCAGGATAATGTAAAAGTTGAACTATTTAATCTGATACAGTATTGGGCTGAATTATTTCTCTTACTCCTTTAGGTGAATAGTGAGGGAAAATGGCAATGATTGATCCTTGCGTTATGCCTGTATTGATGCTGAAACACGGTGATGTTAGAGCAGTGATACTCAAAGCACGGCCCTCCTGAACTTTTATAAGTGCCCCCTGGTCCACAGCAGCACTGGGCTGCTGTTTACTTGAATCAGCCCTAACACTTAAAACATTTTACATACATTGAAAAACATTTGTTTTCAGGTTAGTTGAACTTTTAGAAAGGAAGTAACTAATGTTTCCTCCACAAATTAACTTTAGGTACACTTTAATTTTTAAAGGCATCTTGCAAGAAACCTATGAAAATATGATAAAGCTCCTTCAAGATTTGTTTGTAGCTGGCCAAGTCTAGTTGGGTGAAATTTTCTTTTTGATTTATTGTTGCATGTAGGATACCTGGAGTTTTGACAGTAAAGTTCCACAACATAGGGAGTTGTTAACAGTGCCCATTGCTCGGCTTTCCGAGGTCGCTTGATTTTAGGATGCTGAGATGGGAGTAAGGGTGTGCAAGGGATCCTGCATCTCCACTAGCTTTGACCAGTGCATGGAATTCCTAGGCTGTTAAGTTCTTGAAGGACCCAAGCATTAGGTGTCTTTCAGTTGACATAATCATTGTTTGTCTTGCCTTTCCCTGGCTGTGGGTTTGGTGTCTTGTTAATGACCTGAATTTATTGTACCTTAGCTTTTGCCATAAAGTGATCTGCGTTCTTGAGCCTTAAGCATCTTAGTAGTGTTGCACTCTGGTTTACGGAATTCTATGAGGATCCCGTGGAGTTCCCTCTTAGGTCACCTGAAATTGGAAATTGGAGATCTTGGTTGGGCCATGCACTCTTTATCTTTCTTGATGGACATCGTTTAGATGATGTCGAGTCTCTGTACGTGGGATTTGTCAAGTGTGCTTTTGGATTATTTGTATTGTGTTGAAGGGATGCCATTTTTTATTTCATATTCTTTATTCTGTCTTTGATCTAAGGTGTTATGTGGCATAGTCATTCAGAACACGGCTGCCCGCCTTCTCTTTCGGCTGCCTTGAAATGCTTCTGTCTCTCTCTTGCTCCACAAACTACATTGGCTTAAGGTTGACAAGCGCATTAAATTCAAGGCCTAATGCTACATGTTTTGAGCCAGGCACGGACTCTCCCCTTCATCCATCCAAGGTCTGGTGTCTCCATATATCTCCACCTGTTCGCTGAGATCAGCCAACTTCTCACTGTTTATCACGCCTAGGTTTCGTCTGGACCACATTAAGGGGCGTTCCTTCTCCTATTTAGGCCCGAAACTTTGGAACTCTCTTCCTGTAGCTCTCAGGATCTGCCACTCGTCATTTACTTTACGCAAGAACCTGAAGACTCTGCTCTTCAATTGCCCTGACTGAGTTCATGTCATCTGGCATGCTGCTATGTCTCCTTGTTTTCTTTGGCATCTCTGTTTTACTGCCTGCTTTAGCGCCGAGCGTCCCTTTCCGGGTAGCTGTGCGCTCTACAAGCCTGTTGACTAAAAAATAGTACGCTCTATGAGAAGTTGGAAACTTCCATGCGTATTGTAATTGTTCTTGGCTTCAACAATCAGTATTATTTAAAGGTCATACTACGTGCTCTTTTTCAAACCCACAACAAATAATGCAATATAAAGTTTCTCTTTTTTGTTGTTGTATTTTTTAGGTTCAGTCAAATTAAATCAAAAGCTTATCTTGGTCAGGCACATGCAAGTCTCAAAGAAGAATAAGGTTAAATGATGTGGATCAATAACGCCATTTGAATTTCCTGAAATAAAAGAAGGCAAGGGCCGTACAATTATCAAATGTTTGGAAATATTGCTGAAAGCATTAACAGCTAGTTCCTCATTGGCAATAATTCTGATGTTTTAAGTGAGTGTGGTCCAGCAATCTAAATTGAAAATCTTTCCAACAGACTGGAAAAATGATAAACTCGTATCTATGTTCTTACTGTAAAAATATTAGCGAGGGCAAGAATTGACGTTTGACTAAAATCAGCTGTGCATTTTGGAAATCATAGCTAATCGCTGTGTGGCCCTCCTCATTCTGCTAGAACTGTCAGTTTGAAAAATATTAACCCCTCCTAACTATGAATGGAAAAGTGTGGTGCCTGATCTTGCTGGCGAATATTTCGGTGCTCTAGAGTTTGTGTCACAAATCATACTATGAATCAGATGTTAGCTTTGGAGTAACCAGGGCACATTTAGGCCAACAGGTATTTAACCTCTTGCATGCTATGGACGTGCCCAGGTGCTGAGGATGACTCCAGCATTTCCTTGCATCAGAAGCAGGAACTCGCTCTGGTGCAAGTACTTGAGGGATTTCCTTTCCTTGAATTTAGCCTCGGGAGCTGGGGGGAAATCTTCACCAGTGATCAAGGCTGGTGTTCTTTTTAGGCCAAAGCCTACCAGGCAGCACAGCTGTGTGGTTTGCTAAAGACATCTTGAGGACATTCAGAAAGCTTCCCTTGGAATGCATTCCACCTGTTGCTCACCATTGTCTTTGTGGTTTATAACTCACATTTTCTGGCTTTCTGTTTGCTGCTTTATATGTTTTAGGCTGTCCAGGGTGAGTTTGTACCTCTCAAGGAGCAAAGCCTCTTCACACCAACTCCCTTGTATTCTTCTATGAGTGCTCGATTCTGTAAACCGGTCTATAAATCTTGTCTTCTCTTGCCGCATTTGCTGTGCATTCATAGACCAAGGTCAAACGTCTCTTCCTAGGGAGCTTGGTAACTTTTTATGAGTGAAAGGATTTATGTGACAAATCTGCTGGATACTGGGGATAGGAAAGGGGTTTTTCTTGCACCCAACAACATTTAAATGAACTGTGCAAATATTTCAGAGTGTATCAGAATTAGGTAACAAATGAAACACATTTTATGTTAATTCTGAAGTGTTGGAAACAAATACTTTAATATGATCAAAACAAATCATTACACTAGGTGATAAAATTTCCAAAAATTATCGTTTGCGAGCTGTATAGTTTTATTAATAAATATTAATAAAACTCTGTGTCTTGCAAATATAATGGTTATTTCAATTGAAAATGTGTTGTCTAATGGCAGTGCCCTACCACACTATGCATACTCCACTCTGCACCACTCTATGCCACTGCACTCTACTCTACATCACTCTATGCCTCTGCACTCTACTTTGTACCACTGTATGCCACTGCACTCTACTCTGCCCCATTCTACACCACTGCACTCTACTCTGCCCCACTCTACGCCACTGCACTCTACTCTGCCCCACTCTACGCCACTGCACTCTACTCTGCCCCATTCTATGCCACTGCATTCTACTCTGCACCACTCTATGCCACTGCATCCGATTCTGCACCACTCCACGCCAGTGCATCCGACTCTGCACCACTCCGTGCCAGTACATCTGACTGCACCACTCCACGCCATTGCATCCGACTCAGCACAACTCCACTCCATGCCACTGCACTCTACACCTCTCGGCTCTGTACCACTCTGCGCTGTCCAGATACTCTATAACACTCTACACTACTGCTCTCTTCGCCACTCTAGTCTAGGCCACACCAATCTATCGTGCACAACTCCACTCTTGGCCACTCTACAACACTGTACTCCACGCCACTGCACTCTGTGCCAATTCACTTTACTCTTTAACTCTCAACTCTACGCCCCTGCACTCCATACAATCCACTGTATGCCACTCTTGTCTACTCTGAACCACTTCACTGTATACTACGGCACTCTACACACCTTTACACTCTGCACCACTCTACGCCATTGAACTCTACCCTGCACCACTCTACCCTGCACCACTCTACCCTGCACCACTGCACTGAACGCCACTCGGCACCAATCCACTCTGTGACACTGCACTTTATGCCACTCTACTCTAAACGACTGTGCTCTATGCCAGTGTACTCCAAACAACTGCACTCTGTGTCACTGCACTGTAAGCCACAGCACTCTACACTATGAGCTTTCTACACCACTGCACTCTGCAACACTGCACTCGCCGCCACCCTACTCTGCCCTACTACACTCTATGCCAATGCACTCTACGTCACTGCACTCTGCAGCACTCCACTCTATGCCACTGTGCTCTATGGCACTATATTCTACTCTGCATCACTTACACCACTTTTCTCTGCCGCACTCTACTGCATTTCATTGTGTGCCACTCTAGTCTGCACCACTGCACTATGCGCCACTGTACTCTGCTATATGCCACTCTTATTTGCCGCACTGTATTCTATGACACATCATTGTACTCCGCTGCATTCAATGCCGCTGTACTCTATGCCACTTCACTCTAAAACAATCTACACCAGTCCTCTCTACTCTCAGCCAAGCCACTGTACTTGAATCCACTCCAGTACATGACACTCTCCACCACTGCACTCTACAATACTCTACTCCGGTCTGTGCCATTCCACTCTAGGAGACACTATGCCACTCTGCTCTACGCCGCTAACGTTTAGCCATGCTGAACAGCAGCCACGCTGGTGTACAACATTGCTAAAACACATTGGCAAAGCCAGAAGCTCTTGCGTAGGCAAGACCTATTAGCTATGCCAACCCTGTTTTTCCTCTCTGAAATGACGATCGGTGCACTCACGTAGTTTAAATGGGCTCATTTCCCTTTCACTGCATTGGTGCTCCGGGCATATCTCAGCCCACCCTGCCACCCCAAGCATTCATGCAGATAGAAGAGATATTGTTGGAAAGGGGAGAATCTCCCCTTCCCAATGGTACCTTTCCCGAGTGGATCCACCCTTTAGACAACAATGAATATTTTCTTGATGGGTGAGCTACTCCCTCGCAATGGGCTACTGCTGACCCTCCCCTAAGCCCAAAAGTCTTTCAGCTGAGAAAGTCCACTAAACACCAGGGATTTTTTTATGCGCAAAATGGGTGGAGGCGACCCCCCAGGCATCGTGCCTAGACCCCACCCACCCAAATAACCCCCAGCAGTCTTTCTGCTCCCCGTCAGGCCATATAAGAGGTATTTTCCTCCAATCAGCTTCCCGATGGGGGCAGAATGCCCACTAGATCACCTAGCAATTCATTTGGGGGGATAGCGACTCCCCCCCCCCCCCCCCCCCCTCCCCTTTGCAAAGGGCTAGTGCTTCTTTTTCCCCATGGCTCAAAAGTCTTTCCGTTCCTCTGGGGCAGATTGGAGGTTGTTAACTCCAACCTTGCCCTTGAAGGGGTGTGAGTGGGGAGGGATGGTGAATAGAACGCCCACTTGACACCTGATATATATATTTTTTTTGGGAGGAGAAATTGGCGGGCGGCTTTTTCAGGCATTGGGCCAAGCCCTACTCCTCAAATGACCTGCAGCAGTTTTTCTGCCTCTCCTAGGGAGACAGATAAACGGTCTTTAGTTCCAATCTGCCCCATTGGGAGGAGTCAGAAAGCCCATTAGACAGCAGGGAGTTATTTTTATTGCTCTAAGGTGTGGGGTGGCCTGCCCTCCCGCCCAAACGTTGGGTCTAGCCTCCACCTACAATATGACGCTAACAGTTTTTCGACCCTCCTGGGGACCAAAGCATTCCCATCTTTATGGCAAGAAAGGAAAACAGGAGTTGTTTATTTTTATATATGGATAGCATAGTTGGTCTAAGTTCCAATATCATCCTATTTCGATCCTGAATAGTTGCACTTTTCGGGCTTGGGTCAGCTGCCACCGGGGAAGCTTACCACAGCCAGGCATCTCTGAAAACGAAACACTGGGGGCAGTCTAAGATGGTGTGCCTTGTTTCGATCCCGTGACATTTTCTTACAGACAGTGCCCTGCAGAGCTCAAACTGTGACAAAAATTGCACATTTTCCTTGCATTTCTGTGATGTAAACTTCTAGAAGCCTCAGGGATCCACAAAATTCCTACTACTGCGCCTTCCCCCCACAGGCCCCAATAAAAATGTTACCGCACTTGTGTGGCTAGACCTAGAGTCCTTGATACAAAAGGTCCCAAAATGTAATGTGGAGAAATCGCCAGTTGGGATAGCTCCAGTGTTTGGACCCAGACTCGGCTTCCATACAGGGAATACTACCAAACCCAGTAATTTCTGAAAACTAGACTTCCGGGGGAGTCCAGGGTGGTGGCCCTCGTATAGATCTCACAACATTTTCCTACCCACAATGCTGTGCAAATCTCAAACTTTGACTAAAATTGCATGTTTTCTTGCATTTCTGTGGTGCAAACTTCGGAAACTTCAGGGAGCCACAAAACTCCATCCACCCAGTATTGTTATGTGATGTTAATTTATTTTTATAATGCGCACAGCTACCCAACAAGGGTTTCCCAGCGCAAGCCAACAGAAGCATAACAGTGATCTAGCATTAGCAATATTGATTAAAAAGCCAAGTTTTTAATTGTTTACGAAAGTTGGAAAACAGCTTCTCCCTCCTCATTACATCAGGCAAGGAATTCCACATGGTGGGTCCCAATAGGGAAAAGGAACGACCACCCATTCTCGAAAGCTTAATCCTAGGAATCACAAAAAGCTCATCCGCAGAAGAGCGAAGAAGTCGGGAGGGATGGTAAGGGCGTACCAATTCTTGTAAATATTTAGGCGCAGAACCAATCTTAATTCTGAACATGTAACACAGGGCCTTAAATTTTATACGATGTTCTATTTTCAGCCAATGTAATTCTCTCAGAGCGTTACCCGTGTTGGACATTCTGGGAAGTCCACAAAGCAAATGGGCTGCAGAATTTTGCACCACCTGAAGCTTGCGAAGTACATCTTTGTTAGACCCCAAAAAAAGGACGTTGCCGTAATCCAGGCGAGATGTTACAAGTGCCTGGACCACCGTCTTTTTGGTGTGCACAGGGAGCATCCAAATTATTTTTCTTAGCCATTTTAAGATGGTAAAACAGGTGACTGTAACTTGTACTGCCTGTTGTTTCATTGACAATTTATTGTCAATAATAACGCCTAGATTGCGTACCTGAGAGGAGGGCTTGGGTAAGGGCCCCATTTCGTCAGGCCAATGTTGAGGGCCCCAATGTTCAGAATTTTTACCGAAAATAAGCACTTCCGTCTTATCCCCGTTTAACTTGAGCAAATTGAGCTGCATCCAGGCTACGATGTTGCGCAAACCCAGTTGCAGAGTAGACTGGTCCTGTTTCCCATCAGCCGACAAGGAAAAGATGATTTGAGTATCATCAGCGTATCAAAACAGTGTAAGTCCTGCCGCTTCAGCGATCCCTGCTAAGGGCTGCACATAAATGTTAAGAAAGAGAGGGCTCAAAATAGAGCCCTGATGTACTCCATACTGGGATGTAAAGGACGTTGAAGTGGCCCTAGAAGAGAACACCTGGAAGGTACGTTCCGATAGAAAAGAGGACCACCAGCCAAGCGGCGAACCAGCAATGCCCAGTGCCTGTAAGGATTTTATTAATACGGTATGTGAAACCGTATCAAAAGCGGCACTTAAATCTAATAATATAAGAGCCACTGTATTACCATCATCCAGGCGCTGACGTAGCACCTCAGTGACGCCCAGCAGTGTGGTCTCGGTCAAAAACCCTGGTCTAAAACCTGATTGTGATGTATGCAGAAATTCGGAAGATTCCACGAACGTGGCTAATTGGCCATTCACATGCTTCTCCAAAACTTTAGAAAAAGTTGGGAGCAGGGAAATAGGCCTAAAATTAGCCGGATCTGCATTTGTTTTTTTTAACAATGGAAAGACCATAGCAGGTTTCCAAGCCATTGGCATTACTGCCTCCCTGAGAGAAGCATTTAAGATCTCCATGACCACTCTTAAAGCCGGTTTTTCCATCTGTAGAAGTACTGTGGAAGGAATCACGTCACATGGCGAGCCTGATTTAATGCTCACAAATTTTTTTCTAAAGGCATCAGTGTCCAATAAAGACCACTGCTCCAATTTTAACTGATAGTCTTCTACCATAGTATCAGTCCGCTCACTATCAAGCTGAGCCAGGTTTGACACACAAACTCCACCTAATGTCTGATGAATTTGTTTAACTTTATTTATAAAGAAGTCAGCAAGAGAGTCACATTGTGGTTCATCAAGAACAGGTGGACTAGGTTGAGTCTCTGAACCTGCTAACTTCTTCACCATAGAAAATAAAGTACAAGGACAGTTTTTTGCCCCCAGAATAGTAGAGGACACATAGTCAGCTTGTGCCTTCTTACATAGAGCATGATATTTTTTTAATGTGGCTTTATAGATGTTTTTGGACTCGGAGGTATATTTCCTTCTCCAGCTTCTTTCCAAAGCTTTGCATTTGGTCTTTTCTGCTTTTAACTGCTCTGTAAACCAAGGAGCAGAAGGCCGGTGATTATTATGTTTTTTCTCCATGGCTGGTAGACAAGCATTAGAGGCATAGGTGATCCAACTATAAAGACCATTCAAAGAGGCCAATGATATGGAGTCATAAGATGGTGCATTGCTAGATAGTAGCTGATTGAACTTTGCAATATCCAATTTATCCCAATTTCTAGTTCGACCTGATGCAACCGAGGGCAATGGGGCCAATTTAAGTAAACAACTATATTGAAACTTAACCGCAAAATGGTCAGACCAACACAAAGGCAGTGCCAGCAGACAGTTAATATCAGGTAGGTTAGAGAAAATAGGGTCCAAAAAATGACCAGCTATATGAGTAGGACCAACATTACAAAGAGGAAGATTTAATGCAGCTAGATCAGCAATAAGTGCCTTACATGCAGCACAGTCCAAATTATCCAAATGTAAGTTTAGGTCTCCTAAGACTGTAAAATTGGCTAATTTAAGTAGCCAAGGAGCCAGCAGGTCAGGCAGCAGGGCACCCACGAACCAGCTGGTCCTGGTGGACGATAGATCGAAGCCCCAGATAGAGTGAATTGAGGAGAGAGAGTGAGTTTAAAAATAGCAGCTTCACATTCCTGCAGTGGGAGATTCTCCCATTTACATGAATAGCTCTTTTTATAAATAATCACAATCCCTCCCCCCTTCCGAAGGATTCTATCTCTCCTTAATATAGTATAATTGTCGGGGAGTGCACATGCCACATCTGGACCAGAAACATCGTTTAACCAAGTTTCAGTTAAAGAAATAGCATCGGGACCTCCACTATTTAACAAATTAAAAATGTCCTCCTTATGTTTTGGAAGGGAGCGACAATTAATACTCCAAAAATTGTTTGTTTTATTTAGCATGGGGTCCCTTTTATTTGTACTAGGGTTATTAAAACCATAGCCACAACCACTACACACCGAGTTAGCCTCACACGTACATAATAAACCACAATTTACTCCCCTCCTACCTTTCAGACTTAATAATTGTCCTTTCAAATATTGTAACATTGGTTTAGGGGGGCAGGTATTAGGGCAGAGATTATGGCCCCTGGTCCCAGTCTGTCTCGGACGGTCGCTGACGGTCTTGCCTTTGTCGCGACATTGGCGCGACCGCTGCGCGTACCCGCTGCGCGTCAAGACCATGGCTCTTAAGTAGCAGCAGGGCCGGTCTGCCTGCAAGGAGTGGAACGCTGACCTCCGTCAGCGCGTGGCAATTAAAGATGACCGTCGGGGACCGAAAGTGTCCCGAAAACGAGCCAAATTCGTATTTTTAAACCCCCAATAAAGGTGCAGCATTCCCTAACTTCTCCTGGTAAAAAAGATACCCCACGTGTGTGACTTAGCCTAGTGCCCCCGACAGAGACAAAACAGACTAGGGTCAATGAGAGTCGCTCGGCGAGACTCCCATTGACCATGGTTTGATGCATGCAGTAGGCCCATCCACCCAAGTGTAGTAGTATTTTTATTGGAACAAGTGCCATTTTTATCGGGAGAAATTTGTGGTTTCCTGCAGATTGCAGAACTTTCCATGACAGAGATATGGGGAAAATGTGTTTTTTGAGACAGAGGTTTGCAAAGGCTTCTGAGTAAGAAAACCTTTTGAAAGCCACCCCTCCCCCTTGATGCCCCTGTATGTCTAGTTTTAAAAAATGTACAGGTCAGCTATCTTTTCATGGGTGCTAGCTGAGCAAGGGCCCAAAATCCACAGCTAGCCACGTTGCAAAAAAAATGCCCGCTTTCAGTAGAAAAACGTGATGTGTCCATGTTGTGTTTTGGAGCCTTTCTTGTTGCGGGCAATATCCATATCCACACAAGTGAGGTACCATTTTTAACGGTACATTTGGAGGAATGCTGGGTGGTAGGAAATAAGTGACACTTGGCAGATTCCAGAAGTTTTCTTCTTAGAAATGTGAGGAAAATGTGTGTTTTTAGTCCAACTTGGAGGTTTGCAAAGTCTTCTTGGTAGGAAAACCTGGTGGAAGCCACACGTCACCCCACCCTGGATTCCCCTAGATCTCTAGGTTTAAAAGATTTACAGGTTTCCTAGATTCCTACTGCAGCTCACATTGGAAAAATACAGTCAGTTGTCAGTGGAAAAAATGTGACGTGTCCATGTTGTGTTTAAGGCACTTTCCTATCTCTGGTACTAGTCCTATCCACACAAGAGACATATAATGTTTATCGTGAGACATGTGGGATTACAGAATAGTAGAACATTTGTTATTACCAATTGTATTTCTCTGCATTTGTGCCTTCCAAATGTAAGGCAATGTGTAAGAAAGAAGTCCTTTTGATAAAGGCCCTCTGAATCAAATGGTAGTATGGGAACCCACAAATTCAGAGATTTACAATTAGCCATTTCTCATAGACTGTGTATCTGGTAGCTATTTCAGAAATACGGCGGAGTACACTGCCCAGCATATAAAAAAAGGGGAATGCAAGTGCGCAGCGCGCGTGCGCAGCGGGCGCCCCAATGGCGCGCCAGAGGCAAGCCCGTCTGCGCCCGTCCGCGCCCCGGAGGCGCATGGCGCAGGAATCGCTGCCCGACGGGGAGTCGATCAAAGACGGATACAATATGATAGAGACCGACTCCTGGAGTTAGGTAGGATTGGACTACGGTGAAAGATGAGGGGAAGAGTCTCAGGGGAGGGCTGATTAATAGCCGCTCAATTATAAAACATGCCGCTGAGGTTTCTGATCTGATCGAGGATTTGCGCCTCGATACATTATTCCTAACGGAAACATGGCTGAATTCAGAATCTACCGCTGTTCTAGGATTTGCCTGCCCTAGTGGCTATAAAATTATACATAAGAATCACGGGCAGAGGGGGAGGAGTGGGAGTAATCTTCAAGGAAGAGCTGGATTTTAGACTCGTACAGACTATTGAAGTGGAGGGCATAGAAATGATGGGGTTTGCACTACACTCCTCTAGCGGGAATCTATTTATTGGACTCCTATGCTATAGGCCCCCGGGGGGCTCTACAGATTTTCAGTCTTTTTGAGGTTATTACTAATTTTACGCTGGCTCACTCCAGGACGATTATTCTTGGAGACTTTAATCTCTGGGAGGATGGGAAGGCTAATAATCACTTGCGGGACTTAAGACGTACATGTACCAATCTGGATCTCATCCAGATGGTGGAAGGCTTGACGCATGAGGGGGGCATGTACTTGACTTGCTATTTTCCAATCAAGTTACAACAAGGATACTAGATATAATGCCTCAGAGCTGGTCAGACCACCACCTAATCCTGTTTAGCATCCGGACGATGTACACTAGAGATACTGAAGATCAGCACAGGTCCTATAGATTAGGCAGGGAATGGGCGAAATTGGGCCACTGCAGATCCCCAATATTTCACCCAGAGGACACGCACTTCGATTTCATGATATCGGTAGAAGAGAACTATTCAATCTATACAGACCATATTTCTGCCATTTTAGATCAGGTAATCCCTTTGAAGAGGATAAAAAATAAGAGGAAGGCTTCGGCGCCCTGGTTCAATGAGGAGCTGAAACAGCTCCGGCTGCTTCGTAAGAAGGCGGAAAGGAAATAGAGGAATGAGTATGGGGAGGAAGATAGAACGGAACTAAGACGGAGACAGCTGCACTATAAGGAATGTATCCTTAAGGCTAAGGCTGACTTATACGCTAGCTCAATTTCCCATGCATCTAACGGGACAAAAGCTCTCTTTGAAATTACTAAAGCGCTGTCCGCTCCTAAATGTCTGGATAATAAAGTGGCAGCATTACAAGAACTTTGTGATGCGATTGCCTCACATTTCCAAGACAAAATCACTAAGATTGTGGACAGCCTCACTGTTAACAATACGACGGACCAACGTATTTCGGTACAGATGGGAGCGGAAGCTCAATCACAATTGGCCTCTCTGAATAATTTCCAAACCCTGCCAAAAGTGGCCTTTGATAGTCTGGTAGAGAGTGTATCCTCAGGCTCCCCATATGACCCCTTCCCTTCCAGAATATGGAAGTCTTCTGGCCGTGACACTCTCCCTTGGCTGAGACAGATTTGTAATCAGTCCCTGGAGAAAGGAGAGGTTCCAGAGGAATGGAAACTGGCAATGGTGACTCCTCTGATTAAAAAGCCTTCCCTAGATCCTTCGGTACCGGCCAATTTTAGACCCATTTCCCTCCTACCTTACCCAGTGAAGATCCTGGAGAAAACAGTTAGTAGAGAACTGTCATGTTTCCTGGAGGAGAACTCCTTGCTTGATAAAGACCAGTTCGGCTTCCGCCCCGGTCACGAACGGAGACGGCCTTGGTCACAATGATGGACAACCTGCAGATGCGTGCCGACAACGGGAATGCGACTGTGTTAGTGCTTCTCGATATGTCGGCCGCATTCGACACGGTGAACCATCTAATCCTGCTGGAAAGACTGCAGAATTTGGGAGTTTGGGGGCGGGCACTGCAATGGCTACAATCCTACCTGGCAGGACGTCATCAGGTGGTAACACATGGGGTTCCACAGGGGTCTGCAATTAGTCCCATCTTATTTAATATTTATTTGCAGCCCTTGCTCCCCATTATAAAGTCTGCCGGAGTCTGCACAGTTAATTACGCGGATGATACACAATTGGCATTCTCATTGGAGGTTGCCAATGCTGTATCCCTTGATCTGTTCCAGGAATGTATGCGGAAGACCGCTAACTGGCTTATTACGAATTCCCTACAGTTTAACGCAGGAAAAACCGAGGTGGTTTACTACTCCTCGGGTAAGCCACCTAGACAATTTCCATCTGAATTTAGGCTGACTCCAGAGGAGGATCCACTGATTCCGGTGAGCAAAGTACGTAACCTGGGGGTGCTGATTGACCTCCAGTTGGAATCACAGGCTAATAAGACCGCCAATGTCTGCTTTGCTCTGTTACGCATGCTGCGTACAATTCTTCCCTTGCTGCCTAAAGAGGCATGCCCACTGGTAGTAAGTAGCATAGTGGGTAGCAGGCTGGACTACTGTAACTCGCTGTATTTGGGGGCCCCACTATATATTCTACAAGGGCTCCAGAGAATCCAGTCTGCAGCAGCAAAACTTGCTCTTGGTTGGCAACGCCGTTCCTCGACAACAATGGCCTTGAGGGAGCTGCACTGGCTACCTGTGACGGAACGTATTCGCTTCAAGTCCCTGTGCCTGGTTTTTAAAGAGATACATGAGCTAGGGACAGTCCCTTTGCAGGAAAGGTTCTCTAGGTATCAACCCTCCAGGCAGCTGCGATCATCCAGTGCCTCACTACTCACGGTCCCTAGGTTCAAATGGGCCAGGCTAGGAGGTAGAGCATTTAGTGTAGCTGGCGCTCGGCTGTGGAATGGACTTCCACAGAGCCTTAGACAGATCAGCGCCCTGCTAGAATTTCGCAGGAACCTGAAAACCTGGCTCTTTCCCAAAGCCTAGTAGGAATTTCATTTTTTAGGTTAGGGCTGATGTGATCTATTTAATCGTGATTCAGTTCTTAGTCGGAAGCACCAGGATACCCGTGTGGTGACAGTAAGCGCTATATAAGTTTTACATCAATCAATCAATCACATAGGTTTCTTTGACACCCATTATTCACTCTTTATATTTTACCATAAAAATTGTTCTGTACCCAGTACACAATGAAAAAAACATTGTAAGGTGCAATTCAGTTGTTGGCTCTGGGTATCTTGGGTTCTTGGAGAAACAACAAACCCTATATATCGCTCCAACCAAAATGGTCTAGAGGACGTAATGGTATGTTGCTTTTGCAAATTGGCCATTGTGACAAGAAATTACAAATAATAACGTTGTCACAAATGACTGTTTTTTCCTCCCCGTTTTCAATATTTTATATTTCAACATATTGGCGTACAGATAAAGTGATTCGCCCCTAATAACGCAATTCACAATTAAGCTTTTTCATTGGGATTAGATCCCAGTTCCCCTAGTTTCATTAGTCCGTTTTGCTATTAGACCACATATCATTTGTGGGTCTAATCACTTGATTAAGTTAGTCGACCTGTGGGTCTCTTAGCGGTTTATTAATATTTTGTTTTTCAAGTTCTGCCTCACTCTTGTACAGGTTTCTCATCTTAGGCGATTTCAACTTCCTGGCTGATGACCTGGCCAGTATCTACGCACAGAATATAATTTACTGTTTGAATGACCAGTGCTAAGAACAACAAGCTGATGAACCCAGCCACGGTAGGGACCAAAGTCTGGACTTGATTTTTCCCTGATCTATTTGCTCAAGATAACCCACTGAGGCACCATCTATTGGTCCCATCATAGAATAATGAATTTCCTCTTTAAAGGCAAGTTGGTACCCATGGCTACAGCACAGTCCTCTTTAAAATAATTCGGTAAAAAATGACCCATGATTCTTTCCCAAGCCTTCTTTGCTATGGATGTTACACTTTTTTTGTCTTCACAAATATTACATGATTTAAGTCACAGCAGCCCTGGACAGCTTGTGCCCAAGAGATCACCAGAGAACAGACAGAGCTGTAACTTGCTAAATGGGTTGTTCATTGAAGAACTCCGGCCATTGAAGAAAAGTGTGTGATGGGTATGATGGAAATGTTTAGTTGACTGTGCCACTTACCAGCAACATTCTGCAGGAAACATGATTGCTTGCTTGAGAGAAAATAACTTGCAATCTATGCTTGCAGATTAGACTTCTGAGCTGTTCCACATATTCAAAGAACCCTCATCCATCCACAACAGTTGTTACCAATTTAGTGTTTTAACAGCATGTTGTTACCCTTTCAAAGTAAATTGACCTAGTCAGGGATCATGTCTTGCCCATAGTCTCTCTTTAGGCATGCATGATAACAACTGAGGTGCGGTCATCGTTTTATGTGATGCAGCGCTCAGTAATACGGTGGATGGATGAAGAGATGTAGGATAATGATACATAAACTAATGAGTTTCAGTAAGCTGGCAACTTCGAGCAGCTGTGCAGGTTCTTTCTGTGGTATTTCTTATGATCATAGCCCACTTAGCTCATTACTGAATTGGGTTGTCTTTTCAGACATATTTTGTTAAAGTTTATGGTCCTGAGCAGGTTTTGTTAGAAGCAGAAATGGCTGGGAGAATTTCTGGGGTGAACTTTGTTACTATCATTCCATATCTGATTATTATTGTGAGATGTATTGGAGCAGAAATAGTATGTTACTATATGGTATTTGCAGTGGTGGACTAGATTTGAGTATGCCAATTGGCTAACGTTATATGGCAGTTATTCCATGCCTTTTTGGTTGCTGATGACTGGTGTATGGGCTTTACATTACTGAGTGACGGCCAAGGCCTGTAGCAGATATGTGTTATTTGAATGTAAGATGATTAAGCATTATAGGGGAGTTTTTATGCAGCCTGTATGAACTATAGGTGGCTACAGACAACTGAGTGTTCGTATTAGAGGGGGCCAGAAGAGTTATATATGAAATGAAATTTATTGAAATGACTATAAATAGCCAGCCCTTTATAACTTAGTTGGATATACAAAGTAGGGTTCTGGTTGGGCTGCAAACTGTAGATTGAACTTTAAGGCGCAATTATCATTCAGGATTCTATCCCTGAGTTGAAATGAAGTAGTTATCTTGGAAACTGCCATGTTTTCAACTGTCTTCTGAACTGTGTATGCTTCTGAATGCTTCAAATCTGGGCTGGTAGTGAATTCCAGAACTTGGCCGCTTGTAATGAGAAATCTGTGCCTCTTCTGGATTTCATATGATAAGGTGGTATGATGACCTGTGGTGCAAGCCTGGAGCACAGTGTCTTGCTTCTTTGTATTGCTTGAATATAACCAGGAGGGATGGTTGTACTTTTCCTTGGGACGCTCTTTTGACAATGTAGAGTCCTTGAACATTGCTATTCTAGATACAGGTAGCGATTGCAGGTTTGATTGCAGGACTGGAGTCATGCGTTCTCTTGGGAGAAGGCAATGAAGTAGTCTTGTGGAAGCATTTCGTATTAGCAGTTTTATTGAATGTGCTGTAACTGGGTGTGCCATGTTGTAGGCTTTTGGCATAGTCAAGCCTGGAGGTTACAAGTATGAGGATAGTTTGTAGCATTTGTTGGTGCCCAAGATTAGGAAGATGCAACGCAGTGCTTTTATTTGATAAAAGGCTCTCTTTGTTACCTTGTTGACTGGCGGTGTCAAGGATAGTCCCGAGTCTGTGGTTACTCTTAGGTTTCTGACTTCTCTTGATGTTTTTGGAGGTGCCTCAATTTGGCTGGTCAAATGGCATCAGACTTTTATTTTTGTGTTTATCTGCACTTCATGATATCTATTTTTACAGGGTTGATCTTTAGGTGGTTACTCATCATCCATATACTTATGCAAAGGCAGTCAATATTTGAGTAGTAGAGGTCCTCAGGCCAATCCGATTTTTTTAAAGAATGATTTGTGTCTTCTGCATAGTTGTCAGGTGAGGTTGAATGGTTTGGCAAGGGGGTTCGGTAGATGTTGACTAACAAATGAGATGTGATTGACCACTAAGGGACACCACAGTGTTTGGTGTGAGAAGCTGATGTGAAAGGAGGTAAGTATACACCGTTTTGGCTCTGAGGTAAGAAGCAAACCATTTTAGAGCATTTGGCATGTTCTGTGATGGAATCGATTCCTTTTGATAAAATTGCACTATACAACCCATTATTCATCATTTTTTTTTTATTATTATTTTTTATTATTTTTTATTGCAGATTCACAATAATCAAGTAACAAATAATCAGGCACTCTCAATATGTCGTGAATAGCGCCTCTCATTCCCCCATAAGTGGAAACACGGCCATTTAGCCCACACCCCGGGGGTCGGGCGGCAATTTTCAATCAAGCGCTTATGTGTAGGCCAGTGTATGTCCAGAGCATTTCAAGGGCCAATCTTAACCTCTGCAGCTTTTTAATTTCTCCCCTTTTGCTGAAAAACTCCCCCCCACCCCCTGCCCCCCTTCTGAACAGCGAAAAACATCGATACTCGCATCCATCAAACTAAATGCAGAAAGAAACCCAGCAGCAGCCACACCCGCCCACCCGTCCCCCTTCCCTACCCATGCCAGTTATTTTGCTTTCTAGATCTGCATCACATTTCCTAGGCATTGTACAACAGTCCCCAGGTGCCTTATTTATGTTGCATGTTTGCATTGCCTATGTCCCCTTAAGCCCGGCCCTCCATCTCACCCTCAGCCAGTGGGTTCACAGTCACATCCCCCCATCTAGTCCTCTATATCGCCTCCATTTTGACCAAACCCTGCGGAATTTTTTGGGGCACCCCCTTGCCTTATATGTCACTCGTTCGGCTGCCATGTAGATATCAAGCCCCCTTCTCCATTCCTCCATGTCGGGGGGCTCCGGTGCTCCCCAATGTTTTGCAACATCTCGTTTTGCCACCACCAGTGCTAAGACCAGGAATATAAGAAGGGGACGCGTCAAGTCTACTTGGTTGGTCATGCCCAGTAATGCTAGTTTGGGCTCTTGCGTGATCGGGACCTCTAGGACCTCCTCCAATTCTTTGAACACCTGGGTCCAGTATGCCTGTATTACACTGCATGACCATACCGTGTGGTAAAAACCCCCAATCTCCCGAGTGCATCTAAGACAGTTTGGGTCCTCAACCTTTCCCATTCTATATAGCCGCTGCCTGTCGTAGTAGGTTCTATGGAGTATGTTTAATTGGATCAATCGCAGTCGGGACTTGATAGCTACCTCACGGGTATGCATCAGCACTGTGTCCCAATCCAGGTCTTCCATCTCTCCCACCTCCGTCTCCCATGTGGCCCTGAGCTTTGCCAAATCCCCCAGCATATGATTAGCCTCCCCTCCAGCGGTGTATATTCCGGGATATCTATGAGCGTGATTTTTTGGGCCTGCCAAGCGTGTCTTAGTTGCATATATTTAAACTGCTGTGTATTGTGGAGCCCGAAGTCTGACTTAAGGGTCTGAAACGATTTGAAGTCCCCCTTGGTAATGACATCCCCTATGGTGGAGATGCCAATATCATCCCACCTCTGGAAGCCTTTCAGTTTGTGGAGTTCCGTCAACCACTGGCAGTGCCACAGTGGAGTCTGTCGTGTTGGCTTTTTGTCCCATCCCATACGACGGGTAGCCGTTCTCCATGCGTATAGCGTCACTAACGTGGCTGGGAGGAGGGAGGTCCGCCCCGGAGCCCCATAGAGGAAACACAAAAGATTTTTGGTCGACATTGTAGCTCTTTCTAGTGCGTACGTTGGGTGATCCGCTGGTACATGAAGCCAATCGTTTATTGGCGTTAGATGTTCCGCCCAGTAGTAGGGCTCTAGATTTGGGAGTGAGATCCCGCCACTGTATTGATGCCTCCAGAGAGTGGATAGAGCCACCCTGGCATGTTTACCTAACCAAAGAAAGGATCTCAGGTCTGCATGGATCCTACGGAAGACCGATGCCTGTATCGGATAGTATTCATTCTGCAGAGCGTAGAGGAATTTCGGCAATGTGACCATTTTATAAATGGCCGCCCTCCCTAGGAGAGTCAGCGGGAGCTGTCTCCACCGGGTCATATCCGCCACTGCATTAAGTATGATCCTTTCTACGTTCCTAGTAAAGGAGAGGGCCTTGCTCACGGTAATGAAGACCCCGAGGTACTGGAAGCCCTCGGTAGTAGTCTGAAGGTCGTCTGGTAGAGTTCCCCACTGATCGCTCCCCCCCGGGTCATAAAGCACTGACTTGTGCCAGTTTATTTTGTGACCAGCCATCCTGCCGTATCTGTCTAGTTTTTGGAAGAGCTCTGGGATCGTGGTCACCGGTTCTGTTATGTAGAGTAAGACATCGTCCGCGTAGAGTGAGATTTTTTCAGGCATCGATTCATGGGCGCCGGTTGTAAAACCGTGGATGTCAGCGTTCTGTCGGACCCTCGCGGCCAGTACATCTATTGTAATCGTGAACAGGAGGGGGGACAAGGGGCATCCCTGCCGGGTACCTCTTTGAATCCGAAACTCTCGGGATAGAGTCCCGTTCACCCGCACTCTGGCCTTCGGGGCGGTGTAAAGAAGCCGTATCCACTGCATGAAGTTGGGACCAAAGCCGAATTTGCGTAGAACAGCGAAAAGGAACGGCCAGTGCACCGCGTCAAATGCCTTTTCAGCATCCAAAGAGAGGAACCAGTGGGGGTCGGCACGGCCCCGTACCTCTTGCAACCAGTTATGGGTCTTTCTAAGATTGAATTTAGTGGCCCTGTCTGGAAGGAATCCCGATTGATCTAGATGTACCAGATCTGTGATAACCGCTCGCAGTCGGGTAGCCAGGATGGTGGCCAACAGCTTCACCTCAGTGTTCAGTAAGGAGATGGGTCAATAGGAGGCGCAGTCCACCCGTGGTTTGCCCTCTTTATAAATCGGAACGATCGTTGCCCTCGTCAGGTCAGGGGGCAGCTCTCCCTCCTCAAAGGCGCCTGCAAAGAGTCCCCCAAGATGTCGCGACAGTAGGTCTGTTGTCCGCTTGAAGAGCTCTGCCGGGAAGCCATTGGGTCCCGGGGTTTTGCCGGGCCTCAATCTGGCAATGGCCTCAGTAATGTCATCCACCGTTATGGCTGTCTCTAGGGTCTCCATTGACTCAGGGGGGAGGGTCGGCAGGACTGCCGCATCTAGGTAGCAGAGCGCCTCCTCCTGCGTGGCTAGGTCACGCGCCGCGTAGAATGCCTCAAAGTGCGTGGCAAAAGTTTCGGCTATCTCCCTATCCGTGTTAACAAGAACGCCGTTACCGGCCTGCACTTCATCAATCCATCTCGCCGCCCTCTCTTTCCTGCTGAGCCACGCCAAAAGCTTCCCCGACTTGTCCCCCACGTCATATAGCCTGTGAAGGGTGGCCAGGGCCTGGGTCTTCGCTTCTTCGTTCACCAATTCCCTATACTGTTTCTGGACATCCAGCAGCTTTCTGAGGGTCTCGTCGCTCTTTTGGGTTAGATAGTGCCTTTCTCTTTCTAGGATCGTCTGTTCTAGGGCGGTCACCTCCGCCTGGAGTCTCCGTCGTTCCTCACCCCGCCTAGAATTTATTCTATCCCTAAGGACCGGCTTCAGGGCTCCCCATAGGGTGACCTTCGAGTCCACCGTGCCCCCATTTTCAGCCAAGTAAACCTTAATGTCAGCTCGTATACCTTTAAGTAGGGTCGCATTCTGTACATCCCAGGCCGCCAGTCGCCAAGTTCCCGCGTGTCTAGTCTGGTCTCGTCCTACCCTGACATACAGCGGCGAATGGTCCGATATACCCCTGGCCCTGTATTCAGCAACATCATCTACCCTCAGGTATTGGCGGGACATAAAAACATAGTCGAGGCGCGAGAACACTTTATGTGCCCCAGAGTAGTAGGAGTATGCCTGTAGTGTTGGGTGAAGCCACCTCCAAATATCCGTGAGTCCTATGGCGGACATCTGACTGCAGAGTGTTGTCTGGTTCTCGCCTCCCGTCCCCTCTCCTGATCTATCATGTCGGGTGTCCATAACATCATTGAAGTCTCCTCCCACCACTTGTATTGTATCTGAGGTCTCCAAGAGTATGTGGTTGAGCGCCGTGAGTACGTGGTTGCAGTTTGGGCGGTGCATATACCGAGACAAGTGTGTAGGTGCGTCTGTTCCAGGTGCCCTGCACTCCAGCGTATGTCCCTTGGGGGTCCAACCAGGTGCAGGTAATGCAAAATGGGGAAGCTATTTTAGCGACAATTGCCACCCCTCTGGAGTCCGATGTGTATCCCGCATTTGCCAATACTCTGTGTCTCCCTCTAGCGAGAAAAGCGCATGCAGTGCCCCGGAGGTGAGTTTCTTGTAGGAAAGTAAAGTCCGGATCCACCCTCTTGATGTATGCATTCACCAGTCCCCTCTTGATTTTAGAACCCAAGCCGTTAACATTCCATGTTAGAATACTCATTGTTCTGTCAACCCCTATTGGCGTGGCTACGTTACTTGCCATTGGACTGTGAGGTAATTGCATGCGGTCCAATTCCGGCCTGTGCAGGTGGTGCGTGTGGCTCAATGTGTGCTGCTGCATGAATCTAGTGCAAGTGGCCCCCCTCCCTCCCTCAACCCTCTCTTTCCCCAACTTGAGTGTTCGAAAACTTCCCCCCCCCCCCCCCCCCCTTCCAGTTGCATCCTACCATAGGACCAAACTATCCGCAGGTGAAGGCCTGTCGCCCTCCCACACATCCCTCCCTTCACAAACTCAAAAACAGTAAGAGAAACTTAAAGAACATAGAAGGGCGTGGTAACTTGCGTGCTCCCATATTTTGAGCTGCAATCCCCTGAATCCCATAGCTCCATCTTTCACGAGTGTGAGTCTTTCGTGTCCATTACAGGTGCGCCGGATCGCCCCGAGGAGTCCTGTTCCAAGTGATGGATTTCCTTGACTAGGGGGTGGATCAAGTCCTCCACCTCCTCCTCGCCTCCAGATGCGCGGCCCTCCGATTCCTCCTCTTCACCTCCTTCTGAGCGGATGCCATTGCGCAAGCAACTAAACCTGGAGCCCGCCATAGTTATTTCCCGGTGTCGTCGATCCACCACCCCGAATGTCTTCCGTGGCCCGGGATCGGTACGGAGTCGCCGGAGTCAACTTCCGCACTCTCCGTGATTTCCGTCTCTGTGGTTTCGGCATTTCCCAGCGTGTCCCCTCCCGCAGTGATCTCTCCAGGGCTTCTCGTCCTATGGTTTCTCTGCTGTTCAGTACAGGGCGTTCCTCAAGCCAAGGGGGGGAAGGGCGCAGGCTCCAGATCCTCACAATGGGCAAAGCACTCACGCGGCGGTCCCCACCTTCGGGCAGCTCCCGAGCACCGCCGCCATGTTGGTACAGGATCTGGGTCCTTGTGGCAGGCGCAGTGGACCAGCGCCAGCCGACCCCCGGAGTTGGCTCACAGCCGAGAATGTACCAGGGCCGTTCCGCCCCCCGAATTCACTGACCGCAGATGTGTGCACGGGAAATGACGGAGGTGACCAGCCCGGCTCCCTCTCACCGGCTCCGAGCAGCGCCGGCTGCCATCTTGGTAAAGGCGGCCGGTGTGCGGCGTCTCCCGTGTTGTCCGCCGCCCCCGGTTAGCCAGCACCGCGGACCGGCCTGTCCGCCGCGTTCTCCGGGCTGTGTCCTCAGACCCCACCTGGCCTCGGGATGGCTCCTACGTGCCCCGGCGAATCGCGGACTCTGCGCCCGCCATCTTGGTCTCGCCGCGAGGCGCCGAGTCGGAGCTTCAGGCTCGGTTTGCTGTGGAGGTCTGCACCGTTAGTGCGTCGGATGTACCTCCGGTAGTTCCTGGGGTATTGCGGCTCCCGTTGGTGTGTGGCGCTTCACTAGGGATGGTAAAACGGCGGATCTGTGTGCAGCTCGTCGGGAGCTCCGGCAAGGCACGTCTCAACCGGCCATGCTGTTGGCCACGCCCCCCCCCATTATTCATCATTTTTGAGGTGATTCAAATTATCCTCCTGTATACTTGTCGATAATCTTACTGTCTCGTCTTCCAGTCAGCACTCAGATCATCTTTTTTGTTGTTCAAAACTTTATTGAAAGTTTAGTCAAGGAAAACAAGGAAAGTAGAAATAACAAAAGGGGGAAATAAAGATTAGTGTATAGAAATCACAGTACAAATAGTGCTCCACATACAGGGTTAGGTATATTGCTGGGGGGTAATTTAACGAAGAGAAACAGGAGGAATTCCATATAGAATATAATTTGGCGCATAATGTTGAGAAAAAGCAATAATGGCTATTGTGCTGACAAAAGGGTAACCAAAGAAAAGGGTATATTAAATGTGCACGGCAATTGGTGCGTGTTTGTTTTCTAAAATACCTTTTAAGCTCACCATTGAAAAAAATATATACCTTGCCCAGTGGTAAATGATAACATGCCTCTTTTTTTTTTTTAAACACATTTTATTTTCTTTCTTCCTTCTTGAGCATGCCAAGTTACATACATCTTACCTGTTGGCTCACAGCCAAACCTTCTCATTTACATTTTCTGGTCGTTTTAACACATATCTTCCTAACATGCATCTGATTCATGAGTATTTTCACCCCCAAACTCCCCTCTCCCATAACCTAACTGCAGGTCGCTATTGGTGTCCTGTTGCTAGTAGTCTCTTCTGACCCTCTCGAGATCCTCCCTACTTATTTACTCAGCTGGTGGGGCCTGCACCAAGTCCCGTTCCGGGCTATGTCGTATTAGACTTCCCTGTCGGGACTGGGTTACCAGTGTTTAATTGCCTGATTCCAGGTCGGCGTGTCGCATACTCTCCACTGGAGCCTACCAGGCCATGGCCCTTTCAATTTTGCCTACCCTCCTTCGTGCATTTCTAAGCAGGATTCTAACCTCGCAGCTTGCCCATTTCTCCAGTTACTGTTTCCATCTAGCAATGCAGGGCTCCCCCGGTGCTTTCCATCGCCTAGTAATTTTACGCTTGGCCAGAATATAAGCCAAATCCTGAAATTTGTCAGTGACCCTTGTTTGAGATGTGTGGGGGAATAGGTTAAGAATGCAGTGCGCCGGTTCGCCTGGAGCCTTGCGGTCGATAATTCTTGCTGTTTCAGTCGTCACCTCCTGCCAATTTATAGACAACCCTGGGTACCTCCAAATCATATGTATAATGTCCGCTCTCAGTTCCCCACATCTTGGATATCCCACATCTTCCCTGTGAAAGTATCTGTTGATGCGTTCTGGGGTAAGTTAGTCTAAAACGGGCGTTCCTCAAGGCCCTGAGAGTTCTATCAAGTATGTTCTCCCAATCCTTGTCTTCCAGGGGGATACCTAGGTCTATTGTCCAGTGATTTCTGAGCGTCGCCAGGAGTTGAGTGGAGTCTTTGCCAATTGCTCTGTAAAGGCAGGTGATGGTGCCTCCTGCCGTTTCTTTGTAGCCACGCGTAGAGTGGTGGTCTGGCTCTAGGTTGCCCATCCCCCCGTGCCTTCATGTAATGATAACATACATTTTTGGCCATTGTATGCTAGCGCCAAAGTTTCCTAAAATTATCCAGCAATATCGTGGCACTAATGGTTCCTGTACACCTATTTGTAATTCAGTCCTTAACTAGCCTATCATTCTTCCCATGTAAAAATACTCAACACCTCTGCGTTCGATGTTCCTTTTTGGGAACATGTATCAGTGGTGCTGTCTTTCCAGACCCCATCACAGGTATTTCTTTTATTCACAATCATTGGTCTCTAAATCACTGCTATTTCTCTTCATACCATGCCGCTCTTGCTGTTTAATCAAAGGTGAGATGAGTAAAATGAGGTGTCATCCTTGCTAGAAACGAATAGTCAAATTATATTGTTGTTGCCAATCTCCCCAGAGATGCATTGATCAGAATCGGTGTGACGGGGGAGGTTAAATCACATTTGTAGCTAGCGCTTTCACTGGCTTCAGTGTTGCAATTTTAGCTACGGGAGAATGGTGATTTTCTTTCACAATTGTGTGTGTCTCTCACTTACTTGTACCTTAAACCACTGCTGACGTTTGCTGTCATAGAAGCGCTCATTCCTATGCTTTTAGGTCTCGCCTGCTAATGTGCTTGCGCATTGCTGGCGAGAGATATTGGGGTTTAACCAGAGCTTAACCATCGGGCGATTCCATGCAGTGCCCGTGAAAAGCGCGTGCACATCAAAGCCATACGCCTCCCCCCACAGACATCCCCCAGCGTGCGCTCTGCCTCAGGCATTTCTCCTCTCCTAATTATTCACTGCCCACGGCCGGCCGACCGTACTTTCACTTTCATGGCCGCCAGGCCGTGCGACAGAGACACTCTTATCAAAATGTAACTTAAGTTCATCCCCTCCCACTCCCCCTTGTGACCGGTGCTCCTGCCCTGTTCCTCACCCCTCCCGCCACATTACTTGCTTGGTGGGAGCCACCCAAGCTGGATTTAGGAGTGTGCAGCCACTCGCATACGTACAATAAACATAAAGCAAACATGTTTGCTCATTTTTACAGCGTGCAGCAAAGTAGTACTTCTGCTAGTGAACAGACACACAGAGCAAACTCTTTCACTTTCACGGGCGCCAGGCCGTGCGACAGAGACGCTCTTATCAAAATGTAACTTAAGTTCGGCATCCTGCTGTTACTGCGCTCCTTCATTCCAGCAGCACTCCAGGCTTGTTTAATAGGAGTCCTTTTGTTTCTAACCATCCCCATTTTTTCACCGGAGTTTAATTAGACATTGTTCGGCTTTTTATAGTACGTTGTTCCTGGTTTCCGTGGAGCCATGAGGCATCTCAGCCCCTCCCACTCCCCCTTGTGCACGGTGCTCCTGCGCTGTTCCTCACCCCTCCCGCCACATTACTTGCTTGGTGGGAGCCCCCCGAGCTGGATTCAGGAGTGTGCAGCCACTCACATGCGTACAATAAACATAAAGCAAACATGTTTGCTCATTTTTACAGCGTGCAGCACAGTAGTACTTCTGCTAGTGAACACACACACAAAGCAAACTCGTGCTGTCTTGGCGCCTTACATAATTCCCCACAGCAACGCTTGCAGCCATGTCTGCTTCATGGGTTACAACCAGCGGCCTGCGGGTTTACTACAGATCTCTGCAGTAATGCCCGCTTCCTGTGACCTCTGTAACAGAGCGTCACATGCAGCTTCAGTGCAGCCAAGTAGTTTATTCCTGTGTGCCTTTGTGCCTCTGTGTTTTGCATGTGTCGAGACTGTGAGCCTGCCGCTTTTGTCCCCAAGTACTTGGAGAAGGTCTTCAGAAATGCTCTCTCCTTCACCTGGTATTTGCCCTATGCTTACGTGACTATCTGTGAAAACTCACAAGAACTTTTCGCTATACAAATGTCAGGCTTGTACATCTTCCTCCCGGGTGATGATCTGACACGTCAGCAGCATAGATGTCTAATCCTTAATGGAGTTTCCTAACGGAAGAGGTGAGAGTTCTTGCGGCCAGTTCCTGTGGTGAAGCCAGCGCAAGAGCCTGCTACAACAGCAGTGATGGGTTTTCTGGGCTTCGGTTTAAGCTATCTTGGTGACGTCTTAGGATTTGATGACGCTGAAGCTACACTGATTATAGGTCACTTAGATATTTCAGGATAGAGGTCAATCGAGACTACATCTGTCATGTTAGTCGAAGGAACATTTTGTGGTTTGGTCTGATGGCTGAGTTTTTTTTTAAATCAAAGGCTCGTTTTTTGTGCCTTTGTGCCCTCTGTTAGACTCGGTTTTTGTGCCTTTCTGCCCCCTGTTAGACTCGTTTTTGTGCCTTTCTGCCCCCTGTTAGACTCGTTTTTTGTACCTTTCTGCCCCCTGTTAGACTCGTTTTTTGTGCCCTTCTGCCCTCTGTTAGACTAGTTTTTTGTGCCTTTCTGCCCTCTGCATCACCACATCATCACTCAGCGCTACCCCAGCATCACTCAGCACCACCACATTATCACTCAGCACCACCACATTATCACTCAGCACCACCACATTATCACTCAGCACCACCACATTATCACTCAGCACCACCACATTATCACTCAGCACCACCACATTATCACTCAGCACCACCACATTATCACTCAGCACCACCACATTATCACTCAGCACCACCACAGCATCACTCAGCACCACCACAGCACCACTCAGCACCACCTCAGCACCATTCAGCACCACCTCAGCACCACCACATTATCACTCAGCACCACCACATTATCACTCAGCTCCACCACAGCACCACTCAGCACCACCACATTATCACTCAGCACCACCACATTATCACTCAGCACCACCACAGCACCACCACCGCACCACTCAGCACCACCACCGCACCACTCAGCACCACCACATTATCACTCAGCACCACCACAGCACCACTCCGCACCACCTCAGCACCACCACATTATCACTCAGCTCCACCACATTATCACTCAGCTCCACCACAGCACCACTCAGCACCACCACATTATCACTCAGCACCACCACAGCACCACTCAGCAGCACTCAGCACCACCACATTATCCCTCAGCGCCACCCCAGCAGCACTCAGCGCCACCCCAGCAGCACTCAGCGCCACCCCAGCAGCACTCGGCGCCACCCCAGCAGCACTCGGCGCCACCCCAGCAGCACTCGGCGCCACCCCAGCAGCACTCGGCGCCACCCCAGCAGCACTCGGCGCCACCCCAGCAGCACTCGGCGCCACCCCAGCAGCACTCGGCGCCACCCCAGCAGCACTCGGCGCCACCCCAGCAGCACTCGGCGCCACCCCAGCAGCACTCGGCGCCACCCCAGCAGCACTCGGCGCCACCCCAGCAGCACTCGGCGCCACCCCAGCAGCACTCAGCGCCACCCCAGCAGCACTCAGCGCCACCCCAGCAGCACTCAGCGCCACCCCAGCAGCACTCAGCGCCACCCCAGCAGCACTCAGCGCCACCCCAGCAGCACTCAGCGCCACCCCAGCAGCACTCAGCGCCACCCCATTATCGCTCTGCACCACCACATTATCGCTCTGCACCACCACATTATCGCTCTGCACCACTACATTATCGCTCTGCACCACCACATTATCGGTCTGCACCACCACATTATCGGTCTGCACCACCACATTATCACTCTGCACCACCACATTATCACTCTGCACCACCACATTATCACTCTGCACCACCACATTATCACTCTGCACCACCACATTATCACTCTGCACCACCACATTATCACTCTGCACCACCACAGCACCACTCTGCACCACCACAGCACCACTCTGCACCACCACAGCACCACTCTGCACAACCACATTATCACTCTGCACCACCACAGCACCACTCTGCACCACCACAGCACCACTCTGCACCACCACAGCACCACTCTGCACCACCTCAGCACCACTCTGCACCACCACAGCACCACTCTGCACCACCTCAGCACCACCACATTATCACTCAGCACCACCACATTATCACTCAGCACCACCACAGCACCACTCGACACCACCTCAGCATCACTCGGCGCAACCCCAGGTTATAGGTGTCACATTTGCGAAAGTTATAACTATCGGCATTGTAAATGACAAAGCTATTAATTTAGCTATTTTCAAAACCAACATTGTCATTTACAAGAACAATAGCACAAACTTTCCTAATGTGAGACCTATTGCATTGCAAATGCTTGTTTTTTAGGTATACCGTGACAGCGCAGCTGTCTATGACCCTATCCAGCTATGGGGAAATAAGCTGCCAGAAATACTTTTCCTAGAGGGGCTTGGGCTCAACCCACGTGTTGCTTCCCTTGAACACAGTATTTGATTGGGCAGAAGCAGTGTGATAAGAGTGTGCTTGTATTTCGCTTTTTGCCTTCTGGGAAAGTTGATGCTCAGTGCAACTGACTGAGTTGGTTAGGGTGACAAGCCAATGATCAGGACGTGTGCATGAACTGTTTATTATGAAAAGTTATGATAAAGGCAGTAGGCCTGACATATTAACTTTAACAAATGCTTTTCACAATAAATATGTAGTCACAGGTGAATAGTTATTGCTCTGTATCAAACCCTACTGCTCAGAGGTATTTTGTTACATGGAATCTCAGAGATTACTGTAGTTACCAGGGCTTCAGTGGTGGAAATCTCCTCTGATAAATTGTAGTTCTTGAAGATTGGCACTGTGATAATCCTTGTTAGGCTGTCTGTGGAGTTAATATTTTGCTTTGCCAGCTGTAATTTTGTATTCTTTTGTAATTTTAAGATTGTATGCATGATGGTTGCTCTGTGGAAAAGTTTATGCTGAATATGTTAGACCTGCTTTGGTTATGGTGATATATAAGGCTACAGGTCCGATCGGTTCAGTGGAAAAAGGGGTGTCCGGGTCAAAGTTTGATCTGTTTATTATGACAAGTTCTATCAATGGCAATAGCCTGGCTTATTTATTGTGAAAAGTATTTGTTAAAGCAAATAGACCTTTAATAGTGGCTTGGTATCACTATGTGTTACAGGCCATAGACTGGTATATTTTTCCATGACATTTTACACATCACCACAGCAGGCCAGTATTTTGATATTGGTCACCTCCTCTGACAAATACTGGAGCTACACGTTTTTTACTATGTTAATTTGTGAGAGATCCTTTTGAGAAGGATACATATTGTTTTGCCAACTGCAATCATTTTTTATGTATTTGTTACTTTCATTACTGCCTGCATGTTGGTTGCCAACTAATGCACACTTTAGCAGGCCTGGGCTTGTTAAGGTGTCAAGCCAATGGTAAAGGGTGTAGACCTTTTTTTTATTTACTGGGAAAAGTTATTTCTGAGCTCATGGGGGTAAACTGTTTGTTATGGAAAATAAAGTTATGGCAAAGCCAATAGGTCAGACTTTCTTATAGTGGAAAGCATGTGTTAAAGATGATAGGGTGTTATGGGTGGGTTCTTATTACACTGCGCTGAAGCTTATAGGCAGATATTTTGTTACTTGGAATCTCACAGATTCTTTTCCTAGGCAATGGTTTTGGTGTTGGTGACTCACTTGAAAAAATAATGTGGGTTAAAAGATTACCACTGCAATAAGCCTTTCAGGAGTAATTGTATATTGTTTTGACAAAGGGTTTTCCCAATGGGTTGTCTTGTGGAATTCTTTATGCTCAGAACCTTAGATCTTGGCAAGGTATTGTGACAAGCCATTGATAGAGACTGTAGGCCTGATTGGTTAATTGGGAAACGTTATTTCCGATTCTCTGGGTCTGAGCTGATGAATGTGTACAATAACAAAAAAGGCAGTAGTCCTTATTTATTCATTAGGAAATACTTATGACAGAGTAAGACATGGATTGTTATTACAACATCTGCAAGCCTCCAGACATGAATTTTGCTACATGTATTCTCCCAGATTTCCTTTTATGGCAAGGATTCTGGTGCTGATTATTCCCTTTGACAAACCCTGGGATAGAAGAATTGCACTATAATAATTCTAGCTAGAAATATCGTCAGAAGGCCTGACAGGCTTAGATGTCTGGCAAGATGTAATTAAAAATAATTGATTATATATATATATATATATATATATTTATTTATTTATTTATTTTCTCCTACTGGCAGTCGCCAGTAGGTAGTTATAGTTAGGATTGTTTTCCATAGGAAATACGCAACATTCTATTGGGAATAACTTTGGTGCCGGTGGACGAATTTTCGCGAATTTCTCAAAGAAGATGGCCCGCTTGTGTGTCGGTAGGATCGAGACACAAGAGGTGGTAAAAACAAAGGGGGAAATGACTAAAAGGGGGCAGGGTAGACCCCCACTGACCCCATAGGTTTGATGTGGGGGCCATAAAAGTGCTTCGCAGGTCAGGGAATTGTAAATGGCTCAACTGGAGCAAAAAAAAAACAGGAAAAAATTAATGTTTCTTCGGGCACTTGTGGTGATCCCAAGCACGGGTGATAAGTGTAATGCTTTGCTCACCATAGCATATTGTCCCTCCACACAATATGCAAACGATTTTAAAATTGGAAAACTTGGATTGAATGTTTGGGATATTCTCCCTTGCCTCTGGACCCGATGGGGTGGGTTGTTTACTTTGGGAGTTGCTGGCAGAAGATTGGGCAGGGTTTCTGGCCAGTTCCCTGACCTCTGCCATAGCATAGTTATTAGGGTGTCGGCGTTGCATGTGCCGAATCATGGTGTTGTTGCCAAAAGAGTATTTTTTGTTAGGGTTCCCCCTTGAAAGTTGAAAGCCACAGATTAAACAAGTCACCTTTGCCGCAATAACTTTCTTCTTGTCCTTTGGGATGGAAAAAAACTGCCAGATAAAGTGCTGCTTTGGCTTATATGAGGTAGTATCTTCTGGTAGGAACCTCCGCTCCTCCTCCTCTTCTTGTTCTCCACCACTGTGGTGTTGTGGTGGTCCTTGTGGTGGTGGTGGTGGTGGTGGTGGTGGTGGTGCAGATGCTCCTGCAGCTGCTGCTACTGTAGCCATTTTTCAGACAAATAGGTACAGAGAGGTCTTTCAACAGGTCTTCCTCACTCAAAGTACAAAGTGAGAATGAGGAAAATAGGTGAGGGCTTTCATCATTTGGAAAACAAAACTGTCCTGAACCAATGAAAAGTGTTACTTTCAGGTCACATGACTCGGGCCTTCATCATTTGGAAACCAAAACTGATCTGAACCAATGATAAGTGTTATTTTCAGGTCACATGACCCGACGCGCTGATGTCATGAGTGATGTCACTGACCATGTCATGAGTGATGTAATATGTGACGTCATCAGCAGTGCATTGCACGCGCAAGTTATAGTGCGTCCAACTAACTATAACGTGGGAATTTCAAGGGTTTTATGCAAGTAAAATTTCCAGCTAACTATAACTGGTGTGAAACCTATGGTTTTTTCAGTGAATTTAATAGGTTTTTTAAATGCTAATTCCTAACTATAACTGGTGTGAAACCTATGGTTTTTTCAGTGAATATATATATATGTTTGATGATTCCTGCACCCTGCACTTTAATGACAAAATAAAAGAAGCGATTTGACAAGCCTGACTCCGGACGATCATTGTTGTTTGCGCGCTGGGAAAACAGGCAGAGGCGCTGCCGTTTTTCAAGTCGGAGAGTAATATATATATATATATATATATAATGCTTTTTGATTAATTCTCTTCTGCCATTGGTCCATATGAGTGTAATTTACGCCTCGCATCCGTCCATGATAGCATGGGGCAGTGGGTAAACACACTTCAACCTTTGGCTCTCTTGCCCTGTAAGTCATGGCATTTCTATGATCATATGTGCACATCTGCCTTTATTTTTCCATTTTCTCTGTATAGATACATTTTTATTTCTTTCATTCTGTTTTTAGCTCTCATTAAGGCAGCGCTTGCTCTGTCTCAGCGAGACATGCTGTATTAAGGATATGGGCTTTAAAAGCTCCACCCATTTGCAAGGACTGCCCCTGTTACATGTATTGTTACTCAGAGCTAGTGAGCACTATTTCTTTCTTTGAGTTGGAGCACTCAAGACCAGTGTTTGTGCTTTACAGAGCTCTGTTGTAACAGGGCTGTAAATATTGCTCCTGTCTTGCCACTTTTTCTGTGCATTCAAATACAGAGGTCTGTTTTGGCTGCAGCTGCCACCTCCCTCCTGCTCTTAAAACACATGGCCTGGCGTAACGGTCCTTGCCTTCCTATGGCTGCTGCTGCCTCCATCTTGGAGCTCGACCAGCATTTGCAATGCAATAGGTCTCACATTTGCAAGAGTTTGAGCTATTGGCATTGTAAATTACAATGCCTTCATTTGTGTTTTGAAAACCTGTAAGTGGTGCATAAACACACACTTTGCACGTAGTCATTACTTACAAGAAGCAAGGCAGGCCTTGCTTCTCTTAAGCAAGGACTATAAGTACGTTTACGCACTGCTTGCAGGTTTTCAAAACACACAACTAAATTTACAATGCCAATAGCTCAAACTCTCGCAAGTGTGAGACCTATTGCATTGCAAATGCTTGTTTATTTTCGTTTTTAGAGCATACTACAGTTCCCTGGGCAGTGCTAAGTGCTAATGGACAGCTTGCTTGCTGCTCATTTAATCTGCAGTGCGCCTTATCCCCTACGACATAGTACTCTAGCCAGGCAACCATCTTGAAATGGTATTCTTAATGGTGTCGCATTGTTTTCCCATTTTAAGATAGCAAGCATATTGATTATAAATGGCAGCCATGCTGAAACTTAAAAACGATGATAAACTATGTACAGTACTACTGCAGGATGACTACTACCGGCTATGTTTAAATGTATTTGCTATAGCCAGGGTTACTGTGGTTATGTGGCAAGAAGAGCCAAATTATGCGGTATAATGCAGCAGATTTTCTGATAGTATTCCTTTATTAGTTTGTCATTTTTACACTTGTTAACTGTGTTTGTGTATAGGTGGCTTATCATTTGCACCAGTTTAATGCTCAACCATAGCAGTAAGGAACAGAAAGGTGACCAGCCAACCTTTGCAAAGGGCCTTCCACTGTGCCGCAGCACGTGTCACTGCCTTTTTACCATCTATTAAAGAGCTCATCACAGAATTTGAGGCAGAGGCACAACGAGAGTTGAAATTTATGGGCAAGTACACTCAAGATAGACGCTACACGGAGGGGAACAGGCCAGGCTAAACCTTAACGAATATGCTCAAGACTCCACACACCACCACTTGTATATCTGAGATTATGGGAGAAGGTTTAACATTAGTCAAAGGCCCCCAGGAGGTTTTGGATTGATTTACCAACTTCTATACCAAATTTATATACCGCTACCCATCTGGTAGTGCCAAAGGAGCATCAACCTTTCCTTGACTCCATTGAGTTGCTGTGGCTTGGGAGGGCACATAGAGAATATCTGATTAGCAGTCTGCCCATGGACAAGGCCCCAGGTTCTGACGGTTTAACAAACGCGTTCTATAAGGCCTATGCCGATCTTCTGGCCCCTCCACTCAATCTTTGAGGAAGCTCAAACTACTGGCATGCTTCCCCCATCAATGCAAGAGGGCAAATGTTACTAAAACCCGGGAAACCAAGCCAAGAGATAGGTTCCTATAGTCCACTATCCTTGATAAATATAGACGCCAAGATGTATGCAAAATTGCTTGCAAATAGACTGCAACCTCTACTTCCCTCTGATAGTGACCCCTTAACAGGCCAGGTTCATTCCTGGTAGATCCACAACTGATAACCTCTGCACTTTTTTCACAGTGCTACATTACTTTAATCCTAAAACAAAGGTGCTCGTGGCATTCCTAGATTCAACTAAAGCATTTGATGCGCTGGAATGGCCATACTTATTTGCTATTCTCGGGGAGGATTGGAGTCAGTCCGAATTTCATAGTACAAATAAGACCGCTATACATGGCACTTTCGGCCAGACTGCGCATGAATGGTATGCTTTCATGCCACTTTTGCATATCGAGAAGTACGCGTCAGGGATGCCCCCTTCCCCCTCTCTTCTTTGCTGGTGCGAAGGAGCAGAGAGTGGCAAGGATTCGCCAGCATTGCGGCAAGTGGATTTGGATTTAGCACCAGAGTGCTCCTAATCTCGTTGTATGAGGACAATATGATGTTATATATCACTGACCTGGAGGTTAACTTAGGTCCAATGATTAGGGAGCTTAGAAAATTTGGCTTTCTCTCTGGAATATTCATTAACTGGACCAAGTCTACCCTATTTCCACTTACCAAGGCAACCAAGACTTTTGACCTGGATCACCCATTGAAAAGGGCGGACGGTCCAGTGAAATATCTGGGCACTTGGCTTAGTCAGGACTAACAAGAAATTTGGAATTCAAATTACGGTTGCGCTGTCGGAAGGAAAAATTAAAACATGGGCTAGACTGCCGAATTCTCTCGCCGGTAGAATAGCCATTGCTAAAATGGCTGTGTTGCCTAAATTTCTAGATATATTTGTTAATCTTATACCGCTCACCCAAGCATTTTTCCAAACCCTCCGAACTTTATTAATCTCCATGGTTTTGGGTGGAGAAGCAAGTACTTGTCTCCTGGGAAATGCTCCCACACCCCCCCACCCCATGCAGGGAGGATTGGGGGCTCTGGGTATACTGCTCTACGAGTTTTGCGCACAAGCTCAATTCTTACATTATTGGCTACACCCCACCCCATTTCAGCCCCATGTAGCTGTGGAAGAAGATACTGCAGTCCCAGTCCCTCTCTCCAAGTGGCTATTTATCAAACATACCGGATACCGAGGGACGGTTAGACACAGTGGAAAACCATCGGTGGGCTTGGGACAGGCTGCGCACCAGAGCTCGCCTGGAGATACTCTATGCCCCTCTATCCCTCTCCCGCGTAAGTCACTGATCCCTGCGATGGCACATAGCGGGAATGTAATGCTGATGAAATCAATGGGATTTGAGACCTTTGCAGATCTCTATTCCGATAATACCTTCTGCACCCCGCCGGGACCTACGGCTGAGGGCACGAGGAGCTTCTCTGAGTTTTTTCTCTATTTTAAGATCAGAGCAACATGTAGGCAACTACACTCCACCTTCCCCAAGCCCCCCAACTCAATTACCAGCACTTCAGCAGATAACAAACGCCTTGCCCTGTAGGCTAATAACACGCCTATACAACTCCATGTAAAATGGAGGACCACTGACTAGACCCAGGGCACAGCACAGTTGGAACTCTGACCTAGATGGCCAGATAAAGGATGAAAAATGGGCTTTCTGTTGTGGTCCACTCCAAATACTCTCACCAAATTACAGACTGAGGTTGGTACATTTTAAATATTTACATAGATTTTACAGGACCCCCTCTCAATTGATTCATATGTGGATCAGACCTGATGAGAGTTGCTGGAGATGTGGGTTCGTTCCTGCCACGAAACCTCCTCAATCAATCAATCAGGAACAATTATAGAACGCGCTACTTACCCGCGAGGGTCTCAAGGCGCTGGGGGAGGGGGGGGCGCTAATGCTCGAACAGCCAGGTCTTGAGTTGCTTCCTGAAGGAGAGATGGTCCTGGGTCAGTTGTAGGTGGGTGGGGAGGGTGTTCCACGTATTGGCCGCCAGGTAGGTGAAAGATCTTCCTCCGGTGGTGGTTCTGCGGATCCGTGGGATGGTGGCAAGGGCGAGGCTGGCGGAGCGGAGCTGGCGGGAAGGTGTGTAGAACGTGAGGCGGTTGTTGAGGTATTCGGGGCCCATGTCGTGGAGAGCCTTGTGTGCGTGGTTGAGGAGTCTGAACGTGATCCTCTTGCTGACGGGGAGCCAGTGCAGTTCTCTCAGGTGGGCAGAGATGTGGCTGTGTCGAGTGATGTCCAGGACGATGCGTGCAGATGCGTTCTGTATGCGCTGGAGTATTTTCTGTAGTTTGGTAGTGGTCCCAGCGTATAGGGCGTTCCCGTAGTCCAGTCGGCTGGTGACGAGGGCCTGGGTGACCGTCTTCCTGGTTCCAGTGGGGATCCAACGGAAGATCTTACGGAGCATGCGGAGGGTGTTGAAGCAGGAAGATGTAACGGCGTTGACTTGCCTGGTCGTCGTGAGAGAGGAGTCAAGGATGAATCCCAGGTTGCGTGCATGGTACGTGGGCTTGGGGGCGGTGCCCAGTGCAGGGGGCCACCAGGAGTCGGCCCAGGCGGAGGTGGATGGGCCGAGGATGAGGATTTCCGTCTTGTCTAAGTTCAGTTTCAGACGGCTGAGATTCATCCATTACGTGACGTCTTTCATTCCTTCCTGGAAGCTGGCTTTGGCGGTGGCGGGGTCGTTGGTGAGCGAGTGGATCAGTTGGGTGTCGTCGGCGTAGGAGATGATGTTGAGGTTGTGCTTGCGTGCGATGGCTGCGAGGGGGCTCATGTAGACATTGAAGAGGGTGGGGCTGAGTGAGGAGCCTTGGGGTACGCCGCAGATGATCTTGGTGGCCGCTGCGCGGAATGGCGGGAGACGGACTCTTTGGGTTCTGTTGGAGAGGAAGGAGGTGATCCATTCCAGGGCCTTTCCATGGATCCCGGCGTGGTGGAGGCGGGTTGTCAGGGTGCGGTGGCAGACCGCGTCGAAAGCAGCCGATAGGTCGAGGAGGATGAGGGCGGCAGTTTCCCCGTTGTCAAGCAGGGTCCTGATGTCGTCGGTGGCTGCGATGAGGGCGGTCTGGGTGCTGTGGTTCGCTCGGAATCTGGACTGTGATGGGTCGAGGGAGCCGTTCGTCTCTAGGAAGGCGGTCAGCTAAATGTTGACGGTTTTCTCGATGACTTGCGGGGAAGGGGAGGAGCGAGATGGGGCGGAAGTTCTTGAGGTCTGTGGGGTCTGCGGTGGGTTTCTTCAGGAGAGCGCTGATCTCTGCATGCTTCCAGCTCTCCGGGAAGGTGGCGGATGCGAAGGAGTTGTTAATGATGTCCCGGAGTTGGGGTGCGATGATGGAGTCAGCTTTGTTGAAGATGTGGTGTGGGCAGGGGTCGGCTGTAGAGCCTGAGTGGATGGTGTTCATCACGAGGGTGGTGTCTTCCGTGCTGACGGGGGTCCAGGTGCCGAGGGTGGTGGGGGGCGCTGGCTCGGTGGTTGGGTACGTGGTCTGAGCGCTGAAGCTGTCTTGTATATTGGCGATCTTGCGGTGGAAGAACGTGACAAGTGAGTCGCAGAGGTCTTGCGATGGCGTGATGTCGTCGTTGTTGGGGTTGGAGAGCTCTTTAACGATGCTAAAGAGTTCCTTGCTGTTGTGGGTGTTGTTGTCCAGTCGTTCTGTGAAAGATGACCTTTTGGTGGTGCGGATCAGCTGGTGGTGTTTGCGGATGGCGTTCTTGAGGGCTGTCATGTTTTCCGTTGACTGGTCGTGCATATGTCCTGGTATTGTCCTGGTATTGCCCACCAATTGCTGCCTTCTGAGCTGACATATTTAATAAAATTCAAGAGATACTAGGGGCACCTGGCGAACCACTGCCGATCATTGGATCATTGGGTTCTGTGAAAGACACTAAAGCTGAGACACCCAAATTACATGCCATGTTACTCTTGTTAGCTAAACATAGAGTGTCCATACATTGGGGAGACAGGAGAGTCCCCACGATTAAGGTATGGATACAGGATGTCACCTTCAGTCATACACAATTAACTAACTTCTTGGAATTGATGCCAACAGCCTCCAGACCAAAAAATAAATGGGGTCCCTCTACCTAAACTGGCTAAAAATGCTCCAAGATGATTGCACTCCGTCCCCAGCCCGTACAGACACTCATGGGTCACATTCACTTGAGCCACAAAAACATGAATAGTTCCACAAAGAGCTCCTTTGAACAGGTATAACAACTAGACACCTGTATGCCGCCCGCTGTGGGTCCTCTGTGGGATGATAAGCATATTGCCACGTTGCGATCTCAATTTGGACTAGTCAAATGCTCCTATTCAGGCACTGTAGGATTGTATACGGCTTCCTGGCTGTTTTGTTATGTTCTAAGTTTACACGTTCATGTTGGATTCTACATTCGATCATATCGATTATCCACTGCAATGTAGAATGTGTACTGTTTTAAAAAAATGTCAATAAACCAATAAAAAAATAAAACTTCTGTGTGTAGTTAAGCATTAGTTTATAAAAATTAGTTTTTTTTAATTTGGAACCAAATGTATAAAGGAAGTGTTTTGCTACTTCAGCCCTGGTGGCGGCGAGTGCAGGGCATACTACCAGCTGGATTGCTCCTTCGTCCCTTTAAATGTCTCGGTATAATTACTAATGTTATTTTGTAGTTTTAGTAAATCTCAAGAGTATTAGTGTGAAAAATGAGTGTGGTTTGTCTGCCTGCAACAGTTAACAATATATATTAATTATAACAATAAATCGAGCACAGTTTAACAAATAATATGCCTAAATGGATGTGTGTCGCGACTGACAGATTGCACTGTTGTACCCTATTCACTTAAATATAGTTTACCTTTCTATTATGATTTCGTGCTGTGCACTTACATTGTTTTTTTTGTGTCTGAAAAGCTTGTCTGGTCGACGTATCTGTATTGGGTAAATCTTATCATATTTAATACCTATGCCAAATGAATTAGGCTACATAAATGCACAGTTTTGTACTGGCTTTAGAATGCTGAAAAGTGTCACACTTATTGCTACCAACAGACCTACGTTTTGGCAAAAGGTTTTGAAAGGTAATCTACAAGACGCTAAACTGAGTGGGCAGCTCATTTGCACACTGTTTTAAACTGTCATGCTTGCAAATTACAAACTAGAATTCCACCAGCTTGACTTCGAAAGATCAAGCCATTGAAACAACTCTTACAACACCCTGGAAAGAGCATTTATGGATATTACTATATATATTCTATTTGTGTCTGAATGTACTATTTATATTCAAAGCTTGCCTTTCTAGGAATAACTTTGCAAATCATTACATATCACTGTTCTGCATATATTTATCTGCTGAAACTGTTCGTATATTGTTTGCTGCGATGCGCTGTTTACTAAGTACAGCAAGCACCGCTATTAGAAAGGCTGACTATGCATTTTTAATACTATCAAAATACAAATACATTACATTTGGCTTCATTTAAAAACATGAAATAAATGTTTTCTTTGCTCCTTGCCCTAGATCTTCGGAAGCAAGCCCGACAACTTGAGAATGAGCTGGATTTAAAACTGATCTCCTTCAGTAAATTATGCACAAGCTACAGCCACAGTGCCAGAGAGGGGCGACGAGATGCATATAGGTAATGTCACATTCATATTTCAATGCATCTTTTCTTGTTATGCTTTGATCCTGTACCAGGTCTTCCTTCCTTTGTATATTCTAAATGTGTTCACATTTGATTATTCTGTTATGATGGTATTGACTTTCAACTCTCCATGTAAAGACAATTACTAACATTGGACATTGCACTGGTGTAGTGATGACCGTGGTTGATGTGTGAATCCTGTCTGCACGACTGCCCTAAATGTCTTGTTTTTTAAGAAAACAGATCAAGGTCTCTTAAAGAAATGTACTAGTTACATGAAACAGGAACAGTCTTTGATGTCTCTAGCCCCTGTTGCTTGGACCTGTTAATCTTTTAATTTTGTTTCATAGAGGTGAGAGTGAACAAAGAAGTCACACATATAAGTCATGTTGCGTTCTACTGATAAATGTACAAACTTTGATGGATCACCTCACACAATGTATCTTGTTCTCAATTGAGAACTTTTAGAAATGTCTTTTATGGTCACACAAAGAGAGTTTAAGTAAATCAAACTTCTCTGGTGTGGCAATGTGGGTATTAAATAGTGTGTTTGCCTATCACATCATGATTTAAGCAATTGTAAAAATAATAAATATCATGCTAAAGAATAGTGTTGCACACCAGCATAGTTTTAAAATGTATGTGTTTTAATAGTATATTTGGGTTTGAATTACATATAATAAAAGGTTGTGGCTGCATTATCGACTCAAAACTCGCAAGCCGACTGACAGCTGGAGAACTGAAGACCACATTTATTGAAAAGACCTTGACACATATTAAAACAGGAACATGTTAACCTCTGTCGCTGTCGCGTAACAGTGGTGTTATTATTATATAATGAACTATTTAACCATTTAGATCGTGTGGGATAGGCCAGTCTTGTAGATACCTGCATCCTATTGCTGGCAAATTTGACCTTTGCCGTGGTGAAAGCGGTACGCCGAGGGCACACTTTCACTGACCCGGGACTGCATCACTTGATCTGTAATGCATCTTTGATATGCGTTTTTCTCTTATTTTATAGTGCTGATCAGAATAGGTAAAGAGCAGTTACTTTAGTTTATTTCAACAGTCATTTTTATGTTTCTAATTTGAAGTTGGTCATAGTATATTTACGTTGCTACTTGTATTCACCGTTTATTAGTTAATTGTTCAATTATTTTGCACATGTAGGTAGTACTAATAAAAATGTAATATTTAAAAAATATTGGTTTGGGATTCCTCCAAAAGTGTGCGAAAAATATTACATTTGGAAAAAAAGTCATCAAAACATTTCTTAAACTCCGATTGTGGAAGTCAGCTAAACAACTAAGGCAGCAATTTGTCCAAACTTAGTCAATCTCATTGCTTATTAAAATTTAGTTTTTTAAATTGCAAAAGTAGTGTGGAAGGCACTTGTAAACTTCAGTTATGACAAACAAATGTTACATAATATAACTTTCTTTGAGTCATGAGTATTTCTCTAAAAATAAATGTATTAATTTAATCCTTTTTATTCCAAAACAAGTGTGGTCCATAAATAAATCTTTCTGTTAATTTGTTAAATTTTATTAGAATTGTTGCATGCAAAGCATTACATGTTCACTGCATCGATATTAACAATCAGTAGTCCGTTGTAAGGAACAGATAACCCCAAAAAAGTGCTGCAGAGTCTATGATTAAAATGTAGTCCTTTACTGCTCCCATCCCCACTATCTAGTAACGAAACAGGAAACATAGTATTTCTTTGGTTTTTCAAGTCTTGGCTTTTGGTAACAGGCTCTTAATTTTTTTAACATATCTTAATTAAATTTTAAAAAATGAGACGCGTAACCATGCCAGCAAACAACCCAGGGCCCAACCGGGGTTCGATATTAATTACGATGGAAATAGTCAAGCATATATAAAATGTACAGTCATCCCCGAACAGTTGAAGCACCAATTACAGGAAGTGCAGTAACTCATTCCCTACTCAGGCAGACCAAGATGTGGGGGAGATATAATCCACGTCCGCCTCCTACCGGGCCGTACCCAAGTATAGTGGCCATGCAAGGAATGCCCCCCCCCCCTCTGGATGTGAATGTGCTGGCCCCACATAGAATGGTAAACTATTAAGGGGTATAAAAGGTCACACCTCTGATTACGCCATGCCGCCTGAGTACGTATAAGGAATAACCCCTCATCTTCGTGTGATTTAGGAGTCTATGGCCTGCTCGTCTGGGTCAAAGACAAGGCCCCCATCCGCAATCCTGTGTGGTTCCTCCCCAAGGGGAGGAGGGGGCTAGCCATCAAGGGTAAGAATGGGGTCGTCTCAAGATTGCTGTTGAATACTTCCCGTATCATGCCTCAGTCACGTTTGAGCCTCGTCTGCTGGCCTCAGCTAAAACATCTGCCTCTGTTCGTGCCCTTTTTAATAACAAACCTAGCCAGCATTACACCTCCGGCCTTCTGCGATATCCACAAAATTGCTATTTGCTGCTTAAACAGTATAAATGCCAGGCCTATAAATCTGCATGTATTCATCCCGCTTAGCATGTGGGTGAATACCTAGTAAACAGGACTCCAGCGTGGCCACGACCACCCTACCAACCAGCGCGGACATGACCACCACCACATTCTCCCAAGTCCGCTCAATCGCAGAGCACTCCCATACCATGTGGAAGAAGCCTGCGTCTCTAACCTGGGGCAAAGTGACAGGGCAGCGGGGTACATATGCACTATGCGTCGGGGTGTGAGATACCTCTGGTGTAGATAATTAAATTGCGTTAACTGAAAGTGCGGGTTGGGCAATACCCCCCTGATATGTTGTAGGGCATGTTCCCATTGCTTATTAGTCAAGGCGTATGCCCCGCATCCAGCTCTCATGCACCTTAGTAACCAGTTTACAATGATGTTTCATCAGAACGGTAAATATTAAAGATATAAGTCTGCATGCCCCAATACGACCGCCACGTCTAGCAGCTCTGTTTGTGGCTCTACCACCATGCGAAGCGACTTTTGGGTACTTGGTGTTGTAGGCAAAGAATTAATCCACCACGAGCACGTAGCCTGGAATGACACTAACATTCCCTCCTCAACAGGTCCCCTCTATGAACCACACTGGCATCCCATCAGCTCTGCGTTTCGTGATGGTGTTGCAGTTCTCGGAGAGCCACTGTATGCCAAATGAGGAGTAGTGGCGAATACAGGGGTTGGGTTGCCTTCCTGTGGATATCTTTGTGCCAGCTATGCCGCGCTGTCAACATCGGCTCAGCACGTGGGCCACCCTCATCCTTGGAGAAGACAGCCAGGTGTAGATGTGTGATCCTGCCAGTGAGCATTTAATACCTGCCAGTGAGCATTAAATACCCTCTCGCCCTGGGAGAGGGGCCGATCCCGACCAACATACTGGCCACTGTAATTGATTTGCTGCATATTAGAGCTTAAAGTTAGGGACCCCAAGGCCAACTCCCTGCAATGGATGGCAACGTCCGGCGAGTGCAACCCGCCATCTGCCAGTTTCCCATATGAGTTCTACTAGTAGCCTATTGCGGGATGCACAACAGGAAGTGCCGCAAAAAAGTCCAAGGTCGATAAACATGCCTCTTGTTATTCTTTTCTGGTCAGTCTCTAGCACCTAGACAAAACATGCTAAACCCAGCTGCACTGCTGGATACTCATGCTTTGAAATTACGGGATGCATATTGTTCACACACACTTGGAGAGAGACATTTCCTTTGAGACGAGCTGTGCTGCTCCTATGATGTAAACCTTCCATCTAGGCTCTAAGGTATGGGGTCTGCTGACAAAGCCAAGAGATCTTTCTTTATATAATAAACTTCAACTTAACAAGGGGAGGGTGGTTAGGCATTATAGTCCTTTTTCCACTGTCTATATATGATGACATCTCCCTTTATATTCTGTGGTATTGTAACAATGCTAACTTTTTTAGGTTTATGCATTTTGCTGCTGGTAGTGGCTCGTATGCATTATAGAGCACGATAGTTAAAATAAACATTTTGAACTATACAGTGACTCTGACAATCCTTATTGTGGATAAGTATGAGTGAGTGAGCTAAAGGGTATGTCTTGCTAACGCGATTCCTGAGAGAGTCGAGAGTGTTAATTTCTGGGTTGTCTAATCATTTGTAGATTCGTGATTATGTAGGAGAACGAATGAGACACTATAGCTAGTTGGTTTTGGGATTTTGGGCACAAGGGTGGGGTGAAGGTACAACCCCTATACATAGAGGTCCTGTTTTCCTGCGCATAGTTCTGTGTCTCTGCAGAATCCGCGCAGTAAAATTGGGGTGGGGTAGTGATCAAAAGAACAATGGATTTAACCCAGATCTCTTAACAGGAGGTGAATGTTTGATTTATTCAGCATTCCGTCCAACAGTTGTTGACGTAGCATTTCTGTTGGCACGGCATAATATTTAGTGCAGCTTTCCTGTAGCCAACCTCCCTATCCCGACCAAATCCCCCCACTCCGGGTATCCAATGAAACGGATGTTATTTAGTCTTGAGTGCCTCTCCACATCCTCCGATGTAGAGGGTCTGTATCTGTCAGCATGCCTTGGATTTGTGATTGTAAGTCTTGTACTGTGGGACGCAGTGAAATCAGCCATTTCCATGTCGTCCACCCTCTCCACTATTTTCCAGTGATTCACATGTAGTAGACCAACAGCTTTGGAGACCACATCAATCTTACACTCCAATGTCCTTCTGGAATCCCTAATAGCCGTCAGGATCCTTTCTAACTTTTTTATTTTATTTATTTGTTTAGTGTTTTCTTTAGCGCGAATATGACCCAGTGAAGGGTATCAGAGCGCTTTACAGTAGCGTTTCAGCAAAACGAGAACATTAGAGGAGAAACCAGTCATCACTGTTTTACACTTCAGTACAGCATATACACGTATATACCGTCAGTAGTTAAATTACCAAGGCGCAGCTAAATAACAGGATAAACTTTTGTACCATCCCACGGTTAGCGGAGCAATGAATACAAGTGAGCAGCAGTCCTCCAATATAGTCTTATGGGAGAAATTTGCTCATATAGTACGATTTTGCTTCCTTTTTAGGTCTCGTCCTGCGTAGGCGTAGGCAGGCGCTTGCATAGTCTCGCTGGGCGAGAAATTATGTCTTTGAGTAGGGAGGTAAACGAGCCAGCTCTTCTCCATTGGCTGGCTTCCTAAACGGCGGCCAGCCATTGGAGAAGAGCTCTGTCTGTCCCTTTAAGCACCGTCCGTTTCGGCGTGTTTTTTGCTGTCCTTTTTCTCGTGACGTCTTCAGTCAACCAACAAAAAACACACCCCCCAGTCTGAAAATGACGGGGCTTAGAGACAAAAGGCTGTCTCATGGCAAGCTCTTGGTGGATGTCCGCAGTTGTCACTCAACAAAGGAAGCTTGTTAAGGAAAGGTGAGAACTAACTGTGCAGTCACTAACACTACCCAAATCCAATTCTTTCAATTGTTCTCGAAAACAAATCCGTTTACAGGGCCCAGCAGCTGAGATGGCAGAAACTTCAATAACATTTGGTTTGTGCTGACGTAGCGCATGCAGTAAAATGTTGCTCTCAGTTAACTAGTTCCTCTTGTTATGAAAGGGTACTGAGCAGCTACACTGGAAACCCGTCTGGAAAAAGCCGGCCGCAGGCACATAGAGCTCACATAAACACAGCCAACAGACGAGTGCCAAGAAGCTGCGTCCTCTGCAGTATGCGCTATATACATTGTTTCACTTTACTTGTGCTTAGTGTATAAGACCGAAGCTGTGTCCTTTGGAGCGACCGAGGGCTCCGTGTGCCCAGTGGTGAGGAGGCAGTAGAGCGGGGGTCCGGACTACTTGGCCCGGGTACGCATTGTCGCACGGCCTAAGATCACCAGACACATTGCACACACCACAGGCACAGACAGATTATCGCACCATACGCAGCCGATACACCCCCTCCCCACCACAAGCACATAGCAGACACACACACACCCACACAGCCGACAGACACACACAGGAGAGATACACAAAAGAGACCAGACACACGCATACAGCAAACACACAGCAGACAAAACAGACATGCACACACACATTGGTATTAGAGCAAAGTGATCTATCCAGCCACACACCGCAAAGAAGATAAGACCCAGCAGACAAAAGAGACACAGCACACACACTGCAGACAGACACACCGCACACACAAAGGACACAAAAGTTGCACCTCTTTGCAATTACAGTATTTTTATTCCTCACTCACGCGCGGCACACTGCACTTTAAATGCTCTTGTCGTGTCCCTTTTCCGAGCACCGCTCTCTTACTTTTCACTTCGACTCTATTTCTCCTCTTGTTATGAAAGGGTATTGAGCAGCTACACTGGAAACACAGCTTCCGTCAGCCTAACTGAACCATCCTAAGAATGAACAGTCCGCACCGAGTTTCTTAACCGAGCGTATGCCAGTTTGTCGTGCCCCGTTCCAGATATTTTTTCGAATCTTTCTGGCCACCCTCGATATCTTTGCGTGCATAAAGAAGGGTTTTATATCATCCTTAATGCAGAATATACCAGGTAAGAAAAAACGACCTTTCTTTTGCATTATTTACGGTACACCGATCGCTCAGACTGTTATTAAATTAGTTTGTTCGTATGTTCTGTGTGTGTGGGGGGGGGCTCTGTGTGTGTGTGGGGGGGCTCTGTGTGTGTGTGGGGGGGCTCTGTGTGTGTGTGGGGGGGCTCTGTGTGGGGGGGCTCTGTGTGGGGGGGCTCTGTGTGGGGGGGCTCTGTGTGGGGGGGCTCTGTGTGGGGGCTCTGTGTGTGTGGGGGGCTCTGTGTGTGTGGGGGGCTCTGTGTGTGTGGGGGGCTCTGTGTGTGTGGGGGGCTCTGTGTGTGGGGGGCTCTGTGTGTGTGGGGGGGGCTCTGTGTGTGTGGGGGGGGGCTCTGTGTGTGTGGGGGGGGCTCTGTGTGTGTGGGGGGGGCTCTGTGTGTGTAGGGGGCTCTGTGTGTGTAGGGGGCTCTGTGTGTGTGGGGGGCTCTGTGTGTGTGGGGGGCTCTGTGTGTGTGTGGCTCTCTGTGTGTGGCTCTGTCTGTGTGTGGCTCTGTCTGTGTGTGGCTCTGTCTGTGTGTGTGGCTCTGTCTGTGTGTGTGTGGCTCTGTCTGTGTGTGTGTGGCTCTGTCTGTGTGTGTGTGGCTCTGTCTGTGTGTGTGTGGCTCTGTCTGTGTGTGTGTGGCTCTGTCTGTGTGTGTGTGGCTCTGTCTGTGTGTGTGTGGCTCTGTCTGTGTGTGTGTGGCTCTGTCTGTGTGTGTGTGGCTCTGTCTGTGTGTGTGTGGCTCTGTCTGTGTGTGTGTGGCTCTGTCTGTGTGTGTGTGGCTCTGTCTGTGTGTGTGTGGCTCTGTCTGTGTGTGTGTGGCTCTGTCTGTGTGTGTGTGGCTCTGTCTGTGTGTGGCTCTGTCTGTGTGTGTGTGGCTCTGTCTGTGTGTGTGGCTCTGTCTGTGTGTGTGGCTCTGTCTGTGTGTGTGTGGCTCTGTCTGTGTGTGTGTGGCTCTGTCTGTGTGTGTGGCTCTGTCTGTGTGTGTGGCTCTGTCTGTGTGTGTGTGGCTCTGTCTGTGTGTGTGTGGCTCTGTCTGTGTGTGTGTGGCTCTGTCTGTGTGTGTGTGGCTCTGTCTGTGTGTGTGGCTCTGTGTGTGTGTGGCTCTGTGTGTGTGTGGCTCTGTGTGTGTGTGGCTGTGTGTGTGTGTGGCTCTGTGTGTGTGTGGCTCTGTGTGTGTGTGGCTCTGTGTGTGTGTGGCTCTGTGTGTGTGTGTGGCTCTGTGTGTGTGTGTGGCTCTGTGTGTGTGTGTGGCTCTGTGTGTGTGGCTCTGTGTGTGTGTGGCTCTGTGTGTGTGTGTGGCTCTGTGTGCGTGTGTGGCTCTGTGTGTGTGTGGCTCTGTGTGTGTGTGGCTCTGTGTGTGTGTGGCTCTGTGTGTGTGTGTGGCTCTGTGTGTGTGTGTGGCTCTGTGTGTGTGTGTGGCTCTGTGTGTGTGTGGCTCTGTGTGTGTGTGTGGCTCTGTGTGTGTGTGGCTCTGTGTGTGTGTGGCTCTGTGTGTGTGTGGCTCTGTGTGTGTGTGGCTCTGTGTGTGGCTCTGTGTGTGGCTCTGTGTGTGTGTGTGTGTGTGGCTCTGTGTGTGTGTGTGGCTCTGTGTGTGTGTGGCTCTGTCTGTGTGTGTGGCTCTGTCTGTGTGTGTGGCTCTGTCTGTGTGTGCGTGGCTCTGTCTGTGTGTGCGTGGCTCTGTCTGTGTGTGCGTGGCTCTGTCTGTGTGTGCGTGGCTCTGTCTGTGTGTGCGTGGCTCTGTCTGTGTGTGCGTGGCTCTGTCTGTGTGTGCGTGGCTCTGTCTGTGTGTGCGGCTCTGTCTGTGTGTGCGTGGCTCTGTCTGTGTGTGCGTGGCTCTGTCTGTGTGTGCGTGGCTCTGTCTCTGTGTCTGCGTGGCTCTGTCTCTGTGTGTGCGTGGCTCTGTCTCTGTGTGTGCGTGGCTCTGTCTCTGTGTGTGCGTGGCTCTGTCTCTGTGTGTGCGTGGCTCTGTCTCTGTGTGTGCGTGGCTCTGTCTCTGTGTGTGCGTGGCTCTGTCTCTGTGTGTGCGTGGCTCTGTCTCTGTGTGTGCGTGGCTCTGTCTCTGTGTGTGCGTGGCTCTGTCTCTGTGTGTGCGTGGCTCTGTCTCTGTGTGTGCGTGGCTCTGTCTCTGTGTGTGCGTGGCTCTGTCTCTGTGCGTGGCTCTGTCTCTGTGCGTGGCTCTGTCTCTGTGTGTGCGTGGCTCTGTCTCTGTGTGTGCGTGGCTCTGTCTCTGTGTGTGCGTGGCTCTGTCTCTGTGTGTGCGTGGCTCTGTCTCTGTGTGTGCGTGGCTCTGTCTCTGTGTGTGCGTGGCTCTGTCTCTGTGTGTGCGTGGCTCTGTCTCTGTGTGTGCGTGGCTCTGTCTCTGTGTGTGTGTGGCTCTGTCTGTGTGTGTGGCTCTGTCTGTGTGTGTGGCTCTGTCTGTGTGTGTGGCTCTGTCTGTGTGTGTGGCTCTGTCTGTGTGTGTGGCTCTGTCTGTGTGTGTGGCTCTGTCTCTGTGTGTGTGTGGCTCTGTCTCTGTGTGTGCGTGGCTCTGTCTGTGTGCGTGGCTCTGTCTGTGTGCGTGGCTCTGTCTGTGTGCGTGGCTCTGTCTGTGTGCGTGGCTCTGTCTGTGTGCGTGGCTCTGTCTGTGTGCGTGGCTCTGTCTGTGTGCGTGGCTCTGTCTGTGTGCGTGGCTCTGTCTGTGTGCGTGGCTCTGTCTGTGTGCGTGGCTCTGTCTGTGTGCGTGGCTCTGTCTGTGTGCGTGGCTCTGTCTGTGTGCGTGGCTCTGTCTGTGTGCGTGCGTGGCTCTGTCTGTGTGCGTGTGTGGCTCTGTCTGTGTGTGTGTCTCTCTGTCTGTGTGTGTGTGTCTCTCTGTCTGTGTGTGTGTGTCTCTCTGTCTGTGTGTGTGTGTGTCTCTGTCTGTGTGTGTGTGTGTCTCTGTCTGTGTGTGTGTCTCTGTCTCTGTCTGTGTGTGTGTGTGTCTCTGTCTGTGTGTGTGTGTGTCTCTGTCTGTCTGTGTGTCTCTGTCTGTGTGTGTGTGTCTCTCTGTTTGTGTGTGTCTCTCTGTTTGTGTGTGTGTCTCTGTCTGTGTGTGTGTGTCTGTCTGTGTGTGTGTGTGTGTCTGTGTGTGTGTGTGTGTCTGTTTGTGTGTGTGTGTGTGTGTGTCTCTGTCTGTGTGTGTGTGTGTGTGTGTGTCTCTGTCTGTCTGTGTGTGTCTCTGTCTGTCTGTGTGTGTCTCTGTGTGTGTGTGTGTGTCTCTGTGTGTGTGTGTGTGTCTCTGTGTGTGTGTCTCTGTCTGTGTGTGTGTGTGTGTGTCTCTGTGTGTGTGTCTCTGTGTGTGTGTGTGTGTGTGTGTCTCTGTCTGTGTGTGTGTGTGTCTCTGTGTGTGTGTCTCTCTCTGTTTGTGTCTCTGTGTGTGTGTGTGTGTGTGTGTCTGTCTGTGTGTGTGTGTGTGTCTGTTTGTGTGTGTGTGTCTCTGTCTGTGTGTGTGTGTGTGTGTGTGTGTCTCTGTCTGTGTGTGTCTCTGTCTGTGTGTGTCTCTGTCTGTGTGTGTCTCTGTCTGTGTGTGTGTGTGTGTGTGTGTGTCTGTGGCTCTGTGTGTGTGTCTCTGTCTGTGTGTGTGTGTGTGTGTGTGTGTGTGTCTGTGGCTCTGTGTGTGTGTGTGTGTGGCTCTGTGTGTGTGTGTGGCTCTGTGTGTGTGTGTGTGTGTGTGGCTCTGTGTGTGTGTGTGGCTCTGTGTGTGTGTGTGGCTCTGTCTGTGTGGCTCTGTGTGTGTGGCTCTGTGTGTGTGGCTCTGTGTGTGTGGCTCTGTGTGTGTGGCTCTGTGTGTGTGGCTCTGTGTGTGTGGCTCTGTGTGTGTGGCTCTGTGTGTGTGGCTCTGTGTGTGTGGCTCTGTGTGTGTGGCTCTGTCTGTGTGTGTGTGTGTGGCTCTGTCTGTGTGTGTGTGTGTGTGTGGCTCTGTCTGTGTGTGTGTGTGTGTGTGTGTGGCTCTGTCTGTGTGGCTCTATATGGGTAGCTTTTTAGGTCTTGCCTGGCGTTGCAGCGCGAAAGCGCTGTCGCCGGCCTGATCTATTGTGATTGTCTTGCCTTCCAAGTGGTACAGGCCGGTGCACGAGCAGATTGTGGTCTGTGGACACGCCTCGCTTGTAAGATGCGCTGGCATTTTGACCGCGCGCGCGTACACACGCACCAGCCGCTCCCAGCCACTGCATACTTATTCGATTGTGCGCGCACACGCCCCAGCCGCGCACACACGCCCCAGCTGCCCACAGCCACTGCACTCGTACTCCACCCAATGCCAATAGCTCTAACTTTAACAGACCATTAAAAGACCATTGCATTGTAAAGGCTTGTTGAAGGTTGCGATGGATGTAATTGTTCTGATGTTTGGTGGGAGTGCATTCCAAATTCTGTAGTAGGGGATCTCTGTGTATAGTCATAATCTAGTGAATAGTCCCGCCCATGTGCGAGGACCCCGGCAATCAAAAATAATCTCATAAGTTGTCAGAAAATTGCAGAACTGCAAAGACACTTAAGAGAGAATTTAAAGACAAATAATGCAGCCTATATCCACAGGCTACACTGTCCAGTACTTCAACTAGAAATTCCACCAAAAATCCACAAACCGCAAAGCCTGTCCAGATTTCCCTTGCTTTAACAGCAAAACCCCTCTGGAATGATAGAGAGGAAGGCATGGACAGACAAGCCCCATAGGCTGCCATTATGTGGCTTAAATAGGGTACTGTGCCTTTAAGAGAACTTTCCAGAACTTCTCCCAGTATCCCAGAATGCATAGCAGGTCCCTCTCACTTTCAGTTCTTTTTTCCGGCTCCTGCTTACAGGACCCTGGTGCATTGAGCTCTCCCTTTTTCAAGGGTTTATTGGAGTTTTTGTACACTTTTTGGCTTTAAAAGTGTTTTCAGTTGCTTCTTGGTGTTTCCTTTCACTTCTGTGTGTTTGTTCAGGCTTTTTAGGGATCTAAAATGCCTGCTTTATTCGACAAGTGCCCAGCATGTGGAAGGAAGAAGGCCAAGACTGATCCACACGACGTCTGCATTCTTTGCCTCCCTGAAGAGCATGTCCCTGAAGATTGTGACATCTGCCAGACCTTTTCTACAAGGACTCAGAGGGAAAGGCTGAGGATTAGGCTCCAAGGCCTGAAAGAGAGGCGTCTTCAGGCTGCAGGTGGGTCTGGGCAGGCTGGGAAGGCTCCCTCTGCCCCTGCTGAGGCCTCTGGGGGGCTCCCCAGAGGCAGGAAGACCAGCAAACGGTCCCGGTCTCCGTCGACGTCGATTGCATCGACGACGTCGAGAGGGATGACGACGGTGTGTTCCCCTTCTCCCCGGGGCTCCGGGTTGAGACAGCGTGGAAGGTCGACGTCGAGAGGCCTGGGTAGGCCGACGTCGAAGTCACCGACGACGGCGTCTTCGTCGTCGTCGGAGTCGAGGCATCGCCGTCGATGAAGGAGGCACCGGCGCTTGCCGTCGAAGCGACACCGCCGCCGTCGAGGGGCTCCTCGACGTCGAGGACTGTGAGGAAACGGTCGACGAGGAGGAAGAGTCGACGCTCGCCGTCGAGGTCTGACCGTTCGTCGTCGAGGGGGCGACGGTCGTCGTCGAGGAAGAAGCACTCGGCGTCGAGGAGACGGCGTTCGACGCCGGAGTCGAGGGGTCGCCGTTCCACGCCTGAAAAACGACGCTCGACGTCGAGCAGGAAGAGGTCAGCGTCCCCGAGGATCTCCGCCTCCCCTAAGCGGCGCAGAAGGGATTCTGGCGCGAAAAGTCACGCTGGATCTGGGGAAGGACGTCGGAGACGTCGCTCGCGCTCTGGAGGGTCTGGGTCTCAGGCTCCTCCCCCGAAGAAGTCACCGGGCTCGGTGTACTCTGTGGTATATACACCGCCAAGGCCTGCGACTCCTCCACCTCTACCGAAGGAGGCTCCTCCGGCTAATCCTCCGCTACCTTCGATTCCTCCGCTACCCCCTGCGGGGCAACCTCCACCGCCGGTCCCACCTCATAGGCCACCGAGGTCGGTGTCGCTGCCTCTGCTTCCGACACCTCCTAAGGGTACGCCTACTCCTAAGCCTCAGGATAGGCCGCGGAAGACGCCTCCACGGAAACCGGTGGAGCGCCCACGCGCTGGGAGGTCCCGCTCCCGCTCCAGGAGAAGGGAACGTTCGCGTCACAGGTCTTCCACACGATCTAGACGGCGCCACAGGAGACACAGGTCTCGTTCCCGGACCCGGTCGTCTGGGACCAGGGACTACTCCCCGACCTTGTCGGACTCGCCAGACACGAGAGTTTCGCCGATCGATGATCTGGTGTCCTTCCAGGACGTACTGTTGCGTGGTGCGGCGAAATTGGGCATTACTTTGACGGTGCCCACTCCCAAGACATCAGTCATTTTCGAGACTCTCCACCAGAAGCATTTGTCTCGGCCGTTACTGCCACTGGTGCCGGGTCTGGAAGAACCGGCCATGGATCTTTTCCTCACCCCAGCGGTGACTAAGGCGGCACCCTCCAGACTGCAGAAGAAGTACCGGGCTCCGGACTCGGACCCAGCATTTCTAAGGATGGAGCCCCCTCCAGATTCGGTGATTGTGACGGCGGCGCGCAAACAGCATGCCACCACACTTTCCTCCACAGTTCCGCCAGATAAGGAATCTAGGTGGTTGGATTAGTCTGGGAGAAGAGTTTGTGGGACCTCGGCGACCTCAATGAAGGCAGCTAGTGCCACTGCCTTGTTGGGTCGGTATGACAGAGCCCTCTGGGAATCCCTTCAACAGTTTGTGGAGCTCCTACCGCGGGACAAGCGGGAAGACTTCCAAGAGGTGCTGAACGAAGGGATGTTGGTGGCGAATCAAGTCATCACCGCTGCAGCCGACTCTTATCTGCTGGCGGCGCATGGTTTCTGCCACGGAATTAACCAGCGACGACATGCATGGCTCCGCCTCACGTCTCTGAAACCGGACGCTCAGCAAAGGGTTGCCAATCTGCCATTCTCTGGCGAAACCCTGTTCGGGAAGCACGCTGATGATGAAATGGCCCGCATGAAGGCGGAGGCCAAAACGCTCACAGCGGTGGGTTTGGAGAAGCCCAAGGAGACCAAGAAGTCATACCGTCCGTTCCAACGTCGGTTCGGTGGTCAAGGCAGAGGGCGTGGCCAGTCTTCTGGACAACAGCAGCAACAACAACAGCAGCAGTTCAGAAGACCGTTCCAGAAGCGCCAGAGAGGCAGAGGCGGCCATCAGTCGGCCCCAGCGACTAAGGGCCAGGTCGGGTCTAGGCCCTGAGCACTTACTTCCCCTGCAACTGTTACCCGCTCCGGTGGGGGGAAGCATTCAATCTTTTCTGGCAGAGTGGAGAAAAATTACTCAGGACAAGTGGGTGCTGAATATTGTTTGCAATGGATACAGTCTTCGGTTCACCAGCCCGCCTCCATCAATTCCTCCGGTCAGCTCGCAGTATCAACTGCGCGAGCTCCAGGCGGAGGCCGATATCCTGTTAAGGAAAAGGGCGATCGAGACGTACCTCGGTCTCAAAGAGGAAGAGGTCTGTATTCCCGGTTCTTTCTGGTTCGCAAAAAGGACAAGAACGAGTTCAGGCCCATCCTGGATTTGCGACAAGCAAACAAGTGGATTCGCAGAGAAAAGTTTCGCATGCTGTCGTTGCATCAGATTTATCCTCAGCTGCAACGGGGAGACTGGCTGTGTGCCATAGACCTCCAGGATGCTTACTTCCATGTGCCCATTGCACACAAACACAGGAAGTTCCTGCGGTTCCAAGTCGGCGCCAATCACTATCAATAGACAGTACTGCCATTCGGACTGAAGTCTGCGCCGAGAACATTCTCAAAGTGCATGGCGGTGGTAGCCGCACACCTACGGAGGAACAAGGTGTTTGTCTACCCGTACCTGGACGACTGGTTGATCAAGGCCTCCTCATTCACGGAAGCGCGAGCGCACTTCCAGAAGACGTGCGTTCTCTTGAACAAGCTGGGGTTGCACATCAACATGTCCAAGTCGGTTCCGACTCCAGTCCAGTGCATTCAGTACTTGGGAGCCTCCATCGATACGCTGTCAGCAAGCGTGTCTCCTTTGGAGGAGCGACGATTATCACTGCTTCGGAAGGCTCGGGCTCTTATGACCACTCCATCCACGACAGTGAGGACGGTGTCTTCTCTACTAGGATCAATGGCCTCATGTATCTTCCTAACGCCCCATGCTCGGCTGCACATGAGACCGTTGCAAGAGTGCTTGGAGGATCAGATCCTTCCAGTACTTCAACTAGAAATTCCACCAAAAATCCACAAACCGCAAAGCTTCAGATCAGATCCACAGGCTACACTGAGGAGAGGATCTTGGGACGACAAGATACGCCTATCTCTGCATGCTCTTCAGTCTCTGAAGTGGTGGTGTTCAGCGGAGAATCTCCTCAGAGGGGTTCCCTTCCACAAGGACATTCCCACTCAAGACTATCGTGACGGATGCTTCTCTCCAGGGCTGGGGAGCGCATTCCGGAGACCTACAGATTCAAGGGACTTGGTCCCCGACGGAGTCCACGTACCACATCAATTTCCTGGAACTCAGAGCTGTTCACTTGGCACTGAAGGCCTTTCACCCGTCCTTCCAGACCAACTCTCTACTTGTACAAACGGACAATACGACCACAATGTATTACCTCAACAAGCAGGGAGGCTCGAGGTCACGCACCCCGTCGCAGGAGGCGCAGGCGATCTGGCGCTGGCTTCTGGCTCGAGGACTGACGATAACGGCTACCCATCTGCCAGGTGTGCAGAATGTTCAGGCAGACGCACTGAGCAGACTGATTCAGGAAAACCACAAATGGGTCATAAACGACGAAGTACTAGGAGAAGTCTTCGCAAGGTGGGGGACTCCAGACGTAGATCTGTTCCCCACCGCCGAAAACAGCAAATGCCGAGACTTCGCCTCCAGGTACTACCAGCCGGGGACGCTGGGGAATGCGTTATGGATCAACTGGTCGAACAGCTTTCTGTACGCTTTTCCACCCATTCCCCTGATTCCGACGGTTCTCATCAAGCTGTCCCAGTCCAGGGCGCGGATGATGCTGATTGCGCCGGAATGGCCCAGACAGTGGTGGTTCACGGACCTGCTTCACCGGTCTCTCCTTCCTCACATTCGGCTGCCGTGCAGGCCGGACCTTCTCACGAAGTTCGGGGGGCTGATGTTGCACCCCAACCTCTCGTCTTTGAGTTTGGCAGCATGGCTCCTGAAATAGTGCAATATGGTCATTTGAATCTCCCTGCAGATTGTATGGACATACTGAAGGAGTCTAAGAGACCTTCCACTAGGACTTCCTATGCGTACAAGTGGAAGAGATTTTGTATCTGGTGCAAGTCTAAGAACTATGATCCGACGACTTGTAAGGAAGATGTCATCCTTCCTTATCTTCTACAGTTGGCGCAGTCTGGCCTTAATGTCCATTCTATTAAGGTTCTTCTTGCTGCTTTGACTGCCTACAGGAAATGCCCTTCGCAGACTTCCTTCTTCCAGATCCCTGTGATCAAAGATTTTTTGGAAGGCTTGAAGAAAGTGGTCCCTCCTGTCAGGCTTCCTTCGCCTTCATGGGAATTGAATGTGGTGCTGTCCAGGTTGATGAAGGAGCCTTTTGAACCTATTCATAAGGCTTCGTTGCAGCACCTGTCCTGGAAGGCGGCGTTCCTCGTGGCCATTACATCGGCCCGCAGGGTGAGTGAAATTCAGGCGCTGTGTTGCCAGGAACCTTATACTGTCTTTCATGCTGCTAAGGTTGTTATGCGTACTCACCCTAAATTTCTTCCCAAGGTTATTTCTGATTTTCATGTCAACCAGACCATAACTTTGCCTACCTTTTTTCAGAATCCTTCATCTCCAGCGGAAAGGTCGTTACATTCCCTGGATGTTAGGAGGGTGTTGACATTTTATCTGGATAAGACCAAAGATATTCGTAGGTCTGACCAATTGTTTATCAATTATGGATCAGTCAGGATGGGTCTTGCGACCTCTAAGCAGTCTATCTCTAGGTGGATTGTGTCCTGCATACAGTTATGTTACCAAGAAGCTAATAAGACCTTAGGAGGTAAGCCTAAGGCTCATTCCACCAGGGGCAAAGCTGCCACGACAGCATTGCTCCGTAATGTTCCGATTGCAGAAATCTGCAATGCAGCCACTTGGAAGTCGGTCCATACCTTTGCTAAGCATTACTGCCTGGACACTGATGCCAGGGCAGACGCTCAGGTTGGGCAGGCTTCGCTGCGAAATCTGTTCGCACAATAGTGGTGTTGATTCTCTTTCCTCCACCGCCGCTTTGGTGTGGGGATGGGCTTGCCATTCTATTCACTAGATTATGACTATACACAGAGATCCCCTACTACAGAAGGAGTAGTTTCTGTCCTGTAACTCCAGTTCTGTAGTAGGGGTATCTCTGTTATAGTCATAAGCGCCCTCCCGCCTCCCCGGTGGAGAGAGATGTTCATTTAAGGAATGCGACAGGTCTGGCGTGTTACACCTTCAAAAAGAACTGAAAGTGAGAGGGACCTGCTATGCATTCTGGGATACTGGGAGAAGTTCTGGAAAGTTCTCTTAAAGGCACAGTACCCTATTTAAGCCACATAATGGCAGCCTATGGGGCTTGTCTGTCCATGCCTTCCTCTCTATCATTCCAGAGGGGTTTTGCTGTTAAAGCAAGGGAAATCTGGACAGGCTTTGCGGTTTGTGGATTTTTGGTGGAATTTCTAGTTGAAGTATTGGACAGTGTAGCCTGTGGATATAGGCTGCATTATTTGTCTTTAAATTCTCTCTTAAGTGTCTTTGCAGTTCTGCAATTTTCTGACAATTTAAGAGATTATTTTTGATTGCCGGGGTCCTCGCACATGGGCGGGACTATTCACTAGATTATGACTATAACAGAGATACCCCTACTACAGAACTGGAGTTACAGGACAGAAACTACTCCTTCTCGGTGCTGCTCCTGAGAATGCTCGGTCATAAGTCTTTTTTTTGCGGAAGCAAGCCAGTTTCAGAAGTAAGTCTGTTTTGCTCCTAGAGGGTCGGTTTCCTCCGGAAAGCGTTAGTTTCTGACCCAGGTAACCTGGAGTTTTGTGGTGAATTGCATTATGAGTGATGCATGCCAACTTGAATTGAATTCTTGGTTCGAAAGGCAGACAGTTTAGCATTTTCAGTTGAGGGGAGATATGGTCGAATATTTGGGATCTCGCAATCAGGCTTGTGGCTGCATTAAGACAAGCTTTCAATGGGGCTGTTAAGATCTTGGGGAGCCCAGCCAGGGTAGTTCATCCGTATTCGATCCTTGATATGACCAGCGCTTGAACTGCAGTTTTAAGGTCTGTTTTGTTCAGGAAAGGTTTAAGTTTCCGCAAGTAGTTTAAATGGAACCGGGCGTTTTTTGCCATTGTATTGATATGTGCTAACATGTTCAGATTTTTATCTAGGGTAATTCCCAGTGATTTGGTGGAGTCGACAATCTTTGGAGTACAATATAGAGCAGTGATGAGGTTGGCCCATTCTGCTGTCTTTAGTTTGCTTTTCTACGGTGTCATCAGTAGGAATTCGGTTTTCTTAGGGTTTAGCGTCAGGTGATTCATGGTTAGCCATTGGAGGGTTCTTGATAGTGCATGGTTCATGGTCTTTATCTCTTCTGTTGATGCGACCTTGATGTACATTGGAGTGTCATCCGCATGCATGTGGAAAGCGATATTTGCTTTTTGTAATATTTTCGTGAGTGGTTCAACGTATAGATTGAATAGCGCCGGCGAAAGCGTTGATCCCTATGGAACTCCGATTGTATTATTGGTTGGGCCAGAAAGGGTTTGGTTGACAATGATTTTTTGTGATCTGTTCTCAAGAAAGGAGCTGAACCAATTAAGGACTGTACCCTCTAGTCCCATTCTGTTTTTCAACCGATCTAGAATTTTGACATGGTTCACCGTGTCGAACGCAGACGACCGGTCCAGCAAGATTAGAGGCAGGTTTCATTGTGGTCAAGAGCCAGCAATGCGTCATCTACAATGTGCAAAATTGCAGTTTCTGTGCTATGGTTTGGACGGAAGCCCGATTGGCAAACATTTAGCAGGTTGAACTCAGAAAAGTGTAGACTCAATTGTTGTTGGACACATTTTTCCAGAACTTTGGCTAACATGGGAATGTTAGTTACAGGTCTAAAATTGTTTGGAACAGAGGGGTTCTCTGTTGGTTTTTTAGGTCTCGGGTAGTATCTCGCCAGAGATCTATAGCTGTCGTCTCAGCCGACTACGAGCTGGAAGTGGAGACAAGATCTGGCCGCGCGCCCAGAATTCCCTATGGCGGCGTCGGATTGGGCCGCGCGACGTCACGTGAGCTGTCTACGGTAGAAGCTCACGCGCGCGACCCGATCCGAAGGCGCGCGTCGGAATCCGAAGCCGCCATAGGGAATTCTGGGCGCACGACCAGATCTTGTCTCCACTTCCAGCTCGTAGTCGGCTGAGACGACAGCTATAGTTCTCTGGCGAGATACTACTCTCGCAGTCCCGCCCCTTCTCATCGGACCGGCACTCGCCCTGCACGTCTTGTCTCTAGTTCTCGTTTTCGCAGACTGTGCCATACGTCACTGTGTTTGTTCCGCCATTAACTGTCTGGTAGGGGAGCAAGTGGCGCAGGCGTGCGTCGCACGTTGTTGGAACGGCTGCATCTCTGTACTAGCCGCTGATTCTGGCTCCACAATCGGATTTTCCCAGCCAAGCCGCGATCAGGGGTGATTCCGGCAAACCTGCCAGTGGTTGCCCCTGACTTGGGCAGCACAGCCCCTGTGGCGGTCCCTCCGTGGTCACCTAACTATCCCGCCTGCCACTCCCTTTATTCCTTGAGGGTGAAGAGTCCATCAGCCTGTACGGGCTGCATGACCAAGGCACTTTGTCTTTTGCACATTCCAAAATTCTCAATGAGCGTGCTTCCCCGGAGTAGCAGTAGCCGTCTGTCCTTGGACACTGGCCAAAAATGTACAGGGAGGTGATAAGTAGTACCCGGCGCTCCCGCTCTACCCACGTGACACTGTGCCGTGTCAGGCCACGTGGCTTTCCACGTGGAGCTGTTCACACAGCCCCGGCAGGCAAGGAGTCATCAATGCCCCCTGAGGGTAGGAGGCACCCTGCTTCTGAGAGGTGACTCACATCGTGCGGGCAGTACCCGAGACTGGGTTGGGGCGGCCGTCTATACCGCTTGGGCTGAGTTGTCAGAGAGCTGTGTGCTCTGATGGCTTCACCGTCCCCTGCGGCAGAAGCGGGCAGTGTGGACCCCAAAGCGCCCACTCTACCCCTTTCCCCTCCAGGGTCCACTGCCCCCGTACCCACCAGCATCACCGCACGCACCTTGGGTTTAATCTTAAAGCTGCCCTGCTCTGTAAGGTGTATGGGGGTGATAGGGAGGGGCGACCAGCTACCCTCCCTGACCCAGCTCCCCTGCCCTAGAGAAGGAGCTTCTAAGCACTCTCTTTCGAGCTCCTCCCTGTCCGGACCAGAGGATCTCTCTGGCAGCAGGCCTCGAGACCAGATCCACGGGGTCACCCTGTGTCTCTGAGCGCCTCTGAAGGCGGACGCTCCTTAGGAACACAAACCCGGAAAGTGACATAAATCCGCATTTTATCTATTTATTGATGTTTATTGTGCAAAAGAAATGCGGACTTCTCCTTACAAAGGAGGCACTTCTGCCTTGAAATGACAAGTTTCAACTTTGAAAACACACCTTTCATCCTTGCACTGCAAGCATCACCCAAAACACACCTTTTATCCTTGCACTGCAAGCACCGCCCAAAACACACCTTTCATCCTTGCACTGCAACATCGCCTCAAAATACACCTTTCGTCCTTGTGCAAGCAAGGCACGCACAAAAACACACCTTTCTACTGTAGAAATGCCAGTTTCTCTTGAAAATGCGCCTTTTCCATTGGGGAAATGCACACACATTGTTTCAAAATACAATTCACGGCTTTAAAAATGCGCATTTTGCCTTCAAAGAAGCACATTTTTAAGTACAAATTACGCACTGGAAACTTTATATTTTGAATCAAAAGGTTTTTTTTATATTTAAAGGGTAGTCCGTAATCCGTTTTAACATTACAATTAGAAATTTTACTTTTTGAGTTTAGAGTTTGTTTCGGTGTTATACTATTTATACTGTTATTGTGTTTTTCAAAAGCCGTTTCCGTCCGGTGTCCCAGCTCAGTAATTACTCGCCATGCTCTGGGGTGCGCCTCGAAGTGTCCCTCACTATGCAGTGCATGAGCACGTGTCTTTTTTATTGTGCCGTTTCCTCTCTTCTGTTATTTTTATAAACATTGCCTTTCTTATTTTAAGGCTTTTCCCCGCGGCTTTACAGAGAGCTTCTAAGTAAATTTACGATCTAGGGAGCTGGAGGCGAAATTCAATTTTTTTTCCGTATTCAGGAGACACGTAAACTGTGTCCGAATGCAATTACTCCTTTGTTATAAAGACGCATTTTAAGAAATGTGTTTCTCGACAAACATTTTAAAATAAGAATTATTTGAAAAATGTGGTACCTGAGCGGCTGTAAATGGAAAAGGGTTGTAAGTGTAAGATGAAAAGAGCTGCTTGAGAAACGTAGAGGGGGGGAGTCGTGCTAACATGTCCGCGCCGCGTGGACACCCCGAACAATGGGACAGTCTCGCCCCACACTCCATCCCTCGCCCCACACTCCATCCCTCGCCCCACACTCCATCCCTCGCCCCACACTCCATCCCTCGCCCCACACTCCATCCCTCGCCCCACACTCCATCCCTCGCCCCACACTCCATCCCTCGCCCCACACTCCATCCCTCGCCCCCGCACTCCATCCCTCGCCCCCGCACTCCATCCCTCGCCCCCGCACTCCATCCCTCGCCCCCGCACTCCATCCCTCGCCCCCGCACTCCATCCCTCGCCCCCGCACTCCATCCCTCGCCCCCGCACTCCATCCCTCGCCCCCGCACTCCATCCCTCGCCCCCGCACTCCATCCCTCGCCCCCGCACTCCATCCCTCGCCCCCGCACTCCATCCCTCGCCCCCGCACTCCATCCCTCGCCCCCGCACTCCATCCCTCGCCCCCGCACTCCATCCCTCGCCCCCGCACTCCATCCCTCGCCCCCGCACTCCATCCCTCGCCCCCGCACTCCATCCCTCGCCCCCACACTCCATCCCTCGCCCCCACACTCCATCCCTCGCCCCACACTCCATCCCTCGCCCCACACTCCATCCCTCGCCCCACACTCCATCCCTCGCCCCACACTCCATCCCTCGCCCCACACTCCATCCCTCGCCCCACACTCCATCCCTCGCCCCACACTCCATCCCTCGCCCCACACGCCATCCCTCGCCCCACACGCCATCCCTCGCCCCACACGCCATCCCTCGCCCCACACGCCATCCCTCGCCCCACACGCCATCCCTCGCCCCACACGCCATCCCTCGCCCCACACGCCATCCCTCGCCCCACACGCCATCCCTCGCCCCACACGCCATCCCTCGCCCCACACGCCATCCCTCGCCCCACACGCCATCCCTCGCACACCCTCTATCTCTCTCTCGCCCTCTATCTCTCTCTCGCCCTCTATCTCTCTCTCGCCCTCTATCTCTCTCTCGCCCTCTCTCTCTCTCGCCCTCTATCTCTCTCTCGCCCTCCCTCTATCTCTCTCTCGCCCTCCCTCTATCTCTCTCTCGCCCTCCCTCTATCTCTCTCTCGCCCTCCCTCCATCTCTCTCTCGCCCTCCCTCCATCTCTCTCTCGCCCTCCCTCCATCTCTCTCGCCCTCCCTCCATCTCTCTCTCTCGCCCTCCCTCCATCTCTCTCTCTCGCCCTCCCTCCATCTCTCTCTCTCGCCCTCCCTCCATCTCTCTCTCTCGCCCTCCCTCCATCTCTCTCTCTCGCCCTCCCTCCATCTCTCTCTCGCCCTCCCTCCATCTCTCTCTCTCGCCCTCCCTCCATCTCTCTCGCCCTCCCTCCATCTCTCTCTCTCTCGCCCTCCCTCCATCTCTCTCTCTCGCCCTCCCTCCATCTCTCTCTCTCGCCCTCCCTCCATCTCTCTCTCGCCCTCCCTCCATCTCTCTCTCTCGCCCTCCCTCTATCTCTCTCTCTCGCCCTCCCTCTATCTCTCTCTCGCCCTCCCTCTATCTCTCTCTCGCCCTCCCTCTATCTCTCTCTCGCCCTCCCTCCATCTCTCTCTCGCCCTCCCTCCATCTCTCTCTCTCGCCCTCCCTCCATCTCTCTCTCTCGCCCTCCCTCCATCTCTCTCTCTCGCCCTCCCTCCATCTCTCTCTCTCGCCCTCCCTCCATCTCTCTCTCTCGCCCTCCCTCCATCTCTCTCTCTCGCCCTCCCTCCATCTCTCTCTCTCGCCCTCCCTCCATCTCTCTCTCTCGCCCTCCCTCCATCTCTCTCTCTCGCCCTCCCTCCATCTCTCTCTCTCGCCCTCCCTCCATCTCTCTCGCCCTCCCTCCCTCTTTCGCCCTCCCTCTGTAAAGTACAACAGTAACTTACAATATTATTATAATATAATATTATTGCCAACATTGCTTAATATTTTGCAATAGCTATCATCTTGCAAATCATCTTTATACACCAATACAGACTTTGCTAAAACTTTAATGCAACACATTGTCATATACAATGCCAATAACTCAAATTTTAATGCTGCGAGACCTATTGCATTGCAAATGCTTGTTTAACAGAGGAATGACTTCTCCTGTTTTAAGGCAGGCCGGGATTTGTCCATGTGACAATGAGGCATTTATGATCTTTGTCCAAAATGGGATTAACAGGTGGTTTAAGGTGGACCAGCACTTTGCTGGTAGGGGATCGTTATAGTGGTTGTTAGGTTTAGTGGTCGACATGATCTTTGAGATGTCTAATTCAGTGACCGCTTTAAAACCTGACCATCTGGCATTGTTTTTAGGTTTCGTTAATTCTTGTTGAACCAGTTCTTCGTCCTCCGTATTCTTCCTACTTTCAATGTGTTTGGCTGCTTTTTTTAGTTCCCTCTCCAAAGAGTTAGCTTTATCTGTGAAGAAGACCGAAAAATCTTCACTATTTAGGCTATTTATGGTGATGGCTGGTGCTACTTTAGCTGATCTATTAGATTGTTCTTTAAGTAGATCAAAAAGTTTCCTGGGTCTGTTTACTGCATTATCCTTTTCTTTCCTGAAAAAGTATTTTTTAGATTTAATAATGCTTTTAATGTAAGCTTTCCTCGATTGTCTCAGTAGGGATAACTGGCCCAAGTGCTTATTCAGAGTGGCCTCCAGGTTACCTAAAGCATCCCTCTGCGCCCAGTGCCCCACCATCTGGACCACGGGACCTACGTCATGTAGGGATAGGCCTCCGGTTTGCTTAGGCTTCACAATCCTAGTGGCTAGAAACCGAGTTCCTTGAGACATAGCCCCCCCAAAGTCATTTGGGGCTCCTTGAGATTCCCCGGGACCAAGGTCAACAGCTGGTCGGAGGTCTGGGACACCCGAGACAAGATCACCACCACCAAGCAGCCTCTTCTCCGTAGATCTTCACAGGACCTCAGGGTTCAAACTAAATGAAAATGGAGGCCACCGTAAATAGATATCTCCACTACAGTTCCCCGCAGTAGAGAGCGCGGCACCCCAAACACACCACCACATGCGGGCCCCAGCATCTGGGAAGCCTCACAGTGTATTCCCAGACACCAGCACGACCGAATAGTGTCTTAACATTGGGGAGCCCTCGGTGGGAGACTGTGGCGTTTGTTCTCGTTGGGTTCTCCTTCCTCCCCCCAAATGGTTGCAGCCTCGCAGCAGGTCTGATGTCCCAAAAAGTGCATAATGAGAACTCCCAATGCCATGTAAGCCAAGATAGCAGGGCCTTGTCAATTCACCAGTCCGCAGCGTGCCCAGGCTGCGTCTGTGCAATTCACGCCAAGGATCAATGGCTGTTTTTAACAGATGGGGTACTCCAGTGTTGCATTCTACAGCGGGGAACGGGCCCTGGATTCAGGCTCTCAATCACCCTAGTAGCACGCCCCTCGGCTTGGAGCCTCAGGCAGGCAAATGGAGTGGTATCCTTACATTTGCAATGAAAGCCCCATGAGCCACACTGCCCCCCATTCCACTCCTCCTCACTTTGCTTCCTCAGGTATTGGTTCTGGAGCTAGCCACGCCTCGCTACAAACTGCGCCTCAACTTGAGGTGGGGGGCTTATCTCTGGCAAAGGTTAGCCTCTTCAGTCACCTGTAAATAGTGTAAGGCACCGGGCCTCAAGACGATGCCATCCAGTCTCACATGGGGCCGGGCATTTCTTGTCCAGTATTATCACTTCAGTAGGGGTGCACCACGCAGGCAAGAAAGCCTCTTTGGCGCCATGAACCGTACCCCAGCGGGCTGAAATTAGACGCTATGGTCTCGGACCTAACCGTCCGGTAAGAGGCTTTGATCCAGGGGCCTCATCCAAAGAGCTTATTAGTTACCCCTGGAGTCTGATACCACGAGGGGTTTATGAGGCCTGCAGGACAATGGTTGCGGCAGGGAGACTCACCTATCCCACACACGGGCCGTGGGAGCTAGTAGTCAGGGCTGTCGTCAACAGCAGCAATGCAGTGTCTAGCACCATTGCTGCAACTCCTTATAGATCGGTGCCCAGGTAACTGCACATATTGGGCACGCCGACGTAAAAGGTAGACGATGAGTGCATTGCCGCAAGGTTTAAGACGGATATCAGCCACCCTGGCCGGAGCCCTCAACTACATGTCTGCTCTAATCGCCTTCTTGGTCATGCGCTCCACTTAACTGGTTGTTCATACGGTTCTCTGGGTTTACATTTGACATTATTACCTGCGTCCCACAGGCTTTTCAGTATTCTAGCCTGTTTTTCAAACATGGAAAAGATTTAAGGAACGTAGATCCAGTGCAGGAGAACAAAGGGATTTCCATCAAGAGGTTTTCAGGGAGTTCCCTCAAAGTCTTTGTAATTATTGGAAAGTGTTCTTGACAGTCTTTACATTACTGTTGTGTTCCAAAGTCTGAGATGCCATAGGGTGATGGGAGGGCACTTTTCTTTTTAGGTCGAGCCAGGGCAGCGCATGCTCTCCCCGGAGAGACATGCTGCATTGGACTTGAAGCTCCGCCCATATTTTTCATTGGCTTGTGTCATTGTCCTTTGTAAATGCTGGTTTCTGATTCTTTATAAACCTTGTATTCCCTCCTTAGTACCGCCTCCCATGAGGACTGGCCCTTTTACTTCTGTTGTTACACGGTATGTCTTATTTAGTCTGTAATATAGTCCAAGCAATGGTTCATGTACACCACTAGGAATAAGGACAAAAATTGGAAAACTAACTAAAGAAAAGACCTCATCAAAAAGAAAAAGTGCTGCCCAAGTATTAAAACAACCATTACCATGTACAAAACTTTTCCCTTAATTTTCGTAGAAGAATTTTTAATATTTATCAAAAAGAGACATATCAATAACATATAGACAATAATGATGGCACTCGTACAGTTACACAGACCGTGTTATAAATGTAAAAAATGACAGGTGTAAACAGACAAATTGTGGCTGAGGAAAAAAAACAAAAGCAGGTATCAAAACAAAACAGAAATACACAACGAAACAATTGTGTCCTCATTAGTTAAGGCCATACTTTTGGCGTTGACGGCGTTTCAACCCATAGATCAATGGAGGGTCATCATCAGGACAAAAAGTCAAATGCAGGAGTGTCTACTGCATTTTAATAAAAACATCTGTCGTCATGAAGAGCGTATCAACACGAAATGTGCATCGAGCACAGGTACACTCATAAACTCAATACAGAGGGAATAATCTGCCTGTATGGCAGAAAATTTCTCAAGGGAATTAATAGAAAATTATAGTTGTAGTGGATAAAGCCAAAATTGGCTGAAAAAACATAATTACCTAATGAAAGAAAGAATGCAATTCTATATGTATATATTAGATCAACAGATGATCAATGTATCAAACCCGAATGAATTGGTTTGAATACTGTACCTAATATCCATTCATAGATATCCAGCGGTCATGCTGGTTCCAGGGATCCCGGTTGGTGTGCTCAGTTAAAACTTGTCTGTTTACACCCATCATTGTTTACATTTATAGGACTGTTTGTGTAACTGTACCAGCGCCATTGTTATCCGCTTAACCGCAGCGGCAATTCCTCTGCGGTGCAGTGGTTTAATTGAGTGGGCGGGGCCGCGTCGGCCAACGGACGTTCCCAGCTCAAATGGAGGTAGTGCTAGCGACGGCCGTTGGCAGACGGGCGCACGGAAAGGGTTATTGTTTATATGTTTTTGATGTCTCTTTTTTGACAAATATGAAAAATTCTTCTATGAAAATTAAGGAAAAAGTTTTGACATGGGCATGGTTGTTTTATTAGTTAGGTAGCACTTTTTCTTTTTATGAGGTCTTTTCTTTAGTTTGTTTTCCAATTTTGATCCTTGTTCCTAGTGGTGTACTTGAACCATTTTTTGGACTATAGTGTTAACTACCCCTGGTTCAGGTTCTAAGGTTGCCCCTGTTGTGTGTAATTATTTAGTCTGTTAGCACTATTTTCTTAGACGAATTTCTCCTACTGCAGGCACAGAAGCGTTCCTGCAAGATTCAGTACGCCATGCGTGCTTTCACTATCCAATTACGGCCGCTTCACGTACATCGTGTGTGTTTACGCACAGATTGTTATTTATTTATTCTTGCTCTCTTATCTTCTTAACTGCGCTGAACGTTCCGCGCTAGTGCGGAACGTTCTATTGCGCGAGCGGGGCGCGACGGCCAACGGACATGCGCAGCACTCCAAAGGTAGTGCACGCGACTGCCGTCGGCAGCAGCGATGAGGTTAAGACCGTGTCTCTGCTTCTACCATCGCCACTATGGGTCCACAGACTCAAAATTCTTAACCTGCATCTTACCATCTTCACTTAAAGCCTGTGATCTTTCTACTGTGAGGACAACCTAATATTACATTTTATATCTTGTCCTTAGAGTCACTGATTTATTCTTATGTCAGTGGCGCATGCGCATCGTTCATTAACCACACCATGTGGGTACAATTCAGGCACCTGCTCTATTTGTACTGTTTCTCACAGCGCCCGCAAGAACCACATCCACCTTAAAAAAAGTTTTGATATTGGTAAAGCATCGCCGCCTCTATCAGCACGCGCTTACATCAGAGTCTCGTGACTTCACAACATTAGTCTAAAGGTGAATAACCAAATAGTTCGCAAACGGCTGCCATTCCTAATAAATTTGCAGCAAAATGCTATTTGTAATGTTCCTTGCAGCACCGGTGAGAACAGCAGTGTAACAAAGGTTTTTGCATATCAGTAAAGCATCGCCGCTTCCGTAAGCATGCGCCTACGCCAGAGTTGCATGCCCTCACAACATATTAGTGTATTGGTGAATAATGAAACAGTTTGAAAACGACTGCCATTTGTAATAAATTTGCGTCAAAATGCCTAATAATCCTCACTGTTTTAACAAGCAGTTCTATCTGCCACTGGTTAAAAGGGCAGTTGCCACCCGGTGTGCCGGGAGACACTAACAACGGGTTATAACCACAGTTCTCCGGAGGGTGCCAACCGTTCCTGTCTCTATTTCTGGTTCCTCCCAACCCTGAGTTTAACCTTCATTGAAGTGTTCCCTTCCTTCTCTCCATCCTATCCCTTATGACATGCTCTCCTTCTGTGTGTCAAAGTCCACTGATGTAAAGTATGCTTGGGTTCCCAAAAATGAGTGCTGGTACCCACCACCTGCAAGCAGCCACCGGCACAATTTAGCAGTGGTTTTCCCCAAACTGGTAAAGAGGAAGCGCGAACTTTAAATGGCAGGTACTGTCCAGTACTACTTTAATTTGAAAGAGAGTGCCTGCACTTCTCAGCACTGCTCCAGTACTTTTAATAGAAAAGTACTGCCACTTCTCAAGACCAAACAGGTACTATAAGTTGAGAGTACCTGTAGTTCTTTAATACCTATAATACCGTTTGTGCACATCATGTCAATAGCATGGCCCTGTAGCGCCTATAAGAGACCGTATCAGCGGGAGCTGTAAACAGAAGTTTACAGATGCTCGTTGGGTTGAGGGGTTGAAATTCAAAGCACTGAGAACCTGTTCATCCTTTCAGAATTTTTGGGTAGTGCCTCCAAGTATGTTTGAAGTTCCCCACTAACCCACATCTCCCCTTCGCACGGTGATTGTGTGTGGGTAATATGCATTCATTTCTGATGGAAAAAATACTAATCAAATGTAATCTTATCTGCTTCTCTGCCAGAGATACTGTTAGCATTATTAATGGTGTCTTACTGCAAGACCTTCGACTTGCCTTTCACTTACCTACTATTCTAAGACTCTTTTCCAGTATACTTCGCATTGGTGTGTTTCAGTAAACTTTTTGGTCGCCAAACATCTCATCATTTGCCATTCCATAAACCAGTGAATTGCCATCCAATTTTGAGAAAGTTTGAAATGATCTTATCTTTCAGCAAACACGTTTCATAATCATCCACATTATCAAGTCTTTTTTTCTGCCAATCATAGTTTATTTCTGAAATTCCTCCTTGGGTCACAAAATAGACTCCTAGCCTCCCAGTTTTGAAGTGAAATTTCAGGGTTTCCGTTCTGCCCTCGTGATGGATCATATTTTCAGGCATCTGCTTTTTTAATGTTTTTTATTTTATTGTCTAATCCTCATAAGATGACTTACAGCAACGTTGCCTACATCCCAAAGGCCAGCTGATGAAGTAAATGCATGTTTCTCCTCCCCCAATAAAACCCCTCCTGCCCTCTGTCTTTCCCCCACCATACACAAAAATCTTTGTTTGCATTGTGGGTATATGACCCGTGCAGTGTCGTCCCTCCAGCTATTTGCCTTCGGACAGGCTGGCACTCTCTGTGCCCCCCCCCCCCCCCCCCCAGGGAGGTGGGAAATCAAGTGCAAATCTTAAGAGATTTATGGCACGTTAGTTCATGAAATTTCACTGTCGATAGTCCTATAAAAGGGACCCACAACTCATGGGAGACGTCTTTTTAGGTTTTGCCTAGCGAAAGCTGCGCTCTGCGCAGCTTTTCGCGCAGGCGAAATCCTGTTGAGAACTGTAGGGTGCTTTGGGTCGGCCCTCGTCATTGATTGGCTGGCTCCGTAAACGGAGCCTTGCCATTGGACGAGGGGCCTGTCCGTCAATGCCGGACCAGACACGGGGGCGTTCCTGACATTCTTTGCCTTTTGCCGACGTCACGCGACGCCGGGAACGCCCCCGAGTCTGGTCCGGCATTGCCGGCACCTCCCTTGCTCTACTGTCATCACCACAACACTGCGCCCATTTTATCCCAAGCTAAACACTCGGAGAGGCGCAGTGACCGGGTCTTTGAAGGCCGCTCTCCCAATGAAAACAAGTTTTCTCTCCGAGTCAGCACGAGCAGGAAGACGAGCAGCGCGCCTCCCAGCTGGCCTCTCGCATCAGCATCCAGAGCTGCCCTGCGCGGTGTGTAGCTTCAGTGGAGCTTCAGAGTGCAGAGTGGAGCTTCAGAGTGGAGCTTCAGAGTGGAGCTTCAGAGTGGAGCTTCAGAGTGGAGCTTCAGAGTGGAGCTTCAGAGTGGAGCTTCAGAGTGGAGCTTCAGAGTGCAGAGTGGAGCTTCAGAGTGGAGCTTCAGAGTGGAGCTTCAGAGTGGAGCTTCAGAGTGGAGCTTCAGAGTGGAGCTTCAGAGTGGAGCTTCAGAGTGCAGAGTGGAGCTTCAGAGTGGAGCTTCAGAGTGGAGCTTCAGAGTGGAGCTTCAGAGTGGAGCTTCAGAGTGGAGCTTCAGAGTGGAGCTTCAGAGTGGAGCTTCAGAGTGGAGCTTCAGAGTGGAGCTTCAGAGTGCAGCTTCAGAGTGCAGCTTCAGAGTGGAGCTTCAGAGTGCAGAGTGGAGCTTCAGAGTGCAGAGTGGAGCTTCAGAGTGCAGATTCAGAGTGGAGCTTCAGAGTGGAGCTTCAGAGTGGAGCTTCAGAGTGGAGCTTCAGAGTGCAGATTCAGAGTGGAGCTTCAGAGTGCAGAGTGGAGCTTCAGAGTGGAGCTTCAGAGTGCAGAGTGGAGCTTCAGAGTGGAGCTTCAGAGTGCAGAGTGGAGCTTCAGAGTGCAGAGTGGAGCTTCAGAGTGGAGCTTCAGAGTGGAGCTTCAGAGTGCAGAGTGGAGCTTCAGAGTGGAGCTTCAGAGTGCAGAGTGGAGCTTCAGAGTGGAGCTTCAGAGTGCAGAGTGGAGCTTCAGAGTGGAGCTTCAGAGTGCAGAGTGGAGCTTCAGAGTGGAGCTTCAGAGTGCAGAGTGGAGCTTCAGAGTGGAGCTTCAGAGTGCAGAGTGGAGCTTCAGAGTGGAGCTTCAGAGTGCAGAGTGGAGCTTCAGAGTGGAGCTTCAGAGTGCAGAGTGGAGCTTCAGAGTGGAGCTTCAGAGTGGAGCTTCAGAGTGGAGCTTCAGAGTGGAGCTTCAGAGTGGAGCTTCAGAGTGGAGCTTCAGAGTGGAGCTTCAGAGTGGAGCTTCAGAGTGGAGCTTCAGAGTGGAGCTTCAGAGTGGAGCTTCAGAGTGGAGCTTCAGAGTGGAGCTTCAGAGTGGAGCTTCAGAGTGGAGCTTCAGAGTGGAGCTTCAGAGTGGAGCTTCAGAGTGGAGCTTCAGAGTGGAGCTTCAGAGTGCAGAGTGGAGCTTCAGAGTGGAGCTTCAGAGTGCAGAGTGGAGCTTCAGAGTGGAGCTTCAGAGTGCAGAGTGGAGCTTCAGAGTGGAGCTTCAGAGTGCAGAGTGGAGCTTCAGAGTGGAGCTTCAGAGTGGAGCTTCAGAGTGGAGCTTCAGAGTGGAGCTTCAGAGTGGAGCTTCAGAGTGGAGCTTCAGAGTGGAGCTTCAGAGTGGAGCTTCAGAGTGGAGCTTCAGAGTGGAGCTTCAGAGTGGAGCTTCAGAGTGGAGCTTCAGAGTGGAGCTTCAGAGTGGAGCTTCAGAGTGGAGCTTCAGAGTGGAGCTTCAGAGTGGAGCTTCAGAGTGGAGCTTCAGAGTGGAGCTTCAGAGTGCAGAGTGGAGCTTCAGAGTGCAGATTCAGAGTGGAGCTTCAGAGTGGAGCTTCAGAGTGGAGCTTCAGAGTGCAGAGTGGAGCTTCAGAGTGGAGCTTCAGAGTGCAGAGTGGAGCTTCAGAGTGGAGCTTCAGAGTGGAGCTTCAGAGTGCAGAGTGGAGCTTCAGAGTGGAGCTTCAGAGTGCAGAGTGGAGCTTCAGAGTGGAGCTTCAGAGTGGAGCTTCAGAGTGCAGAGTGGAGCTTCAGAGTGGAGCTTCAGAGTGGAGCTTCAGAGTGGAGCTTCAGAGTGCAGAGTGGAGCTTCAGAGTGGAGCTTCAGAGTGGAGCTTCAGAGTGCAGAGTGGAGCTTCAGAGTGCAGAGTGGAGCTTCAGAGTGCAGAGTGGAGCTTCAGAGTGGAGCTTCAGAGTGCAGAGTGGAGCTTCAGAGTGCAGAGTGGAGCTTCAGAGTGCAGAGTGGAGCTTCAGAGTGCAGAGTGGAGCTTCAGAGTGGAGCTTCAGAGTGCAGAGTGGAGCTTCAGAGTGGAGCTTCAGAGTGGAGCTTCAGAGTGGAGCTTCAGAGTGGAGCTTCAGAGTGGAGCTTCAGAGTGGAGCTTCAGAGTGGAGCTTCAGAGTGGAGCTTCAGAGTGGAGCTTCAGAGTGCAGAGTGGAGCTTCAGAGTGCAGATTCAGAGTGGAGCTTCAGAGTGGAGCTTCAGAGTGGAGCTTCAGAGTGCAGAGTGGAGCTTCAGAGTGGAGCTTCAGAGTGCAGAGTGGAGCTTCAGAGTGGAGCTTCAGAGTGGAGCTTCAGAGTGCAGAGTGGAGCTTCAGAGTGGAGCTTCAGAGTGCAGAGTGGAGCTTCAGAGTGGAGCTTCAGAGTGGAGCTTCAGAGTGCAGAGTGGAGCTTCAGAGTGGAGCTTCAGAGTGGAGCTTCAGAGTGGAGCTTCAGAGTGCAGAGTGGAGCTTCAGAGTGGAGCTTCAGAGTGGAGCTTCAGAGTGCAGAGTGGAGCTTCAGAGTGGAGCTTCAGAGTGGAGCTTCAGAGTGGAGCTTCAGAGTGGAGCTTCAGAGTGGAGCTTCAGAGTGGAGCTTCAGAGTGGAGCTTCAGAGTGGAGCTTCAGAGTGGAGCTTCAGAGTGGAGCTTCAGAGTGGAGCTTCAGAGTGGAGCTTCAGAGTGGAGCTTCAGAGTGGAGCTTCAGAGTGGAGCTTCAGAGTGGAGCTTCAGAGTGGAGCTTCAGAGTGGAGCTTCAGAGTGGAGCTTCAGAGTGGAGCTTCAGAGTGGAGCATCAGAGTGGAGCATCAGAGTGGAGCTTCAGAGTGGAGCTTCAGAGTGGAGCTTCAGAGTGCAGAGTGGAGCATCAGAGTGGAGCTTCAGAGTGCAGAGTGGAGCTTCAGAGTGGAGCTTCAGAGTGGAGCATCAGAGTGGAGCATCAGAGTGGAGCATCAGAGTGGAGCATCAGAGTGGAGCATCAGAGTGGAGCATCAGAGTGGAGCATCAGAGTGGAGCATCAGAGTGGAGCATCAGAGTGGAGCATCAGAGTGGAGCATCAGAGTGGAGCATCAGAGTGCAGAGTGGAGCTTCAGAGTGCAGAGTGGAGCTTCAGAGTGCAGAGTGGAGCTTCAGAGTGTCAAGAGCAATGCCAATAGCTCTAACTTTAACAAAGGCAAAACCATTGCATTGTAAATGCTTGTTTTTATTCTGCTTTGAGAGTCAGCCACTCCATACTCAGTGGATGCCATAGCCTGTGGAGCCACGACGTGTAGTCTGGGATCTTATCTGAACCCAATGAGCAAGGATTGTCTGGTGTGCCGCTCCTAATGCTAGGGTCATTTGTTTGCCTCGGAGGGACTTCAGAGGGTACATCAGGGGATTGGGCCACTCCAATATTACGTAAGTGGGGAACGTATCAAAGGCAGTACTATCTCCTTAAGGACCTGTTTCCAGAATTAACACCTTGGGTGCTCAGAAGATCCCTCTGCTGTGCTGGGCCATAATGAAAATGGGTATGGTCATGACGAGCTCAGCTCGTCATGAGCACACAAGAGGTATACCTCATGACGAGCTGAGCTCGTCATGAGCATCGAAGGCAATAAGTTAATTTGAGGCACTCCCATAGGATGTGTAGTAGGGGCTTGTGCCCCCACAATCTCTCCAGCAGTCTTTACTCCTGTCTGGGCCCCATATTTATTTTTCGGCGTCCAGTACCAGCAGGTTACAATCTTTACTGCTGTCTCAACACTCATCATATTACGTGCTGAATGGTGTGCTCTGTAGAATATGGCCTCTCATTCTTTGAGTGTGAGGGATCACCTTATCTCTGCCTTCCAGTGGACTTGGCTGGTACTTTTGAGCTGTAGTGACTGTTGACCCAGACAGGAGGACAGGTCGGGTCAGGCATACAGGAGATCAGGCGGTGGTTTTGTCTTTCCACAGGAGCTGTTTCTCGAATGGTGTCAGAGTATGGGCATCCCCCATAATGGAGGGATATGTTACCCAGTGTCTGAGTTCTATGTATTGCATGTGATCTGTCTCTGCTAGGTCAAAATCTGTTTTCAATGTGTCAAAAGGGGCAATCCCAGTTGGTCAAGGAGATCTCCAATGTGTTTACATCCCACTGTTGGCCGCTGCTCAAACTGTTCAATACGCAGGCCTGGAGTGAAATCTCAGTTGGCTCCGCCACCTTATCCCGCACAGCCATGGTGGCCAATATGACTGGGAGGAGTACACCTCCTGTGCCCTGCTCCATTAGGGTAGCAATGTTCTCTTCTGTATAGGAACGCTTGACACGGTCTGGTCCATAAAGCACCAGTGTTTCTCGAACTTGAAGCGCCCCCATCTCCACGAGGAACTAAACCGGGTGGCCTAGAAGTAGTGTGTGATGCTGGGTATCCCAGCACTCACTCAGACGTGGGGTGGTATGTGAGGTGTAGTGCCATATGTGGACGTTTCCTGTTCCACACAAAGTTGTTGATTTTCTTTTGCAGATTTGGCTGTGTGTTGGTGTATGGATAGGGCTTGTAAGGTATATAGAATTTTGGGTAGAATGGTCATTTTAATTGCTCCAATGTGACACCTCCACGACATTCGGGAGCACTGCCACAACCGTAATTCTGATTTGACATGCCCTACAAGTTATGTGTAATTAACCTCTGCTGTTGGCGCTGTAGAGGAAGTAAGCTGTATACCTAAATAGAGAAGGGGGTCAGTGGACCAGGCGATTAGGAATTGGACCTTCAATTGGTCCTGGTAAGCTGGCGTCATTGTGAGATTCATTATTCGTGACTTGGAGAGATTAACCTTGAACTCAGAGACATCCCTGAAAGCCTCCAGTTCCTGCACTAGTGCTGTTCAGGACGTGAGGATCGATCATTTCATCTGTATATAGGCTGATAGTGTGAATATTTCCCCCTCCCTACTCCCCTCGAACTTTACTCCTACGATTTGTGGATCGAATGTGTTGCATCAGGGGCTCCATGTACAAGCGAAGAGGAGCGGGAACAGTGGGCAGCCTGGTGCGTCCCCCGATGGATAAGGAAAGGATGTGAAAACCCCTGTGTTCTTTCACTGAAGCCTTGGGGGAGGTATATCCACCGAATACCATGCAGAAAACTTCTCCCGGAATCCAAAATGCCTCAGTGTGTGTGTATGACCAGCGTACGCAGTCGAATGCCTTTTCGGCATCTATTGAGAGTAATAGTTCCTGTTGGATATAAAGCCCGCCTGGTTGGGGTCAATTAGGTATGGCATGTAGGGATTGAGTCTGCGGGTTAACAGGCTAGTAAATAGTTTGGTGTCTTTGTTGAGTAGTCAAGTGGGCCTGTATGAACTGCATAGGGGTGCCTTTTTCCCTTGCTTGTGTATTACTGTTATGCAGAGGTCTTCAATCTTTGGGCGCGACCCCCAGCGGGGGCGAAGAAGTATGGGAAAGGGGTCGCGCTCTTCATTTGCTAAAAGAAAACGTCCCAGGTGGTTAATTTCTGTAGTTAAAATGCTTTCCCTGGAGTATTGTTAATCAGGGACTCTCCTGTTCTGGGAAATCGAAGCCAGGCAGACAGCTAAACATGCCTTTTTACATGTGTGTTGCTGGCCTGAAAGAAATACAAAGGTAAAGGAATTTCAGATTTACTGATAGTGCACATTTTAATTTCTTTCAGATCAGTAGCACACTGGCAGAAAGGTGTGTTTAGCTGTCTGCCTTGTCTTGATTTCTCAGGACAGGAGAGTGCTGTTGCGGTTACTTGATAAAATCACTTGGAGCTTTTTGTTGTTATATTTACATAGCGCTTACTATCCCTGAGAATGTGTTAAAGGGACACTCATGTATAAAAAATTGCATTACACAGGGTCAGGATATTAATAAAATCTATGGGCCTCATTAACAATGAAATGGTGGAGGGCTGCTCCGCAAGTGTTTTTGCTGCGCTCCCCTATGCCAATTCAAAAGGGCAGGAATGGACTGTATTTAGAAGATGCGGTGCATTCCTGTTCTCCTGCCAGCACACAATTTGGTGCCTAGCGGCAACGCAGGCATCCTTGCACCATGGTGCAAGGTTGTCTGCTTTATTGGCAGGATTGTTTTTGTGCAAGAAGGCACGCCTTCCTGCTCAAAAACAACCCATGGAGTCTTTTGCCTCTTTTTACAAGTTCTGCACATAGAAAGAGGACACGATTGAGGAGAAATAAAGAGATTTCCTCTCTTTAAGCATCCCCTGGGGCAGCATACAGTTTGGATGTATTCTCAGACGTACAGATCCTCTTAAATCTGGGAATGTGTCAAAACCCATAAGAAAACACACCGCAACGCCCATGGAATGCCCCCCCTGACACAGTGTAAGGCAATGCATTGACTTGCACTACGTTGCCTTACACCATATCTAGGAGGTCATGAAAAGCCTTGTAGATATGGGGCTACACCCAGCGCAACCAAAGCGACAGAAAAAATGACGCACCGGCAGCGCAAGGGGCTTATATTATTGCGTATTGCTATATTTGTGTGTTAAACTGGTACTAATAAGGTGCAACTACAGATTGACCGTTTCCCTGGAGAACATTTATGGTTGTCCTTCTATCAGGTTCCAGAAATTGTTGTCGGGAGGGGTTCTTATGCCTAAAAAAGTTTGATGGGGGGTCTCGACATCAAAAAGTTTGAAGACCACTGCTGTAATGGAAGCCTCAAGCATGGACTTTGTGAGCTTTCCACTGTCGGCGAAAGAATTATAGAGTCTGACAAAGATAGGGGTGAAAGTCTTGTGGCAAGAAGCCGTTTGGCCCAGGGTACTTCATGGGCTTAAAGCGCAATATTACCTTGGACATTTCACTGGGTTTCTCTAGTGGCTCTGCTTGCGTGCACGCGTGATTTACGTTACCTGCGCCCCCTGGAAGGTAATCCAGAAATCTCCGGAGTTCTGTGTGGAATAAAGTTGTGCATAGAAATCCCTAAATGCCTGAGCTAACGAGTCAACCCCTCCCCTCCATCTCCCCACCCCCTCCCCACCCCCCACTATTTCCACACCATGCTTCCGCTATTTCCACACCATGCTCCCGCTATTTCCAGACCATCCTGTCCCATTATTCTACAAATTCTAGGTTTGTATTTTAGCCCATAGATATTGCGCTAGTATTTTCCCCCTTCTATTGCCCCAGCGGTAGGATTTGTTTTTCAGGTGCAGTGCGACAAATTGTGCTCTGTCAAGAGCTAATCGTTTGAGTTGTGTTCTGGCCTTGTTTAGGGCTCCCCAGATCCTGGAGGCGCCTGTTCATTTATGTGTAGTTTCCATCTACTTGGCTCAATAACTCAATGTAAATATTTAAGGCAACAATAACAATATAAATACATTACGGTTTAAATAATAAACTGAGAAACATATTGATAGAAAGAACCAGCAAGTACTATTGTTCTTAAAGAAATACAAAATGTTTTATTGATCATTTCAACATTAAGAAAATCCAATCATGCTTTTCCATTCATATCTGCAGTGATACATCTCACACAATCTAGAATCAATTAAAAACAGCAATTTACTGACAAAAATGATCGTAGCGATTGATTTCTGATTTTCATGTCCATAGAAGAACAATGTGGCACAATTACAATTGACTGTTGTGTTCTACTCGTGTTTCAGCACAGGGTAGTGCCTCCGTCGGGAAAAGGCCACAATAAATCAACGGTGAATTCCTATTTTTATCGTAGAGGTAACCAGGCTGCATCTAAATATTGAGCAGCACGACCTCTGCTTAAGGCTATGGTTTTGAACTTAGTGGAGATAATTTCAGGTACAGGGATATATTTTGCAGTGACGTCAAGGTCACTCTGATGCTGGCGTGAGATACTTTAAAACAGTGCTCCCATGATGGTGGTTTACTAATTACAATTGTGTGGGAAGATTCTCAAAATGAATACTTTTTGTTGATGGTGCTTGATCACCGGATAAGGGATTCCTCCTCACGCCGAAACTGTGCGTGATGTCCTTCCGTACAGTTACGCTTGAGGAGGAATCCCTTATCCGGTGATCGAGCACCATTTTAAAGTATCTCACACCAGCATCAGAGTGATCTTGACGTCACTGCAAAATATATCCCTGTATCTGAAGTTGGGTGATTTAGGCCTCATACTTTGAGGCTGATAATTTAATCCATAAAACTGGTGGATATGTCGGAGCATGTCTCCATTTAGTGAGCTCCTGCTAAGCGGAGACATGTTTCAACCTGTGCAGTCTGAAGTGTGAGAGTGCAGTGAGCAGTCACCAAGAAAGTGTTAGGGTCTTTCCTCTGCGCTGGGTTTGACAACTCGAGTTCGGGGTTGCCCAAAACCTGGCATGCCTCCGGAAGCATTTTGGTCTGGTGCAAGCGACCCTCCCATCTGAAGAATAGTCGAAATGGGTATCCCCATTCATGAGAGACCCCTTTGCTCTGGAGAAAGAAATTATGGGGTGGAAGTCCCTTTGTTGCTGTAGAGTAATCATGGAGAGGTCCTGAAACAGTGTCACCGTATGGCCTCAGAATTGAAGTGGTTGTTTGTCCCATGCTTTATTGAGAAGTTGTGGACACTAGCCAAAATGATGGTTTCTTTCCAGGGGGCCCACTCTGTGGACTCCAGCTGAATATTCTTTGTGTCGTCTGGCACTGGGACATGCTGAAACATGGTCCCCACTTCCCCTGCAATGTCAGAGTTTTCAGCGTCTGTGGGAATTCTGCGGATTCTAATGTTATTGTGGCGAAAGCAGTATGCCAGGTCCTCAGCATGCGCCTGCATGGCCAACTGTTTTTTTATGCAGACGCAACAACTCCTGCCGTAAGTATTCAAGATACTCACCGTCTGCATTCTCCAGTGTGGATACTCTGTCCACCATGCTGCTCAGGTCTTGTTGCATCTCCTGCAATTCAGATGGAAGGTCCCATTTCACTGCTTGGAGTTTGGTGTGTATTGAGTCAAATGGGGATACCAGGATCACCTGAGTGAGTGGAGCCTGCGCTTCACTTGGGTCATCTTGCAGTGGGCTCCTGTGCAACGGTACACTGTCTTTCACTGCATCCGTGGATCTGCACGTTTTGAACAGTTTGATCCATCTTGCTATTGTTGGTGGCCATGTCATTGGAGGTGCTTGCTGGTGTAGAAGAGCACTGCGGGTAATGGATGCCTAGGCCCCGGTCAGAGGTCATTCATGTGCTAGTGTGCCCAAGCTGATTTTTGTCCCTTCTGGGTGCCCCCCGGGCTGTCGAATGCTCATGCACTGCTACCCTCCTGTAGTACGTCTTCAGTATCGGTCGCATGGTTGCACTGGGCCCCCTATAATCCCCACCATGCCGTGGTGTACTAATTTGTTATATGGTTAATTGCTAATAGGCCCCAGTTATTTCAGTGTGTTGGCATTTTTGGCTGTCTCAGATTGGGTCCGAGCCCAGCCTGCCTACCGCCTAATGTTACATTCCACAGGGTAAGCAGTAAAGTCGTGCCTCTTGTGGGCTCTTTCACTGATGAGCTTGTCCCAAGACTCTGGTGCTGACCGGGCCAGAACTCCCTCCATTGTTCAGGACTTGCCTGGCCTCAGCCTTGTCCCCTCCGTGGTCCAGGGAGATTTCCTTCGGGCCAGTACGAGACCTATTTCCCCTCTGAATCACCCTTCGCTGTCGTGGCTGACCGTGGTGGGGGTGCCACAATCTCCAAGAGGCACTGGCTCTTCTCCTGCCCCAATCTTCCCCCAGAAGTGGCTCTGTGTGAAGTACAGTTGGTCGGGTGATTGCCACCCTCCTCTCTCACTACTGGGCGTCGAGGTGAGGGGGGGGGGGGGGGGGGAGTCCTCTCTTCGTGGCTTGCTGGGTCGGCTATGTTCCTGGTTGCTAATGCCCAACAGGGCCACCGGAGAGCCTCAGCCTCGCCATGCGCAGCGGAGAAGCGCGGAAAAGGAAACTCCCAGACCAAAGGCAGATGGCCTCTAAAGTCTCACTAAACAATTACGAGGGCTGCTGTAGGGATCTGGGCTCTGCTTCATTGGCTGGGGACTGGCGAGCGGGTAGAGGAGCACGACTTTAATCCTACTCATCTGCAATCTTGGCCACGTCTCCCAGGCATCTGCTTTTTAAGATGATACTACTCCTAACTATTCTGGTTGAAGTCATCTTCTAGGCCCCCCAATGCAAAGCTCAACATATGGCTATTTAGTATGTTGCAACGTCACACTTGACCAAATTTTATGATGTAATGAGAAACTTGTGTTAAGGCAAAAGTTTCCTTTATTGCCTCTTTTTATGTGGACCTGAATATGGCTAGGTACGGGGCATGATGTACTACTACAGCCCTTGAAAAATCCACTCACCCCTTTGCTATGTCTACTCCGATTTTATCAGGTTGAGCTATATTTAGGACCTACTTGCCCATTTTGTTCAGTCAGTAAGGGAAGGAGCAATAAGATCCCTTTAAATCTTGTTTTTATCTTGTCGTATTTGCTCTGTGTTCAGTCAATCAAAATTCCTTATTTCTTTTACAAAAACCATAAAAGAAACAACGAATACAGATCGTGAATATATCATATTAGGCTAAGAAGAGCATTTCAGAAGACAAGTGTGCAAGTGAAGGATAAAAAGCACTTCGATTGACATAATAAAACCGCATGGACGTAACATGGATGATGCAATTCCCCATAATTCAGGATTAGTGCTAATGCTTTATCAAAATTTATGCCAATCCCTTCCGGATTTATGACATGTGTGACGTCGACCTTCTGCCGGGGGAAGCTCCCACCTTTGGTCGCCATCTTCAGATTCTTTTTTCTGCCGTTGGGTCTGGATCGTCACAGAAGAGTTCCAGAAACTTTTGAAGAAGGAATCAATGAAAATCTGCAAAAAAAACAGCAATAATTGAAGAATTCAGCACCGATTGCAGGCCGGACGACCGGTACAACGAAGAAGAGAGAAAAACCAAGAACTTCGACGTCCAACGGAGAATGCGTACACAGGGGGCTCCCTGAGCTCAGTCATGGACAAAACGCCATTCAAATTCTGCAACAATTGCCACCACAAGTACGCGCAGAAGGACCAGCACCCAGTTTGCAACCTCTGCATGCCGCTCGACCATCGAAGCGAAGACTGCACCGCTTGCTCAGCGTTCACACCGAAGACCCTCAGAGTTCAGGAGAGGCAGTGAAGGGCGAACTACAACATGCAGGGGCAAGGACCATCCCCATGGCTCCGAGACTTGGGCCTCTCCAGTGGGGAAGAGGACAACATCGCGGAGGGACTAGAAGACTGCACGGTCGTCGTGACCGAGAAGAAGTCGGCAAAGGAGGTAAGATTCATCGACTCAAAGACCCCCGACTGACGCTCGAAAGTTTGATGCAAAGTCCTCGAAAGGGGCGCTGCCGTCAACTCTCGACGTCCGCAGCTGCACCCAAGGACAAACAGCCCAGCGGATCCTTCAAAAAGGACTCCCAGCCGGCGAAAACTCTGGAGAAACCTAGGTCGTCGAAGCCCAGTCTTCAAAAAAAGGACCGCTCGACGCCGAGGAAAAAAGAGTTAAAGGCGGCTTTGAGGCCGACAACCACGAAGCGAAGCGCTCGACACCGAACAGGCGGCCGCGATGTAGAAGGCTTGAGGCCGAAACGGCAAACATCCTCCAGTGAAAGTAGGATTTCGACGACCGGATGAGCCAGTACACCATCCCTTCGAGGCTCGCAGCTGAAGCAGAGCTCGAAGAGGGGGTCGAGGACCCATTTCTGCCGAAAAAGCCAGAACCTGCCAAAGAACAGGAGGAAGAGGGCCTAGATTACTTCTAGGCAGAAGGCTAAGAGGATCAACAGACCTACCAGGACTCGACATCCTCGGAGGCGCAAGGCCTGGAGTGGCAGGATCTCAATGCCGAAAACCCGGAAGAGGGGTAGAGTCATACCCGGCGAGGCCCTCGCCGCCGGACGACATTGGCATATACAATATGGTCATAAAGAACGCTGGAGCCTCTTATGGAGTGAAACTAGAGGAGGAAAAGCCAAAAGCTTGTTTTCTCCTGGAAACTCTGCTTCCTACACAGACCAGGAGCCAATTTCTACCCATGCTCCCAAGTGTGCTGGACCAGGGCAGGAAGGCTTTCAGGGAGCCAGCTATATGTAAGTCAGTGACTCCAAGGACACTGACTGAGGAAATATGAACATTCCTCACAAGACCCAGAATATATTCAGGGATCAGTACCTGCTGACTCGATAATAGCATCAAGAGCTAGGAAGAGGGCCAACGTGCCCACTAACTCCGGACCACCTCCAGACAAGGCGAGCAGGAGGATGGATCTCACAGGAAGGAAGATGGAGAGGAGTGCGGCGATTTAATGGTGCATCGCCAACTCGAATGCCTTGATTAAAAGACCTGCCTACCAGCATTGGGAGGAAGTCGGCCAACTGCTCAAACATCTCCCGGAGCAGTACCAACAGAGGGCACACCACCTCGTGGAAGAAGGCAGGAACATGCCCAACACATGCCTGAAATCGGCCCTGGACGCAGCGGAGACATCCAGTAGGCAGATGGGGATCGGGGTCACGGAGAGAAGGCATGCCTGGCTGAGGATCTCGGCGTTCAAGCCTGAAGTCCAAAATAACATCCTGAAACACACCCTTCAACGAAGAACAACTGTTCGGCACTCCGGTTGAGGAAAAACTTATGCAGCTAAAAAAGGACCATGAAACAGCAAGGAGCGCTGCTGTTCAGGGGGACGAGAAGGGGCATTCCCTTATGAAGACCAGCAGGCAGATGAAACAGCAGGAACATCACATCAAGCCTTCCAACAGGGTTACCAATGAGGCACCCAGACACAGCAACTGGGACAGCAACAGCAAAACTGGCAGTACCAGCCACGGGCCAATCCTTTCGAGGGTGCTCGAACGGACGAGGTCAGACAAGAAGGGGAGGGCAACAATCCACCTCAAAGTGACTCCGCTGTAAGAAGGATGCCCACCCACACTACACCTCGAGGGGGGCAACAATACCAGGAAAAAGACAAACCATTAGTACCACAAGACAAACAGTTCCACGAGCACATAACACCTGTAGGAATCAGAATCAGACACTTCTTCCAGGAGTGGAAGAAGGTCACAACCGACAAATGGATACTAAACATCATACAACACGGCTACTTTATAGAACTAGAAAAACCACCTCCAAACAGGAAGCCAAATTACAAGGCACACTCTACAGCAGAACTATCACACTTGCTGCTAGAGGCACAGGAGCTCTTAAAGAAGGAGGCAATAGAGACGGTGCAGTGCAAAGAAAGAAACAAGGGCGTCTACTCCAACTACTTCCTCGTACCAAAGGTAGACGAAACGTTTAGACCTATCTTGGACCTACGGTTCTTGAACAAATTCGTAAAGCTCAGAGGTTCAAGATGACATCTCTGCAAGAAATAATACTCCAGATACAGGAAGGGATTACATGGCAACTATAGACCTAAAGGACGCTTACCTACACATCCCCATGTACAAAAGACACAAACGCTCACTAAGATTTGGGATCAAGGAAACACACTACCAGTTAACAGTCCTGGCATTTGGCCTAAAGTCCGCAACAAGGGTGTTCACAATATGCATAGCTGCGGTCGCAGCACACCTACGGAGGCAGGGGATACACGTATACCCCTACCTCGACGACTGACTGGTAAAGGCAAACTCATACAGCCAATGCAAACAACACATTCAGCAGGTTACTCAAACACTAATGCAACTAGGGTTTTCAATACATTGGGGAAAATCTTCCACAGAACCAGAACCAGTGAAGATATTCTTAGGTGCAGAGATCAACACCTTACAGGGATAGGCGTTCCCCAGCACGAGGAGAACACAGGCACTACTGAAGGAGACACTTCGCTACCACAAGGGGCAAGTTCTGACAGTGACGACGGTGAGCAAGCTCATGGGAATTATGGCGTCATGCATACACCTGGTTCCAAATATTCAACTCCACATGAGACCATTCCAAGAATAGCTCCAACAGCAATGGTCACAAGCAACAGGGAGTTGGGAAGATGTAGTGGTTGTCACACACACAGTGCAGCAGGAAATAGCGTGGTGGAACAAAAGAAACATCGCACAGGGGAAGCCATTCACACCACCAACTCCAACGGTGACCATCACAACAGATGCCTCCCACCTGGGGTAGGGAGCGCACATGAACCAACTCAAAGTGAGGGGGTTATGGACACAGAAAGATGCAGTGAAACACATCAACTGCCTAGAGCTAAAGACAGTGTTCCTAGCCTTAAAAGCATTTCAGAAAGATCTGTACGGGAACAGGGTGTTGATCCAAACAGACAACACCACGACCATGTTCTACATCAACAAGCAAGGGGGAACACACTCAGTAGCGCTGTCAAAGCTAGCACAGGAGATATGGACATGGGTCATTCCACTGTGACTAGACCTACTAGGGAAGGACAATGTGGAAGCAGACCGACTCAGCAGACAGACGTCAGCATCTCATAAATGGGAGATTCAACCAGCAGGAAGTAGAGAAAATATTCCAAAGGTGGGGAACACCGCAAATAGAACTATTTGCAACACACCAGAATGCAAAATGCCTACACTTCGCATCCACACAACCAGACCACCGGTCTCAAGGGAATGCGCTATGGATAAGCTGGTCAAAGACATTTGCATGCTCTTTTCCCCCGATACCACTGATACACAGGGTACTTAACAAATGCAGGATCAGCAACATGACGCTAATTCTAATAGCACCTCAGTGGGCATGACATTCCTGGTTCTCACCGATAGTAGAAATGGCACAGGAACCAGCACACAGGTTCCCAAAAAGAAGAGACCTGTTAACAGTACAGAACGGAAAGGTACTGCACCCAGAGCCAGAGAACCTCAGCCTAGCAGCATGGCTCCTGAAGACTTAGAATTTGCACACCTCAAACTACCAGCAAGTATCTTGGCAGTACTCCGAGAAGCGAGGAAACAGACAACAAGGAAGTGCTACATAGCAAAATGGAAAAGGTTCTCCCACTGGTGCATCAAGCAGAAACTACAACGGAAGATCACAAGGGAATCCACAGGACTAAAATACTTAACGTACCTGCTGCAAAACAAACTAAGCTACACAACCCTAAGGGTGCACATAGCGGCAATAGTGGCTTACATGAGGGAAGAAACAGGGAAGAGTTTCTTCACCTCCCAAGTTGCAAACACACCAATTCAAGACATTTGCCAGGCTGCAACATGGTCTTCCAGCGCTTGACAAATCCACTCGCCCGCTCGCATTTGCGAGGGAGAATTGATGAGGACGAGCTATTTTTAGGTCCTACTTGCCCTTTCTGGCCAGTAGGAAGAAAAACAAACTTTTGTCCTCTGTCTTTAAAAACGGAGCAAAAGTTACAAGATAACAAGATTTAAAGGCATTTTTATTGCTCACAAAGGGAATGAGCAATAAAGATGCCTTTAAATCTTGTTAACTTGTCACTTTTGCTCTGTTTTCAGAGACGGTGGTCAAGTAGGTTGCAGTTGGGTCAAGGGGATTTTTCAAGGTACTAGACCTGTAGGACTAGTACCATTTTTCGAGCCCTGGTTTTCAGTGAACACAGTCACTAAGCACTGCTGTGTGGATATTCAGAAAAATAAGGAAGCGCAAGTGGGACAGAAGATCTTACAACACATTTTCAGTAACCAGTGCTCATCTTCCACCCAACCACCACAATAATTACAAGCCGCTACTAAGTCTATGCACAGCATAGTGAATCCAGAAAGATTCACGATGCAAAACGTATAGTTTCTTACCTGTTGGTGTAGTTTTGTAGCTTGAAGACTTTCTGGATTCACTATAGATCCCACCCTCCTCCGCCAGAACGATGAGTCAGGAGGAAAGGAGGATTAAAAATTGCAATCATAGCTAAATGGATCAACAAAGTAAGATAACACAAGACAAAAACAAAAAGAACCCAGAGATGGCGACCAAAGGAGGGAGCTTCCGCCGGAAGCGCGTCACATCACGAAGGACACCAAATGGTGGGATGTCAACACCCACCTGGGCCACGAAAAATTTAAAAAAAAAGAGAAAAAAAACTAAGATTTCGGACCCAACCTCTAGATGGCAGGATAATGCCCAGCATAGTTAATCCAGAAAGTCTTTAAGCTGCAAAACTACACCGACAGGTAAGAAACTGTACGTTTCATCTGCCATTTGAGCCGACGTTTGTTGTTGGAGGGAATTACCTCCTTGGTGCTCAATGGAATCAGAGCGACGTACACCCTTTTGCCCCATGGGTGTTCCACAGTCAGGCCAAGGGGATTATGGTCGCTATCACTATCACAAGACTGGATGATGACCATGTCCTGCACTAGAGGCCATAAAGTAAGGCTGTCTGGGAGGTAGTCTATCCTTTTGCGGTCCTTAGCCTATGTTCTAAAGAAATGGCATTCAGTTGCAATGCTGCTTTCGACCATTTTTTTAATGGGAGTAAGTTCAAGAGGTGGCACCATCCAAGCCTTATCCTCCTCGCTCACGTCCTGAGACTCGACCCATTCATGTAGCTCGAATGTCACATTAAAATCACCAGAAACTATTAGGGAGTGGCCGTCATGTCTAACTTCCAATAGATTGTCCAGGGCATGCAGAGTTGGAGAACTATCTCCTCTGGTACTTCTGGCATACAAATTAGAGACATCAGACTTGCCCTTGCCATTACTTAACCTTACCCCTAAAATATCTGGGGTGTTAGTATCCAGCTCCTTGAAATCGCAATTAAGTGTGATATTAGGGTGAGCAACCCCCCTGCCGGCCGGCCAGGTTTAGATGGAAGGGCCGGTCTGTAAAAAGTCATAAACCCAGGAACGAATGTGGGTGTCAAACTCCATGTTTCCTGGAGTAGACAAATCTCATGATGGTTAATCAGCTCGAGCCAGTGGGGGCAGACTGGTTTCCCCATTATGCCTGCCACATTCCATGACACTATCTTCAGCGCCCTACCAGTAGTTGTTGGGAAATGAACCTGGGGAGATGATGGGATGTATGAGTGGTTTAGTTTTATTGGGGAGTAGCTAGGTGTATCCGAGCTACTGCCCTGCACTTCTTATCGCTTGATGCAGAGACTGAAACAATATCTGTGACTGGCTGTAGGTTACAGAACGTGTTCTCCAGCTCTGGAGGGGGACCCTCTTGGTACATATGAGCTATAGAAAGAATGCATTCATAATTTGTACCTAGGATGTGCTTGGGATCCTTGACAGGGGGTAAAAAGAGTCCATCAATCTGAGATAGTGTTGAAGTAGGTGAATCCCCAAGAAGCTAGGGTGCAGTTTTAGCTCGTTCAATTGTAAGAGGGATGTTCAGTTTCAGCCTAATCTTTGTAGAGGGTGGTGAATACGATCTCGATTCCTTGGCAACTAGATTCTGCACCCGAAGTTCGTTAACTAGAATAAGCTCTAAGTCTTCAGTTGGACTGTGTTTCAGGACTCCTGTTTTTGCCTGGACAATATCATCCCTTATTATGGATTTACAGCCCCTGGTATGCCTCAACCAATGTATGGCCTTATTTTTAAGGATTTCTCCGTTTGAAACTGTTGTTATCCACTTTGGGAATGTTGGTCTGTAAATAGGTTTCGACTGAGGTGCACTGTACAAGGGATGAGCTAGTTGAGGAGGTGGAAATGCCCTACTACAGCCTCTATTCAATCTCTGTGGCGCTTGCTTGGACAATGTCCTGTGCCCTGCTAGATCCCATGGTGCACCCTTGTATTTCTCACCCTGGTCCTTCTGAAACCTATTGTGGGCAGACAGCGGACTATATGGTGCCCTAAAGTTGGAATCAAGTGGGCCAAGCTGGAGAACGGGCTTTTTTATTGGCGCATTCTGGCCAGTTTGCTTCGAGGGGGACAGTGCAAGCCCCGTCCTCAAGTTAACATAGTTATGTGAGGTGGAAACTGGTGAGGGGGGCTGGAGTCTAGTGCATTCTTTTAATTTGCTGTAGATTTTAGACCCTAAAATAGGCAGGGATTCAATGGAGCCTTTTAGGACAGCTATTTCCCTCTCCACTGTCTCGAACAAAAGTTGTGATTTTCCCATACCCAGTGATTTTGGTCCCAGTCGAGATAGATGAGTGGGAAGGCTTAAGGGTTGTTTCAAGGGTAAGCGCATCTATAGCAACAGTAGGTGGCATGAGCAACCCCTCGCAATCAGTGACAATAGCCTCGATTCGGTCTAGCACTTTCTCCCCGATCCCCTTTCTTTTCCTCATCCCATGCAGGCACGACAACAAACAATATGTCAATAGATCAAGTATGCGTAGGATAAAACAAAGAATCGGAAGTGGGCAGTAGTTGGATGATGGTCAAATGTCAAACAGTACCTCAAGGATTTATTGTCCAGGAGCTCAAGCTGATGATGACGAGGGGTTGCCCAGCCCAGCCTCTTCCGGGCAATGACGAGCCCGCCCTTGGCCCGGCCGCATCCCACGCCGCGGACAGACTGTGGCGCTTAAGAATGTGTCTGGTGGCCCCTCCCTCCTAGGAGAAGCAGGGCTTTGTGCGGTTTGGAGTCCTCGGTGTAGTCCCCGGTACAGCAGCGGCAGTGAAATCTGCGTCGGCGTCCCGTGCCGCGGACAGACCGTGGCGCTTAAGAGCGCGCATGGTGGCCCCTCCCTCCTGAGGGAACAGGGGTTTGTGGGGTATGGAGTCCCCAGTGCAGTCCCCGATACAGCAGTGGCAGTGAAATAAACAGCGACAGTGATATTTGTGTCAGCGTCCCGCACCGTGGACAGACTGTGGTGCTTAAGAGCGCGTCTGGTGGCCCCACCCTCCTGGGGAAGCAGGGCATTGTGGGGTATGGACTCCTTGGTGCAGTCCCCGGTACAGCTCCAGCAGTGAAGTGTGCGTCCCCGTCATAGACAGAGGTCAGAAGTCAGTTTACAATTTCTTTCCTTTCTCTGACTGCAGAGTTCCAGGATTTTGTAAAGTGAACTGTCTGACCTGCTGTACAAAGTGTGAAATGAAAGGCTATGAGATAGTTTTTCCTAACACACATTGAAATAGCTAATAAGTCAACTGTACAAACATTTCAAAGTATGTTTTAAGTAGTTGATTAAGACCATTTTTTTTACTTCTGTGAGATGATCACATTTTTTTTTATAGGATGAAAAACAAATCAGAACCCTTTACTTAGTGCTGTGCAATTGATAAATATTTTCTTAAACCCATTTTTCACAGGTTATTGTTAATACGCCATATACTTTTATGAGTAAAGCTGCAAGGTAGTGGAAGGTTTTTGGAATTTTTTAGAAATGTACTGCCTGTAAACGACATTGCGTTACCACATAATGCTTTAAAAACATATTTATTAAAAGTGAATGTTTAAACATGAACTGAGAAACACTCCTGCCCCTGCCCTGATGGCAATGCTATCAGTAAACTGAGAGGCAAATCAGGTATCCAGTCTACCCTATTTATGGGCTAGATTCTTATCTTTCTGTAAAAGAAGTGGGGGGGTTCGATTACTTGGCTATTTTGACCTGGCAAATTGACATCTTTCTAAGGTTCATACTAAAATCTTAACATCCCAAGTTTTTCCAGGAATTTGTAAGCTAAAGTTTGTAGTATGTGTTGCTGTTGATACACATGCGTTGCATACTCCTGCCATCTAGTTTTGGTACCGGACACTGCAGCTTGTTTTCGTTTGAAGAAGTTTCAACTCACGAGGTGTAGAGTGACTCCTCCCTTCGTCCAAAAAGCGAATAGGCTTCAACTCCACCCTTACATTTTTAGGTCTCGCACCTGGCGACGCAGCGCGAAAGCGCTCTTGCCAGCGAGACTTATTGTCAGCGATATGCCTCTCAAGGGAGACAGACAGGGGCACGCGCGGCGATTGGGGTCTGTGGACGCGCACGTACAGGCACGTGCACATCTCCAGGATGCAGTTTAACTTTCGCCCCATTGTTGGAGCGGCTCGCAATGGCGAGTCCGCTCAGGAAATAAACTTGATACTGTGCCTTCATCGTCACAAATTGAGAATCCCCCACTCACCCGGTCTGTGGGAGGAGGATCCTCCTCAACGGTGGCTGGAGCACTCCAGCTCCTCTCCACATCTGGCTGCACGACGCTGGGCTCTCTCCATAAGCATGGGAGCCCCGCACTGCTGTGTGCCACTCTTCCATTTTGGCGCCGGGGCTCTCTCTTCAGCACGAGCGCCCAGGAAGGGGACAGGTGCTGCCTGCACCGGCTGCACACGCCGCCACTGGGCACGAGCCGCAGGGCACACGAAAGTTGCAGGTACTGCGCATGCGCGGGCAGCCCTCGCCCTCCCATGTCTCCTCCCCGGGCCGGATGTGAAGTTGCTTTCTGTTTTGCTTTTTTTTTTTTTTATCCATTTCTTGTTATTCCGAGAGGCCGTATGCATTTTTATTACATTTTGAACCTTGCCGTGCTGATGAGTGAACTCTGTCTTCTCATTTTGTCTCGTGCTGCTGGATAGGTAAGTGTGACTAGACTGTGTAAGGCGGTGACAGTCCCAGGCTCAAGACAACGTCTGCGATTGTCCTGCTTAGATCGTGTATCCTCGATTCGAGGTCCCTCTGCTCAGCCTCAATTTCCAAGCACGGGACAACGCCCCCCCTCCGACCTGATCTACCTGTACACCTGAGGCTGCTGAAGGCATCCCCTCAGTTGTGTAGAATTAGCTGGCATCAAGAAAGCTGTGAAACCTTCCAATGTTTGCGCAGTCGCTGTTGCTAGCTGCCAAATGCCCACTGGTTTCTTGCAGGACCTGTCTTCCATCTCTTTTAGGAGCGATGTGGTGTATATAAAATTACATTTGTTTGGGGGGACAGTCTGGTAAGTGTTCATACTTTGAAAGCTTCACTGCGTTTCATACGTAAGTATAAGTAAGAAACTGATTAAACCAATTTTGTGTGTACGTTATGAAGCACAGTTTTTATGTAGCATCCGTTTATAATTCCTTGACTTCTTGGAATGACTTCTTGGAGGTTTTGGTTCTCACGGACAACCTGATGTCCACAGTTGTGGGTTGATGTGATGTAGGGCCTCAGAGGTGGAAGCATTCTGATTCAACCTTCCGCCGACTGGTGATAAAGCCCATAGGGCAGAGATTTCCCCTTGGTGGTGTTTCATAATGGGGGATCTGATTTTGCGCTCCTCCAAACTAACGTGCGTCATATATTGGTTCTCGTCTGGTATAAAAATTGCTGTAAGGTACATGCGTATGTGCTTATTGTTCGCATCTTTTTAATGGGAGTATTGAAGGAAATCCCAAAACAGCAGTGCGTTTGGGCTCAATGGCATGCCCACCCTAATCAGACATACGTAGTTAACAGTTGTACGCTGTGCTGAACACCAGACAGAGAGAACACGAGTTACAGGTGTTGCATTTCACAGTGTTGTGCATCAGTGCTTACCAGTAGCGGCTGGAGTGTTGACATGGTGGTGGGATGGGGGCAGGTGGGTAACGGGGATGGGGTGGAGCAAAATTAAACAGGCATTTGCAATGCAATAGTTCTTGCATTTATGAGAGTTTGAGCTATTGGCATTGTAAATGACAATGCCTTTTATTGATGTGTTGTTTTTAAAACAGATCAATAAAAGGCATTGTCGTTTACAATGCCAATAGCTTACTTAAACTCTCGCAAATGCGAGACCTATTGCATTGCAAATGCTTGTTATTTATTTTTTGCCATTAGTCGATGTGTAAAATAACATGCCCGAAACTGACACGTTTCTGCACTTAAGCTGCAGGCACTGCATTGCGTCGTCGATTTCAGAGGAACAGTAACAAATAAAAATTATATTTTGACGTCTGCTACCAAAATTTATTGAAGAATTTAATAAAAAATCATCAAGGGCTCTGCATTTGAGAATGTGGGTAAATGTGGCGGCCTTCCTTTCGTTCCTGCCCTCATTGTAATTTATAGTATCCCTAGTCTAACCAGTACGAGGTTTTAACCTCTTGTCTCTCTCCAAACCACCAGGAGTTGTAGATCTTCTTTTGTCAAGCTTTCAAACGTAAAAAAGGTTTGAAGAGAAAAGCTGTGGGTGCATTCGAGGATGTAGCGTTAAGACACTTTGGACATTTTTGAAAAACTAGATGCTCTCAATGTCTTTGAGGAATTGCCAGTTCTTCAGAGCCACAGAACATCTGGATATCACGCAGCCCAAAATGCCTTCATTGAAGGTCTTTTGTGAGGAGCACAAGCATTTTGAGCAGCTTAACATAACATGTGTATTTGTAAAGCGCACGTTCACCCCAACAGGTTCTCTTGACGCTTAATAACAGATGTTTGTTACCCAACTCAATGGTACTCTTTTTATCGACCTCAGATGGAAGAAAGGCTGAATGGACCCGCCAGGATTTGAACCTGTGACAATGAGGTCGAACACAGGCTCCTGCAGTGGATGCATTAATCCTCTGAGCCACCAGACCCGGCATACTCCAGCAGCAGAAATCCACACTATCTACTGGAGACACTGAGGTCCATGAGTAGTGATCCAAGGATGAGTACAAAATGCTCTGAAAGCTACAGTATGTTGAAGAGGAGCACCACTCCAGGAATCAGACTTCTAGCCCAGTAAAAGCCAAAAAAAGGTTTGTAGGCCCACTACTGCCTTCTGATCCCCATCGAGCTGAGACAAAACATGGGAGCCGAAAGAGCAGACCCAAACGCATTTGGAGCTAAAGCACCCATGGGGCTGAAATACCCGCCTTCAATGTTGAAAACCCATCTTCGACCTAGAAGACAACCTTCAGCAAAAAAGTCTTCTTATTCACCCCAATACAGGGAAAATGCTTAAACAGCCACCGCATGGACCATTAGTGTCCACGCTTTTAATCCCATTCCTAAGTTGAGAAAGCTAACATTAGAGGAAGAACTAGAGTATGATGAACCTCCACAATCTGGACATAACACATCTAAAGTGCATAGAACACCTTACCAAACTGCTAATATTCCTGAAACTCAAAAGTCTTCACCACCAGCTGCATGTTTGTCAACTCCTTCACCACCAAGGGCAAGTTTGCCACTGCCTCACTTGCCTCTAAAAGAATCACCAGAGGGGTCTGTTTACTCCGTATCATGTAGACGTAGACCCATTCGACCAGCCAATCAGTACAGATGATGATCCATGGGAGGACTACAGGGTAGATCCTCCAAAGGATCAAGACATTGAGGCTTATCCTATGAAACCATCTCCCTGGATCATACAACAACATACCTTGCTGTAATTCAGAGAGCGGCTCTACATCAAAATGTCTCTATACACATTGTGAAAAAGGAAGACTATTTCCTTGCAGAGACCTTTTCAAAACCTGAATGTAGTGCTCAGTTGCTTACAGTGTTAAAGGAAATCATGAAATCTGCTCCTGAAAGATCCTGTTAGAGTCTATGTATTCACTCCACAGATAGAAATAAAAGTATGTTTTCCCTGAGGCCCACATTTACATAAATTGTCTGGTTCCACCAGACTCACTAGTGGTTCATGCATCCAGGGTGTCTGTGCAAACAACATGGATGCACTCCTCCAAGATAAAGAAAGTAAGCGTATATACTCAGCAAGGGAAAAGAGCTGCTGTTGGTGCGTAGACTCACTGGCTTAGTGCCAATTCTGTTGAATTGCTGTTAAGGTGTGTCAGATTCCCTTGAAAAGATGGAAGCACTCGTACAACATTTGCCTGAAACATATAGGAAGAGGGGACGAACTATTAGCGGAAGGGAAGATCATTTCAAATGCATACATGCGCTGCACACTTGAAGCAGCTGACACTGCTTCAAGAGGTATAAATTACTTTGCAGGCCTGGCTGGCTAAGAGTGTCAGGATTTAAACCAGAGTGGCAACAACACCTTCTTACATTCTGTTTAATGGAGAACACCTTTTTGGGCCTTAGGTGGACTAAATGTTTGAAAAATTTAGACAGGTCAGAGAAATAGCATAGTCAATGCAGGCACTACAAACATCCACCTCAATGAGATTTTTTTTCCCTAAGCCCTACCCAAGAGGTTCACCCATTTCAGGGAAAATACCCCAAACACACATACACATATGAAAGGCAACTGCATCGAGCCTTTCAGGATCCCCAAATCAATGAGTGCTACTCACTACACTATAGGTAGTAAAAACGTCCACCTCAGTGAGGTTTTTGGTGAGACCTAACCATGAGGTTCCTCCAAATCAGGGCAAACGTCTCATACACACACATATCAAAGACGACAACATCAAGCCTTTCGGGATCGCCAAAACAACAGGGGCTACTCAAAGTGAAGTTATAGAGCTAACAATAGCAGAGGCAGGGGTAAAGATGGTTCCTTTAAGGGAACCACAACCACCAAACACTGACCCGCCCAGGGCCCCCTCCGGCATATAACGCCAGCAGTTGGGCGAATAAAGGATTTCCAACCGTACTGGGTAGAAATCACCTCACATCAGTGGGTTCTCCTAATAGTCCAAAGAGGCTATTATCTCGAATTCCACACCAACTCACCCAAAAATGCTCCAGGAATTTTTAAGGTGATTAATGCATGTTTGTAAGAACTTTAATCCCCTTGAGTAAAACGTTTTTTTACAGAGAGTTAGTAGTTTGTTCATTGCGTATATTATTTATAAATGTAACCTCCATATTCATTTGAATAAGCACCTGATGCTTGGATGATTCAGTTTAGTGTATGCTGTATAAGAAAACTCGATTCACTCTGGAACGTCTCTTGAAATAGCCAAGCTTGAAAAACAGTAGAGGGGTTTTTTATTTTAGGTTTTTTGATACTAACTTGTGTAGGCATTGTTAGAATCCAACGAAATACCAATTAGCATTGTACTTTGGAGGCAGCCGGCATGGAACTTATGATTGTGCTTTTTCTTCTCCTTGTTATAGGATTGGTTACTTTTTATTGTGCCCGCTGTCTTTTCCCTTTCAAAACCAGATTTTCTGTTTTTGTTTCCTTGCAAATTTGCAAGGCTAAAGCCATTTCAATATATCTCAAATACGGAATCATTCAATGAATTATTTTTTATTCAGACTAAAATAACCTCTCGTGTCTGTCTTTCAGCTCTGACACAACTCCCCTCTTGAATGGATCCACCCAAGACAGAATGTTTGAAACCATGGCAGTGGAGATAGAGCAGCTTTTAGCAAAGGTATCATGAAGCAACTTGACATTAGAAAACTAAAATGAAGTTTGGTTCAATATCACAGTGTCTAATTATATGGACTGTTATGGCCAAGTATAATTGTGTGAATGGTGATGTAGATTCATTGTTTTTTACCAGTTTTTCTTATACAAGTTGAATACATAGGTTCATGGAGCCAGTAGCTGTATTGAGGACCTAGGTTTGTTTTGCTTTTATCCTTCATATAGTGATAACAAAGGGCTACTTGTACCTTGCATCCATTGAAGGTGGATTGAATGGATTGTTAGTCTACATTCAATTATCCTTGTTTGCTTAGTGTGATGGTCCATGTTATGGAGATTAAATGGGTTCATGTTGGTTTTATCATTGTTTATTTAGGTGTATTAAGATAGAATGGATTTATTACCACTATCTTTCACTAGTGTCTGTGGTGTATGTGTAGGTACCGGTGTGAATGACTAGAAATTTCTTTGGCAAATGGATCTTCTCATGCTGTCTTTTCTCTAGCTCACTGGGCTGAATGACAAGATGGCAGAGTACAGCAGCAATCCAGGTACGGCTTCTTTGAATGCAGCCCTGATGCACACGTTACAGCGACACAGAGATATACTTCAGGTAACGAAGGGTGGGATAATTACCCTGAAATACATTCCAACATTTTATATTCACTCGCCCCTGCATAGAATATTCTAAACTGCTTATGACTATGTTTTTGGTTGTCTGACACCTTCTTGAAACTTAAATTGATCCATTTCTAACCTTGTTTCCACATACTTCTTCCCATTTCAAAGCATGACTTTACAATAATTAGTATCAATAAGTACCTCCCTTCTACCTCTAACCCTCTGCGACAATATGTGTGGATCAGTCTCCTTCTTTTTTTGCTGTTTCCTTTGTGAAAGTAATTTTCCATTTGCCTTCATTCCACATTTAATCTTCTTCAATGTCTTGATTCTTTTCTTCATTCACATACTTCCAATGCCTATATATCTGTTATGCTCAACTCTACATGTCATAAGGGGTACAAATTGGAAGGAACATCTGTATGTAAAATCAAGATTTCTAGCTGAAGAGAAGATTGTCAAACTGCTGAGAGGGAAGTGGATCGAGTTCGGTCAGGGACTTCAAACTGGGAGGTGGGCTCAAGTAATCCAAGGTGGGGCATCAGGCTCTGGACAAAATAATTACGGTGCTGATTACAGTGCTTTTGTTTTAAGCGGAAAAAATAATGGGGGATCACTAACATCTTTTTTTCATGTATATCTTAGCCAGGAGTATGTGTCAAAAGGGAAGGGACTCCAAATATTCTTCAAACCCCCCTGCCCCATTTCTAATAACTACACTGTGAATACGTTTACACCTTAGTACGGTCTGCCTGACCAGAATAGTATGTTTGGCAATCATGTATTTGATTGCATTTTTAAAATGGTAACAGAACTTACCCGCAATGTTTAAGTATGTCTCAACTTATTTAAGCATTGCCAATTTAATAGAATAATTTGGAAAATGTTTGAGGGGTGCCTGATGATTTTGTTCCCCACACCGGGGTCGGAGGAGGCATGGCATTACAAAATATGAATACCACTAAGTTCGTTGATGCAGTGGATGTGGGAGAGGAGGAGGAGAAGTAAGTAGAGGATCTCTTTTGGAAAAGTTCAACATAAGAAAATTGAGGGCCATCCGTTTTTGAATTACAGTGAAGCAGTACATGTGAAATTGGAGGTAGAGACAGGGACGGTAGATAATCCCTCAATGGTGATGAGAAGTTCAGAGGAGCTACAGTCCCAAAGTGAAGTAAAATATGTGTGGTGAATATGTCTTAGAGCCCCATTCCACTGAGAGAGAGTGCTCTGATAGATATGATGAAAAACAATGAGGAGCTATGCCCTTACTGGCAAATGTTTAGAGGCATATGGTGTGGGTTACAGTTGAATGTTTAAATAGATCAAGAATAATGCAGTCAGAAGATAGGTTATTATCAGGAGTAGAGGAAATAAAGTTGCCGATATAGATGAGTGTTGCTTCTGTTAAGTAAAGGTTTTAGAAGTTAGACTGGAAGGGACGAGAAGGTTGTATGAGTTGGTTGAAAACAAGGCATTCCAGTATCTCCAATATAAACAGAAGTCGGGATACTGGTCAGTAGAGGAAGTCTGACATTTGCTATCTTTCAGCTCCTGCTCAAAACAAAAACAAACATTATGGGTAGATAGATAAGAGTATGTGGTTCAATGTAGAGGTTAGGCAGAGAAGTATTTGGGGAGGCTGATCTGAGGGTTTATTAGTTTGGGGACTTACGGGGGTTCGGATTATGTGCAGGGTGGATTAGGTCATTTGAAAATGAGCTCCAGGGGTTACGTAGCAGTAGTATATAGTGATCAAAACCTGATCTGGAACAGTATGCCCTTAGGTTGATGAGATATTGCATATTTGATTACTTGTTCTCGGAGTTGTGGCATACCAGTAGCCTCACAGCACTGTACTGAATTGATCCTCTGACACAACTGTGTCCAATATTTGGGTTTGTTGTGTTGGCACAGCGCTGTGCATCCCATTGGACCTGGTAAGGTTTTGTATTTAATTTGATGATGTTCTTAAGTCTGAACTAATTATATCTGCTGTATGCTCAAACAATGTTATTAATAGTAAGTAATCAAGTGTTAATTAAACTCTATCCAATGCATTTCGAGACCTCTCATCATCAAAGGGTTATTTGATCTGCGGTTCTGTGGAGAAAAATAAAAAAAAATGTGCCAGAAATCAGACGTTTCTCTGAATATCAGAAGTGCATAAGTGAAATCTAGAGATCAGGCTAACATTAACTCTTTCAAGCAAGAATCATAAACTGCGATCATATAAATGAAAACGTGTATCAAAATGGTTCAGCAAGGGGACCTTAGCACGAAGTATTTTGGATCAATTCACAATTGCTCGGCATTCACAATGTTCCAAGAGTATACCACATTCATTCGGAATGTGTCCATAAGTTTGATATTAGTATAAACCATCAGGACCATAAAACTGCTCAGTGGCTTCCCTACAAACTTTTGAGCGGCTTCTGTACAAACTTTTGAGCTGGGATACCCATTGTATGTGCAGTACCTGGGCCTCGCTCTGGCTGTATGATTCAAAAGACTGACGGGCAGATCAAGGCAGCAGGTGTGTACCATGCATGTAGACCTGCTGGCTCTGCCAATCTCAGCCTGTCAGAGTGCGCCGAGGGTGCTGGCTATTAGGGTGGTACTACCGGCAGTCAGAAAGAGTTTACTCTGAGTAAGCATGCTGGCAGCACAGGCCGTTGGGAGGCATGTGACAGCAAGCAGCTTCTGTTTACCATGCTGGAAAGGAATCCGTGGAAAAAATTCGACGTTATAAAGTGGCGATACTTCAGATATTGCAATCCCGTGTCTGGAAACGATATTAGAGGTGTGCACAGCACACAAGCTTCTAATGGCAGTTAGATAGAAAAAAGGAGGTGGGTGGTGTGAACATATAAAAAATTAAAGGTATTGTCCACATGGGAAGTAAGTATCAACAGCATGGTAGAGGCCTTTTAGCCCAGTGAGTACTGGTTTCAATTTGAGAGGTTTATGTAGATAACGAGGAATGGTCTGCACTCAAATCTCAGACTGCAAGTTGGACTCCAAGTTCTGTAGGAATAACATTTCTTCATCTGGGGAATCTCAAAATGTATTTAATTATTGTAAGCCTGTGATTAAGTTGCATATTTACTAAACAAAGACTCATGACCTGCAAGCCCCTAAGTGGTTCTACAATGTGTATTATCTAGAGAATTACGTGTGAAGGTTATAAGATGGCAATTATTATACACTTTCATTCATACAGTTGAAGTTAATAGTTTTTTTCCCCAACATTCTCTCTAGTAATCTTTAGTTTCTGTCTCCTTCTTAAGACATCTAGGGCGTGACCTCTACTATTTAGCACCATAATTGTTCCTTTTCATTTAATTGTGTTGGCCACTCCCAATCTAGTATTCTTATTTCTGTTCGTGCTTTTGTAAGCATAAACCCTGATTTCTATTTTTCGTTCAGTTTTGCCTCTTTAACCCAGGCCACAAGGACACTTCATCAAATATCCACAAAACATGATGCCAGAGGTTGAGGGTGTCTCACTTTGATCCTTTCTCTTGTATAAGGATGATGGACCAGGTTGCCTTTGAATATATTTTTGCATCTGATGCAATTGTATCTGGGGTTTGTCCTTTTGAGAAAATATTGACGTTGGGCACTTTGTTTTGGTTCAGAGTTACTTAAGGTTTTTACTTCTTATACATGCCATCATGCACCATAAACATAGGTTTTTATGCGTCTCCGACCAATATGCTCAAGTGTTTTGAAATGATGCTTTGAGCTTTTTGCCCTATGGTAAGTATTTGAAAATCATGACCTGTCTCTTATTCTTTTTTGTTGGTTTGTCTTCAAGTAGTGTCATTCTTTCCACTCTATCCTTGTACATGCTTTCATGAAACAGTCTAACGGTTCAAATTGTTCAGATTTGGACGCAATTGTTTTGCTTCTTTTTAGTCGAGTCTATGGAAGATTTTCTTTCAGTTTCTTAGGATAGAAGGAGTGATAATGAAGTCCTAATAGTAGAGTTAGTGTATATGTTCTGTGTTTCCTCTCTCATATTCTTTATTTTATTTTCTGAAACATTTTATTAATGTTTCCATTTCAACAAATTAATCCAGTACAAAAACTTGAAGGTTCGCCTTTCCCAGTCCGTTAACAAAAGGTCCATACAGACCAGAAGCGTCCCCTCCCTCCCCAAATGGCCGCCCCTCACCTCCACCACTTGGGCGCCATCAGTTCTCTTTGCTACACAGTTTAAGGACCAGAGTCCCTCATTTCTCTCCAGGGTTCCATATGTTATTAAATATCTTTGGACATCCATGGACTGTGTAATTCTCTTCCCCTTGCATGCATCAATCCTTGTTATTCACCCACTGATCTATTTCCGGTGGGGCCCATGCCCCATAGGTGCACAGTGTCACTTCTTGTCATCATCAAATTCAAATTGCACCACTTTATTGTGCATCTTGGGAGAGTTAGTGGCCCAAGGTCCCTAGCAACACCAAAGTAAGGAAAAGGTCAGTATTTTCTCCCTTGATCCCCTTTATCTGGAGACCAACCTGGGCTCAGAAGAGTTGAATCTCAGGATAGAACCACAGAATATGAAGCAGCGTTCACACCCGGCCACATCCCCTCAAACATTTATCATCACATGACTTTCCCATTTTGAACAGCCTGGTCCTAGTAGAGTAAACGCAGTGGAATATTTGAGCTGCACTAGACTGAACTCCACCCGAAGAGCCACCTCCCTACAATATCTGCACGCTTCCCCCTAATCCGTATCCTACAACAGATCCAAATCTTGCTCCCATTTTCCCCATAAACACTGTAGGGAGACCTTGCATTGGACACTTATTGAACTATAGACTTGTGAAGTGGCGTGCTCATGAAGATGGGCAGCCAGTATCCGATATTCCAGGGGTGTTTCATCCGCCACGTCTTGTGGCTGCTCCCTATAAATGGTGAGCGCTCACTTCACATGTAGATATCAGAGCCTTTGTGCATTTGTTACGTTGTATTGCACCTGAAGTTTTTGCAAAGGGTATCCCCAGGAAATCTCATTGTTTCCTCCCTTCAAATTTCTTCAACTTAGCTTGTATATCTGAATCCCAGAGGGGCGTTGCTAGCATCACTTCACTTCCCATCCCTTCCTTTTAGTAACCTTTTTCCATATCCTAATCACGGTCTCGGTGGGGAGGTGTGGGGGTGCAGGACGATTATTCTATGCCTCCCATAGATTTTCTCAATGTTCTCCCTCGTTTGTCTGTCTGCCAACAGCGCTGGTTTATGTTATGTTATATGTATTTGTTTTGCGCACAGCTGCTCCAGCTAAGGAGCGTCCTGGCGCCACCAACAAGATGAAGCACAACACAACAGCAGCTAAAAACAGAAGAAAGCTAAACAGAGAAACTAAAACAGAAATGTTTTGATAGCTTTCCGAAAGGGCATTAGGTCCTCCAGCAACCGGATTTCCACCGGGAGGGAGTTCCAGAGAGTTGCTGCCTTGACACAAAAAGAGCGGCCACCAGCACGACAGCGCCTGAAACGTGGGACCACTGCAAGGGCCTGGCCAGCGGAGCGCAGAGCACGCGTTGGAGCATAAAGGGACAGAAGATTAGACAGGATCTGAGGCCCCATGCCCTTCAAAATTTTAAAAGCCAAACAAAGAACCTTAAAATCAATTCTCTTCCTGACAGGTAGCCAGTGGAGAGAGCGAAGGACATTGGAGACAGGGCAAAATCTCGGCAGACCAACTATCGTTCTTGCCGCGGCATTTTGTACCCGCTGCAGGCGTGAGATCTCTGCCAGATTAGCTCCCACCAGGAGGGAGCTGGCGTAATCGAGGCGAGAGATAACCGTAGCCTGAATCACCAACTGCCTGGTTGGGGCATCGAAGAATCTAAGCACGGGTCTCAAGCCTCGAAGAACGCCAAAACAGCAAGCTGCTGTTTTCTTAGTGTGGCCAACAAAAGAAAGATCAGCCTCCAACCAGACTCCCAGGTTTCTGAGTTCCAAAACCAGGGTTGGGACTGGACCCAGTTCTGAGGGCCACCATCTATCGCCCCAAAGCTCCACTCCCTTCCCGACAATCATAACCTCAGTCTTAGTGGCATTAAGCTGAAGGCAATTCGCGGTCAGCCAATTGGCCACAGCCTTCAGTCCTTTCTGGAACCTGGGGGCATCGTGATCCGCGTCCCCGCTGAGAGTAACCGCCAGCTGAGTATCATCGGCATATGAGACCAAAGTCAGGCCCCATTGCCTAGCGACCTCAGCCAGCGGTCTCACGTACAGATTGAATAACGTGGGACTCAGCGAGGACCCCTGCGGAACCCCCATGGCCAGAGGATAGTATTTGGACTTGAAGGGGGGGATAGCCACGCAGAATGAGCGACTGTCAAGGAAAGAGCGGAACCACCGTAAGGCCTGTCCTCCGACACCAATCTCCCCCAGCCGATGTAGCAAAATGCTATGGGAGACGGTGTCGAAGGCGGCGCTGAGATCTAATAGTAGCAGCGCCGCCGTCTGACCAGCATCTAGCACCGTACGCAGGTGCTCTACCATGGCCAAGAGAGCCGTCTCCGTGCTGTGCCCAGCACGGAAGCCGTTCTGCGTAGGGTCCAAGGCTTTGGTCTGGGCCAGATGTTGTGATAGGGCCAGGTTGACATGGGCCTCCGCTATCTTTGCCGGCCAGGGCAAGAGCGATATAGGGCGGTAGCTCTCTGGTTTCGAGGGGTCCAGTGCAGGCTTCTTAATGATTGGAGAAACCACCGCCTGCTTCCATCTGGTTGGAACCACCCCCGATTCCAGTGAGAGATTAACTAGGGTACAGACAGCAGAGCGCCCCAGAAAAGATTGTTCTCTGAAGAGAGCCGATCTAACTGGATCCAGAGGAGAGCCCGATTTAATCTGAGAGGAAAGTTTGTTAAACCCCTCCAGAAGAAGTGGGGGGAAAGAGTGCAAGATGGACAAACTATAATCCCCTACTTGGACTTCCAAGACGGGCCCCGAACTGGGGAAGGCCCGGTAAATGGCCTGGACCTTCTCCAGAAAAAAGGCAGCCAAGACCTCACAGTGAGAAATAGACCCCACTCCCGCGGGGGAAGTCCTTTTCGCCAAGAGATCCTTGACGGCCTTAAAAATAGTCTTGGACGGATTTGTGCTGGTGCTTATGAAAGGCAAAAGCTGTCATATTCTTTTTTGATCTTACATCTAGGAAATGAATGCTTGTTTCATGTATTTTATGGGTAAATGTGATCTTTTCCTAATTGTGACTGTTACAGAATAGTAGCTAAATTTTTGTTTTAGTCCAAATCAAGAAGATGTCCTCAATGTATATTGACACATTTTAAATCCTGTGATCTGTTGCTGCTGTGTTGGTATGTTCAGATTCAAATCTACACATCTAGGTATTAGCAAAGGCTTTCGCGTCCCACAAACCATGAATTTTCCTATGAATTTAAGTTAAAAAAATAATTTGTGTTACCTATTTCAATATTCACAACCTAGTTATAACCATTATTAAGAAGTGTCAGATTTTGGATATATTGTCTTTAGTTCCAGTGTTGTTCCTGGTAATGAGAATGATCTCTCTTGACATAATTAGTTAACATAGATCGATAGATAGATAGATAGATGGAGCATAATGAATGGCCTTTTTCAGGCCCAAACAGGGACTTCACATTTTGATCTCACCTTTTGACAGCTGCTGTAGCAGAGATGTTCTGAACAGCCAGATATGTGGACGTTGAAGGGAAGAGAGGGTGGGACTACCATGGTCACTGTGCAGATTCTCATGGCTGGGGCCTTACAATGCCTCCTGCTGCAAAGCAGGCTTGAGGGAGGAGAACCTCATGTTCGACCCTGTTGGCACCACTGTGAAAATTCTGAGGGCTGGATGGGAACAAACTCATCAAAATGATGTACCTAAATCCCTGAAGATCTCTATGAATTAAGCCATCTTATATCGCTTGGGTAGGTCGCATATATGTAGTTAAAATTACTTTACTGCCATGACTCCTCAACTCATCAAGCACTCCAAGTCCCCATTCCAGTGGCTGAGAGCACAGAAATGCAGATGAAACTAATTGATTTTATATGGGGAGTGAGGGAAGGCTAAGTCTCCCAAGTACATTTTGATGGTTCCATGGGATAATGGTGACTTAGTTTGTCCCAATCTCCTGAAATACTATCAGGCTGTGCTTGTAAGCATATTGATGGTATGAGCAGTCCGGGAAACCAAGGGGAAAAAATGTATGTTCAAACACCAGGCAGTGTGTGGCAGGTACTGGCATGGCTGATAAATCCCTTATCCCCTGCAAGTATATCTTAAATTCACCTGTAAAACCCGCTTTCTAAACGCGAGCTGTAGCTTTCTCAAAGCAAGCGGAAGCTTTCTCAACACAAGCGGTAGCTTTCACGACATGAGAGGTAGCTTTCTGAATGCGAGCGGTCATGACGGCACGTGTTGAGAAATCTCACCGTAAGACTGTTTAGCACTTCATTTTCTCACTCGCCAACTTAACGTTAACGAAATGCGCAAGAAAAAAACTCTGCCACATAGACGTTGGCAAAGTTTTTCCCAAACTCTGATCACCGAGTGGAAGGTGCAAAACTCTACAAACTTCACCAGATGAGCGGAGTTTACCACCCACACCAATTAATTTCATGATGGCTCCGCAAGTGATTTTCTCTTCAGGGCTATTGAAAGAGGGGCACTGGAGCCAGGGTATCGTGCTTTAAGGCAATGCGGGCCATGAAAGTTGGTGGATGCAGTCAATGGAATGTAAATTATGCTTGGGTGCAGAGATAATATTCGAAATTAGGGGCTGCTAGGCCACCTTGGTCATACGATAGTGTTAACACTTCCCATTAGATACTGGGATGGTTGCCAACCCGTGTTCTAGGGCGATCATGACTGAACGTAATCACTTGAAAGAGTGTTGAGGAAGTTGGATAGAGATATTACTGATTAGGTATACTAGCCGGGGCAAAATGACAATGTTTATGATGAATATATGCTCAAACCGCAAGGAGAGCGGTCACCATGATTATGTATGCTACCTGGGGCAAAATGACAATGTTTATGATGGATATATGCTCAGACAGTAAGGGCACTGGTCGCCATTGCTGTATCTTGTCTTTTATTTTCGATAATACCATTCCGTAGTTGTCCAGCGTAACTGAATTTTTGTCTTGCCTAAGCGCTTAGGTGTTTAATTGAGGACATGCACCAGGGGAGAGAGAAGTCTAATGGGCAAGGTTGCATGCTGGTGGGTTTGTTCCAATTAATAGATATACTGTACAAAAGTTTAAATGCAGCAATCTCTTGAATGACTGGCACCAAGTTACTATCTGGCTCTCAAAGGTAGTGTGTGATGCAGAACCTCTTCAAAGACTTGCAGAAGTTGTGGGGTTAATAGGACAGCGAATGCTTTTTATCATTCACTAGGAAACCCATCAAGCCCCCGGCGCCTTACAGGTGGCCGGTTCAGAAAATACATGTTGAGTCTCCTCTAGGGTTGGGGGTGCATCAGAGCGCCATCCAGCAATATCAGAGCAAGTCCATTCAGAAATTCAGTGAGCATTTGTGACAGAGGAGACTTTGTGAGGTATAGAGGTCAGAGGAGAAAGCACTGAACTCCGCCAGTATTTGTTCAGCATTATAAAGCGAATTCCCGTTATCAGTTTGAACTTGCATTACATTATGGGAAAATGTAGGCAGTCGCTGCACAACTGCTAATGTTGTGCCTGGCCTTTTGCCTTCCCCATAAATTGTGGCCTTGGCATGGCAACCCAAGTGCTGAATCTCTCTTTCTGCCACCTTAGTGAACTTGGTGAGGATTGATGTGTTTTAGGTGTGTGCATATTCAGTTTTTGGGGAATTAGCATTTTTTTCCAGTCTGTTCAGGTGGTTGTGGAGCATATACGTATACCATACAGTTTAGAAATGCATACACTCTGTATAACTACCTTACATGCATCCCAAAGAAGGCCTACATAATCATTTGAGTGTTGGTTGAATTTAAAATAGTTAATTATCTCTTTCCTACCTTTTTTTACATAATACTCTACCGTGCAGGGCCATTGGTAACACATGCCAGGTAAAGGCATGGTGTTTAGGTGCAGGTTGTGCAATGATGAGTACCATCTGGGCTTGGTCAGAAAACTTGTGCGGTAGATGATCCACCTTGATCGTCCACATACATATATCTGAAGTACCCAGCTAGAAGTCCAATCTGAACCAACAGCGGTGCCCAATGACATGTAATTGCCCACCAAAAGAGTGGGGTTCCCACATCATATGTTCTCTAAGTTGTGGTCAGATATGGTGGAGCGCAATCCAATCGTTGCTGTAGGATGGGAACAAGTTGAAAGATGCAATCTGTCTAACGCGGACTCCAAAGCCAACTTGAAGTCCCCACTCCATAGGATGGATAGAGGTGATTGTGTTAAGCAGGTGTGCTATGTGTTGGATATAATCTGGGGCGTCTACATTGGTTCAATAAACATTCACAGATGTGATACGTTGATCGTGTATGGTGCCTTGGACTATTGACTATACCCTTAAGTGTCGTTAATCTCCTGGGTCACGGAAAAGAGCACCTGGTGATGACTAAAAATTACAGTGCCTCTTACATAAGAGGAGTAGGTGGCAAGCGTGCAAAAGCCATCCCACTTTGTCGCAAAATTGGCCAATTGGGGTTTGGTGAGGTGCATCTCCTATAAGAGTGCTACCATGATGGCGTGATGTATCAGGTATGCTGGAACATGACATACCTTACGGGGGTTATTGAGTCGTCCAACATTCCAGCTTAGGCAGTTTAATGAGGCCATAATGTAGGTCAATACAGCTTCATGGGATACGTATATTGTATAAGTGATCGAAGTGGGTTCCACCATTGTTTAGAAATCATGTTTGCCAAGAGAGCATACCTCATGTAATGTGAATGTGTGTCATGCCTGGGATAAGACACAACCTGCAAATGCACCAAAGTCCCCCCCCCCCAACCCTCAGCCACATCGACCAACCCAACATGCCAATGAAATTAACCACCCACCCAGACAAAACCAGTCCAATAAGACTTTGCCAGTATCGCAACAACCAAACAAAGGTGAAACTGGGCACTTCTCAGGGGTGTGGTGTGGGTAAATGAGCACCAGCTAGACAACACCTCTATGATGGAAGTACCTGCTGGAGCACCCACATAGAAAGTAACAGACATAGGTTTGCTGATGACTTCACATTTCCTTAGATCATGAGGGCTTAATTCGAACAAAGAAGCAGTGGGTCCGATTGTCAGCCTCATCCCGCCAAGTGAGACTGTATGCAGCTAGGAGGCTGAGGCGGGAGACATGGCCAGACATCTACAGCGTAATCTACCTGGGAGGAGAGGAATGTGAATTCAAAAGTGAAGGCATGCCAGATATTGTTTAAAAGAAAGTTAAAGCCCTGGTGAGTGGATGCCATGGTTGAACCATATTGGGTTAGTCAGATGCTGTCCAGGAGGCTACATGGCCGGTCATAATAAACTTTGGTTCGCAACAGTCATACAACAATGATCAAGCGGTGGGCAAGAGGGACATGGCCCAGACTAATATGACACGGGTGTTTACTGTCAGTCATTGTTGTTCAGATGTGAGCCTGTTGAGTGGGAAGATACCAGAGTGTGGGCTTCGTCCACCTTCAGTATATTTTGTAATAAAGAAATTAGCATTCTACAGAGACATGCATATTAAGGCTTATCGCGATGAATTATCTTTAGACACGCTGGGTACAGCATAGCATATTGGATATTCGCCTGGCACAGTTTCTGTTTTAGTGGCAGGTACTCACGTCGATCTTCTTGTACCACTATTGTGAAATCGGAATGGATACTTAGAACTTGTTATGTTGCTCTTGTGTCAAGCGCAGTGCTGCATCACAAGCTCAAAGATTCAATAGTGGGGCTATAATGGGGCACGTAGTGGTGCCAGGATGCGGCAGAGGCCCAGTTATTGGTGCTTTCACTTGATGGCAAACAAATGTCAAACTTATCACCCCAAATAGTCCAATGGGAAGTTTTTCAACATAGCTCATGTGATTGCCTGTATTGGTTGACTTTGGGGAACCAATCAAATGTAAATGGTTGCCGCAAGAACACACCTCCAAGTCCTGATTCTTTGCTTTGATCACATCAATGACTTTCACCATGTAGAGTATTTTCTCTGTTTTGTGCGATGAGTCGTCTTCGATTGTTGAAATCTGTGTTTCTGCTGTTTTCAGGTGTCCCTCTTGCTTATGCAGGGCTTTCTACATCTAGTTTACCCTAGCTGTCAGTCCAATTTGGTGTCAGTAGAGAGCAGGCTCTTTTGTATAGTGATGAGCAGCGTCTTAACATCTAAATCCTCTGTGGCACCTACCTCTTTTTGTGACTCCTCGCCCTCTGAGTGTGACGATGGTCTAGAAATGTGCTTGGCATCAAATGCGTTGAGGAGCGGCAGCAATGTGCTCTTTCTACTGAGAGCTGCACATTGCTGCTGCTCCACTACGAGAGCCATCATTTCACTGCTAAGAGCAGCACATCGCTGCTGCTCTCCCTGCGACTCTGCGCCCATCACGTCACTCCTCTGCGCTTCGGTCAGCAGCGAGTCCCGCTGCTATGAGTTTTTCGGCACTTGCATTGACTTCTCACCAGTGCATCCCAACCTCTACATCCTCGCTGTTCGACAATAGCTCGAGTCGTGAACCTGCACCTTTTAGCCGGGTGTGCTCATTTGACCTTTACCGTACCAGTGGCAGTACACTGCAAGTACTTACTCAATTGGTTGCACCTCAAACAGGCATTTTTTTCCTCAGGCATATATTCTAAGTCCTGATGATGATCCCCATATTTCAATGAATGATCGAAATGTGATCGACCGTAAATCACCATGACTATAACAAATGTTTTATTGAGATATAAATAGCATGGGCACTATATGGCATTATGTGGTGCTAATTCAATATTTATGGCACCTTCCTGCAAATGTCTGAGTTTTATATGTATATAATTTATTCTGTTCTTCCTGTTTCTTTCTTAAGCCGTCCCTTGGCTTTGTGCTCTTTCCAAAACATGCATTAAAATTACTATGTATATGACGCTATTCTAAGCTGCTATAGAAATCATTTTGTTTTCTATTGATATGGTTGTGTGACCATTTCTCTGGAAAAGTACCCTTTGTTCCCTTATAACTAACTACAACTTCAGTCCCTGGCATATCTTTGAGTTCCCTTGTTTATTATAACATCAATTCAAAATAACACTTTTGGGCTGAAAGCATGAACAAATATGTGTGTATGTTGTTCTACCAAATCAACTTTGCCTCCTAACTAACAGGAATGACATTTTCTTTCCACTGGAATCCGCAGTACTTATGCCTCTTTCTTCACTGTTTGTTATGAACAATCATGAGTTAGACTTAAAACAAGAGATGTTATATCTTGCTTATTTATGTACCTCTTTAAACCTAGACCTGCAACATTCTACAACTGCCCCCCTTAAGGAGACACTTGCCACCTTTTGTGTGCGTTATAATCTGCAGTGTGAAACTGACTACTGGGAGGAGTCACCCTTTCCTTACAGGCAATCAAGTAGGAAATTGAACAGACCTTCAAAGTGTCCACTCCTTGACAGATTGCGATGCCCATGACTCCTCACGTTTGCTCATGATATGGGTCTTTCTTCGTACTAAGCAGTAGTTTCACACCATTAAGCCATGAGAATTTGGCACTTAAACAGACCTTAGTTTCTAGGTGGACTGACATCCCAAAAGTCTTTTATAGTGCCCTGTGTTTCTTTAGGGAGCTTGTGATGTTAAGATAATGTTTTGATTCTCTAAAGGTGCATTATGCTTTTTTCCTTTATAGAGCTTAATCAAGATCCAGTAAAGGTTATAGGTTGTTTATCCTGTACTGCTTTGGCTTGGGCTACCCATGTGGTAATTGTAATAAATGAAGGTTGCAGAGTCCACTTGATAGGTTAAGATCCTTTATTCAGGTTCCTTCCAGGTTAGACAGACCGGTTAAGATTATAGGTAGATAGATAGAAAACCCCACCAGGAGCTCGCTGTTGTTAGCTCAGCCTCAGGTGACCAACTGCCACCACAGGGAATAGAGAGGTACAATCATCTAGAGAGATACCTTGGCATTCTATGATGTCATAAGTATAGTAGTATTGTCTAGCCAGAGAGGAACATTGAAGATAGTATTTACTACACATCCTCTCTCTTTATGGAGTAATATCAAAACAAAGGAATAATCAGTAACAATACCTCATATGTCTCAAATAGCAAGGAAGTACACATTTTAGAATAACTAAAAGTAGTAGCATACAATAAAAGATGACTTTAACTTGAGGTATTATTATTTGAGAAAAGAACAAAGATTCAGCATTATGACATCAGAATTATGACATAATATACCATATCCCCTCTCCTTAAAAAAAGTGAGGTTTTGAAACAAACTAAGACTACCCTCAACACAACCCTTGATGAAGAAATGTCTACACTTAATGTATGACAAAAATACAACTCGAAATCACACCTAAATGAAGCCCTGGCCAGTAGCCACAAGTAGGTAGACTCAGATAAAACACAGTGTATACATAATCTCTACTAATAACAGGAGACGTTGAACCTCTCCTGAGAAGGGTACATTGCAGGACAGCATGGGCGTTGACTACCCAACAAAACCACAAAGCCTCCCCTGAAAAAGGGTACACCGCAGAGCAGACTAAATATCTCTGGGAACTTTGGCATTGAATAGCCTTTAGTACTTTTTTTTTTTTTTTTTTTTTTAAACATACTATGAGTGTTGACTACTCAAAAAGAACTTATAACATCCCCTGAAAAGGGTACACCGCAGAGCAGACTAAATATCTCTGGGAAAAAAGTGCTATGGACTAGCCATAAATACTTATGGAACATATTATGGGTGTTGACTACCCATCAACATCTCCAAACAACTAAGCATGGCATAGACTACGACAGACACTTACATCTCCACAGACATCAACATCCCCAGACTAAGTTACAACTATGGGCATGGACTACCCACATAAACTTACATCCCCAGAAGAGGGTACAACCATGGGCATGAAATACTCACAAAGATCAACTTCCCCCAAAAAAAAAGTACTCCACAGGATATAGACACTAACCCTGGGACAAGATATGGTGCATGTACTTCACGCAAACATCAAGTACATGGGGCATGGACTACCCTGACCAAATAAAAAAACACCTCCCCTTGATAGGGTACAATTCAGGATACCAACCCTGACAACTTGGATGTGTATTGGCTACACCAAACTACATCTCCAACGCAGACTTTCACAGACTTTTCATATGAGTTGACAGATTTGCCATTTTAAAAATACACATCATATCCCTGAAAAAAAAACAGTGTTAACTAACAAGTAAAGATGAATTAACTGCAACACAAATAAATAAATAATATGAGATTAGCTCCGGTGAGCGACCTCTCACCCGGGGTCTTTGTACTCTGCTCCCTGCCGACGCCACTTAAGTCCCTGCAATCGCCGTTGAATTTCGCCATGAAAGAAAGAAGTGATCCAATGTATGAGGAAAGTCCTTTCAACTCCGTAGTTGCGCCCTTTCTTGAAAAAGACTACTGAAAATTGTTCATAGTGTTGGACTAGAATTAATTCAACTCGTGTGCCAAAACTGGTTGACTCGGCAGCACAGATGTGTGAACAAAAGGTAGTCATTATGCCAAATGAGAAACTCCTCACAAATGCCTCGAGCTCCATGACTGAATTTACAGCACAAGACGCTCTTACAACAGAAGCCTGGAACAGCGCACTGCACGCTATTACGCCTCCGCCGGATGGTTCACGGCAAAGACGTGCTGTGTAGAGTGGCGAGTGATTAATGGGCAGACGTCACAAACAGTGAGTGGAGCGAGGCAGGTAGCGCGCGGTGTGTGTGCGTTGGGAGAGACGATAAAAGTTTGAAATTGAGCGATTAAACTGCCCGGCCACAGTGAGTGTAAGAAAACCATTAAGAATGTCCTTTAAAATATGTTTAACTTACTCTGAAGCGCGAGGTCACAGTCATGGCTCAGAAATATACACAAACCAGATTATTGCTCGAAAACAAATGTTCTTTTAGTCGTCCCACAAGTACATCAAGATCCGAACATCAAACGTTGACTTGGATGTCATCTGATGTCTGAAAGCTCTGGCGCTGCAATCACTAGGAAAATAGTTCCCAAAATCGCCGAAGGAATGTCAAAGTGACGGCAAAACAAACACACTTGTTACTGCCTCTCACAACTGGAACACAGCTCTCATCAGACTTTCTTTCTTTCAAGGTGCAAGGAAAGAGTCGATTTGTAACCAAAAGACATTCCAGTAAGCACTTGTTTCCAATGTTTTGAAAGGCAGGTATGCAGATGCTGTATATAAGTCACTTACAGCATAAAAGGCGTAGGTTGCAGGCTGCTCAGAGACACGCAGACAAGAACTTAAAGACACCCGCCCAGGATGCAGGCTGTCCAGGTGTGATGGGACACTGGTGGGGTCAGCTGGGCGTTACCTTCTTTCTTATAATAGATTTTCTTGTCAATTCTTGATTCTTTGATTTCTTTCTTTTAACTTGAAGAGTCTTTTATATAGTCTTTTCCACGCGTAGGTTCCTCCTTTTAAAAATCGTCGCCAAGCTGTAATAAATGAAGGTTGCAGAGTCCACTTGATAGGTTAAGATCCTTTATTCAGGTTCCTTCCAGGTTAGACAGACCGGTTAAGATTATAGGTAGATAGATAGAAAACCCCACCAGGAGCTCGCTGTTGTTAGCTCAGCCTCAGGTGACCAACTGCCACCACAGGGAATAGAGAGGTACAATCATCTAGAGAGATACCTTGGCATTCTATGATGTCATAAGTATAGTAGTATTGTCTAGCCAGAGAGGAACATTGAAGATAGTATTTACTACAGTAATGAATTCCGATGTCCCTTTTGAAATGTATGATACTTTGCTGCCTGTTTTTAAAAAGTGTTTAAACGTCCTGGTTTGGGGAATTCTGCTGAAGAAGCTGCGTGTGTTATTCAACAGAACAGAATGGATGTTTTGACTTGTGTAACTCGTTTTCATCAATTTGCAGCTGAAACTACTTTATTAGAGAGTACTAAAATTACACTATTTCAGTGACGGTAGAAAGAATAAATTAAGAATGAGCTGGTACATATCCATTGTCCTGCTTCATTTTCTAAACCTATTCACCAAATATTCTTAATTGAACATTGAGTACAAGATATACAAAAAGAAAGAAGTCATGTAGAAAGTTTTCTAATTTAACTGGAGTAGCTTCTCGTGGCTGGTCAGTTTCTGGTGTATTCATTGCCACCAGATGAGGCTTTGAAAATAGGTTCAGTAAGAGGTCCCTTGAGAGTGAAAAGCAGTAGCGGCCGGCACTGATCAGAGGTAGGGGGCAGGTGGTAGGTAGACGGAAGGGGGGAGGACTGGAGAAGTGGGAATGAAAAAAAAACATACCTTCTCACCGCTTCCTCTCCTCCGTAGTCCTCCCTTGGCCTTACCAGAAGCACACCCAGGCGATCAGTCGGTCAATCAACACGCCGCGTCAGCAGCGTCATGATTCATCTGAACGCTGTGTTTCAGCGCTCAGACACTTATTGGGGGCCTGGGCATCTTCTCTATGTAGGCTTTAAAGCAGTCTGCATGAAAACCAGGGGAGGGCTCAAGATTGTTTTGGGTGGCTCAAGAGGGCCGGCCAAGCAGTCACTGCGCACTTAAGGGTGCAACCACTCCTCCCCTCCCCTGCCCCCTAACGCAAAGCGGTCGGAAGTAGGAGTAAATAAAATAACTTATCATTTTATTTTCCCTTTGTGTCCTTTCCCTTTGTGCAGAGGATCCGCCACTAGTGAAAAGGAACACTGGCTGAATGTTTTCTTGGGTATATTATGTTGATGTTGGCTATGTGGTTCAGATTTGTGCAAACCAACCTCGGAAGAATTTGGAAAGAATCCTGTCATCTCCTAAAAAAAAAAAGAAGAAAATAGGAGTAGGTTGGCCTACTTTTATTGCAACATCTATGAACAATACCGATACTTTTCTCTTACCAATTATCTAGAAAGTGGGAGAAGGGAAAGACATTATTGTTTTTTCATTATTAAATAGTGACACCTGCAAAGTATTTATTGACCAGGGTTGGAGCACCCAGAAACATACCCCCCCCCCCTTTCCCAAAAAAAAGACTTGTGAATGTAATCGCACAGATGATGCTCCCCCATGTACTTCTAATCCGAAACAGGAAGTCCTGTCATCATTACAGGTCACTATTGAAGAGTGCTGTATTTTAATATTATTGCCTTGCCCAATTATACAGTGATTTGTGGTATTCAGATTGATCCATTGGTTTCAGAAGCTACTGATTTATGTGAATCAATTACAGAAACAGAGACAACTAATTTCTGGAAGCTTACTCGGTTAAAAAAAATCAAGATAAAAGAACATGTTAAGTCTTTTTTTTAAAAAAAAACTTTTATTTGTCAAAAAGAGGAGACATTGTAATCCTACATTCAAGTAAGATACATAAAAAAAAACCAACAACAAGGGAGAGATAGAACAACGATTGAAATCATATAGCATATTCATAGCATACTCATAACATAAATAGCAAAAATTGGCACAAGGATATATACAAAAAGTTCGACAATAGCATTCCTTGTTGAGCTGCTTTTCTAGGCAATAAATTCATTTATATAATTTCTTTGTTTGAGAGCAAGATATCTTAAAGCTCTCCTACTCTAAGACCCCCCACACTGATCTATATTTACGAAGAGCCTGAACTCCCCTAACTTTAGCCAGAGCCTTCTCTCTTTCCCCAATTTCTTTAAGAATTAACCACCATCCCATCTCCGTAGGTGGTTTAGAAGAGTTCCAAGCTCTAGCTATTAATAGTCGTGCAGCAACAATCATTATTGACAATATAGGACCCTTCTGCCCAGCATCTTCTCTATATCCTAACATCCTCTCTGTTATTGACAGCCTAAAATCCCCCCTAATCTGTTCGAGATAGTCACCAGAATCTTTTCCCAGAACCCCTTCAACAAAGGGCAGAGCACAAACATGTGCACAATATCTGCTGCATATTGCATGCCTTTAGGGCAATTCTGACGGGCCCTTCCCCTCCCCCCCATACATTCCCTTCTTGAGACCATCGAGCAGTTTGTTCTGGTGCATAATAAAGACGACACAGTGTCCGAAATTGCTGTACAAATCGAGAAATATTATCAAAAGCAACCTTCATTTTGTCAAGAGAAATAGCCTCCCCCCAAATTCTCACTCCATTTAAGTGCCAGTTTCTCACACCCATCTGTCCTGTTCTGACACAGCATTTGATATACCTTGCTAATAGTTGCTTGCTGATTCTGACCATAGATAAATTCCCACATACTAGCCCCACTAACCATCCGTATTTCTAACCTCCTAACCAAATGGCCCCTAACGTGCAGATATTTTAAAAAAAGGGATTGTGGTATATTAAATGTTACGGCGAGGTTCTCGAATATCTTCATGCCATTACTATCACACAGTTGTCCCAAAAAGTGTACCCCATATTTGGCCCATTGAAGGGCAGTGTTATCTTGATAAATACCGGGCAGCATTGGTTTACCCCATATGGGAAGTTTACTATGCATTAAGGGGGAAGAGAGTCTGGTCTCAATATTTTTCCATATATAAACAGAGTCCCGTATGGTCTTAAACCGTACGCGTTTAAAATAGTTGGGGTCATTAATGCGATAGAGAAACAGCCTACTCTCAGCACCCAAAATCAGGCACTGCCAAGCCTCCGTTAGCTCAGGATTCAGAAGGCTTCGCAAGCGGCCAACAAAAGCCCAAAAAAAAAAGAATTTAAAATCAGATAGATCTAGCCCTCCCTGGTTATATGGAAGTTTCGTTAATCCTACGGCTCTTCTTGCTTTCCGATACCCCCAGATAAAACTACTAAGAATGTCATCTAACTTTCTAAAAAAAAACGTTCGGAATACGCAAAGGAATAGACTTAAAGAAATAAAGAAATTTGGGGAGTATCTTCATTTTAATGACATTGCCTCTGCCCAAGATACTCAGTGGAAGTTTATGCCATGTCTTTAATTGTTTTTCAACTTTATTCAATAAAAAAAAACATAATTTAGAGAATATATTAGCTCGATTTTGGAAGAGATTTGTACCCCCAAATAAGTAGCCTTCTCACAAACACCTTCGACTGCATCCTCTGGCTGAAAATTTAACAGGACTTGAGTTTTATTCCGATTTAACTTGTAACCAGAAAAACACCCAAAGCGTTTTGCCTCCCTATCTATGTGTTCTATAGCCTCCTTTGGTTTCTCAGTAAACCTAGCTATATCGTCGGCATATGCCGTCAGCTTTAGACAGCGTTGCTCAATATTCAACAGGAGGATCGCATTATTAGCCAAAAGTGTCCGAATAAATCGCTCTATATAGAGAGGTGACAGGGGACAGCCCTACCTCGTACCACGCCTAATAGAGAAAGGGATGGTATGAATATTAGAATAGTCATTTGGCTTTCGGGTCCCTATACATAGCAACTATCAGTTTCCGAAAGTTCTCTTTAATCCCACATGCCGAAAGTGTTGCCCAAAGATAATCACAGGCCACCCGGTCAAAAGCTTTTCAGCATCCAATAATATCATGCCTAGTTGAATTTTTAACTTCCCTGCAGCATCAAAGGCAGCTATTGCGGTATTGACATGGGCAGTTGTATCTCTCCCGGTGATGAAGCCATGCTGCTGGGGAGAGACCAAATTGGCCATCATTGGAGCTAACCGGGTGGCCAATATCTTGGCAAACACTTTTGCATCTGTATTAATCAAAGAGATTTGGGCGGTATGAAGCTCGTTCCTGAGGGTCTTTATCTTTCTTTAAAAAGAAAATTATATTAGCAATATTCCATGATTCAGGTACCTGCCCTATTCTACCAATTTGAGAAATACCATCGCGCATTACCGGGGCAAGGAGATTTTTTAAAAGCATGTAAAACTCCACAGGGAGAGCATCATCGCCTGCCGCTTTACCTAATGAAAGCCCCCCTATTGCATCCAACACTTCCTCTACTATAATCTTAGTTTTCAGCTGATAATCTTAGTTTTCAGTTTTAGTATCTCTAAGTTGATGAGCCAGGACTTTCCCAATCCTATCACCATATTCATATTGTAGTGTCTTGTGTTTATTAAAACAGGCTGCTACTTTTTCCATTAATACACTGCTTATGATTGCCTTCTGCTCCAAGAGCAATCGATACAGATGATCTTGTTCTGTCCTTTGATGATGGACTGCATTGGCATGTTCCAATTCACAAATAAGTTTATGAAAAGCATCCTTGACTTGGAAGTTCCGTTCCTTATTCTGTTTATATATAAACTGCTGAATGCCTCCCCTAATGTATGCCTTCATAGCATCCCATACGGTCAGAAGCGAAGTTGAGCCAATATTATCTATAAAATAATCAGAGATTTGTTTACCAATAAAGGTCCCAATTCCGCCTTTGTAACCAGATGCTTAGGGAACTTAAATGATCGAGTAATTTTAATAGCAGTTTTAGCTTAAAAAGAAAAAATGATGGGGTTGTGATCAGACGCAATTTTGGGGCAAATCTCCATATCTGCTAATACCAATAAATTATCTGAAACCTAGGCCATATCGATTCTTGAATATTGACGATGTGGTGCTGAGTAATGCGTGTAGCCTAGTTTATTTAACTGTAAAGTCCGCCATGCATCCTGCAAGGAGTATAATATGGCCAATTCTAAGATAGAAGCCCTCACCTTTGTCATTCTTGGGACCAGTGGTTGAATAGTGGAGTCTACACTATGAGAAATAACACAATTAAAATCCCCCATCAGTACCATCTCTCCCTGCCAACCTGCTAGCTCTAGGCAGATATCATCAAATATAGTTGGATCATCAACGTTCGGTCCATATAAGACACAGAAAACATAGTTAACACCATTAATTTCTATTTGAGCAATAGCCCTTCTTCCCCTTTGATCAGTTAAAACTTTAAGAACTTGGCACCCCAATGTTTTTGATACTAGAATAGCGGCTCCCCTTATTGATATACTTTGAGAGGTACATACAACTACCTCTAGACCAAGCTGTTACAAAAGACGCCGGTCCTTATAGGCTGAATGCGTTTCCGTCAAAAGTGCCACATGGGGTTTATATGTCTTAAGCTCTTCCCGAACTAATTGCCTTTTGGATCCTCTATTCAAGCCAGATACATTTCAAGCTAAACATCTAATTAAAGCCATATCTTTTTAATAACATACGCCAATAACATTAATAAAATTACAAAGCAATCGCTATCTATCGTTCTCCCATGTCCATATATATAACAAAACTCTTCTTTTTGACTTTTCCCCCGCTTTTTAAATACCCCACCCACTTTGCTGCTCCCTCCCCTGCCCTCTTCAAGGCCAACCTCCCCATTTCCCTCAGAAGGAATCACCCCCCCCTCCGCCCCCATAACAGCTGCAGTTGAAAATGGCAGTAGACGTCTCCCCGCCTCCAAGCCCAGCCCTTTCTGGCCCACCATGAACAGACATAGGGGTATCTCTAAGCTTCCACCCTACTGATAACCCTCCTAAATCATAATAAAATAAAAAATGAAAAACCCACCCGTGATTCCACCCTCATAACATCATATAGTACAGCAGCTCTGCTGCCCACTGCCCCGAGCATCCACCAATCAGTCTCCAGTTGCGACATCAGAGCGCCATCTGCGGATACTGCCTTAACAGCCATCCAGTTATACAGTCTGCCACTTTGTCAGTGCCAATTTAGCTTCTACAGCTGAAACAAAATAAAATGGCCTTCCATCTTTCACGGGGAGCTTGTTCCAGGTCTTGGCTGCGATGTAGGAGAAGGCTTTCCTGCCTGTTCTTGTTCTGCGGATACGTGGGACTTCTGCCAGGGTCAGGTCAGCGGAGCGGGGGTTCCTTTTGGGTACATGGAAGGAAACTCTCTTGTTGAGCTATTTGAGTCTGATGTTGTTGAGGGATTTATAGGCTTGGGTGAGGAGTTTGAAGGTGACCCTCTTCTCGACGGGGAGCCAGTGGAGCTCTTGCAGGTGTTGGGTTAGGTCTTCGTGGCACGGAGTCCAGAGAATGAGTCTGGCGGTGGCGTACTGGATCGTCTGGAGTCTGTGTAGTAGAGCTCTGTTGATTCCGGCGTATAAGGCGTTGCCGTATTTCAATCTGCTGGTTATGACCACGTGGGTGACGTTCTTTCTGCAATCGGGGGGATCCATTTGAGGGTCTTGCGGAGGATGCGCAGGCAGTTGTAGCTGGTGGAAGCGACGACGTTGATCTGACAATTCATGGAGAGGAATGAGTCGAGGATGACGCCGAGGTTTCACGCGCGGTCCGTAGGGATGGGTGGATTCCCGAAGGCGGAGGGCCACCAGGTGGTGTCCCAGGTGGACATGCAGGGTCCAAGGATGAAGACCTTGGTCTTCTCTGAGTTGAGCTTCAGACAGCTGTCTTTCATCCAGGCTGTCACATTCTTCATGCCTTCCTACAAGCAGAGTCTGGTGTCTTCTGGTTTCTTCGTGAGTGAGAGGATGAGCTGGGTGTCATTGGCGTAGGATACAATGACTTTCTCACGATGGCGGCGAGGGGGCCATGTAGATGTTGAAGAGCGTGGGGCTGAGCGAAGAACCCTGGGGTAATCTGCAGTCTATATCGGTGGGTTTGGAGATGAAGGGAGGGAATCTGATCCTCTGGGTTCTGCCGGCGAGAAACTATTGGATCCAGTTGAGGACGGCTCCTTGTATCCCCGTGTCGTGAAGTCTGGCTGCGAGTGTGTGGTGGGAGACGGTGTTGAAGGCTGTGGAGAGGTCTAGAAGGATGAGGTCCGCGGTGTGACCCTGGTCGAGTAGCATGCGGATGTCATTAGTGGCGGCAAGAAGGGTGGTCTCAGTGCTGTGGTTGCTACGGAATCCAGACTGGGAGGCATCAAGGATGGAGTGCTCTTAGATGTAGGTGGTCAGCTGGGCAGTCACGAGTCTCTCGGTGACCTTAGCCATGAAAGGGAGGAGAGAGGTGGGCTGGTAGTTTTTCAGGTCAGTGGAGTCGGCCTTGGGTTTCTTGAGGAGTGGTGTAACCTCTGCCCGCTTCCAGTCTTCTGGGAAGATGCCGGACATGAAGGATGCGTTGATGGTTAGTCTAAGTCCGGGTGCGATGGCAGCGGCGGCCATGTTGAATTTGTGCAGTGGGCTGGGGTCCTTTGGGGCACCTGAGTGGGTTTTCTTCATGGTCGCGGTGCTGTGTTCGACGGTGGCGGGATTCCAGGTATTGATGGTTGCTTTACTGGCGGCGTAAGGCGGAGAGGTGGTGTTCTGCGTCTGTTCGCTGAAATTGTCGTAGAGGGCCTTGATCTTCAGGTAGACATATGAGCTGAGTTTGTCGAAGAGTTCCTGGAACGAAGTGATGTCGGTGGCTTCGCTGGGGGTTTAGTGAACTGCTGAATGGCTTTGAATAGTTCCTTGATGTTGGTTGCGTTGGTCTGGACCTTGTCTCTAATGAAGGTCCGTTTGGTGTCTTATGCCCTGGTGGTATTCCTTCAGGGCGCTCCTGTGGTTGGTCCGCTCTTCAGTGGTTTTCAGGTTTCGCCAGGTTTTCTCTAGGCGTCTGAAGAAGCGTCTGGCTTCATGTAGTTTAGTGGTGAACCAGGCGGCCTTCAGAGGGAGTAGTTTGGCGGGGTGGCGGAGGGGTGCGAGTTTGTTGGCGCAGCGGGAGAAGGGTGGTGATGATGAGTTCCTCTGTGACCTTGCTCCAGTTCCTTCGTGGTGGTCACTGAGCGGGCTTGGGTGCGGTGGTGGTGTTGAAGGTGAGATGGACGCAGTGGTGGTCTGTCCAGGGGGGCTGGGTGGTGTGGCTGGAACAGATGTTTGTTCCTCCCACAAAGATTGGGACTTGCAGCAGGACGAAAGGTGTCATCAACATAAGACCCATCCGAAGATTCCTCCTCAGCAGACTCAGAGTTGAGCAGGGGGGCCAGAACCACCTTGAAAAGGACTCAAAACCAGTGGAGTGGGACGTTTAACAAGAGGAGCTGTCACCACAGTAAAGGTTGTTGCAGTTGCCAGAGAATAGGGTCCCGTCGACGAGCTCATGGTCGAAACCATCGTCGAGGGTTTCGCCAATGTAGAACAAGGCGTCGACGAAGAAGCGGAAGCCGTTGACGGAGCCAGGACTTTTCCCGAAGGTGGTTTTGTCGACGAAACCGTCGTCGACGAATGCTTCTTTGGCAAGGTCTTCGACGAGACGGATTTCTTCGCTGTCGACGAGATCTTCACAATGGAGATTGTGGGCCTAACCTCTTGGCTCGTCGTCGACGATGCGGACGTTGTCGTCGTAGTCTTCGTCGACATAGAGCATGTCGTAGGCACAAGGTCGAAGGATCTTGTAGTCGTCGACGACGGCCGCGTCGACGAGCTCGTCGACTAGCTGGCACTCGTTTTGGACGACGAGGGCTCAGATTGGGACTGCGACGCCAGAGAACCAGGTCCCGTAGGCGTAGAGGCCGGCAGATCCCGTGGGGAGACAGACCTTGGAGCATGAACCAACTTCTTCCTTTTTAGAAAAGGAGATGGCATCTCAGTCTCCGACCCACGTTTAAGAGAGGTGTTGGAATGGAAGGAAGACACACTCTCCACATCAGACAAAGGATTGTCTGAAATCTTCAACCTCTGTAGCCACAGAAGGAGACGGGCGTCTCTATCCTTTAGGGTCTTTTAAGAAAAAGTTCTGCAAAACGTGCAGTCCCTCACCTCATGGTCCGGGTACAGGCAATAGATGCACTTTTTATGAGGATCCTCATGGAACAGGCGAAGTTTTCCACAAGCAGGACAAGGCCTGAATAAAGATTTTTTTGTTGAAGACATTGTAAAAGAAGATGAAAAGTTTTGAAGATGGAAGAAACTGAGCAGAGCTCAGGGAGACTCCCTTCACACGACGTGCGGTAAAAAATCTGAAGGCTTGAGCTTCTGAGGAGAAGGTTCTAGAGGGTGCTGCAGCCTGATTGGCTGGGATGTGTACTATTATAATGACATGGGTATGTTACTAAAGTGAATTCTCCCTTTAGACTTCTATGGGCCTATATTGTTCTATGGTACTTTTAAATTTCTTATTTATATCTATTTATATATATTATATATTTATATGTATATGTATATTTATGATGTGTTATTTATATATATATATATATATATATATATATATATATATATTACTACTATTTTATGTACCGTGGGGCTCCCACTTCGACGACGGGGAATTATTCAAGCATGTGAATCTATGAAAGACGAAAATACAATGTAAATAAGGGTCTAAGGGGAATTGATTAAGGACTGAAACACCTCCGCTCCCCAATCACAGTCTATACAACTAACAGGAGATGCTCAGTCAATTCTTAAGGAACAGAAAAATGCTAAATGCTGCAGAAATGTAGGGACCCAATTCGAATAGTTTACCCACCACCTGGCTAGAATAAAGAGTCCATCGGCCCACCCTTACTGGATTTTGGATTTTAGTATAGTGACATTATTGTTGTAATGTTTAACCCTTTAGAAGTTCCATTTCTTTTGTACTGAAACACGTTTGTTGTGCTTTTGATGTGAACTAAAAAACTAGTGTTTTAACATGAAAATGGATGCTGTTTATCTACCAGAGTTAACACATGGCTGGATAACTACCAAGACTGCATCTTAAGATACAACATGAAATGAAAGCATTAATTATATTCCAATAGCGACCTAAAAAGTGGTTTTCTCGTGTATATATAAAAAAATGTAGAACAATGAGAGTGAAACAGTTACACCTCAATTGGCAGTGCATGGACGCTTCACTATCCATACATTGCAATGGAGACACTTCTTAGGCATACTCCGACACATAGTGCACAAATGAAATGGCTGCAGGCCAGTAACTATGAAATATTCCTGTGGGCTGATCTATAATGTGAATGATACTGGCAACAAGTAATGTCTGAAAGGGCCTGACCCAAACGGCCAATTGCTGAAGGGAGTGAGCCAAAGCAACTTTGTTTTCCCTCATTACATATGCTCCAGCACAACTAAAGTTGCCTCCCGCTAGACCAAAACATTGCTCTATAAAGTAAACCCTTTGTTCTCTTTTTGAAAAAAAATATCTCTGAGGGGGAAGGAACCCTTCTAAGTCTCCTGGATCGGGTTTGATGGTTGGTTTTTACCATAGCTGATCTTGGTTCCAGTCTGGCCCAGTTTCTCTGGGTTAACCTGAAGGAAAGAAGTCCTCTGAACCGCAGAGAGACTCTTCTTGTTACTTAAGGTGCCTGGCTGTTTACTGGGCTAAGTACAGTTTCTCGACCGTTTGCTTAATTTTCCGATAATGAATCACTTGTTCCTGGAATTGGACTGGGTTAGCTATTCGTGGGAGATGGGCAAATGTGAAAAGGTTCAGCGTTGTAGTCCTGGTGTGCGACGGACATGTAAGAAAAGCGGGGATCTCATTGAGGCCTGGCTAGCCAGCATGTCAGGCAGGGAGTGTTCATGCAGTCGTTCTGTGATCTAGAAATCGTGACTTTATCAATCATTTTGCATCTCCATGTCCGAGTTTTCTGGCTGTTTCTTTATTAGCTGGTGAATTTGCTTGGATTGGGAAAGATGTCATTTCCACTTGAAGCCTTCCCAGAGTGATGGACGACAGTCGTTTCTATGAGCTGTCACTGCTGGAAGAGTTCTGGCTGTCGCTCCTATTTTATTTCTGTTTTCGTATCTAGTTTCCAGTTCATCTTCCTTGTCACATTTTTCTGCTGCGACAGATGTTCTTCCCTTAAATTGGTCAATCTCTCGTCCCCTGGTGCTAGTAAATTCTCATCACTTGCTGTGAAGGAAAGCTGCTGATGCGGTGCGAGCGCCGCGCAGGGAATCCGTTCTTGGGCAAAGCTGTCCCTATTAGAATTTGAATGTAAATCCAGTAATACAAGCATAAATAACCGTGCTGCCAGCAGAGCATGGGAATGCCATCCAAATGGCGCAAAGGTTTCCTCGCCCTGGTACTTCAAGCCCATGCTTCCTTCTGGGAGCGGTAGAGCGGTCTCGGTGCAGCTTTGCTGCTGAAGCTCTCTGCAAAGAATGGGCCGCAGCCTCGCTGCACCGAGCCGCCCTTTCACTGCAGCATGCAATATATGTCGATAAGCATGGATAACAGAGAAACTCAGACCAGTTAGCATAAAACGAAAGCTCTACATCCCCCACCCCCGCCAGACCCCGCCCCCATCCAGAATAATAAATCCGGACATTTGGAATTAATAGTTTTTACTCCAGGGAGACCTGTTTGTGGCAGACCCTTCAGTATCCCCACTGGTATAGCGACTGCTTCTCCCCTGGAAATGATGCTGTGGGCACAAGTCTCTTAGTCGTGTTACCCTAGTTTCATGGCCGCATGAAGACGCACTACCAAGGGGTTGTTGGGGTGCGGGCAACCCCTACTGATGCCTCCTGGCATACCAGTGACAAGGCGCACCTGCTGCATTAATAGGCTGCCCCCTGTATGGGCGCTCTTGAAGGATGTGCTGACCCGCAGTGCTCCTTGATCAGATGTCAATAGCAGATGAGGCAGTCTAGATGCAACTCACTGCTAATGCTCTGAGTCCAAAATAAGGTGGTCTGTCCTACTGCATAGAAACTCTCCCCTACCCATGAGATTGTAAGTATGCATCTATGGCGGCTGGCATCCGAAGCACACCATCTGGGAGCACGTGGCCGAGCTTCAGCACCCACCATTGACCGAAGCAAAGACGTAGCATCGTTGGATTTTGTGCTAGGATTGTGCACAGGGGAGGGGAGCAGCGGGCATACGCTTTACCTCGGGGTTGATGCCTCAAAGTCGGGTAATTTTTACAATCATTGAGTGATGTAACCAATTTCTAGTTACAACTGTGTTCAGAATATGGTGTAGAAAGGACTCTGTGTTTACTCCGGGTGAGACTTGACGCTTTCTTTAAGATACCCACTGCTTAGTGCCTTGGGGCTGTTCCTGCCGCTCATGCTATCTGCACCTTCGTAAAAGCGATATCTGTTGGTTCAAAAGCCAATAAATCTCATTGAGAAATGGGCTATTGGATTAGTTCTGTTTAGTATCTTTTTTTAAACTGCCCCCTCCACTGAGTGAACAATGTGATGTTCAGTGTACACTTTATGGAGGAGACACTTCTTTACATCGATGTTCAAAAACGGAGTTTGAACTTCAGCACATCTTGAGTAGGAGTAATGATGGGAGGAGAGACTGTCAAGAAGAGTTTGTAAAGATAGTTGAAGTACTTTTGAACATCACATAAGGGCACCAGTTACACGCAGTTAAATATTATTGAAGGTTTCGCACAATAACATAATGCTGATTAAAGAAAATGCAGTTTTGGGAGCTGCGGGGACATGTACTTTTATTGTAACACTGTGAACCGTTCAAGGGAGTGCAGCACAAAATGGGTTGAGGCAAAGGCACTAGGGGTTGAGCTGGGATAAAACCTTAGCATTCCAAAATTTCTGTCCCACTTCCCAATGCTGTTGGTGGCCCTATGGGTCATGAGACTTCTGTCAAACCCATCAAAGCATTTCCCTGCCAGTGAAAGGAAATCAGGACAGAAGCCCTCTCCGCACCCCATGCCAATTTGCTTAGGAGTAGGGCCATGTTACACAAGTGTCCATAGGCTCAATATTGTGAGTTCTTGTAGTATTTACCAGAGGCCTAGCATAGAAGTTTAGTTTTTTTGTTTTTGGTCTGGCTTGACAGTGCTTTTATCTGTGTAACCTATTGTTACCAATGCTTTTGTATACGCAGAGGAGGCTTTGCTGTCTACAGAGTGCCTGCATTGTACTTAACTATTTTGTATCTGAAAAGTAGACTGAGCCATTACGCATTAAAGTATTTATCTTTTTGGTGCATTGTATGCTTAAGTCAACTGTTAAACATTTTGTTTTTTTTCACTACATGTTTTTTAAATGTTATTTTAAATAGCTGGTGCTCAAAATTCAAGCCAGACCTATTGGGTTATTAATCTCAGTGACTTCTCCAAGCTGGTACAGTCTTAACATTTATTCTCACTATGAAAAAAGTGGGACTATTTTTCTTTATTAGTTGTAATAAAATAAATGTGTAACCTGAATGTGTTTTACTTATCTCCTCAGGATTACACACATGAATTCCACAAAACAAAAGCCAATTTTCTTGCGATACGGGAACGAGAAGATCTCCTGGGTTCAGTGAGGAAAGATATTGAGTAAGTGATCAATTAGAACATCTAAGATGTTAGTCTGGTCAAGCTTTTGAAGGCAGCTTTGTGCGTGTAACTGAACGTATTGGCTCCATAATATACCATTTTAATAAGCCCACATCATGCTGGTACGTTCAGACTGAAAGTCCTTGTGTCCCACTTGCAAGCGCGCTGTGTACCCTGTTCCCCTGAGGATTTTCAAGATCTGCGTTAAACTTCTACTGATTGCGTCTTAACTATAAGCCTGAATGGTTCCATTATTGTGTTTTGTACAATAACACTTGCTTTGACGAGAAGCACATGTAGGGACCAGGTATGCAAAACTGTTTCTGTGAGTCAAAATATTTCCAGGAATGAACCAGTGCTTATTCATCAATGGTGTTAATTTTTCTCCCAGATATTTTATCTATTGGAAAACATGACTGTGCGAGACAATACAGTGTGGCTTTTTTAATTTGGCTGGGATTTCTATATCAAAGAACTATTTCTCTGCGACTGACTCATGCTGAAATTGTGCTGGTCCAGTGGTCGAAGTGGGGGGGGAAAAGTAGGGGAACTGTGGGCGGATAATCAGAGGGCGGAAATAACCAGAGGATTGGGACAGTGGGCGGAGTCAGAGGTGTGGCCAAGAGGAGCAAAACATACCAATTTTTAGTATTTGCTTTGCATTTCACTGACCAGTTTCAGCTCATTACGTTATTTAATTCAAATGGACATTAAAATGCATTCACAAATTGGGATACGTATCCAATCACAGAATGTCCCAAATACGCTTCAAAGTGCTATCACAAGCCATGTGTCTCTCAGCCGTGCAGTTTCTGTCATCAGCGCTTTTCCTCCCCTTTTCCACAAAAGCAGTTCTCAGTTGCCGCATAATTCCAGCGACTTCAAAGCAGGTAGCACGTGTTAAAAGTGCTTTTGCATGAAGCAAAGAGACTGTTAAGTTTGTGAACTTATTTTGGTGCGAGTGCAAATCCCGCATTGCCAAGCCCTGATGAGTTGCAGCTACTACTGCTGAAAAAAAGCCAATGGAGGTACCAATGGGTGAGGCGGACCGGCATCAAGGGTCCGGGGACTTCAGGGACAGTGTCACTGTCGCTCTAGGGTGTGCTTCTTCGTATGCCTGCCGACAAGACTGGAGGTGAACTTCAGTAGGGATTGCCTTGAAGAATAACCCACACTTGCCACTCCTAAGGTCAACCTGCTGATGCTAAGACACCAGGGCTTTTAAGGTCTAGTGGGGCCTTCTGAGGTCTAGCATGGGAATGTGCTCTCAGGAGAGTGGTCTGGTGGACTCGTCACAAAGGCTGAACCAGGTTTCCCAGTTCCAAATTCGGCATCTTGTACCATAGTACCACATCCTCTCCCCCACTGGACATCATACTGCTCCACTTAGAGGAAATCGCACTGCCTTCAACTACAACCAGAGGGAATACAACTTAAAACTTTTACACTCATTATTCAGAAATCAATTAACATTTTTGCCTGAAAAGATAGGCACAAGACTACAGGGCCCAGAAGGGACCCGTTTCAGTGTACGATGCTTATATCCTTACAAAACGTAAGCAGAATGGTTTAAAAAGACCACATCCATGAACACAGAGTGCACATTTTATGAACTAAAATAAGGAAAACAGCTGATATGGATCACATTAAACATTTTCCAATCCACTCATCAAGCAGGTATTGCAGCACCTCCAAGAATGGCGCACTTCCCCACTAGGGGAATAATGCTGTTCAAAGAAATATGAGAAAAGAAAAGTAGGGCTTCATTGGCAAACTCTGTAAAGTGGCACTAGTGTGTTTGGGGGTGAATAAAATCAATCAGGCCAATTTGCGACCGCTCTCTCTCTTGCTTTATTTAGTTATGTATTTATTGTTTAAGTTGTAAGCTTTTTTTTCTCTCCTCCAGAGGCAGCATTTTCGAATAGAAATATGTCAGAAAAAGACAATGTCAGAAAAGTGTTTCCTCTTTTTTTGGATCCATTTTGCAGGGGAAGGAATGACGGAAAGCAGATAAAAGAAAAGTCAAGGGTTTCAGCAAGTGACCTGGAGCACGACAAAAAGATAGAGAATAAGAGAAAGAGAGGGGGGCGGCTGCTAGCAGTGGAGAAGGAGAAGAGGACACTGTCCTCACTGGCGTAGCTAGGGGGGGGCGGGCCACCCCAGGCGGCACCATTTTTGAGGCGGCCGCGGTCGCGAGGCACTGGAGGCCTGTTGCGGCCGCGGCGGCCTTTATAATTTATTTGGGATTCTTGGGAACGACAAGGCACAGTGTCCCACATAAATTATTAAGACGGCCGCAACGGGCCTCCAGTGACGCGGCCGCCGCCCGCGTTTGCACTGTGCCTGCCTGCTGCAGTTAAAAGAAAACTTAAAAGCAGGTCAGGAGTGTGCAGGCTGCAGCGCGGGCGCGGCCTAAGTCCCGCCGCCGCATTAGTGACGTCCTCGTCTGTCTTCCGGCTCCGACCGTTGTGGTTGTTGCCCCCCGCTACCCCCAGCCTCGCTCAGAGTCCTCCAGAGGGGCGTCAATCAGTTGTACGCGGCTCGTGGGACTGTGTTCCAGAGCCTCCCGTCTGCCCCACCCGGTCAGCAGCTTCTCGGCTGCAGCGGCCATCCCAGTGCCAAACCCGGAGCCGGACATCCAGTACAACAAGGTGAGGCTGTACGGCCAGAGCCCCCAGTGGGCGCTGCCAGGGGCCGCTTGACGGCGCCCAAGTATGTGGCAACCTTCGTCGGACTCCATGACTATGTAAGTGCCTTCCCAGTGTGTTCTTGTGGTTGGAATGTTGCCATTTATTTATTGCAGTACTATCCTTGTACCTGTGTTTGGTACTCTTTTGTAACATGCGCACGCCACTTTTCTCTTGTAACACACTGTTTGCTACCTCTCACATTTTGTTGGCTATTGATACTTGCACAAGTGCCACCATTGCCTACGTAACGTTTGTTCTTGTGCCTGAGTGTCTAGCATATATTGCAGTATTATACCTCTAATTGTACTTTGTTTTCTCTTGTAACCTGCACACTTGTCACTTTTTCCTCCTGTAATGCACTGTTTGCTACCTCATGTATTTTGTTTGCGTTTACCTCATGTAACTTAACGTCTGCTTTTGTAATTTGTTCACTTGTAATTTTCCTCATGTATCATTACTGTTCCTATTGTGAAGTGCTCTGAAGCCTTCGGGTAAAGTCCGTGATATATAAAAACGCATAAATAAATAAAATAAATACAAATGGGAGCGGCGGTGTGACACAGCTGACCACCCCATGCAGAATGTCAGGAGGGGCCCATATTCTCCAGTAGCTCACAGATATTCGTTCATTGGCCTGGGGTTGAATAGGGACCCCACTCAAGGGTTGTGAGGCCCCTGTATGTTCGCCCCCAGGTGATTTTGTTATGCTGTTAATGCAGGGTGCTGGAACCAGTGTGCGGGGGTTCTGGACGCTGTCCATGTGCAGCCCACAGCTGTGTGGGGTCGCCTTAAAGTGCTTCAAGGTCTTCTCTGCGCTGTTTAAGGAGCTCTCGGTTGCAGTCTCAATTACCAAACTTGCTTCCTCTAAGAATGCATATTGTCAGTGCACACCTTGGTGCTGTCCTGCCCAGCACTGTAACAATCAAAACACCCCATTCACTGTTCCCTCTGCGAAACTGCCATTGGAGAGCATTGCACACAGAGAATGACACCGTTCTCATTATTTCCTGTATTGCAGGGTCACCAGCTTTATTCCACCTGTTTCAGGTGATACATTCAGAGCTTGAAATGCTGCGTTTTCTTCAATCCATTTATTGCCCGCGCATTTTAGGCTTGACGCTCCTTTAAAAAGCTATTTCCTTTACAAATAATGTCTCTGGCTGTACAATCTTGTTCACTGACTTTTTTCATAACTGTGTTCTATTGACTGTCGACAACTGTGGCATACTAGTGCTTAAGGCCTGACCTGCTCCATAATCCTAGACAAGTGATCCAAGGAAGCTAGGACTCGCCAGTGTATGCATATCAATAAACTTACATATATATTAAGTTTTCCCATTCATCATAATTATCTAATTAATCGATTGTCAGTTAGAAATGATGCCACTGTCTAAAGGCAACGTTGGGAAAACTGCAAAAATGAATACATTCTGAGGTAGATATACCACCACAGAGGCTGAAGAAGGGCTATTAAGCAGCTGAGACAGGTGGGGGGTGATTATGAGATTTATTTGCGAACTTGTTGCAGTAAACAAGCTCAAAGCTGATGCAAATCATTTGATTGATTCTAAAAAAAAAGATGTGAATAAAAGGTTTTGCTTTTGACAGTTAACGGGCTATTGGGCTGTGCGGTGGGATTTATTTCAAGTGCTCACCGTCCTTTTTCCTCAGCACCCCCTTTCCCCCACGGGGCGGCAATCTGAGGGATAGCCCCGGGCGCCACAAGCTCTAGCTACGCCCCTGACTGTCCTTGACTTCTCTGGGCAAGAAGGAAAAGACAGAGTCCTTTTCCTTCCCTGCCCGCCCGTCCTTGAACAGCCACGAACAGCCAGGTTATTTCGACCGTCCTGGGACGCATATCTAAAATAATAAAGTAGGGGAACGGACTGCATTAAATTAAAGAAGTAGGGGAACGCCGTGCCCTGCCGATCCCGCCCACTTCGACCACTGTGCTGGTCACATCAGTCCCCAGGCAGAATGCTGAATTCGTGATGTTCAGTCTTCATGATGCATAACGCTGAATACATGCTGGTCATTTCAGACAAGGGTACAGTTAACAGCTATACTGTCATGACTCAGTTCTCACCCTTCAGGGAGGTTACTATGGGCGACCCCACACTTTTGAAACAGAATACCTTTTAATTGTTTCTAACTTAGTCCAAAATGTAGCCCCCATATTATTATGTGGAAACAAATACTGCCACCTAGTGGGTAAAACTAGAATAATTCCTAAAGGTCTTTCTTCTGTTCAGTTAAATCAGCCCCGGGCTTTATTTGGCGACTACTGAACTTGTTGCAATTCACAAATAAATGTTTCCAGCCCACTAGAATAGTCTTCTGTTCCTTACCTAACTGTTGTTTTGCACACATAAAAAGAACAACACTCATATTCCAAATGCAGACCAACAAATATGCAGGCTGAATTTTGCACTTGCTTGGTAGACGAGTAAGAGTTCTGAAAAAGTAAATTTTTCAAGATCCATCCTTCATTGATACTGCTCTGTGTTGGAGTCTACAGCATGTTAAGGTATTTGAAAAATTGCTTGCCTCTTTTGTAATTTACAGTGATTTTACACCCTCTTCCTTGGCTTTGCATTACATCCGGAATACAAATCAAACACTACTCTTGCGTCCATATCCACGTCCGTAGCCAACATTCTTAACCAAAAACTGCCCCTTCTCAGAAAAGCTGCTCGCCCTTTCACGTGGTCCCCAGCCTCAAGCCAACCTGCCAGGTATGGCACTTTTCTCCTTGCTTCTAGACCTTCCATGCACCCTCGCATCAGAAACAAGGCTGACTTACTATAATATGAAATACCGGTAACAACGAAGACAATTCCACGGATTTCCCTTTATCCTGAAATCCCTGATCACACTATCATGACCTTGAAACAACCTGTAATATTTGTGTGTGTGATGAATTTCCTCTATCTCTTTTCTCAGGTTTTGAACGCTCTTACTACCTGCTCGGCACTACCTCCCTTGTTTTACAGTCTAAACATAACCACGCATCTCCAAGCACAACCACTGCAATTTGAGATGCACGTTTTTATACAGTAGTTTTCACCTCCTGCTTTCCTTTACGGTTATTTTGGAATTGTAATAGTATTCTTCACTTGTATTTCCACTTGCTGGACAATAGGATGTGCTTTAAAAACAAGCAAGCATGTGAAGTCATTTGGTTGATGTTTGCATGATCGTCAATCGGACGGGCGCACACCGTACAAATGTCAAACCTGTTCTCTTTGCCAATGCTGTTTTTTTTTTTTAAAAGTGACACTTGGAAGTGAGTGTAGACAAAAGTATATGAAAAAATGGATGATCCAGAAAAGAAACATTGCAAAGCCAGTATGTCTGGGTTTAATGAAAGAATGCATGCAGTGTTAGCACATTAGAGCCAGACATGCAGGAGAGAGCCAGCAGGAGTGAACAGAGAGCTAAAGTTATAAAGTAGTGCCTTACACATTATAATTCAAGCGCTTGGGTGAAAGAGGACGAATACACATAAACAGCCAGTAGCATTACGTATGACATGAATACTCCACAGGGCAAAGCCATGACATGATTGGTACAGGCTCAAGCCAACTGTTGAAGAAACAGCCCACTTTGTATATATTGTTAGTAGTAGGTCTGTTTGACAGCTGCACTTTAAATCCATACCTAAAAAGGGTGGCTTTCTTTTCTCTAGCATCCATTTTGCCACATGCGTTTGCCTGCTTACACTTACGAGAGGTGCAGGACCAGTAGTCCCTCATATATTTTACTGGAGGTGTAATCACACACCCAAGCTACCAATAGGAAACAATGTGACAAAAATACTCCTGTGGGCTGATTCAAGATGTAACGTAAAGTGCATCAATCCAATAGCTGAAGATTCAGAGCCAAAAAAATGACTGAAAGAGGCTGACTCAAACCCCTTAAATTTAGTACAGAATACAATATGGCACGTATGGCGAAAACACCATACACGTCAGATCTAAAAGAAAAAAAAAACATGCTCTGTTCCACTGTATTTATTTATTGAATTGGCTTCACCCCTAAATAGGTGTGTAGATTAAAATCTGCCTCTATATTTGTATGGATGGATGTACTTCTACTTTTTTTTCTACAGCGATAAACTAATGTTTTTGCCTGTTGTCACAAAATCTGATGTGCAGTTACACTAACATTGTCTACAAGGTTTTAAAAACGAAAAATATAAAATGATGTATCTCTCTTTATTCAACTAATTGTGGTGTAGCAAACACTAGCTATTGCAGGAGCGTTTTGGTTGTTGTAACTGTCCATATTTAGGTATAGCTCTGTTCGCTATGGTTGCTTGCAATATGCTTAAATATGCTAACTTTAGCACCAGGACTTGTAGCACACACTGCAGAGAAATAATGAATGTTCGTTTCATACACTTTAGATCCTATAAAAGCGGTTCTGGAGTGAACAACAGGAGGACGGAACTATTTCTGAAAGAACATGAGCACCTTCGAAAGTAGGTTCAAGTCAGTTTATCACATTAATGGCTTATTAAAATGTAAACTCTCGCTTTATTAAATATACACTGGCAGTGTTTGAACATTCAGAAAAAGGACTAATCACTTGTACATTGCATGTGTATTTTAAACTGTGGAATTCAGACTTTTTATGGAGTGTATTGGTGGAAAGGGTTTAGAGAGTGTTCTATATAATTCACTATATTATTTAAATTCACTGTTACTATTTCTCGGCTGGGGGTTTGGTCTAGGAGTTTCTACTGGTACTTCAGTGGCTGTTAGAGCTTCTATATTTGATACCCACCACGAAGCATATGCCTTAGGCAGCTTGTGGTCTGGTGAGGTACAGGGTTTGCACATTTGAGATCTACTATTTTTGTATGATGTTTGAGAATTTCCCGAAAGTGGTGCATGCTGTTCATGTTATATTTATGTAGTCTTTCCAGTTTCTATAGGACTGCTCTACCATTCCATGCCTTTTAAGTTTTATCTTGCACAGTAACTACCCTCATCCGTAAGTCTAAAAACGACTGAAGTCTTTTTTAGCCCATCCAGTAGACTTAAGGGCTAGTTATCAAGGTCGTTTTTGTTCTTTTCCCGTGGTGTTTTCTGCAGGTATTTAAAGCAGAGCTTCAAGCTTTCATATATTGCATCAGCCATTTCTTCATTTGAGCTTGAGAGCTTCTATTGGCCTCCCCGTAGATCTTGGGGCCAGCTTACACTGTCCATTCATCCCATGTTTGGAGGAGAGAGCCTGTGAAGGATCTCTGCTTGATCATGGACATCTGAGAAAACCATGCATGCATTTTATTTTGCTGATCCCACGTAGCCTAGAATTCCTTTAAGAGTGGGTTTACTGATCAGTTACTCTTTATAATTTTACTTCCATGAATGAGCAAATGTAATTAATGCCATGCTAGTTCCACAGGTGGAGCCCAGAGCCATCGTCTGCTGTGTTGCTTGCACGTGGTTACCCCCTGCTCTTATCGGTGATGCTGAGGGCTTCTCTAAAATGTCTTTCCTCTTTGTTTGGTCATTTTAACCCCACTTCTAGTATATCTATGAATCTTGCATCCAGTATTGCAGTCCTGATCTCTAACATTGAGTTGCATTATCATTAGACTCGGATGATGTTTGGAGATTTTTTGGATCTAGCACACACTTGCAAGCCTAGCATGTAAATATTTGTTTTTCAAGACCCTACACGTGCATTGTTAAGCAGAAATGTTTACTTATTATTTTTTCACGTGGCGTTTGTTTTATTACTGTTAAACCCTCGTGATTTAGTAGTGGTGTTATTTTGCCTCACGTTTTTTTTCTGTTTAATTTTCTTCTTGAAATCCTTATGTTTTGAACCCCCTCCTGTGTGTCACACGGTCTGGGAAATACTGAAGATCTGTTATACTGGATTGTTCCTTTCTCAATTTGTTAACCTTGATTATTCAGTATTACATTTAACGAGATGCAGCGGAGGTGTTGTTTCAAGTGAAAGAGGCACTCGATGTTGTACTACCTCAGACTTAGTTGACAAATGTGTGCGTGCGGTATATATTCACAATACAAGCATCAGGATTTGGAGTTACATTGGAAACTGAGCTTTGAACATTTCACGTAGTACAGAATTTATATGAGTGTTTTAAAATCTTCTCACTATTTTATTTATCCATGAAGACCTTGGGCAGCACAGTGTAACAAGCAGTGGAAAAGGCAATAGGTATGGGTTTGATGTGTAATTGCTTGCAGCATTAGCACATTAGAGCGAGACACACTGAAGGGAGCCGGCAGAGGTGGACAGAGATGTCTATATTTGTGAAGTAGCTCCTTGTTCAGTTCAAGCACTTCAGTAGAAAAAAAGAGGGCTAGTTCGATTTAAAGCAGTTGATTTCTGTGATTTTTATGTCAAAGTTCACTGTAGCAGCAGGTGCCCTTAGTACAATAATGGTTATTAACTTTGTACATGGTATTTGCGTTAATATTGTTATTCTTAATATTGTCGTCATTTTGATTAATGCAAACCAAAATTATGAATTGTTTGTTGAGATGGAAACAAAGTAATTGTCAAGTTCTGGCTGTTCTATGCAAACATTGAGACTTATCAAGCGGGGGCAGTCCTATGTAAACATTGAGAGAGGCGGCCTTTGCAGTTTTCGTGCAGAATGAATTTGGGGTGGGTCTTAGATAGCTAAAAGCTGTGGTTACTCTTCTTTTTTGACATGCAAAGTTTCATTTTTTTTAAATCGTATCTGTGTCAAACTCACACTGTACATTTAAGAATAGTTGTAGTAATTGGTTATTTATTCCACTTTGTAACCGTGATCCCTAGTACGTACTTGCTGTCAAACATACATACGTCTGTACTGATATTGGCATGGACGTTGAATATGTGCATGTCGTAGGTAATGACATTTTGCCACTCGTGGGTAAAAGCGAGAGGTTAACTTGCGCTCCAGTTTAATTCTTCCCCACTGTTGAGATTGAACAGTCTCATGCCGTGAATATGTCAAGTCACTTAGGTTTGGATAGTTTATTAATGTGCTGTGCTCCCTTCCCAATGTAGGGAGGGGTTTGAGTTCTGATCGTTATTTACATAGCACAAATTGGCAGCACAGTTCTAATGTGACAGAGGGCCTCAGCGCACTTTTGTTGGGCAGAACACTGTATTTTCTATCACCTACTGTAGTGCACCACATTTTGTATAAGTAATACTTACTTCATTCTTAGTTTGTAAGTTGATATTCTGTCCAAGTAAAGTCAGCCATTGTAATTCTCACCTGTATCGTCTTGCTCCATTTTGTAAATCTCCTTCTTGCTATAATGGAAGTCTCATCCATAGGCCCATTAAGTCTACCGCTGCTTAAATGAAAGCTATGATATCTTTGTGGTGTGCAGATGATCCGTCCACCAACACACACTTTTCTGCACAGTGCTGTAAAATTCTATAATTTAATGCCCACACTGTAAGAGAAAATAAAGACTCTAGACAAGACGTTGTGTTTGACATTGGGAGCAGGATTTCCATCTTTACGTGGCCCCAATCTCGTTTTGGATTTGGGACGAGCTGCCCTGGTAGTTGGTACCACTAGAACATTTGTCTTTACTCCTCACTGCCACTAAATTTTGCATCAGAAGACTTGGGCTCGGGTTGTGGATCGTTGCTGGGTTCCTTTTTAGGGTAGCCATCTCATTAGATCTCACACTAAAGACTGTTTTCTGTCCTGCCCTTTAATATGACAACCTTATCCATTCTAGAAATTGTCATTTTTTTTGCTTCCATTGAGCTTATTAGACAAACACACCTGAATTGTGATTTTGGATGTAAAGTTCTGCACTGGAATCTGTTTAGGATGACATGGGGCTACTGATCTAAAGGCAATGCCAGCAATCTCTTGATTTGGAACGAACCTTTTCCAATCCTGTTTGCACTCAAGACAGTAGTATCACCAGTCCCGTGGTGTGAATAAACATAGAGCCAAACTGTTGGGCCACTGTTCCTATTTGGACACTCTTGTTGTCCACAGAAAGAGAGAGAGAAGAGAGTAGATCTAAACCTCACAAGATGGTGACAATCGCCGATCTTGTCTCTTGTTGCCCTCACACATCCCAAGAGTTGTCATGCTTCATCATTGGGCATTTCTCTTCGTCTGGCTGGCGCTGCAACGCCCTACGGGTCCCCCCGAAGGGTCGCTTGGGCAGAGATCTTTTAGTAATGCCGTATGATGACGAGGGTGTGAGATTTGCAGTGAGAAAGAGGGTTTGTGAGAGTGAGTGAGCGAGTGAATGACTAAAACTGGCTAGCGGATTCTGTAAAATACTTTTTAATGTGTGGGTTCCCCTGACAGGTTAAAAAACCAGTTGGTTGTTTGATACTGGCTAGGTGATAATGTGCCTCAGTAACTCTTTGGTCAACATGTTTTGTGCACTTTATTGGTCGTAACATGTTTCGTGCCATTTAGTGGTCATAACGATCCCTGGCGCTTCCTATGGACCAATAAAGTAGATTGTAAAAAAAAGTGTGAAATGTGAATAAGTGAAGAACCCTAATGTAGAAAGATGAGCGGTGCCCTTGTGAAAACTACAAGGTGGCGTAGGCTGAAATAGTGACAGCTCTTGTTGCAACCTAGATAGGGAAAGAAATAAAACACAGACGATGCACACACATAATAATGAAGACAAAATTATTATATGGCTCTTAGTGGTGAGGTGATTGGCATCGCAACCCAGTTATGTGCTCTCTTGCCAGGCAGGAGAGAGGTGCTGTAGGCGCCTTGGTAGGGTATGAAAAGGTGACACCAATAACATACATATAGTGCACATTTAGGACTCAAGAGCGAAGTTCGCATTAATTTACATTGTCATGAGTGATGACATCTCAACCCAAATTCTGTTCTCTCATGCCAAGAAGGAGAGAGGTACTGTCGGCGCCTAGGGAGGTTGTGGAATAGGGGCGCCAATATACGAACATTAAGTGCACGTTTAGAAGTCGCATTTGTAAACATCGGGCAAAGAAAATTACCCCCCTAGCAATAGATTGTAGTAAGGTCAAAACAGACATTTCATGCACTCTTGCCATTTATAAATTTGTGATCGCTCCATAGGCTATCACATGTTCGTCCACACCGTAACAGGCTGTCGTTATCAGTTGGGAGAGAAAAGACAGGTGGTATAGAAGCGGCTAAGCGGAAGGCTGTTGTAATGGCCGTAAGGGCACGCCTGATAGCGATCGAAGGAAGACCAGAGGTATTCTACTCACGGTTGTCGTTGGGTGCACTATGCTCCAAAACTTACCCTTACACGTGTGCCTGCATATTGGTTTTCATGTGTAGTGATCTCCATGATATAGCAAGGCGCCTGATCTCCGATTGCCTGGCTTCCGGTGGGCGTGTTCCTTCGTTATGGTGCGCATGCGCGGCGCCATCTTTGAGTGGTGAATCATCCTTTTTGTGAGCGAGTGTTAAAAAAGACCTCATATCTCCAATGGGGATATGTGAATGGAGAAGCACTATAATGGAGTGTTATACATGCTTGCGGTGATATGTGGGGTAACAATATTTATGTGTACTGAGATAGCAGTAGAGTATGCCAGGCGGAGGGGTAACTGCTAAGTGCCGCAATTACGGGATGAACATTAGAATGGAAAACAGGCCTAATTGCGAGGTTGTTGAATTAACTTGAAGGCCTCCGGCTTGTATGTTACTACTGCTATGAGTCTATACGGAGCAAGGAGAGTAGGTGACACATGTTATTTACTGGGGGGTGTCGCAGTGATAACGTCCATGGGGGTCATAGTTCTATCCACAGAATGTCATCATTGAGTCCCCTTTTGTGTGTCTGAAGGCGGTATACCCACCGCTGTTTGCGTCTCAGTAGAGCAATGTTGCTCCATGTAGGGTTGGATTCTAAGATAGCCCACTTGATATTGTCGGCAGAGTGCTTTTTTCGATAAAGTGGTTACACATTCAGGTAGAGGTTTGTCCGCATCATATAGTTCTCTTGTGTTGGCTAATCTGGACTTTGACTGGCCTGGTCGTCATCCCAACGTAGAGAAGTTCACATGGGCATGAAATTAGTGCGAATAAACAATCTGGTTAACACAGTTTACGTAACAGACAGCAGGGAACTCGCTTCAGAACAGATCTGTTCCTGGGCATAAAGGAATCTGCTTTCTCTGAAAACTGTTCACTTCAATAGTGTAGACGGTGTGTTTGTTGTCAAATTGAGCCCAATTCTTCTGTCCTGCCTGCATTTTTGCCCTAATGTAGAGATATTTGCCAGCTTGTGTAGATGGTACAGAATGTAGTTGTGGACCTCTTTGTGGGGCGGACATTACCTTGCTTCCATACTCCAGGAGGGCTGAGACTGGAGGGTGGATTTACAAGAGGTCATTGCCAAGGATGCATCTGCATGCTTTTCTTTGAACATGGGTTTGCTGGCCACGGTCGCTAAGGAGGGAGCTCTGATCAACCTCTTTTTCTATTCTGGAGTACGATGTATTGGTTTAGTATGGTGAATAAATTAGCTGTGGCCCAGTAGTGGGTACCTGTATCTTCTAATTACTTCAAGTGCCCGATTTCTCGTACTTCTTCTTAGAAACTTTGTCAGATTGGAAATGGAAAGTTTGTGGCTTCAGTTGCAGACACTCACAAGAGGTGTAGCAGTGGCTCTAGTGATGTTCAAGGCATAGGACTGGTACTGAACTTAGTTCAGGGCTGGGTGTGTGGTTAACAATCTGCAACCATGGGATTGTGACCGGAGTAGGTGCAGGTGTTCCCGAAAGGAGACTTCGGGGCGGGCAGTGGTTCACCCTGTCCTACGAGAACAAACAATAAGTGGCCTTTGGGACTTTCAAGATCGTTGGGTGGTCCAAATAAAGTTGAGGAATTTGTAATGCTTTTATTAAAAGGGGTGTATTGGGCTTGTTCCAGATCTCTGTATTCTTCCCCGTTTTTTGATCGTCGTTTGGTGTTCATCAGTCTGTGGATGCCTCATTTTGAACTACTTGGGTATATTCTACTCCAACTTCTATACTTTAAGCTATTGCTTCTTGTTATTTTGACCTACACAAGATATTTGGGAGAGTGGGGCTCAAGAGTGAACCGGTAGCCTTTTCTTTGCCTGGAATGCCTAATCCTGTAACATGTACCAGGTGGTATCCCAAAGGTGATTTCTTTCTTCCACAGTGATACAGAGGTCCTTTGCCCCACCTTACGTCTGGACCCTGCTTAGCCAGGGCAGGCTCAATTTTTGTGCATCAATAGCACCTTGTCCCCTCGCCTATACCATTCAAAAGAGTGATAGTTTGTTCAATATCTTTAGGGCATTTACCTTCCACCTTTATATTGAGCAAATGGCCCCGGTCGACTGTCTCTAAAACCTATGAAAGAGTAGGCTTGTATAATGCAGGAGAAAATCTAGGATGGTCCGCCAAAGGTATGGTTGCCTCTTGTGCTGAGCCTCAAGGGCATCACTGCAAGACATTTTCCTGTTGGATACTTCTAACTGCAGATTCCAACCTTTTGAATATTCCCTAGACGTCAGTCTCTTTCTGAAAATCTTTAACAATACCCGTGTGTGCCATTAGGTGGCTTTATGATGCTTTGAGCTGTCGTCGCTCCCCTCTGGAAGTGACCAACGGGAGTTGCGCTTCCTCTGTTCCTTTATTTCTGTGTCACAGAGCCATACCCAGAGCTACCCCTCATCTGTTCACAAGACTATTTTCTTAAAACGTTTTCACTTAATACTATTCCAAGTGGTATTCGCCCCTTTGCGCCACTCTCAAACTCCAGAGAAAATGCTAAAGTTTCAATGTGCCACCTGGTCTCGCTCTTAAAGCTCTTCCTTTGGAGCAGATTCCTACCCTTGGAGCTGTTGGCGATGTTGCGGCAAATCAGACAATTCCATGACCCCACACTGCATCTCTTTCGTTTGCTGCCAACTCCATCTAGCCATCCTATGGCCCCAAGGAACCACAAAGACCCTGCTGGTGGGTCTGCCATCTCTGGAAGTTGGACCCTCTAGACCCGCTATGGGCTCTGCACTGGCATCAGTGCCAAATTTGCTTCTTGCATTACAACGCACACCAAACATTGGCACCTCGTTGCAGATGCCGGGTAATAAAGCACATCATATAGTGCGTTCCGAGTCATCACCACTTAGACTTCGACCAAGGTTTTGCCCTGATCCTCCTGGGTTGCAGCCCATAGTCGTGCCTGTCAGACTCAATACATTGCCCCTAACACAGTGAACGACCCAAGTTATCCATAATTTATTTGGGACGGACTGACATGAGCAGCTTTAATATGCCAGTGGCCTTGACACCTTCCTAGACACTGGACTGGAATCTCCACCTGACACAGAATGCCTGAGGAGATGTAATAACCAGCGGGGGTGACTCCCCTTTAAAGTAATCTAACAACACATAGACTAGCCTCCCTGGATCAAGGACAACAGAAGGGGGAAGGAGTGTTGGGAGGGGCTCCCTTTTTTAGGACGAATTGCGTCGCCCACCCGTGGGTGGCATGCTACATCATCTGGAACTTCCTTGCATTGTGAACCTGGTCGCAGTGCGGGCTACAACCCCCTCACTGTGAAGGAGGAGCTCAGGTATGTTTTGGTTGTGTACGACAAGAGGTATACTAAAACCTTCAGATGAGCCGGGTGGGGAGAAAGTGTGTGAAAAGGAAGTGGTTGTGAAGTTAAAACTGTTAAAACGAACTCCCTGGTATGTTAAAACTCAATTTTAATGGCACATCCGGGAGCCATGCCTGGAAAATTCAAACTTGCATGGTTCGGTGTGGTCATACGGTCGACATGTTTCAGCCTAGGTGCCCTCCGCCGAGGTGCCGTGGCTTTCTCCAGGACCAAATGAAAGGAAGTGCATGAAAAATAGGCACAGTACCAAATTTAGGTTGGTGTGAAGAGGATACATACAACAGGTGAGGTAGTGCATCAGTCGTGATGGGCTGATGTTCAGGGGCGTCCCTATAAATAAAAATGTAGTTTATGACAAGCATGGAAGACGTTACAATAACACTCCTTAAATGCTGTGCCAATAGATATAATTAATAAACCTGCTGTGGCTAAGGTATAATGGACAGTTTTTTCCAAAGCTTACCCAGTTAGTTCAGGGAGCTAGTGGCAACTCTTCCTCGGTGCACTCGAGGAGGGTTCCAATGCCTAAAAATGGCTAGAGAGGGGCAAGAGTGGCTGTGATTCAGTCATATATAAGCATAAAAAAATTATATATACAGTTGACTCAATGTGGGTAAAATGTAAACAGACACCATATATACATTGACTGCTGAAATGTTTGTTCACAGATCAGTGTATCTTAGTGCATGATGGAAAAATACATAGAAAAACAGGCATCGCAAACACTTTGATACTGTAGGTGGCTATTATCGAAGGTAGATGCCAAAGGTACACAGCGAATGCGTGGTAAACAAACATTGGACCCCAAACTAAGGTATGGGTATCAAATGGCAGGTTAATTAAAGTGCCATCTCACCAGAATGCGAAGCAACTAATGCCAAAGGTGATCCCTTAAGATGTGTAAGATGTGGATAATGCCTGGGGTCCACGGCACACATTAGAGGCCACGAGGAAATAGGTGAACACACTTATAAAGTGCAACAAGAGGAAACATCCCTGACATTGTGTGAACTTACAGACCCAGAATGGGAGCGAGGGCGGGCACTGGCGAGATCTAGGGCCGCCTCTCATAGCGTCCATATGGGTCAAAGCATAACCGATCCCAGCGGGGCAGAGCGTATCAATGTCAAAGCTGGGATGAAAGTAAGACGAAGCAGCCGCTAGAGAAAAGCCCATATATGCGCGGTTGATAAACCATGCTGGAGCATGGGGGGGTAATGCTGCCGTTTGCATGAACAAACACAATGCGGGGCAATTAGCGCTTAACCTACACTCAAAGTTCAGGATATTCTGGTGCTATAGTGTGGCCAGGAATGAGCAGGGGCATCGGCGACTGAAAGACGGCTAGAAATACTCACGCTGGGTGGAAACTCCGCCTCTCCGTGTAGACCAGAAATGGAAAACGGACTTAGAAAATCTCCAGACGGGGGAGGAAGAACGGTGGCCAGCTTAGAATGGTCCTGAAGTGGTGCATGCACTCATTTTTTCCACACCCGGCTCATCTGAAGTTTTTAGTATACCTCTTGTCGTACTCAACCAAATCATCCCTGAGCTCCTCCATCACAGTGAGGGGGTTTTAGCCGGCACTGCGACCAGGTTCGTAGTGCGAGAAGGTTCCCGATGATGAAGCATGCAACCTGGGGGTGGGTGAGGAGGGAATTCGTCCCATAAAAGGGAACCCCCCTTCTGTTGTCCTTGACCCAGGGTGGCTAGTTTTTGTGTCATTGAAGACTGCTTTTAGGCAAAGACATCGCACCGAACAGTGACATTAAGTGGCCTAATCCGTCTTCCCTCTAGGCCCTGCAAAACCTCTTTAGGGCCCCCTTCGAGGAATGCAGCCACCTTGTTGGAGGAAGGATTCTATATTTTCTGTCAGGGTAGCAGGCAGTTTTGGACAAGTGGATACTTCAAATTGTTAACGTGGGTGGAGCAGCTGAGTCATCAATGACTAGTGGATCATAAATGGCATTTACACCCAAAAAGTGTTTTAAGGTTTCTTCTGCCAACGGGGAGAATCTTGGCTCGATCTTTTCACCACTGTTGAGAACCTGCAATGTCAGCATTTCTGTTTTCTGTGTGTAGGAGTTTTCAAGAAGTTCTCCCTTGGAGATGCATTCTGCCTAGAGTGGAGCTCAGGACTCCTATACACCTTTCCACCTCTACCTCTCCGGCTCTGTGTTCCGAAGATCAGGAACAATCTGGTCCAAGGCATCCTAGTGTCACCAGAGTGGGCAAGGAGTGTGTGGCAACCAAAACTACTATCCTGCATTCATACTTCCACTTCGGGAGGATCATCTGTCCAAGAAAAAGGGCAAGGTTGTGCACGCAAGCCTGCACAACCTCCGCCTACATGCTTGGATATTTAGCCCATGGCCGTTGTCTGCATTCAACCTTCCTTCCATGGTTATCAATGTCATCTTGGCAGCCAGGGGTCCCTCAAGAAGTCTATATATGCCTGCAGTTGGACCAGGGTTTGTATCTTGATGCGTTTCTCTGCAGATTGACCTACGTCAAGCCAAACTTGCTGAAGAGTTGCTTTTTGTGTAATCACTAGTCCAGCAAGGATTTGCTTTGGGCATGGTTAAAGGGTGCTTGTCAGATCTTGTGTTCCTGTGGTGCCGGATCAGCCCTCTTTGTTTAACTCGCCCATTGTGGTGCGTTTATTTAATGGTTTGCAACATATGTTTCCACCCTCTCCTTTCATTATGCCTCAGTGGGACCTCCCCTTGGTCTTCACATTACTAATGTGTGCACCCTTTGAACTGCTGCATAGCTGTCCATTGCAGATCCTTACTCTCAAGTTTTTTTCATTGCCATAACATCTGTGCTGCGGCCGTGTGATTTGCAAGCCTGCTCCGTCAACCTGCCATACATCACATTCTTCCCATATAAACAGGTTCTGAGGACCTAGGCCTCCTTTTTCCTGGAAGTAGCGACTTTTTTTCATGTCGGCCAAAATATTACCCTTCTGATGTTCTTTGCTTCGTCTCACTCCTCTAAATAGGAGGAGAGACTACATTAATTAGATCCTAAAAGAAATCTTGGATTTTATATCTAGTTTACCAAGGAACATCATGTGGACAATCCGGTCTTTATTGGATTTGCTGGCGGCAAAAAAGGGCAAGATGGTGCAAAAGTGGACAGTTTCTCGTTTTATCACGCTCTTCTGCTGCACACTGCCAAGAAACAGCCACCTGAAGGATTGCAGCCTCTTTACACCAGTGCCACCAGAGCCAAGGCTGCTGCTACTGCATTTGGACGACCTGGAGTGCCTGCTCTAGACATTTGCCAGGATGCTACGTGGGCCTTTTTTTCACACGTTCAGTAAGCACTACTGTCTGGACAGCCAGGTCCTCCAGAATGTGTGCTATCCATCCTGCAGGAGTACACAGACCTCTCCATCTCCGAGATACTGCTTTGTTACCTATTTTAAAGGTGAGGAATCTGGGGTTAGAAGCATGTATCAGAAGAACTAGTTACTTACCTTCAGTAACTCTCTTTCTGGTACATACTCTGACTGCAAAGTCTACACCAGTCCTCCTCGTTCTATAAACTTGGCCCTTTTTCAATATAATAAGGACCCAAGCCTAGAGATCTGCACACTGGTCAAGCCAATTTGCTGTTGGGCTCTCTGCGTCTGGGGGTGTGGACAGCCTACAAGGCAATTGAGGTTAGCGTGCATGGGTAGCACCTCTATGCTGCTCAGTTATTCATTCTAGGGTGGAACGATGACAGTGGGGAGCTTCACAACACCACTTACCAGTGTGCAGGAGTACTGCTAAAGATTTTCTGGATCCAGTCTGGCACCGGGAAAATATTCAAACTGTTATGAATTTGCGGTTAGCTAGAGTATCGACTAGAAAGAGCTCTACCAAAGGTATGTAACTTGTTTGTCCGGCTATGGCTGGGTCACCCCTCTTGATGTTTGTTCACCGTTACATTTAGGATGTGCATGTTGCACAGGCATTAGAATTTTATGTCAGTATGCTGCCCACCATTAGGACCATCTAAATACATGTATTAGTTCACATTATTTTAATAAATCAGATGTTTAGGCTGTCATGTTCCGGTCATTATGTGAATCATAAGTTGCTTATGTAAGGCTACTTGAGTTGCAAGGACTGCTTCAAAGAATAATAGGTGTTATACCTTTTATTGTTTACTTTTAATCTGATTAGTCCAACCCAGTCTTTATTCTCTCTAATTGTGACGTGCCTCTCATAGTGATTACATCACAGCTAAATTAGATTGTAGTCATTACATCGGAAATAGGTACCTCTTCGGTGGGTTTTTACTACCATTACATTGTGCTACTTTACTTCTTAGGTAAGTACGTTTTTTTCGTATTGTTTTAAGTGACATAATCTTAGGTGTGTGTATATCTAAGGTTATGTCACTTAAATAGGGGTAGAAAGGGATCTTCTAGGTTTAAGGATCTGTAGCATTAAGCTACATGCACAAGTTTTCACTCTGTTGTGCCACGCCTCGCCTGACGGAGAACGGAGCACCGACGACGTCGTCACTGGAGGAGGAGAAGGCTCGACGAGTCGAACACGGAGGAGACGCCAAAGTAAACGGCGCGTAAACCCCGGGGACACCGCGGCTGCGGCCGAGGAGCAAATAACTAACCGAGGGTGTGTAGCCTGTAGCCAGTAACCGCGATTATTTTACGCGATTATCTCACGCGGTGATCACAGGGAATGAGGACGCCTGAAAACTCCGGGAAACGGCGCGATAAAAGCACCGGCCTCATTAGACACTGAATGCGAGTGAGCCCCCTAACACCAAAAGCGGAGTGCTGTGCGGACACGGAATGCTAGACGGCCGTGGGCTGCTAGGAGGTCAGAGGGGCACCTCTCCTGTAGCCTGTTCGGGCCACTAAAGTAAAGAAGTGAGGAATGTAAAGCGGCAGGCCATATTAACTACCCCCAACCTCGCACCCCCCGTATGGGTGAAGCCTGTGACGCACGGAAAAGCACCCAAGCGCCCCGGTTGGGTCTGGAGAAAAACCTGGGTGTGAGCAGATGCTAATTGCGTCCGAGGGGGGCGTGTAGAGGGAAATACACCCGAAACAGGAACCACCCGAAACAGGAACCACTGGATTTGTTTCCTTTCTCTCTCCTGGTTACCCCAGTTAGGGGAAAAGACGGAAAAACCTGCTGAGAAGGCAAAGAAGGGGGAGAACCAAACCAACTCCGTGCAAGGCAGGCTGGTGGTCAGTGCACAACAGAGGTAAGTGAGCTACAGTGTGGAGGAGTGTGAAGAAGACTACCGAGTCCCTTAACCCTGTAAAAGTCTTTCTAGGAAAACACTATAAGGCCCAAATTCCAACGGCAATCAATGTGGACTCGGAAGAGGAGGAAAACCTCGAGACAACAAACAAAGATGTAGATGTTGGGCCTCCAGTGGATCAAAACCGGAGAGAAACATCAGAAAAAATATTGGAAGATGAGCTGGAAGACAAGCCGGAGAACCCCCTGCTAATAAACTTATCAACTCATAGTCAGAACTCAAATTTGTTGTTACCTCGGCTCTCGTCATCACCAAAACTGTCCTCCTTTCAAACTGCAGAGAACGAAGAGCATATGAGAAGAGACAGCCTTGAGACCAGTTTTGTTTGGGGGCAAACTCCAACCAAGTACCATCGAGTGAATATAGGGGAGATAGGTTAATTATGCAGATCTCCGGAAAAAATGGAAACCTAACAAACCCCGAGCGAAACAGCCAACAGGATCCCGACCTTCTAGCTGCCCCCACCACATCAATGATGGACCTCCTTCTAATGCTACAAAAAACTCTGCAAAGGATCCTTGAAGTTTCACTGTTGAATAATGGGGTTCTGAATGCCCAAAAACAATACCTAAAGAAATTACAGCATGAGTTGACTGGAATCAAAGAACAAATCCCCACCTTGTTAAAACCAGTAGGAACTCCCCAAGTAATTGAACAAAGCGTGAGAAGCGAGTCAGTAGAAACCCCAGATAATGTGTATATATCTAGGCGCCCAATGGTGGTAAGAAGGAGATGTGACCACGGAAGAGCCTATACCAAAGGTAGGGTAGACAAAAAGCAGGCCAGACAGGTAGCGCCTAAGGGAAAGGTCAAGAGAGAGGATACAGGAGGTACACTAAATGTAATGGCTCAGTCCTTTGTACAGACCAGACCCTCGGAAAGGGAAGCGGTAATGAAGACCCCATTCACACAGAGAATGAGGCAGTCTGGTAAGGCCCCGAAAGAGAAAATACAAAAGAACAAACCCTTAAGCCAGAGAATCACCACCCCACCGAAAAGCCAAAGGCAGACCCTCCCGAGATATTGTAACCTGGGAAATATATCCCAGCCAATTGAGATAGAAATGGGTGCAACAGGGAAACAAGGTCCAAGACAGGCAACCATAGCACCCCTAGAGATGGGAGAGGATCAGGGGAACAATAAATGGGTCTACCTAGAATCAGCTGAGGATGGCCAAAGGGGTAAGAAGTCAAGAAAAATAAAACCCCTAAATAGATCAAATATTTTAGCTATCTTCTCTAAATGTGTAAGCCTGAGTAGGATCGATACAAAAGATCTAAGACAGGTGGGTTTCATCGACAGCATGCCAGGCAGGGACATAACAAAAGTATGGTTATATTCAGACTTGGTAAAGAAAGCAATTTTGAGGGCAGCCAGTGAGATACTTAAAGAGGGAATAAAGGTGCTGACTGAAAAAGACCTAAGGGGTAAGATACCGCCAGGAAGGGACTTCCTAAATTGTCATGCAGGCTTAAGGAAGAGACAGGTGAGATTATATCAGGGCAAAGATGAAGCAGGTAACCAACTAAGGATAGTGATAAATAATACTGCAAAAGAGGATTGGTGGGGCAACTGGAGCCATTGCAGTCACGGAGGTGACTCAATTGAGTGCGATATGGATGGAAGTGGGGCAGCTGGGGGACTAAGCGAGATCGAATAGGAGAGGGGGGTGCCGTCTGCCCTAAGTCTCTTAACGTGGAATATAAATGGGCTAGGCAATGTCCTAAAAAGAGAACAAATAAAGGATAAAGTAAACGAAGTAGTAATTGCCTGCCTACAAGAGACTTGGGCATGCGGTGATACCCCTATCTTCGAGGGCTACCATCAGCTAAACTGCCCAGCAACGAGACAAAGGTTTGGCCGCCCCTCGGGGAGAATAATGACTCTTATTTCAACAAAAATGTTAAGAAATGTGTTAGTTAGAAGTAAAGTGTAAATGGTTATTGGTGTGCAGGATAAACCATCTCTCACAGGATAAGTACTATGGAAAGCTAATTGTCATAAATGTATATATACAGTGGGACAATGTAGGTGACTATGTAAGAGAGATGGGAAACTTCAAACAGGACATACAGGATATCTTTGAAAGGTATTCCTCAGATATAATATTAATCTTAGGGGATTTTAACCATAAGTTAAACCCAGTGAAGACCGACCGTTGGTACTCAGAATTATTAGATACCTATGGTATTGGCCCGTCTAATTTTCCACTATGTGACCCCTCAAAGCTGGATTGGGAATTGGTCAATTTCTTGGGGGAAAGGGACTCTTTTGTCTAAATGGCAGGTTTAAAACAGACTGTCCGGCAAAGAAGACATTTAAAAAAGGATTACAAAACTCCCCAATTGACTATAGCCTTATGCCAGCTTGGAATTTCCCCTTAGTGCAGGACTTTAATGTTCTTCACGGTGAGGGTATTGATCATAACTTGCTCACTGTAAAACTAAAATGGGGAAGGGTGGAACCAAGGGTAAAGGTGGTTCACCAAGAAATGGAGTACCCAAAAAGGGCAACAACCAGAGTAACCGAAGAATATGTGGAAAAGTTAAGTGTTCCAACAAAAAACAGAACTAGTAAACTTAGAAAAGCTAAATCTAAAATGGTACGAGAAGAAAATTGCCCATTCAGTCCAATGTTTAAGGATAGAATTAAAAAAGACTAAAAGTAAAAGCTTAAATAACCACGCAAGCCGTCTGAAATGGTTTTCAATGGACTGCCAAATAAAAAAAGGGAGATAAGGGCAGTAGCCAGAAAACAAAAGAAAGAATTTAACCAAGAAAGGGAAAAATATATATCCTCTCTAAAAATAGAGTTTAAAAAGATGGTCCTTGTCGCAAAAAGGGAGTATTAAGAGAAATGCTGGGGAGAGCTGCTAGAATCAATCGAAAATAAGAACCTGAGACAATTTTGGAAATTGATAAAAGCAGCATCTTCTCCCCCAGCTGGAAACTTGATTTGCGTCATAAGCGAGGCAGCCTGGGATAAATACATAAGGGAATTGTATGAAGCCAGACGGGTCTCAGGAGTAAGAGTGCCACCAAGTTGGCAGGAAATCTCAAATGAATTTAAATTAGACTTTGTAGAAGATAGAGTGGCAGAAATACTTAAGAAACTGAACCTAACCAGAACTGCAGGACCCGATAACCTACCAGCCATAATCCTTAAATTTCAAACAAACTGGTGGGCAAAGTTTTTCTCTCACCTTTTCCAACTAATCCTAACCGAGGGAAAAATGCCAACAAATTGGAAGGAGGCTATAATTAGACCTATAAATAAAAAGGGTAACCCAGGTGAACCGCAAAACTACAGGTTGATAAACCTCTTAGACATAGGGGAAAAGGTCTTTTCTAAACTAGTTTTAAAAAGACTGAATGTCTGGGTTGAGGAGAATTCAGTAATTCCGACTGAACAGGGAGGATTCAGAGCAGGACATTCAACGATAGACCACTGCTTCTCCCTATGGGCATTGGCAAGGAAGTCGACAGAGCAGAACGGAAAACTCTGTTGCTGCTTCGTGGACTTCCGAGCCGCATTTGACTCAGTGGATAGCGACTGTCTCTGGGAGATATTAATAAAGAAAAATATCCCAAGTGACTTACTGACGGTATTAAAAGAACTACACCGGGAAAACTGGGCCCAAGTGGTTAGGGACACCGAGGGGTCACTAACACTGAAAATTTCTATTGGAAACGGCCTAAGGCAAGGCTGCATACTGGCCCCCCAGTTATTCTCTATCTTCCTATCAGACTTACCCAAATGCCTTGAGGTGAAGGGAAGCGCCAGCCCAAGGATGGATGGCAAAAAGGTGCCGTGTCTGCTATATGCAGATGATCTAGTAATAGTGGACCAAACAAAAATCGGTCTTGAAAGGAAACTAAACTCTTTTAATGAATATTGTAAAAAGTTATTTTTAAAGGTAAATCTAGACAAGACAAAAATGTTATGCTTTGGGGAAAAAAGCATCTAAGTTTAATTGGTTTTTAGGGGATCTTAAACTAGAACTGGTAAATGAATATCGATATCTTGGGGTGTGGTTCGACAAAAAATTAAATTGGCAAACACAGCTTGAAGCCCAAAAAGCGAAGGCACAAACCTCAATTGCCGGGTTAAAAATGTTTAACCGGGATTATGGGGACAAGTCGCATCGACCACTATTGAAAACTTTGAATGCGATGATTCCACCACAAGTCCTCTACGGAGCAGAAATCCTTTATTTGAGCGGTAAGGGAGTCTGGGACGTAGAGGAAGGAAAATGCTTGAAAAAGCTTTTGTCCCTACCCCAATCGGCAATGGTGCAAGCCATAAGAACGGAGATAGGGACAACTGCTTGGGGGGTCCAGGCACAATGTGCAGTAATTAGATTCTGGAATCGCCTTGGAAATGATCAAAAGGTTGCACAGTGGTGCCGAAATGAAATACAACAAAGCGACCTAAACTGGGCAAAAATGTGTAGGAAGAGATTGCTATTAGCCTGTGGAAATATAAAAGTGGACATATCCCAGGACCTACTGACAATAGAGTGTTCAAAACACGAACTAAGATCCAATGCCCTAGCTGTTACTAGAAGCATGGACAGGGAATATCTTGGAACGAAAATATCAGTGGACTTTATGATGAACACATGGGGAAAGGAAACCTGGTACCCTTATCTGGATCTGCTACCTAACCCGCGGTATAGAGAAGAAATCCTAAGACTACGCATTGGGATTAACCCATGGATATCATATAAAGAACTCAAAACCAAAATATTGGACCCAAATGGGCACTGTAAGTGCAGGCTGGGTACAAAAGGGGATATAGTGCACTTTTTGTTGAACTGTATAAATATTTTAGATCAACGTAAACTTTGGCTGCGTCCAATATTTATAAAATATGAGATAAGCAATAGGAGACAAGCACTCGAGCTAATTACCGAACTCCCAAACCTTGATATTGCAATTGCACTTGGGAAATTCATAAAGGATGTACAGAGTTTTATAAAAAGCTAAGATCAGGTTTTAATGTTTTAGATAGAAATTTGTCTAGAGAAAACCTGTTTTAAGAATTTTTATTAGGACAAAAATCATTTGGAGTAATTGTCAATATGTGCACCCATCTAATGTTATACGTTGTGAGAAGACCATTTACACCCTTCTTTTAAGAAATTAGATTTTAATGAGAGCTTGTTTGAACAGTTGTCAATAGATAATATTTTTTTAATGCATATAGTACTGTATATTGTACATTGGTTTAAAGATTATGATCTAAATAAACTTACCTTTTGACATTTGACCTGTAGCATTAAGGGGTAGAAAGGGTTTTTTAAGGTTTAGAAACCCATAGTTAAGGGGTGGTAGGGTTTTTTTAGGGTTCATGGATGGGTAGGTTGTTTTAAGAGTTAAGGATTGGGTAATGGTACAAAGTTTATATTAAAAGATATGAATTAAAAAAATATATTCAGATAAAACGAGGAAGGGAGGATTTACCTAACTGTGTGTGTATGTTTTAACCCCCCCCCTATAAAACATACATTAACCGTGTATTGAGAATGAATTCAATTTAAAAATTAGGTGGCGATTTGCATTTCTAAAACAGACCTACACCCATCACTTAAGTTGTGGGGTAAAGGTCACACTAAGTAAAACATCACGATGTGCACACCATGATATAAAACACCAGGATGTAATCTACTGCCTTGTAACAACGTTGCCCACCGTCCCTATATGGGATGGTGGGCACATATTAGAGGCAGATTCCACTTCGAATGCGGGTCACAGCTAGAGGGACTTCTGCAGGAACGCCTATTTTGCAGTAGGGGTGTGTGAAACTTGCGGAGTAACATGAAAACTCTGCATGATGCCACAGAGTTCCGCCAACAGGCGGAAATTGGCACATTGCACTGATTTTTTGTGGTGTGAGCTTGTTCCACGCTGCAAAATCAGTGCGAATGGCACCACGCTGCGCCAGAGAGCGTTGCTTCTTCGCTACCACTCTACTAGATTTTCTACTCGAGCAGCAGCAGCGTTATCACTGCAAAGAGTTGCGTCCGTCATCGCTGAGAAAATCTCACTTGGTGCTCTCCTAGCGCTCGAAAATTGCACTAGGGGAGGCCAATGTTTTCGCCAATGGTTAAAAATTAAAAAAACCGCCACTAGGTGGTTGGCGGAGTTTGTCCGGAACTCTATTGCTAGCGTAACACGGAGTTACCAAAACTCTGCGTACTCCGCCGGTTCATCCCTGTTTTGCGGTCGCGGTGCCGATTGTGGTGCCTGGCTGTTGAGCTGATGTGCCTCTTGACTTGATCAGTACGGACTGAAACCAGGAAGCTGTAACTGAAGGAACGAGATCACCTGGAAGGCATTGAGACAGTGCTCTTAGACCTTACTAAAATCGATGTGGACTCTGACAGAGTTGGAGAGGTTGTACAGTCGCATTCAGGATTCCCAGAGTGCATGTGTGTTCACATTCGTAGTGCAGACTAAGGTGTGCTCGTTGCTCGTGTTGAAAGGTTTCTGCTTAGTAAGCTGCCTTAAATTGTTTGGACGAGTTCCAAGCAATTTAGCTGTAGTGGTGTTCACGAGTTGGGCGCATGGGGGCAGCCTTTACACAAATTCTGGTTGAGGTTGCCTTTTATCCTCTCCAAAGGCTATAAAACTTGCAGAGAAGTGCCTCTCGCAGAAATGAAAGAATCTCCTGCGTCTGCTAAATGCGTTGTTTGCAGTAGGAATGTAGGATTGAGCCTGCGTTTTACTCCACCTCCTCCTGGGATGTTTCTGCTCGCATAAAAAGAAATTATTTTCCTCAGCATATTTCTAAAATGAGAGCAGCCCATACAGCCGTGATTTCAATAAATAGACCCTCATTAATGAACATATATATTATTGGCTGTAGTCAGGCCTTTAGTGGTCGATATCATTAACGGCTTGCCTTAAACACCTAAGGTAAAAATCTGTGCTTAGCATAGTGTGCCGCCCTACTGGTATTTTGCTGCGTCTGTCATTTCATCCAGATATACAATACACCAAGTTACATTACGCCTACAAGCCAGGACTATTGGCTTTGTCAATGGTCATTAGTTGTTTAAGATAAATAAGCACCAACTACGGCTGCGTTGTATATACTATTGAAAATGCTTCTGTTTTGAAATGACGAGAGCTTTAAAGTACCAGAACGAGTCTCTTTTAAGTTACATCAAAGGCAGTCGAGGGTGGCACTGCAGTAGAGTTATGATTTGTTTTTCAATCCCATGGTGAGGGCACAAACGGAGGGCCCGATAGGGACCCGTCTCGGCACATGCTGTTTTAGAACTGGCGGTCCTGAGCACCGTCAGGACCCGGCCCACTTAAAGCCCTGGCTCTAGTACTCAACTGTATCCCGGCGCACGAACGGAAATGAGACGAGCGAGGTTGTGACTTCCAGCCTTACCATGTGGTTTAAACGAAGGCGCTCTAATTTGTAAGCTCACCTGGCCAAGCCTGTGCACGTTTTGGTTACGTGTCCTTCGACAAACTCCCTTTTGAAATGCGAAGCTAAACGGGCTGCCTGCTCTCCAGAATTACCGGCGTGTCGAATTCATTGAACCTTTTCCATCCTTCATTTTTGTGCCGTAGAAAGGAGAACCGAAATTCGGCCACTTAGTCTCGGCTAAGCCTTCTTTCTTGTCCTAGGACCGATTGCAGCCCCGAGTTGGGACTTGGAACGGTATCCTGTTTCTAACTGGCCAGTCAATTTTAGGGTTGAAGAAGGTGCAGGGGGCGGGATAGACCTAATACTCCATAGGACTCTTTTACCCACTTGGAAAGAAACAAGGATTGTGTGAAGCTCCTCTCGCAAGTGGAGTTAAATAGTACAGAACTTCCTATGTGACCCGGATCCATTTAGAGCCCCCCAGATGGTTCTCTCTCCATTGGGGTTAAACAGTACAGAACCTTCTGTGAGGCTCGGATCCATTTAGAGCTCCTGTCTCCATTGGGGTTAAATAGTACAGACCCTCCTATGAGACCCAGATCCAGTTAGTGCCCACCCATCCAGTGCTTTTACGAGGCTTGAGGATGTACCGGCTAGTATATCAGTTTGCTCAGCACAATTCATAAACTGGTGTAGACTGTCCTACTCTTTCCACCAGGTGCATAACTAGTCCAGTGTGACAAATCTGCATTGATTCATTTGTGAAAGTTGTGATTTACTTCAAGTCCTTGGTGTCAGGAATAATGCTAGACTAGGTCTTCAAAGCCCAACAGGTAAGGTGGCTGGATGCCGCCCAAGAAGCCTGATTCTTCTGAGGTATCGGCCCAGGCTTCTTATATTAACCAGCAGGAAGGCTGCAGAACATTTAACTTCTGACGCTTGAACGAAGGATCCAGGCAAGTCCGACTGTGATGAGACCTTCCACGGTGATCGCAGTGCCTTCCAGTCGTGCATCTCTGTCTCTCTCTCCCGATCAATCATAATCTAACGAGAGAGAGAAAGCAAATAAGTAAGACTGTCCGAAGTGTCGTCTGCGTGCCTCGAGCCAGACCTGGCTGCTCTGGGATGAAGTGGGCAAACCATGGAAGCTTTCTCCACACCGGGCAGCGGCTCTCTTGCCTCAGTGCTGCCTCTCTGCGATAACCCCTTTTCAGCCCCAAGGAAGTGTAAGGTCCAAGTGCAGCGGAAATAAATAATGATTTAAAAGGCCAACCACCGGCACTTCCCATCCTCTAATCATTGATCCCGCTCAGCATTTCCCGGTAGCTACTGATTAGAAAGGCTGGAGGGAGGAAAACAAATTAAGCTAGAAGCCATTTCATCAGCAAAAGCAGGGAGCAAGAGGCTGTGAGCGTAGGGTTTCTCAATGCTCTTTGAGAGAGAAGTGATTACCTAGCAAAAGCTATCAGATGATGACGTTGGGCAGACCTCTTTCTAGTCAAACGTGAATTTTGCAGATGCACTGGCTGCCAATGCCTGGTTCTAAGACCCCTACCACCCAGGCCCAGAACCTCGGGATAGTCATCGAACGCAAACTAGACATGACTGTCCAAGCCACTGCCTCATGCTTCCATAACCGGAATATGCTGTGGAAAATGTTCAAAAGCTCTTTGTCAGTACCCAAAACAAGTCATTCATACCCTTGTTGCAAGCAAGCTGGACTACAGGAGCACCCTCTATCTGGGGATCAACGAAAAAAAGTTCACTTAAAGGCTGCAGCCCACTCAGAACTCTACTGCTAGAATCACTCTAAACCTCTCATGCCACACTCACATCACATCACAGCTGAAGGAGCTCCACTACTTCCCATACACAAACGAGCACAATTCAAACTCCTCACCCACATTTTGAAGACACTACTTTTAATACTGGCCCGGCATACCTCAGCAATTGCATCTGTTTTCATACACATTCCAGACACCTCCTGACTCTTACTATCCCACGCATACAGAAACCAGATCTGGCAGTCTAGCCTTCTCCTACATCACTCCTAAAGTGTGGAACGACCTGCAGCTATACATAAGCGCCTCCTCCTCAATTCTTGAATTCTGCAAGAAGCTGAAGGCCTGGCTTTCGAGTAGTCCCACTAGGCCATGTGTTTGACTAGACTCACACCTGCTCTGCTCCATGATACACGCCCGGATGATAGCACACTTTGCAAATCTGCATAGCATAACACAAAACTGTTATGGGCCTAACTGGTGTGGAGGGTCGTCTGATGTGCTGGTCACCAGATTGAGTGGTTCTGTATAATAGTGCACCCTATCACACTGCATGAAATGGACGAGTAGTAGGGCCAAGAGAGAGCACATCTCCTCCTTCACTCCTCAGCCAGCAGAATATATACAGTTTATGCTCTGTTGTGCATTACATCATTCCATTCTTACACTCAAAGTTATGATTGCCATGGCCTTTGGCCAATCATGGGTGGATAATGGAAACTGTGCGTACCTGGGACTGCCGAAAAAGTGTGTTGCCTACAGAAAATAAATGCAAAAATCTGTAGTAAGTACTAAAAAAAAAAAAACTGACTGTCTCGAATTAGCTCTGTCGACTGCACTGGCTACTGGTACAGATACAAATCCGCTTCAAAGTCTAATTTATTCCGTACACAATCTGCCTAGTGTAAAAGTTCAAGAAACGCGTACCCATGAGAAACTTCGGATCGGGACGAAAAGCTAACTTTGTGGTTTATTCCACCAAGTACGCCAAGTGGGCTTGCAAAGAATTCTTGGTAACACAGTCTGTAATATGATTCCTCTTGAGATTTGCATCCAACTCCAGTTATTCAAATTCAGCTAGGCCTAAAAAAACCTGGCTCTTGTCTGATTAGATAGTTCAATTAATTCTGCTGCTACAATGCTGCTTGTGTGATGTTCGCTTCAAGAGGCTCCCCTAGAATGCTGGTTGTGCTTGACAACCCCCCATAAATAAAGTATATAAGTACCAAAAATGAAACATCATGTTCCCTTCTTCTCTCTCCTGGCCCTTTTTTCCCAGCAGTACTAAGAAGCAGCCTCCCTGGTTTTCTTGCATTGATTTGAAGTGGCATAAAGGTACAGTGTTAACAGCTATACATGTACCAATAATCGTATGACATTGTGTTCACTTCTTTCCTCTCATCCTTTATTCTTTTACCCTCTTGTTCCCTTCTTCCTTGCAGTGCTGTAATAGCACTCTAAGAGTACGCAACAAAAGATCATATTCCCTTCTTCGGTCTCGCCTATGCAGCGCCTGCACTGTTTCTTCGCGATATGCTGTATTCAGGATATGGGCATAAAGCTTTGCCCACTTTTCGCCCATCTGTTTAATAGGCTCCTGTCCTTTTGTAAATGGTGGCTTTTCATTGGTCAATAGGCTTAGTAATCCCTCCTTAGTACCGCCTTGTCTCATCTTGTAACCGCCAATGAGGACACCCCCTGTTATATGTGTTTTTACTTCCTAGGTTTTAATTACAGCTTCCGAGCACTATTTTCTTAAAGGGTTTCAGGCAGGACACACGCTTGGTCCTAGGCAAGACTGGCAGTGTTTACTTTACTCACTAGCACATCTCACATTTATATGAGAAATTCTATAAATTTACCTTCATCAGCTTTACACAGGGTACAACCTTATCCGGAATTAATGTAATAATTCTTTTGACACATTTCAAAGCTACTAGTTGTATATATTGACATAGCTATTTGAATGTACTTGTAGTACTGTCTTGCATGCAATGCATTATAGGTATGGTGAATTTACCATATCATCTGCAGGGTACAGTACAATATGCACCCTGCAACATGTCTAGGTTAAAAAACATTGGCATTTATAATGCCAGTAACTACAACTTTGCAGGGTGCAGTATACCATTTGTGGCCATGGGACCTCTTTTGGGCACATATGGGCGTGCAACATGGCTAGGTAAAAAAACATTGGCATTTATTATGCCAATAACTCAAATTCCAACAAATGCGAGACCGATGGTATTTGCAATGCAATAAGTCTTGCATTTGTTAAAGTTAGAACTGTTGGCGAAGAAAATGGCAATGTTTTTTACTTTTGCTTTTTGAACCATTGGCAATAGAACTATGCAAATATAAATCCACTGCAAATAAAACAACAAAAGTAAAAAAACCTTGTCATTTGCAACACCAACCGCTCTAACTTTAACAAATGCGAGACCTTTTGCATTGCAAATGCTTGTTTTCTCTTGTCCATTCGTCCTTGCAGTGTTGTGAAGCGACCTAAGGGTGGTTTTGCACCCTACTTTACAAATACCAAGCATGACATACATTCATGCTCCCTTCTGGCCTCTCCTCCCCTGTCTGTTCCTCGCAGCGCTACGAAGCTGACTCAGGGCAGCTTTAAGAGACACTCAAGCAGTAGGCATCCTATTGCTTGACACTTAAAGGCATACGTTGAAAGAGAAGGAGGTTAAGGCAGTGGTTAATTTGTAAAAGAATGAGTGCCCATGCTCTGCTCAGAACTTAAAAGGCAGCGGCCGGTGCGATTAAATGTCGGCGCACCGAATACCAAGGCTAAAGTAGTATTACATCCACCTCCTGGCTCTTCCATCCACTATCACTCTTCCTGCCCCATTATCTTACTCCTGCAGGTTCCTGCTTTCTCCCTTTGCAGGGTTTTTCAGTCTCTTCTTTTCCTCAGTTTTTCCATTTTGTTTTTCCTCTCTCTCATGCTCTTTGTAATTTTCTGATGCGAAATGAGTGCCATTCCCTATAAGTAAGTGCTGGTGGCCCCCTCCAGCAACCATAGCCTCAAATTAACCACTAGCTTTAGGTATAAGGCAGAGGATCCATTGGGAGGCTCCGTTAATGGAGATGGGATTTGCGAGCTGGCGGAGAGAACAGCATGCCTTGACACAGAGCCCAAATCAATCCAAGCCGCATATTCTTGTGCTGTGTGAGCCCATTCTTACTGAGGAGAGTTCAGGAAGGTGCAGCAGCATCGGAGAAAGCAGTTAGCGCAGCCTCATGCCCTGCCAAGAAAACTCTGCGAGCTGGCCAAGAGCCTGCAAGCTCTTGACTGCTGCAAATGCTGACACAGCTCACAGGTCTCGCGAAGGAAGTAAAGGATCAGGCAGATTGGAAGAAAAGATCTGCAGGGTTTCAGGACAGCCCTATGGCCAGAGTCCATGTGAATGTGTGGGTTAAACGCGTGCCACATTGCCCAGGGATCATGAGCCCTGTACTGCATTTGAAGGTAAAGCTGGTAGCTCATGAAGCCCTTTTGTACAGTGTAATTCTCTCTTACTGTCGAGATGCTTTAACGCTGTTTAGTTTTGTGGCAGCTGCCTACATGCTTTCTTAAGCTGCCCACACAATGCACCCGAGATGTTCTGCTAGTCCTGTTATACTTAATGCACCAGGTTCTTTTAGCCTTCTGTCTCGGTCACCATAATGACCACAGCTGTGACAGAAGCATATTGAGCTATTCATTGTCTTCCTGTTCTGGTTAGAAGTGTCTGTGCTTACCAGACGGTGTCTATGTACAAGGCTGAGAACAGTGGGATTACGCCGTTGGGGAGTGTCTGAGGACATGAACCTGTTATAAGTGAGATCCCCGTTGCTTTCATCTGCATCCTTTGATCTTACCTGAAGGAACGCAACACCGTTGTTTTCTTCAACCTGTTACTGGTTGCTTCCCCTCTACACTGCTTGCAGAATATTTTTCTTTAGTTTTTTAGGGGAATACATTGTGAGATTTTCGTGTCTAGATTTACCTTCAAGGTGTCATGTTCTGTCTCCCACCACACATATAAACTACAAAGCTTAGTTAGGAGTATGACATGAATGCTGCTGTGGCACCTGGGATGAGCCCTTTGGACTCATGAGAGATCACACAAACAAACATTGAGTGCAAGATCCAGTTAGAGCATCGGCCTTCCAACTGTTGATCTCCCTCATTTGTGAGCATGAATCTTGAGCGAGGGGGGTATTTAATATTTTGAATATTAATAAGTCAATAAACCATGTGCAGTTTAGTCATGTGTGAATGGAGAACGCAACCAAACTATTTTTTTTTAAAAGGTGGGTACAGCTAGGGGCTAAATCACACAGTCGATGTAGTTTCCAGTAGATGGGGAACACATACCACATACAAAGGGCATCAAAGACCTGTAGTTACTGATGCACTTTTGTCATACTCCTTTCTGGATGCCTGTTTTCTAGTCCGAGTATGTCATGTATAAGGTTGGGTTGTGCCTGAAGACTATCTGCCTGCCTCCTAGTCAGAAGATCTCTACAGTACTTGTGTCTGAGGCACAAATATTAAACATTAAGTAAAATAAGTTTGCAATTATATGATTGAGCTGCTGAGTATATTTTACCTTCAATGAAGTATAGGAACAATCACCTGGGTAGACAGTGTCCACTTCCTTTAAAGAGCCCACTGCCCATTACAAGTCTGAAAAGCCACGCACATCTCATACTTCTATCACATTGCCAATAAAAGGCAGCTTCAAAAGACCTCGACTGTCCCCCAGATTAAGTTTAATGCATAAGTGATCATCTGAATCCCTCTAAGCCTGATACCTATTCATTCACAATCTAGAAACGCTCTCTTTGTGACATTGGAAGGCCTGGCTTCATTACAACTCACAACTCAGTTGTGATATGTTTTGTCATGTTGTGATATACAGCTTTGCTAGGCCAGTTACAAAAAAAGCCTTTTCACCTCCCTACACAATAGGTTTGTTTTCCCTGCAGTTGTTACTTTGAAATTATGGGTTCTATAATTGCCAACAGAGGGGTGCCCTTAAGGGGCAGACTGGCACAAAAATTGGCATGGGCACCAAAATAAGTGTCCACGTTTGGAAATCAGGGCAGTTTTGAACTGGTAATGAATTTTTTTTGAGTATTTTGCAAGGTATGGAGGACTGCATGCATGTGTGTTTGCTGCACATAATGTTTGTAGCAATATCAGGATAATCAACAGTAAAAACCAGCCTGCCGGGCCATAAAGCTGGCCCATAAACTAGTCTGTCTGAGCAGCCCATCGGGCACTGTCTGTTTGCCCCATAGGCCAGTCCAACCCTGGACTGCCCTGGTACCTACCTTGCTGTGTAGTGGTAGGCACAAAAACTGATTTCAAGTTAGTTATAGTTCAGAACTTTGTGCATCCGGTCGTGTGCATGTATACATGTTCATACCCAACCGTGCTCCTTTCTCTGTGCCGGTGCATGCCTCCACTACCTCACTTTATTCTGCCCGTGGGTGTCAACTGGAACCTGCTTTTCTTATGTTCAACTGTGGAAATGTGCCTTTTAAAGGGCACACCGGTGCAGGGTTCACCCTTCTCTTGTCCCCGGGTCCATAGACCAACAAAATAGAGATTGGCACTGAAGCTGGAATTTAAATAACACATTTATCATTCACTCATGAGTGGGACTACGTCCCAACAACTCCCTCAAGTGTTCCAGGAGGTAGTACATTGAAGTCATAGAACACAGGCCGTATATACAGCTTTTTCTGCACTGGTAAGCATGTGGATACAAATAGAAGGTACAGGCCTACACAGGAATAGTTACCAAGAAATATGGGGAGATGGGAAATCACTTAGCAAAGTGGGAGGGGGAGCATAACTGCTTACGGCAGCCACAAATAGTCGACAGTTGCATCTTTAACCAGGTGCATTTCAGCAGCTACAGGCCTTTTCTCAGCACATACATTGCTTTGGCTTAGTACAGAAGGAGTTAACTAACGTTGATGCCTCAAGTAGAATTGAAGGGCAAGCAGCAGTGAAGACAGAAGAATTACATAACTAACAAAATGGATGCAACAGACAAGGTGGCTTCAGCCTATGCTAACAGAAATTATTTTCGATTTCCACACAGCAGTTCCATATTGTAAGTCCTACTCCTTTACAAGCCGGATTAAACAGTCTTTTCGACAACACTTTGATTCACTCCACAGGTATAAGCAGTTACAGGTCAAATGAACAGCATACTTTATTTGTGTTTTACTTGGGCAACAGCCATTTGGTGCATGCCTGCACTCTGACTCAACCATTTGGATGAGGGCTCTAAGAACAGTCTGTTGTGCTGACATACCTCATTCTGCAGCACATTTTTAGGTCGAGCCTAAAGTCAGCGTGCATGCTCTGCGAGGCATGCTTTATTCAGAATGTGGATTCTGAACACACCCAGGCTATTTGGGTGCCAAAAAAGGCAGGCCGTGCAAAAACAGACCATCTCTCCATAGGTTGTTCTTTGCATCAAAATCTGCTATTCCATAGCGAAGAAGGTACCTCCAGTGGTGCTGTGCACCCATTCCACCAGGGCGACGGCAGCCGCTACTGCTTTGGGATGTGGTCTCACTCGTCATGACATCCGCCAGGCAGCCACGTGGAATTAATAGTACACATTCATCAAACACTACTGCCTGGACAGCCAAGTCCGGAGAGATGGCTTTTTTGGCAGTTCAGTTCTCCAGGACTTTCTGGTGTGAACTAAGTTCGCAGACCCACCTCCGGGGTTGGTATTGCTGGGGTATCTATTCTAAGGTGGGGAATCCATAACTAATAGTCTCTTTCAGATGAACAAGTTACTTACCTTCGGCAATGATATATCTGTAAGAGACCTATATTAGTTATGGATTCCTCACCGCCCCCACCATCCTCCCTGTTTTGCGAACTGACTTCTAGGGTGAGGGACTCCCTTTCAGGGCCCAACTTTTGTGCACCAGTGGTCAGTGTCTTTCATGGCTCTGCGCTTCTGGCGTGGAATGTCGTGTAAAGAACTGACATCAGTGCACAGGGGCGGCCTCTAGATACCGCAACGTTATTTCGGCGATCACAGCGCTAACGACTAACGCAGTGTCGTCCGACGCCATCTACCAACGCGCAGGGATACTGCTGAAGAAAAATTCTCCGGATCAAGTCTGATGGCTGGGGGTAATTCTAAGGTGAGGAATCCATAACTAATGTATGTGCCATACAGATATATTGTTACCTAAGGTAAGTAACTTGTTCTTACAGACTAAAAAAGACATACCGTGTAACAACCGAAGTAAAAGTGCAAGTCCACATGGGAGGTTACAAATGAAGGCAAGGCGGTACTAAGGAGCGACTAGCAAGCCTATTTACGAATCGGAAGCCAGCATTTACGAAGGGTAATGACACAAGCCAATGACAAGTATGGGTGGAGAGTGGGCGGGGCTTCAATTCCATACTCCAATACGCCATGTCTCAGCGCATGCGCTTCCCATGCTCGATCTAAAAATGAGTCTCCCCAGGGACAGTGTGGTCCGATAGCTCCACAACATTTTCTCAACTTCTTTCCTCTATCCCAACCCATTCTGCACAGCTAGTTTTAGGCGCACATGCAGCATTTGAAGAATTCTGCCAGTCTATTCTTGCACAGATAGTACATCATAGTCTTGGTGATACTTGATCCCTTCGAGTCTCAAAATGTCTCTGACTCGCCCAACGTGAACTGAATAATGTTGCCACAAACTATCATGACAAACCTTCCTTAGTAAATGCCTCCTCAAAAAACTCACCATATTTGAGACCTTAACTACTTCAAAAACGCCATATCGATCCACTTACAGAAATAATTGATTAGCACCACAGCACAGCTAACATTTGAGCCCAAACAGCCAAAAGGCTTACAGATGTCTACCTTCTGTTTCTCCCAAGTTCTCTTGGAGAATCCCATGAAAGCAACCGGTTTTTCCATCACTACGTGTGAATTATCACTGCATGTGCTCTCTACACAATTCCCTATACATAGATCTGTCTTGCGGTCCATGTCAGGCCACCACAAATCAACACGAGCCCTTCTCTTCATGGTGTACATTTCACTGTGACCCTCATGCTGCAAACTTATACTTACTTGCAGTTTTTGTGGAACAACCAACCTGTCACACAACCGTACCATTCTGTCCACACTGATATTTCAGATCAGATAGTTTGAAACCGACTCAAGTTCAATACTCCATGCAACTCTCCATCTTCTCTATTTGGAAAGTTGTTTTTTCGGCAGCACCATGGTTTCATCATTTAACACTGCTTGTTTCCATTAATCTTTAGTAATGGCCCTGTAACAAGAATTTTTAATGCCTGCCACCATCCACTCATCTTCCATGGAACTTCAGCACCAAAAAGCCTTAATAAATAATACATGAAGCACATACTTGATGCTAAAAGTTTACTCTTGCAGCATCTATATCAAGTTTACAATATGGGGTGTAACTCAGCTTGCACCTTCTGTTGGAATTAATTAGACTACAGGTTTGTGATCAGTGCACAATTCGAAAGAGGCTCCCCACACATAGGTCCTAAAGTGTTATTCGGTCCACCTACAAGCCAACATCTCCTTCTCGATGATGGAGTAAGTACTGGCTGAAACCTTCAATATACATGATGTGAATGGAACTACTCTTTCCCTTCCAGCCCTAGCTTCCATCAAGATGGCTCCCAAACCGTACGTGATTGGGCCCTCAAGGGCTATCTTTTATTTTGCTGGTCCTACAGCTTAAAAACAACCAACCCAGCAATACATTTCTTTAGTTCCTCAAAAGCTAATTAACGCTCCTCTGACGAGATGAGTGCTCTGAGCTATTGTGCTGTGCAGGCATGCGTTCCGATCCCAAATTTGTCTCCAAATCTGAAGAAACCACACACCAGAATGTTGATAAATGAAGAAGTTTGAGACAAGTCACCATTCACAAGCCCCTTATAGGCCCATTAAAACCCCCAGCTAATGCCAGAATCCACTTAAAACATTATTTAAAACTCTGGTTTCACATTCCCCATAACCTGTCGGGCCCACTGCGGGATAAGTGGGTGGAAGCCTTTGAAGAAGCTGCTTGGAGTGATGCATGCATGGCCCCCCACACACTGGTGAACTCGGCACAGCTCGGGCTCGTTCAATTCAAAGTTATTCACCAGAATTACTTGACGCCTCGCTGGTTGTGGAGGGCGGGAGCTCCCGCCTCTCCTGAATGCTGTAGGTGCTGTGATCACGGCAGGGACTTTTTTCCACATGGTGTGGTCTTGGTCAGTCCTCCATGCCTATTGAAACAGTATTGTAGCCACTTTAGCCCCGGTAGTAGGGACGCATATTGTAGTGCACACTAAATTGATGTTGGCAAGCTTAATAGAGGATCTTGGATGTCCCCATGGGTACAGGATACTGGTGGGTTTGGGCATGCTGGTGGCTAAACACGGATATAGCTAAGCAGTGGTTGTCTCCTGTAGCGCCATCAATAACAGCTTGGACTCACAAAATGGACTGACATGCCAAAATGGAGGATACTATATATACCGCTAAGGGGGGGTCCTCGTAGATATGAGGTTTGGAGGAAATGGTGGTCTTACCATGCACTGGACAGTTAACACAAGTCTGATACAATGATTGCCTCTAACTGTGGAGGTTGTGGTTGGGTTTTCGGGAAGGGGGGGGGGTGGGAGAGAGGGGGTGTCTTGTGCACTTTCATTTTTAGACTGTGTGTTCAGACCAGGCGACTGGTTGTATTGTTTATGAAAATAAAAATATTTTCTATTTTCAAAAAACATTCTTTAATGGAAAGGAACATAATATGGGCCACCGTTTGTCGGATAAAGGATTGCAATTCACTTTTACCACTATTCTTTTTCAGTGTATTTATGCTTGTGTTATGGTGTGGAGACAACCATAGAATGCATCCTGGGTTCCAGTGGCTTCAGCAAAAACGTATAATTAAAAGTAAGACTTAGGGGCTCAAGGGAGACAGCATAGATTTTGAAGTGGTTTGTGCTCGCGTTCAGAACCCTGCAATGAAGAATATGGGGTGTAAGAAAGTGTTGAAAGCGGACGATAGTTCAAGCAAGATCGGGCCTTGGTTGACCACCTTTATTCAGTGTAGTATGAATGTAAAAGATAAGTTTTTATTTTCAACATTTCATGATTTCTTTTTAATCTTGCAATTCAGACAAACAGTTTACTTAGTTTTCTTTATTATTTGTCCATTTATTTCCTTGGTGATTAACTTCATTGAAATTGTATTGTTTATTAGAACAATAATAGTCTCACAGGAGTTAATGAGGCGAATAGGAAAAGAAAATATACATGGGAGATGAAACATGAGAAGATCTTCTGTAGTGGACATTCATGATGTACAATGCATATGTAACTTAGCTAAGCATACGTAGATTCTTGGTATATGCTTTGTAGGTCTTGCTTGAGCCAGCGTGCATGCGCTGCTCTGCGAGGCTTTTATAAGGGCTTTAAAACTCAGAACGCACGCTCGTGGGTGTGTTTTTTTTTTATCTCTTCCTATTGGCCTTTGCATGCATCTTTCTAAGAAAGACAGCATGCAATTGGCCCAAGGCGGATGCATGTTCCGCCTTATCTGGTACTTGGTCTAGGGTCCTCAGGAGGGCGCAGTAGCACCATCTGTTTCCAATTAACGCGACCAGTGGCATTAATTGGAAATAGATGGTCTTCTCCTGCAGCTGTGGGCACAAGCGCATTCGCGCTCGCACAAATCCACCCTTCCCATGCCGGACTGCGCGCGACTCAGTCCTACGTACATATTGTTTTCTTCTGAAGGTGGCGCAGCACAAACGGAAATGTAAGCTCTGACGACTAAACAAAGGCAGACCTGTCTGGAAGCTGAGGGATGCTGACGTGAGACCTACAAGGCCGCCTTGTGCATCGTGTGGACAGGCGGGTAAGTGATCTTGTTAAAGGCAGTCGTCTCTCGGCCAGACCGTTTCACTATTATGTACTTTCAGTGGCTGTGGTGATTCATTGATTTCCTGCCCTTAGAGACTCCAAAAATGTTGTGAACAAACGAGTCTCAAACAGGTGGCCGTCCAAGCTTGAAGGCAGCAATTCATGCCAGAATGTCGCATCCACTGTGGTGTTTCCACAGCCCTTGCCCTGTGCTCGGTGTAGCGAAGTAATTGCAAAAAGGGGGTGGTGATAGACAGAGTATCTGAATTAATCAGAACACTCCTACCCAGTCAACAGATCAGGGCTTGATCCATCACCGTTTTTTAGCTCACTGCACCATCCCAGTTCAGAACCTGGCTATATGCAAATTAGTCTGTCCCTGGCCCAGTGCATCATGGGAACAGGGCAGACCAAACTACCAAGCCAATTCTTCACTGGAAAGGAAACAAGCTTCCGGGGACCGGTTTCTGGCATTACAGCCGTCTTCGGCCCGGCTTGCTTGAATCCTGATGGTGCAATGAGCAAGGGACTCATGTCTGAGCATACCCTTCCACACTCATGGTGGCCAAAATAATTGCAAAAAGGGGGTGGTGATAGACAGCGAAGAGCATGCGCCCCTCATAGGGGGGATCTGCGCCCAAACGCAGGGAGACCGGCCCACTGGAGCCGCTAGAAGCTTGTTTTACAGGGAGAAGCGTGTGCATGTGGTGATAAGAGAAAAGTAATCTGAAAGAGGCCACAGTGAGTCAAAGCGAGGCTTGGAAGAAGGTGCCTGGTTATAGCAAATCATCACCTAGGAGGACCCCTGGAGCTGTGCTGCTTGGAGAGAGCACGTAATCTGCTGTACCAAGTGTAACAAGCATTGGCATAGCCAATAGGTCTCGCCTTTGGGACTTTATAAGTGTTTAGTTATCCAGCACAATATTCTTGGTGCAACAACATCAACTGTTGCATGGCTAAACACTTATAAGGTCCCAAGGCGTGACCTATTTGCTATGCCAATGCTTGTTTCTTTTCTGGATTGTTTGCATTTTCCTACTTACTAGAGTCTTTGCCAGGCGCCCAGCTCAGCATTATACCCAGCACCACTGGAATTATTTGACAAGGCCAAATTATCCATCTTTGTTGAGTAAATTGTGCGACATGGAAAGTCAAATTATGTGGCCTAATGCAACGCATTATGTGGCAGTATTTTTTTTAATTTTTTATTTTTAACGAACTCAAATACAGCAATTACCACCTGAAAAGTGACCAGTAAAGCTTTGTAAGAGGCTCATCCGTGGGAACTAGAAACTGTTTTTTGTCTGCAGCCACTGGTGGATTATGGGAGAAGTTTGGTCCGGGTCTCGAGTACCAAGCAGTGAGAAGGCCGTTGGAGTCCGTGGTGGCACCAGAACCCGAAAAGGCTGGGGATCCTAGGCACTGGGTGGAAACTACGGTCCACAGGAGCATATTACCAGATCCCACTGGGTTCTTTTACCCAGTGTGAAAAATAGGCACTACCTTGGCAACACAATTCACAGTGTATGACGGTACGGTTTCCTTCACTACAGTCAGGGCGACTGGAATTATGCGGCAATGTTCGCACAAATATAGATATGCCACATCTTGACACATAGAAAATCATTTGCCACATAGTCCGAAAATGTAAACAACAAAAATAGTTTCTAGCTCAAACGGTTCAAAAGGTACTTAAAAAGCAGAAACACTTGTTGCCACGCAGTGAAAGACCCTATGCAAAGCTGTACTTGTCACCTGTTTTTGTTGCTTATTGCTATTTTCGGGCATTTAATGAGGTGCACCCAATGCCAAGACCGTGTTACCAAGTGTTACAGCACAATATCCTTGGTGCAACATCAACTGTTGCATGGCTAAACACTTATAAGGTCCCAAAGGTGGGACCTATTGGCTATGCCAATGCTTGTTTCTTTTCTGGATTGTTTGCATTTTCCTACTTACTAGAGTGCTTGCACAGAATAAAAAAAAATCCATTGTGTGAAATTCAGCTCTCTGCATCGTATTATGTGGTGATTCTTTACATATGAGTCCAAGGGCGCCTTTTTGTTTACAGGTCTCGCATACAGTTTTCAGCCGTCTGTTATTGAAAGACTGATTGCGGAACTTACAAAAACGTACTTTGTGTCAGCACACCAATTGCTTACCATTGGTTTGCTTTCCTGTCACTCATTTAGTTGCTTCTTATTCAATGGCTTTTTTTCCTTTCCTTGTATTTGTCTCTCACCAGAGCATACCTTACTTACCGTCCTTTGGATTGGATGACTTGTATTTAACCATTCCTCGCAGTCTGGGAACTACTTTGTTTTTCTTTAGGACTCCATGAGACAGTGTATATGTTTTCTTGCTTTTTTTACCTGAGTGCTGTTTCCCCCTTCTAAAACATCCATCCCATGTGCACTACATATTGCTCCCTCGGCTCCCCATCCCTAATTCATCTGGTGTTTTTCACCCACACTGGCGCTTTTACACCCCTCTGCCCCAAGCTCCTCCATTGCTCCTTGCCCACTTCCCTTCGCTGCACCATGAGTTGACTTCTGTCACTCCCAATACATTTACTCCCTCACCCCTCCCTCGCAGAAGGAAAAACAAATAATCACTTTTTAAGAGAGCCTAGGCTGCTTGGTTTTCAAAAAGTGCTATTATGTCCAAATAAATACATTTTGTTTATTTACAAAATACATGGAATAAAGGGAGGCCGTGCTGTGATGTATGTGCATGAATGCGTGGTGATGCATGTGTGCATACCTCATGGAAATAAAGTGCGGCAGTATCATGACGCATACACATCAATGTGTGTTTTTCATTTTTGAGTGAATTTGTTTGCCCAGGTTATATAGCATCAGCAAAAAAGCATTGGCAGTGCCAATCGGTCGAAAATGTGAGACCATTTGGCTTTGCCAGTGCTTGATTTCTTTTCTTACAAATGGATATAAATCTGTCGGCCTTCCTTTGCTTGCAGGCAAGCTTTCCCTCGCTAGCATTCAAGGTCAGACTAATTAATGGAACGGAGTACTGCAGTGTGAAAACCTGCATGAAGTAAAACCGATTTTAAAGACCAAAAACGCTCTCAGATCGGCACCTTGGACTGGCTGAAAGGGAAGAGCCGAAATCTCAAAGTTTAATGGCAGATTGGGGCTCCATTCTGTCCATTTCAGTAATCAGATTTGCTAGAAGAATCTCTCCAATCTTTTTATGTTGCCTCGGTGTCAGAACCCCCTCTTCTGCTAAGGAACCTCAGCAGGACATCTGGGTTGTATTCCTTGGTAGGGGCGGCTTGACTGATAACCTTTTTGGCCATCAGGGGACCTGTAAAGTTACTAACTTTTTTGCTTACTGATTCCGACGGGAAGATTCGAGGATAATCTACAGGATTCCTACCTTCTGGTGAAATTATTATCCAGAACCTGCTTACTAATATTGTTCTTTCTCTCCTGAAGATGGAAGTAGTTATTTTTTGTAGAGATGACAAACTGAGTAGTCCATGCTGACAGTAAAAAAGCTTTGCATCACTTAATCAAAGGTATGCTTTTTAGGTCTCGTCTGGGCAGCGCATGCGCTGCGAGCCATGCTGTATTGGAGTATGTACTTGAAGCCCCACCAACTCTCCGCCCGTATTTACCATTAGTTTGTGTCATTGTCCTTCGTAAATGCTGGCTTCTGGTTCGTCATAGGCTTCTTAGTCCCACCTTAGTACCACCTTGTCTTCATTTGTAATCTCCAATGATAACTGGCCCTATTACTTCGGTTGTTACACCGTACGTCATTTTTAGTCTGCAAGCACTATTTTCTCTAATGAGTTTCTCTTACTGCCAGAGGGCAGGAAGGGTCTTTCATGCGCAGTTGTGACCACCGGCCTGATTAACTCTTAGCAAACTGGGAGCTCTTCAGGGGCCATGTGAGACAGAAGGGGACAACTCAGTGATGCCTTTAGTGAGGTCAAAGGTGCATGATGTAAATTCTGCAATAGGCCTTGCATTTGCAAGAGTTTAAGCTATTGGCATTGTAAATGACAAGGCCTTTGATTTATGTTTTAAAAACCAAAACATAAATAAAAGGTTTTTTTCATTTACAATCCCAATAGCTCAGACTCGTGTAAATGCAAGACCTATTGCATTGCAGATGCTTGTTATTACTTGCCATGGGCTCGTTGCAATAGAGAAGTGTGGCTCAGTGGTTAGAGGCGGCAGACCCGGAAGCTGAGATCGGCCGTGGACCAGGGTTCGATTCCCCGCCTCGGCGGGTCTCGGGCTCTAAAATTCCACGGACTCGATAATTCTCGCTCCGGTGCCTACTCGACTCACGGGGTCACACTCTGCGACTCTGGGCAATAGCTTGCTTAATCTCCACTACGGCCCCTCGCGGCGGGATGCCTGGCTTTCACCTTGTGGATACCCTGCCGGGGTATCTCACAGGGGAATACCAGGACGGGTTCCCTAAGCAAGCGCTTAGATACCGTGTCGGTGATTTGCGCTATATAAATACATTTACATTTACATTTACAATATTCCATGTGCAAAAGTCCTCACGTTTCTTTAACAAAACAAGCATTGGAAAAGCCATTAGGTCTCACCTTTGAGACCTGTTGGCTTTGTCAAGGTTTTTGAGCCATGCTGTACCGCATCCCCAATCAAGAGTTGAATTGGCAAATAAACAGAAAAACTTTTGCAACATGGATGGCGCAGGTGGGGGAAAGCAATGTGAGCGGTGGGAAGGAGAATCAATGTGTGGAAGAAACATTAAGGGCGTGGGGACTGAAGCAACATTGAGAGCGCAGCAACAGGCGACAGGAAGGCACAAGTGGGGGGGGAAGCAATATGGAGGCCAGGAGTGTGGAGGAGAAGCAACAGGCAAGAGAGCACCATGGAGGTGGCATGGAAGAGAACACATAGGCCAGAAAGCAACGAGGGGTGGGGCATGAGTGTGTGTGTGTAGCATAGTGGGGGAGTAGGGACAAGCAGACGGGCGACAGCCTGCAACACAGAGTGCAGGATGAGAAAAGTCAATATGGGGGCAACTGAAAAACACATGCACTCCTATGGAGTGCTTAACCCAAAAGAAAACAAGTAGTTTTTGAAAAGCAATCAGTGGAAGCATAGAAGCCAGCCAATCATATATGGTGGTAAAGAACTGTGCACTGTAGGAGGGTCCAACACAAGACTGACAAGCTCGGACATGAACAAGAAGTAAGCAAATGAGTGTGACAAAGTGAACCAATTGTAAGTGGTGGACGGGATCCAAGGCCCTGTAGGTTCTTTATGAACCTCCATTGTGTCTTGCAACAGCACATGCGCTGGCTAATATGCTAGACTTAAGTATGCATGACCGACTAATGATGTATGAGCTAGGCCCTACATCGCATGTAGGATGTGAAAGGTGCTAGGGATGTCTTCTCCAAGACAACCAGTTATGTATCTAACCTGTGGTAAGCCAAGAATATCTCTTGTTTGGAACTATTGCGGTTAAGTTTATCCAAATTAATAAGTTCTAATACCGTGCGAAGTGTTTAGTAAAGAAGTGTATGATTTAGAGGCATTCTCTTGCAAGACTAATGTTTTATTACAGAGCTGGTTTTGTTGGGCATCTTTTAGAGGGAGAGGTGTTTGTGAGAAATATTCTGTTGTAGGGCACACAAAGTAGTAAGGGACTGCCACTGCATTGAGGGGAATTTTAAAGAAAATTACCCATAGGAGTTAAAAAGCGCCTGGTAGGAGTCTGTGCAGCCGGTTTCGCATTATTAAACACTACATGTGACAAACATCTCCTAGTTTTGGGGTGGAATTTTCAACACATTCATGATACCAGTGTCTCCAAACTGGTTTACATTTAAACATCATATTTCTTTACTTTGATAGCATGGCGACAATCAATCATTTAGCAGGATTACTTTATTATTGCATTAGTGGCTATACATATTAAATTAAATTTCCCCGGTGTGATTACTCATCTACTTTAGCTTGAGAATTCAGTTGGTAGCCGCAGTGCAGTGGCTGCTTGCTCCAGGCTACACGAACTGCATAGTTTGCCAGTGTAGGTTCCACATCACTAACATAAACTTTCTTTCGTATTGAGTGATCTTTTATCAAGTCCTCTAACAACTCAACCATATATATGGCGTTACTGCCGTGTCAAAATAAGACCCCGTCGCTTTGGGGAGAGTCCATTCAGGTACAGTGATACATAGCGTAAGTAGATACATTTAAGTGAGGCACACAGTGTCTTATATGGTATAAGTAATGTTTGAAACACAGAACTGTAACTTTCCAGTTTGGGTACTGTATAATGAATTTTAGGGAGAGCTGAGGAAGAGTATTTGTAGTGGGAGTTGTTGCTAATAGCTATCTGTGGGTGGTCTCAAAAAGAGTTTGGTCTGTTAAATGATATGCATTTAGTACATTCACAATCTAATAGCAACGGAAGGACATATCAATTAGTTGAACTTTCCAATTGTTTTGCTCTGTTCTCTAGTATTGTCTGTGTGATCCAAAGTCTAGGTGTCCATATTGCTCCTAAATGTATTTGTCAGTGAGTGATCTGCAAGTTAGTCGAAGGGTGAATTTAGTGCGTAGCATGATGTCAACATTAGCATTCAGCACATTCTTGGTGCCAGAATGTATTGTGTGGTGCAAATGATTTGAATTTGAACCAGTTTTCCACCTTTTCCAATTTTGTTACCAGCAGTGTATGTTTGGTAACAACACTAAATGGACACCAGTTAGCAATTCGGTGTGTTGTCAGGATATACATTTGGAACACACACTCTGGAATTAGGATGGCATGTTAAACAGCAGTTATATATGTGATATACAATGGATTGTATTCATTATACATTTTATTTAACATCCTTGAAAAAGTCTTTATTATGACAAAACACAAGTCGGCTGTGCTTTCAATGGTTGACCTGTGTGTCAACAAATTTTGGATCTGAACGCTTGAATATTAAAAGTTAGATCTGCAAGATTAGCAGACCCGTACTACTATACTTGTGTGGTGCTCTGGATCCTTTGGTTATCGGAGCTCCAAGCGTGTGGTATGTGTCTGACCTGCTGGGGATGCTTCCAAACCTCCTGTTATCAGAGCTCCGAACGTGATTGTATGTGCCTGGCCTGTCGAGGATGCTTCTTAAACTCCTGTTATCAAAGCTCTGTGCGTGATGTTGTCTGGCTAGCCGAAGATGCTTTTAAACCTTTTGTGAGTGGAGCTCTCAGTATGATGTTATGTTATATGGCCTACTGCTGCTGCTTTTAAACCTCCAGTTTCCGGACCTGCCATTGTGAAGTCCTGTGCCTGACCTACCGAGGATGCTTCTGAACCTCCATGTAGCAGACCTTCCAGTGTGAGGTTATGTCTGGCATACAGAACAGAGGAAGCTTATGGACCTCAATTTGCCAAGCCTTCCAGTGTGAGGTTATGTCTGGCAGACAGAGGAAGCTTATAGACCTAAATTTACCAGACCTTCCAGGGTGAGGTCATGTGTCCAGCTGCAGAGGTTGTTTCTAAGCTTCCACCTACCAGATCTCTGTGCATGATGTGTCAGGCGTACTGACGATGCTTCTAAACCTCTAGTTATCAGACATTTGTTTGATATGTGTTCTCTCATGCGAGGATACTTCTGAACTTCCGGTTACCAGATCTCCCAGTGTGAGATAATGTGTCTGGGCTGCACGGTTTTTTCTAAACCTGTTTACCAGAGGTCTGAGCGTGATGTGAGGTCTAGCCTGCGGAGGATGCTTAAAATCCTCTAGTTACTAGACTTACCATAGAAGTATTCTCTGCGGACAAGACAGATATAACTAAGTCTCCAGTTTCCAGACCACCCATTGTGAGGTTGTGTTTGGCCTGCTGTGAATGCTTCTTAACCTCCAGTTACCAGATCTTCCAGAGTGATCTATGTCTGGTCTGCTGAGGATGTTTTTCCACTTCTAGTTACTAGATCATGCAGTGTGATGTTTAGTGTCTGGCCTGCTGAGGATGTTCTGAACCTTCCGTTACCAGACCTGCCAGTGTGATGTTACTTACGTTCCTGGCCTGTAGAGGATGCTTCTGAACCTCCAGTTACCAGAGCTCTGAGCGTTGTTTTGTCCAGCATGCCGAGGAATCTTCTAAACCTCTAGCTGCCAGATCTCCGACTGTGAAGGTATATTTCTGGGCTGCTGAGTTTGCTGCTAAGCTTTGTTATCAATAGGGGTAGGTGTAACTTGTGAAATTCTTTGTAGCGTTATTACGCATAATTACTGAGGAATTAATGCTAGAAGAGGAATTCAGTGTTTAGTGCTATTTCTTATCGCAAAAATGCAGCTTTGCGTCCAAAATGAATGCTAGGATGCATCTTGTTCTAAGAAATAGCACTAAATGCAACAGAACATACATAAGGAGCCAGCTGCTCACACTCACTAAATGTGCTCTTGGGGTATATTTTCCCCCAACTTACTACTGACATTTAGCGCTACTTTCTAGAGCCCATTTCACTCTCACATCCAAAATAGATATGAGGAAGCATTTTGAGCTAAGAAACAGCGCTAAATGTAGCAGATCACAAATAGGGCGCGTGAATGACTGCTCGCAATTGCTTAATGCTTTCATGCGTTAGGATTTTTCCCCCAACAAATTATGAGAGGAGGCGCTATTACATATAAATATATATTACTAATTCCGCATCAAAGAGTAACACAAAATTACCGAAATGACGAATTACTCCGGCGTAATTGAAATTCTGCCCAAGCCTAGTCATCGCAGTACTGAGGGCGTTCTTTTATTGCATGTGTCCAGCCCGCCGAGGCTGTAGGCAAACCAATAGAAAAACAAAATTGTCTGGTTGCATTTGATCAGCATATCTTGAAAGCACCACCGTTATAGACAAATGTTTGTATCTGAAAGAGACACGTTAGTGATAGATTCCTTACCTTAGAATATCCCCAGGCGTCAGACTGGATCCGGAAAATTTTTGCGTAGCAATACCCCTGCGCGCCGGCAGGCGTCGTCCGCGGCTCCGCGGCCGTCGTCGGCGTCGTTAGCGCCGGAATGACGTCGTCGGAGTACTTAGACGCCGCCCATGCGCGCTGACGTCAGTTCTTCTTTTTTCCGCGCCAGCTAGCGCAGATCCGGAAAAGCTCTACCCCTTAGTCTTTTTTGACTAAACTTTTTGATCTTTTTGGTCATTTGTCTACTCGAGTCTTCGACTCAGACGGTGCCGGTAGGGATGCCCGGGTTCAAACCCTGTTCCAAGTGCGACGACTGATGTCGGTTACCGACCACCATCGCCGGCGCCTGAAGTGTTTAGGCCTCGACCACGATGACCGTACCTGCTCCGACTGCCGGGCCCTGACGTCAAAGGCTAGGCGGGAGCGGTCCCGCAAGCGGCTCTGGCAGTCGGCCCCGCGCCGCTCAAGGTCCAGGTCCCACGGAAGGTCGAGGGATCGGTCGCGGGGTCGGAGTCCTCGCAGCTCTGGGAGTGGACATCGGTCATCGGGATCCAAGTCCTCAGGTAAGAGGCATGAGAGGTCGGAGAGGCGTCATCGTTCCTCCGACCCACCCCGATGCTCGCGCGATGCGGCCGGGGGTTCGGGTGACACCACCCACGCGGCTCCGACTGAGTCACAGGCGTCGCCGCCTGCCCCACACCTTCGGGTCCCTGGGCATGGCGCGACGCCGGAGGAGGTCGAGCGGTACCTCATGGCCATGAGGTCCTTCCCTCCTCAGCCGGGTCTCGTGGCGCCTTCGGGCCCAACGGCCCCGACTGGAGGCCCTAGCGGGTCGGGTGCTTCGGCCCCGACGCCGTCGGGTGCTTCAGCCCCGGCGCCACCGGCGACTTCGGTCCCGGCGCCGCAGGACCTCACCGGATCCGCTTCCGGATCCGGGTCATCGCCGGTCGACCTCACCGGCCCCGCGGGTGTCGCCCCCTGTGGACCCCGTCCCCAATGTTCCCTTTGGTCCGACTCTGGCGCCGGGGCGGCGCCGCTTCAGACGGCCTTTGGAGATTTTTATTTCCATGAGGAGGCCCCGTCTGTTGACCCTGTTCTACAGGAGATGGGTGACGAGGGTGATTGGGAGGGGTCTGCGGACCCTCTGGCAGAAGAGTGCCAGTCTCAAGAGGACTGGACATATGAGCTTGGGGAGGCCAGTGGTATTGACACTTGGCCAGACACTGGATTTGTCTCCCCTCCCACCGTGGCTACGGAGGAGGGGACTGCTTACAGTGTAGTGTTGACGAGGGCAGCCAAAGCCTTAAACCTTGAGCTCCCCGTCGCGGCCGTGAGGACTAACCTCCTCACTGAGGTCCTTAAACCGCAGGCAAGCTCCAGTGAGCCTCTGCTGCCGTTTAATGAGGCCTTGTGTGACGTTCTTGTGGGCACTTGGTCCAAGCCGCCACAGGTCCGCCTGTGGATAGGAACGTGGCCAGACGCTACCGCCCGGCTCCGGGCGACCCTTGCTTTTTGTCCACCCATCCCACCCCGAGAGCCTGGTCATCCAGGCCTCTATTTCCCAGACCACATTCCTGATGGCCCCGCCCGATCGGGAATCCAAGAGGTACGAGCAGTTCGGGAAGAAGGTGTTCTCGTCCCTGAGTTTGGGACTGCGGTCTGTCAATACCGCATGCCTCTTGGGCCGCTACACCCACACCCTGTGGGACACAGTCGCTGACGTGCTGCCACAATGCCCGGAGGAGGCCCGGGCTAAACTCGCCCAAGCCCTTGCGGAGGGTCGAGATGCAGCGCGATATTCCATTCGGTGTGGGCTGGATACCACGGACTCACTGGGCAGGGCGATGGCAACGACCGTGGCGGTTCGACGCCACGCCTGGTTGAGGACCGCCAACTTTTCGGCCGATGTCCAGTCCACTCTTCTGGACATGCCGTTCGATGGCCGTCGCCTCTTTGGCGACAAGGCAGACCATGCGCTTGAGCGTTTTAAGGACTCCAGGGCTACGGCCAAGTCCTTGGGCCTCTAGGCCCCACGCCAGCAATCGGGTGCTTTTCGCTCCTCTCGTGGCCACAGAAGGGGCGCCCCCACATGAGCTGCCAGCCACGCACCGCAGAATGTTCAACAGCGCGGTGGCGGCCGTGGAAACCGCCGTAACGGCGGTCTGGGACAACGGTGAGGCCAGTCCACACCTCCCTCCGCAGCACCTGCCTCAAAACCTTCCTAGTCCGTGTTTTCAGGCCCATGTGACGCCGGTGGGTGGCAGGGTTCACCATCACCTCTTCCACTGGCGCACTGTCACGTCGGACAGGTGGGTGCTGCAAATCGTCTGAAGGGGCTACTCCCTCCCCTTCGAGGCGACCCCTCCAGCCATGCCACCGCAGTACCACCGCGTGTCGGGGGATCACTTGCAACTTCTGCAAGAGGAAGTATCGGCCCTCTTGGCCAAGGGGGCCATCAAGCACATTCCTGGGCCAGAAGTAGGGTGTGGTTGTTACTCTCACTACTTTCTGGTACCCAAGAAGGGCAAAGGGGTCCTACGCCCTATCTTGGACCTACGGAACGTCAACGGCTTCCTCCGGAAGGAGAAGTTCAAGATGCTGACTTTGGCTCAGGTGTTAGCTGCCCTGGACCCACGGAGACTGGATGGTAGCGTTGGACTTGCAGGACGCTTACTTTCACATCCCCGTCCTGCCGGCCCACCGGCGTTACCTGCGGTTCACGGTAGGCCACGAGCACTTTCAGTTTACCGTGCTCCCCTTTGGCCTTACAAGCGCCCCACGGGTGTTCACGAAGGTGATGGCGGTGGTCGCAGCTCATCTGCGCAGGTTTGGGATGCCAGTCTTCCCCTACCTCGATGACTGGTTGTTGAAGGCGGGCTCGCCCCAGACAGTCGTCAGCCACCTCCAGCCTACGGCCGACCTCCGGCACTTGCTGGGGTTCTCCATCAATGTGCCGAAGTCGCACCTGTGTCCCTCTCAGAAACTCCTCTTCATCGGAGCGGTTCTAGACTCGGCGCAGTTTCGGGTTTATCCTTCCGAACAGCGGGTTCGGGATATTCAGGCTCTGATTCCGATCTTTCAGCCTTTATCCTGAGTCTCGGTCAGGTTGACGCTGCGGCTTCTGGGGCTGATGGCCTCCTGCATCCTTCTGGGGCATCACGCCCGGTGGCGGATGCGGGCTCTGCAGTGGGACCTGAAGTTTCAGTGGGCCCAACATCAGGGCAACCTGTCCGATCATGTCTTGATCTCGGAGGGCACTGCGAGACAGTTGCAGTGGTGGCTCACGGACAGCGATTGGGTCAGTGGCAGATCCCTCTCCCTACCCCACCCGGAGCACGTGGTTGTGACGGACGCGTCCCTCCAGGGCTGGGGAGGCCACATGGGAGAGGCGGAGATCAGAGTCCCAGCTCCATATCAACTTTTTGGAGCTGCGGGCGATCCGTCTAGCACTGAAAGCATTCCTCCCCTCTGTCCGGGGGAGTGTAGTGCAGGTGTTCACGGACAACACCACCGCCATGTGGTACTGCAACAAACAGGGCGGGGTGGGGTCGTGGACCCTATGCCAGGAGGCTCTGCGCCTCTGGCAGTGGCTGGAACATCAGGGCGTGACCCTGGTGGTTCAACACCTGGCAGGTTCTCTAAACGCCAGGGCGGACAAACTCAGCAGTCGGTGCATGATGGATCACGAATGGCGTCTGAACTCGGACGTGGCGCAAGGCCTCTTTCAGCAATGGGGAGAGCCTTGGTTAGATCTATTCGCCACAGAAGAGAACGCGCAATGTCATCAGTTCTGCGCGTTGGAATTTCCAAGGCGGCACTCGCTCGGAGACGCTTTTCGTCGCGAGTGGAGTTGCGGTCTATTGTACGCCTTTCCGCCTATACCACTTCTGCCCAGAGTGCTGAAGAAGATCAGGCGCGACCGGGCCCAGGTTATCCTTGTGGCTCCGGACTTGGCACGAAGATACTGGTATCCAGAGCTACTCAGCATGTCAGTCGATCCCCCAATTCGTCTGCCTCTTCGGGAGGACCTTCTGTCGCAGCAGCAGGGGACGGTTCTTCACCCGAACCTGTCCAGTCTCCACCTACAAGCTTGGAGATTGAGCGGCGGCAGTTGAGGCCATTTGACTTGCCTCCCGAAGTCTGTAATGTCATTCTGGCAGCCAGGCGTCCCTCCACAAAGTCGGTATACGCCTGCAGGTGGAACAGATTTGTGGCATGGTGCACAGCAAAGGCTGTGGATCCACTCTCTGCCACTCTTTCTGAGGTTCTCCTCTTCCTTCTTTCTCTTGTCCAGCAGGGCTCTGCTCTGGGCACTATCAAGGGCTACCTTTCTGCCCTCTCTGCCTTCTTGAGGCTACCTGATCAGCCTTCCTTGTTCAAGTCCCCTATTGTAAATAGCTTTTTGAAGGGCATCACACACATGTTCCCTCCTGTTCCTTTCGTGATGCCCCTGTGGGACTTGAACCTTGTTCTTACTTACCTACTGTGTGCTCCCTTTGAGCCGCTCCATAACTGTACTCTCCGTCTTCTTACTTTGAAGACTGCTTTCCTGGTTGCCATCACCTCTGCCAGGAGAGTGAGTGAGCTCCAGGCTCTTTCTTCCACACCTCCTTTCCTCTCTGTTCATCCGGACAAGGTTGTGTTGCGGACAAGACCTTCTTTCCTGCCTAAGGTTGTCACAGCTTTCCACATCGGGCAGTCCATTACCTTGCCCACCTTCTTTCCGCCTCCGCATCCCTCGAAAGAGGAAGAGAGGCTCCACCGTCTGGACCCAAAACGTGCGCTCTCTTACTATCTAGATCGCACACGCCAGTTCCGGGTGGATGACCAACTCTTTGTTGGTTACGTGGGCGCTAAGAAGGGAAAGTCGGTGCACAAGCGGACCATCTCCCGGTGGATCATCTTGTGTATCCAGGCATGTTACTCCTTGACTAAGAAGGATTGAGGGCTCATTCCACTCGGGCCACCGCGACTACCACTGCCCTGGGCCGGGGAGTGCCCTTGCAGGACATTTGCCAGGCAGCTACGTGGGCCTCGCTGCACACGTTTGCACGACACTACTGCCTGGACAGCCAAGTCCGGAGGGATGGCTTCTTTGGCCGTTCCGTCCTCCAGGACTTTCTGGTGTGATTATTGGTTCGCAGACCCACCACCGGGGTTGGTATTGCTGGGGTATCTATTCTAAGGTAAGGAATCTATCACTAACGTGTCTCTTTCAGATGCACATGTTACTACTTGTGTAACGATATATCTGTAAGAGACATTAGTTAGTGATAGATTCCTTACCGACCCACCCATCCTCCCCGTTCTGCGAACCGATATCTAGGGTTAAGGTCATCCCCTTTCAAGGCCCTAGTTTCATGGCACCAGTGTTGGTTCTATCATGGCTCGGCGTATCTGGCGCGGAAAAGCTGTGTATCAGAACTGAAGTCAGCGCGCATGGGCGGCGTCTATGTACTCCGACGTCATTCCGGCGCTAACGACGACGGACGCGGAGCCGCGGACGACGCCTGCCGGCGCGCAGGGGTATTGCTACGCAAACATTTTCCGGATCCAGTCTGACGCCTGGGGATATTCTAAGGTAAGGAATCTATCACTAACTAATGTCTCTTACAGATATATCGTTAAACAAGTAGTAACTTGTGCTTTAGAACCAGTCCTGAATTGAAAAAATAAGTATAGTAACCATAGCATTAACTTTGTAGAGATGCATTCTTTTGTGATCCTTTTTTGCATGTTATGGGTCTGTTATGCTTGGTAACAACCTTGATCATTATCGCTTTACTGTTCCTCACTATGTTGAGGGATTGGTTGCCTTTTAATATTAATACCAGGTAGGTGGTAGGAATGCTAGCAACAATAATACTGTTAATTTGATTGTGATAGGCTTCCTGGGAGGAACGATCCTTCCTGCGTATGTATTTAATTAAACATAAGCTTCGAGCCTGTTCTTTAGTATAATCCGCGGAGGCTTTCAATGTTATTTATAACAGTTATATGCTTACTCCATTTGTTCTTGGCATGATATTTACTTGCCCCTATTATGTTAAGCAAATTACAACCGTGAACCAGGTTGTTGCTGCATACTTACCACGGATGTGTTTTCGCTGGTGTTTATTGCTTTATAACATCAGCAGATTTATGACTTTCCTTATAAATGTTGTGTCTGGTCTTCAAAGCCCTAGTCGGTTTAGGACCAGAATATCTAATTAGAAAATTAAGATGGTACACCCAACCAGGCAGCTAAGATCCTGTGGCCATAAGCTCCTCCAACTCCCGAGAATTGAAAAGGCTAGGATGGGTGGGCTTGCCTTTTCCTATTTGGCCCCCAAATACTTGAATGCACTACCAGAAGATTTGCGGGCCTGCTCCACGTTTATGATCTTTAAGAAAAAATTAAGAAACTGGCTATTTTAGTGTGATGATTCTGCATGTTGCTGTCTGCGTACTGGGCGCCGAGAGATCCCTCTGGGGATGAATTGTGCGCCATATAAATAATAAATAAATAAATATAAATGTAATATTACACGATCCTGGTCATGCCTATTGTATGCAGGAGTTAGTTTGTCATTAAAATGCTATGTTTTTATGTATTCTATAGTGATACATTTGGTTTGTGTTTCCGATACAGTCTATTTTTTCTTGACAGCATTAGACGTGCCAGTGTGCCCCTATATAAAAAATAACACATTTTTTATAGAACTATTTTTGGTCATTCGTTTATCGATATATGGTGTAGCAGGACTTAGACCTTTGTCGGAGTTCTAATTCTACGACAGCTGTCCGCCTGATGTTTGGTTTCTTTTTAGCAGAGCTCCTTCATATGGAGTGGTGTGGCTCACTGGTTAGAGGCGGCAGACCCGGAAGCAGAGAACGTCCCGGGACCAGGGTTCGATTCCCAACGGGGCAGGGTCGTGGACCAGGGTCAGCGGACTCGATAATTCTCGCCTCGGTGCCTACTCTAACCAGGGATCACACTCGGCAACTCTGGGCATTAGCTTGCCTCATCTCTACAACGGCCCCCCACATTCGCCGGGGATGCCTGGCTTCACCTTGGAGATGCCCAGTTAGGGACCATCTCACAGGGATAGCCAAGACGGGTTCCCCAGCGGTCTACAGCGCCACAACGCCTCAGGGCAGCAGTGCGCTTTACAAGACCACATACATTTACATATGATGATGTGTGTCAGAGCAGCAAGTGTTGCTTCTAAACCGCCACTTACCAGAACTCTGAGTGTGATGTTATGTGCCTGGTCCACTGCAGGTCTTCTTAAAACTCCAGTTCCCAAACTTCACAGGGCTCTCCTTTGTTACCCAGTGGTGAACAATTTTTCGAGTGGGGGTGCTGCCATTAATGTTGTATCACTGAAGTCATAGTGATTGTGAAAGACCCAATCAATCAATGTACTTGTAGAGCGCGCTACTTACCCGTGAGGGTCCCAAAGCGCTGAGGGGAAGGGGAGGGGGTGCTGCTACCGCTCGAAGAGCCAGGTCTTGAGGAGTCTTCTAAAGGTGAGTAGGTCTTGGGTCTGCCGTATGTGGGTAGGGACGGTGTTCCAGGTGTTCCAGGTCTTGGCGGCGAGGTAGGAGAAGGATCTACCGGCAGAGGTTGTTCGTTGGATGCGGGCGACAGCGGCGAGACTGGCGGAGCGGAGCTGGCGGGTGGGGGTGTGGAATCTGAGTCTGCTGTTCAGGTAGGCAGGCCCGACGTTGTGGAGTGCTTTGTGTGTGTGGGTGAGGAGCTTGAAGGTGATCCTCTTGTCGACGGGGAGCAAGTGTTGGTCTTTCAGGTGGGGGTGATGTGGCTGTGGCGGGGGGCGTTGACAATCAGTCGGGCGGAGACGTTTTGGATGCGTTGTAGTTGTCGTAGGTGTTTGGCTGGGATTCCTGCATAGAGTGCGTTTCCGTAGTCCAGTCTACTGCTGACGAGGGCCTGTGTCACCGCTCTTCTTGTTTCGGTCGGGATCCACTTCTAGATCCTGCGGAGCATGCAGAGGGTGTTGTAGCAGGAAGAGGAGACGGCGTTGACCTGTTTAGACATACATGGAGAGGGAGGAGTCGAGGATGAATCCTAGATTGCGTGCATGGTTGGTGGGTGCTGGTGCTGTTCCCAGTGCGGTAGGCCACCAGGAGTCGTCCCAGGCTGAGGACCTCCGTCTTGTCCGAGTTCAGCTTCAGATGGCTGCTCCTCATCCAGTTGGCGATGGCCTTCATTCCCTCGTGGAGGTTGGTTTTGGCGGTGTGTGGGTCCTTGGTGAGAGAGAGGATGAGCTGGGTGTCGTCGGCGTAGGAGATGATGTTGAGGTTGTGATGGCGGGCCACTAGTGCGAAAGGGGCCATGTAGACGTTGAACAGCGTCAGGCTGAGGGATGAGCCCTGGGGGACACCGCAGATAATGTCGGTGGCTTCGGATCAGAGGGTGGGAGGCAGACACTCTGGGTTCTGCTGGTGAGGAAGGACGTGGTCCAGTCGAGGGCCTTCTCTTGGATTTCGGCTTCTAGGAGGCGTGTCTTTAGAGTGCGATGGTAGACCGTGTCGAAGGCGGCTGACAGGTCCAGGAGAATGAGGGCTGATGTTTCGCCGTTGTCTAGTTGGTGCCTGATGTCGTCAGTGGAGGCGATGAGGGCTGTCTCGGTACTGTGGTTTCATCTGAATCCGGACTGGGACGGTTCCAAAATGTTGTTGTCTTCCAGTTGGCGAGTCAGTTGCATGTTGACGATTTTCTCGATGACCTGTGCTGGAAACGAGAGCAGGGAGATGGGCCGGAAGTTCTTGAGTTCCTTGGGGTCTGCTTTGGGCTTCTTGAGGAGGGCGTTGATTTCGGCGTGCTTCCAGCTTTCCAGAAGTGTCGCTGTTTCAAAGGAGATGTTGATGACCTTCCGTAGTTGGGGTGCGATGGCTGCGTCTGCTTTGTTGAATACGTAGTGTGGGCACGGGTCAGACGGAGATCCTGAGTGGATGGGGTTCATGACCTTGCGTGTCTCGTGGTGGTTGACGTTGGACCAGGAGGTCAGGCGGTTGGCGCTGGTGGTTTTCACAGGGGAGGTGGAGTCTGGCATAGTCGGGCGCTCGTGGTGTTGAAGCTGTCGTGGATGTCCGCGATCTTGCGGTGGAAGAAGATGGCTAGTGAGTCGCACAGTTCTTGTGAGGGCAGGATGTCGTTGGCGCTGGGGTTGGAGAGTTCCTTTACGATGCTGAAGAGCTCTGCTGTTGTGCGCGTTGTTGTCCAAGTGGTCTTTGAAGGAGGATCTCTTGGCTAGTCTGATGAGGTGGTGGTGTCTGCGGGTGACGTCCTTGTGGGCTGCGTAGTTGTCCGGTGTGCGTTCGTGTTGCCATGTCTTCTCCAGTTTTCGGCATGCGCGTTTGGAGGCCTGGAGCTCGTTGGTGAACCATGTGGCTCTCTTGTTGGTGTGGCTGTTGGAGGGTTTCTTGAGCGGGGTGAGGGTGTTGGCGCAGTCGTCGATAAACTGTCTGAGGTTGTGGGCTGAGGCATCAGAGTTGGTGGGTGGGTTCTTGGCGAGGGAGGTGAGCATCTGGTCTTTGGTGACTTTGTTCCAGCAGCAGCGAGGCAGCTGTTGGGTGCGATGGTGCGTGGTTGGTTTCTTGAAGGTGAAGTGGATGCAGCGGTGATCGGTCCAGTGGAGAGCAGATCCCAGAGCTCAACGGCGTGTTTGCGTGCGGAGCGGGTGTTGAGGAGTATGCAGCGGAGGTGGTTGGAGGTTTGGTGTTTCTGTCGCAGGTGAAGCTGCAGGTGCGGCAGGAGAAGGGTCCGTGGGTCCGTTTTGGGGTGGTCTGGAAGCAGGTGCGGTTTCGGCCGGCTTTGAGTGCGTGGATGGTGCTGGTGTCGTAGTGGATTCTGGTGTTGTGGCGTTCGCGGGGTGCAGGGGTTATGTCGCTTGGCGCGGTTAAGGCGCGGGTGGGCGCAGACAGGCTTGCCTTTGGCGCACCTTCGGCGAGTCAGCGTTGCGCCCGCTGCGCCCGGCCGCTTCTCAGCCTGCATATGAGGAGGCTTGGGATGGAGGAGCAGCTGGGAGGTGGGAGTGGGGAGGCTAATGGGTGTGCTGGGGGGCGGGGCTGCAGGTAGGCAGCGGCGGGAAGGCTGGGACGGGAGCGGGTGGGGGGGGGAACTGGCACACAGGGCGTGGGAAGCCCAGGGACCAGGAGGCGGCAGCAGGGGCACAGGAATCAGCCGGTCAACGGATGACGAGTGGCGGTGTGGGGGTGACCTGCCAAAGGTCACCAAGCGTCATACCAAAAACAAGCATTTGCAATGCAATAGATCTCGCATTTGCGAGACTTTGAGCTATTGCTATTGTAAATGACAAACCATTTATCTATGTGTTGGTTTTGAAAACTGATAAATAAAAGGCATTGTCATTTACAATGCCAATAGCTTAAAATTTCGCAAATGCGAGAACTATTGCATTGCAAATGCTTGTTTACACAGAGCAATCTATACCATTTTCTCACTTTGCCTTTAGTAGCATAACCTGGACTTTTTCCATAGACAATGCAGCATTCACCACCGAGACCACTTTGATGGCACATGATTGCAGAATAACCCCTATTCGCACCTCTTTCACGTTCCTGTCTCTTCACAGCGTCCTCGGTTTTCACATAAATAAAAATTCACTCTGAAAGCTGGTGATGTTCTAGTTTCTCATAGTCCTCTGGTGACAGTGCTGATTTGGGAGATATGTTTCTCTTGATCTGTCAGTAATTGCAGGGCTTCTTACGGAGCCCTGCTGGTGGTGTCACAATACTGGGAGGAGGGATGAAGTGCATCAATTCACAGCTTCCTTTTTAAATGCAACACCTACCATACCAATCATGTTTATATTATAGCACATACATGGTCTGACAAATAACTCCCATGTTTTTACTAGAGTTACAATTTCTTGGTACATTTTACGTCTGGCATAGACAGCTTTGACTGTCTCGTCAGCTTAATGTAATCAAGAGTTCATAAATGAAAACTGCATATGTACGTGTACATAGAAAGGTTTTATGTCAGCCTTCTTAATCGTGGTTCTTTCAGCTGTCATTCGCATTCTGCTTCAGCCCACCACAGTGCACAGCATGAGGGAATGGGTCAGGCCACTTCAGCCACTGGCTTTCTCGCACTGAGAGTGTCTGATCACATGTGAATAGCTGCCTAAAAAATGAGTCTACTCTAGCGTCAAGGTTGGCAGGGCAATACTTTACTCATGCTTTTTCTTTCTATTCTTTATACATAGTTGGTGTTTTTTTAAAAAGACAACCTTGTGTTTTTAAATGATGTCTTCATGTTGTTGTAATTCAAAACCAATAGTATTTTTCTTTGCAATAATAACAAGCATATTTTTTGCAGTATGCATTAAAACTTAAATTGGGGTTTCTATAGTTGATGTAGGTACCACTGCGTGCTAGGATGCATCAGTGTTATTCTATTAAAATGATATACAAAGGTTAATTTTGAACATTTTTATTGGCAGCATATAGCCACCATGTGCAGAATGTTGTAATTGTATTTTTTATGGCATAAATGCTTGTAATAATTGTTTTGCAAAATGAACCATTGCACCAGCTTGCCCAGGTCAGGCCTTCTGGAGCTGCCAGTGCTTATTATAATTGTATTACTCTCTTTCCTTACTGAAACACGAACACATTCACATAAGCTTTTGTTAGCCAAGAAAAGGAACTGCTGCAAACTTTGAGCATGCCAAGATTCTGCTGATATGGTCGTGTGCGCACACCGACACGCACCTGTGTTTTGGGATGTATTTTGCTCAATGAAGCACACCGACCCTTTTGCTATGTGAATTCAAGACATAGTTCCTCTTTGAAGTAAAGCATATCATTGAAACATTATCTCCCACATACTCTACAGCCAAAAGATTACCGCTGCCAGCTCTAACACTTAAGATTATGGAAATTCGCTTAATATTTGGACGACTCTCCCACAAATCTCGCATTGAGAGGCTCAGGGTAGACATTCGTTCTTTCATATGAGAAAGGGCATAACTGTCTGTAAAACCCTTAGGATTTTCCATTTATTTCAAGCTGACTTTTTCATCACATCTGAAAGTCGCATCTTTCCTTTCCATTACGTTTGAGTATATTTATTTTATTTTATTTTTGGGTTTGGATATTTCCTTTCTGCGTATTTTCAGTCTATGTTACTAACAGATTGGTACACGTTAGACTGCCTTGAGTGACTTATTTGTTATTTCGTTGTACAGATATTAACGGAGGCCCCTTTGCAAAGGATATTGGCATGAAGGAAACATTCTGCAGTTATATATTGAATTAGAATACATTTTAATGCACGAGTTAAAGTAAAATAACATAAAAACGCGCATATCTACCAGTCAGCATTAAAACGTTACTAGAGGATTGGACTCTGTCTCTCATAACGGAGGGTAGTTTTAGTAAAGCAAAGCATGGAAGCAACTCTGCAAAGCGGACATATGGTTCCGTCCGGAAGGGCTGAGACAGAATTAGAATAAAGCTGCCTGGCTCCGGCAGGCGGCACCGGCTGCTGCTCTGCATCTCTCTGGCAAACATTGCTCTGCCATCTCATTTCCGCTTAAACGAGCTACAGCAATTCACCACAAACAGCACTACACACATCTGTTTGAAATCATCACTACACACGCACCTGCTTTTGAAAGGTTTGCTGAAGGTTTTGTATAATTTGGACTCAAAGCGATGAAAGCAAGCATTTGCAAAGACGAATAAAAAAAATAGTGCCTACCGATTAATGAAGGAGACAGTGTTACGCCGCAAGTAAAAGATCCAGTCCTGATGGGCGGTCACAAAAGGAGACAAGACTATAACAAGGAGGGACTAAGAAACCTCATTACTAATCGGAAGCCAGCATTTACCATGGACAATGACACCAGTCAATGGAAAATATAGGCGGGGCTTCCATAGCACTTCTACACTATACCCAACTACAGCATGCCTCGCAAAGCGAGCAGCGCATGCGCTGCACTGCTAGGCTCGACCTAAAAAGTGTAACAAATGTGCCTTGCTCATTCATCAGGCGAGTGGTATGGGGATGTGTGGTATGGCGCTGGTGTTGCATTTTGGAGCACTAGTGAGGTGGTGCACTGTCACTTAGACACATTAGTCAATAGTACCTGTTGGCTGAGGTAGTGCTTGTTAAGTATTTAGCTATGCATCTGGACTGATAAGAGATTTTTTCTCAATCTCATATTACTACACCCCGGAGGGTGCAGCTTTCATAGGATGTTGTGTGTCCGGACTGCTGAGGTTGTTTTTATGAAATCTGTTTTTACTATAGCTCTGCACGTGTGTCTGTGTGTTTGTGTGTGTGTCGGTCTGTCTTCACAAGGTTTGATTATAAATCTCCAGCGTGTCCGTATGTTCAGCCAGACTTTGATCTATCCATGCACTCACTGCAGAAGACCTCACTAGATATTGGTTCTGCTCAAAGAAAATGCAGACTTCTTGAGGGTCAGCGTTGAGGACAACTTTTCACATCCAATGCACTACTTAAAACCTGTTGTGACCAGCATGTAGTGCAAAGAAGTCTGTTCTTTGAATGTAGTTGTAACAAAATCAAAATATTCCTCTTCACGGAATGGGAGACAGGAAAGAATAAGTAACCTCCTCTACAAAGGGACAGCACTGGAGAAGCCAATCCCTGTGTTTTGTCTGATAGGTGGAAAAACAGAGACTAGGAGTTGCGACCAGTGATGCACCTGTAAGGGGTGAAGCTTGCATGCTGAGGCATTCAAAACTCAAGTGTCAATGTTCGTTTTGGAGATTCCGCATTAGTGTGGACTGGGCTCAGCAGGACAGTAACTATCACAATGAAGTTTTGTCTACCTTAAACACAGTTGCAACGTTTTTTCCAGGTTTTACAACTTAGTCTTTCATGAAGAAATAGCAGTATTCTTTGTAAATACAATAAAGGATATTGAATTTGATATGGAACCTAGGTAGTTTTGTTTAATATACTGATGGGGCGTGTCTGTCTTCCACTTGCAGATTCCTCACAGTCTCCTCGGGCACTCTGAAATCTGAATCCCTGCTTGATGCCTCTTGCAAAATACAACATATATCCTGAGCTAACACCAAAGAGATAGTAAAATGAATAAATAACAAATCGCTGTTTTCTTCTTTTCTTTTATTTCACGTGGTAAACGTTCTTAAAATTCTCTAGCCGACACGTGTTTCGTCTGTAATGGTGTTTAGCCACAGACTTCTTCAGGGCTGTTTCCTCTAAGTTCAATCTGTGATACTTTCTTCCCTGTTCGCCAGATACCTTATTGGAATGAAGACGTGATATCGTCTTAGGAGGAAAATACCCAACTCATATTTATGTGGAGCAGAGTACCATACAGCTGTTAATAAACACGTTGGAAAACGCGGAGATCTGATTTTATCACAAATGCCAACCCCCAGCACACCATAGTTGGGGCGACAGGGAAGAAAGTATCACAGATTGAACTTAGAGGAAACAGCCCTGAAGAAGTCTGTGGCTAAACACCATTACAGACGAAACACGTGTCGGCTAGAGAATTTTAAGAACGTTTACCACGTGAAATAAAAGAAGAAAAGAAGAAAACAGCGATTTGTTATTTATTCATTTTACTATCTCTTTGGTGTTAGCTCAGGATATATGTTGTATTTTGCTAATAGGGTAATGAGATGATCATGCCTGTTGGTTGTAGAGAGATGGCCTAAACCCTATCCTTGGAGCTTTCCATATTGTTTGCAACAACACTGATATCACTGTGACCCAGCGCAACTGTAACCCAGCCATCTTTGCTTGTTTTTGTTGATGCCTCTTGCATCAATACCTTAAACAATGCATGTGGTGACTCCTTCTCTATGCCACTTCGTTCCTCTCATCCTTCCTGCTTTGAACAAGCTATATCTACACCTCTAAAAAAAAAAAAAAGCCATCAGTCTGAAAAATCTATAACATGTTTATCAATTCTTCCTGATGCATAACCCAGGCATATTGGTGCAGAGTTCGTCACCAAACAACTTTATAATTATTTAGAAGAGAATTGTGTGTTTCCTGCATTTCAGGAATGATTTAGCTTATGAAAGATACCGGAATCGTTCTTATTGTGGTCCTTAAAGGGGTACTTGAGGCTTCGGAGCCATTGGACCTAACAGCAGCATTTGATATCCTCAACGGTTCCACCCTTCTGTACCTTCTGAATAAGATATGATATTTTGGGACTGATCTAAAGAGGAATTCTTCTTTCTTGACTGATTCATGTCAATCATGCTTCATTTTATTACCCACTTAATTGTGAGGTTTATCTGTCTTTCATTAAACATGTTTTCTCATGGACCACCATATCCATTTGTATAGTTTTTCCTTTTCTAATTCGACTTACTGATAACCCGATGACTTTGAGGTTCAACAGGTTCTGCTCGCTTTAAGGACTGTAAACATGCTTTTTCCAACTAGATGCCATGTAATTGCCAGAATCTAAAATATGGTGAACGAGAAATATTAATTCTGGGCACAGATATCCAGAGCTGTCATTTTTGGGCATGTAATAACGGTATTCCATCTGTTCATATTAAAGTAGTTTCAATCTGAATTTAAAGTTGGAATGGAACTCAAAATTGATTACCCATGTTACTGATATTGCAAGGACCTGCTAATGTGTATTTTAGGTATTGAAGAAAATCATGTCCTTGTTTTCCATACAGACCCAAAACAGTAGTTCATACTACAATATCACCCAGGCCTGATTTAGGGAATTTCCTGTATGTTTACCATCCTAAAGGAATATGTCAACATCTACAAGTTTTTGACAGCTTGGTAGATAGTGAGACTTTTGCCATGTTTTCCAGCCACTTGGTAAAGCTTTACTGGCAGCCCACCAACAGGAGTGTAGTTTTTAAAACAAATTGCACAAAGCCTTTTTTTAGAGATCCTTCTGTTTCTAGTAAAACCATCAATCAATCAAAGGCAGTTTGTAAAGCGCTCAGCTGCCTCGACTGAGGCGTAACGGCACTCAAAAGCAGAGACTGAAGAACACGACCGATCACCTATATCTATACTTGGTTATAAAGCCAGGATTAGAGATCTTTCCTAAAGCAGTACTCGACCTAACGTAGTTTGATAGGTAAGATGTTCCAAATGTTAGCCGTCAGTACCGACAAAGACCTCAACCCCCAAACCCTGACTAACTTTGGCAAACCTCGGAATGTGCCCGAGTTAAAGATGATTAGATATCAAGGACCTCTCCTTTTGGTACTGGCCAAGTCTATTTCTCAGATATCGAGGGCCTTTGCTCCCAGTGGCTCTGAACAACAGTGTCTCACACCTATTAGCAACAGGAATCCAATGAAGCCCTATAAGTAAGGTGAGATGTGTTGGCGGAAGAGAACCCGAGGGAAACACCTGGCTGCCATATTCTGTATGATTTGAAGTCTATGAATCAGGAAAGCAGGAAAACCCAGATATAGGCTGTTGGCGTAATCCAAACGAGATGTCACAAGAGCGCAGGTTATGGGTTTTCAGGTCTCTTCTGGAAGCAGAGGCAGTAGCTTCCTGACTGATCTTAGCTTCAGAAAGCAGGACGATAGGATCTGCCTGATCTGGGTAGTGAAGGAAAGGTCTGAATCGAACATGATCCAGAAATTTCTAGCTGATGCAGACAGTACCGTAAGTGGGTTCAGTTTGGTGGGCCAACAGTGGCTCGAGGGAGGAGCCGCCATCTGGCTGAAGAAGAGCACCTCACTTTTGTTTGCGTTCAGTTTTAAAAAGTTGGCATCCATCCAATTGGCAGAGCACTCTTTACAATTGAAAAAGGCTGCTTCTGATTGTTCTCTGAACAAGAACAGCAGTTGCGTATCATCCACATAGGATACAACCTTCACTTCCCATGTCTTCATAATGGTGGCCAAATGGGCCAGGTAATGGTTGAAGAGAAGTGGGCTGACGGCAGAGCCCTGAGGCACCACACAAAGCAGGGGTTTAGGAGGAGATTAAAACAGGTGAAGGAAAAAACGCTGAGAGTTTTTCCAGAAATGAATGAAACAGACAGCACAGTGCCCTGAAAGCCACAAAGGTGTCAGCTATTCAACAAGAGGGAGTGTGCCACCATGTTGAACGCTGCCAACAGGTCTAATGACCGCACTATGGCAGAGGCGCCACCATCCCAGTGTTTATCTGATGGTCTCTGACATTTCCAATAAGGCGGTCTCCCAAACAGAAGCCAGATTGAGTGTCTTGAGGCAGATTGCTAGCTTCCATGAAGGACAAAAGTTTGCGATATACCAGCTTTTCAAAAATCTGTGCCAGTATAGGCATCAATAAGATGGCCCTGAAATTGCTGAGCACCCCAGAGTCCGCATTAGGCTTCTTTAGCAGTGTCAGCTGGAACGCTTGTTACCAGATAGCAGGATAGATACTGGATTTCAAGCAGGTATTCTAAATCCTGTAAACAAAAAAAGATTTACAGTGAGACAGCCAGTCTGAGAAATTAGGGATGGCAGGGGTCCTCAGGGGAGCTGGATTAGCATTTTAGTAACTCCTTGAGAGAGTCTTCTTCAGGTATTGGGCTAAATTACGGGAGACCTGATGCTGGACTAGTTGGGGGGGGGGGGGGGGGAGAGAGAGGGCATCAGTAAGTCTGCTGAGCCTGCTTCTCTGGAAAGGTGAGTAAAGTTGTTTTCATTTTTTTCCATCAAAGAAGCCCGATAGGCTAGTGCAAAGGGCAGGTGAAAGATTATGATAGGCACTTTTAACCACTGCAGGGGAGATACACGATTTTACTATATGGAAGACTTCCCTAGAAGAGTTGGTAGCATTCTTGATGCGCAACGTGAAATGCTCTCTCATAGTTTGCCCCGCAAGTTTGCAGAATTTTTTTAGAGCTGCCTTGGCGTGTTCTGCTACAGGGTCATAAGACCTTCTCCAGCTGCACTCCAGCTTTTTACAAAGGCTTTTCTTTGCTTTTAGGGCGAGGGAAAACCAAGGAGCAGATGGCTTGGATCTTTTGGTCATTAGTGTTTTAAAGGGTGCAAGAGGAACATTAGCGATTCATAGATTGAATAGGCTTGAATCACTGTCTGGATTGCCTGGAAAAGTTGGAAGGAGAGATTGACGAGAGAGCATAAAGGACGCCTTTGTAACATTGCGCCAGTTTCTCCTCCTCTCAGGTGCTGTCTAAGTCTCCACCTGGTTGCATACGCCAAAAAAGCTAACCCAGATAAGACAATGGTACTTCCATACCAGCCACATGGAGGCACCGGCTTGGAGGCCTGTGATTTTGGAAAAGATTAAGACCAATATGTGGTCTGCTATATGGGTGGGGTGGTGACATTCTGGGTCAGATTAAGGCCTGCCAGAGTCTGGGCCAGCTGAGAAGCCTGAGAACGGTAAGTACGGTATATTGACATGAATGTTAAAGTCTCCCAGAACATTGAAGTTGTTAGTCCAAGGGTTTATAGATCAGGAAGCCGGCGAAGGAAAAAGATGGGGTACTTTTGATGCAGAAGGTGAGGCCCAGAATATTCTTAATTTGGCCCAACCTAGATGGCGAAACCTCTAAAGTGTCCCTGAGAATAGTGGCTATGCGAGCTCCCAGCCTCTCTCCACCCTGGTTGACGCACAGGATCCGATAGCCCGGGGAAATGGCCACGGCAAGGTCTGGATTAGAGCCGTCCTTGAGCTACGTTTCCGTGAGAAACATGAGATCCCAGGTATTTGTCAGCCATATGAAGGTGAAGAAGAGGCAAATAGATGAAAAAAAGATCAGATCATGGCTCAGTTTGACACTGATCACTTTTATCACTAATCTGTTTCTTCCTCTAGTCTTGATTTTTCTCCCAGACATCACGCTGCTCAGGCAAGGTGTACACTGTGCCATGGACAGAATAGCAGAGGCCGAGGTCCGTGTCTTGGAAGTAAAAGATACAGCGACGGACGTGTAATGAATAATCACAAGGCTCAACTCAACGACTAAGGAGCTTGTTGCGTGCATGGATAACGCAGAGGGGAGGGTCCGCAAGAACAGTCTCAGCTTTGTGGGACTTCCGGAAAGGTGCGAGGGGTCTTCTCCGGAAAACTCTCTTGACCAATGGTTGTGCTCTATCCTGCTGAAGAAGATACTCTTATCCTCCATTGAGAGGACCCACTGAACTCTGGCCCAAAAGCCTCCTCCTGGGGCTCACTAGCCCGTATTGGCTCCATAGTAAATTATGTGAACAGGGATGCTGTACTCCACCATGCTCTCTCGCAGGGGGCCATAATATTTAAACTTTCAATCCCGCAAAATCATGATTTTGCGGGACTTTACTATGATTATACTAAACTGGTCCAAGAACAACGGAAATCTATCATTGCTGCAAAAAAAGAAAAAGACTACGAGACCTGAATATCTAATACATGCTGTTTGTTACACCCTGCCAAACCCCAAGTCATATATCAAGATACGGCCCTCTTTTTTTGAAACCTTGGAGGACGTCTTTTAGTGGACTGATGAACGACGATATCCTTGCTCACACACACACAAGATCATGGAGTCACCACTCTCCTGCAAAGAGGGTGCTACTATCTCTGTGACGATCTGTGACAAGTGGGCACAGCACGAACTGTTCCATACCATCCTGGCGGTATAAGCCTGATCCGTCTGACGGTGCACCGGAACGGCTGAAGCTTTGGCCGGGGCACAGAAAGGGCATAGCAAAGGTTTCCTCCTAATAAATGCAGCTCGAGAACCAAGGACTACTTAACTACCGTATTCCAACAGTGCCCCTCCTCAAATACCTTGTAGTCACCCTCGACACTGAACTTGGCAAACAGGCGTAAGGCATTTACGTACCTTAGTGACAAGGCAGGATGGCACGCGCATGGCAACTGTATAGCGCACAAAGCAAACGCAAGGAGATGTTGGACGGAGTGCTGACCTTTTTCATACACTCACACCCAGTCACAGATCTGGGTTGAATCCATCATCATTGTTTAGCTCACTTCGCCACCCCAGTTTAGAGACAGCTATATGCAAATCAGTCTTGACCCTCTGCCTCATGGGAACAGTCGAGCCCGAACTGCCAAGCCATGTCTTCCCTGGACCGGAAACAAGAATCCCGGGACCAGTTTCGGGCTAACAGCCCTCATCAGCCAGGCTAGCTTGAATCCAGTGGGAAAGTGAGCAAGGGACCCACGTCTGGGCATACCCTGCCAACTTAGAGCGAACAAAGCAAACACAAGGAGATGATGGACGGGGCGCTGAAACTTTTCAGACACTCACCCCCAGTCACAGATCTGAATTTGATCCATCGTTTTTTAGCTCACTTCGCCACCCCAGTTCAGACAAAGCTATATGCAAATCAATCTTGACCCTGGGCCTCATGGGAACAGTCCAACTCGAACTGCCAAGCCATGCTGTATAGCGCACCCCTCAATGCCAGTGACATCTAGGTACTACACCACCCTGGACGGTCGCCACTGACCTTCGTTCTTGCTGGGTTGTGATACACTGGGACAAGGTGCCGGCAGCGCCCCATTGGTGGTGGTGTCACTTTGCTCCACGACAGATGCCTCACTGTATATCAAGTGAGGGGGGAGGGGGAGTTGGGTTTTAATTGTGTTTCTTCTAATTTTGGCGCAATAGACACTCCTAGCTAACACTGCCAATCCTACTACCACTACCTTCCCACACTCTTGATGACCCCCGGTGATAACGCTACCCTAGAGAACTGTACCTGCTTTATGGCCCAGAATGTTTATGGTTTACTGAGTAAGATTAAATGATCTGTGGTTCTCCTATCTGCTAAGTGACTGCATGCTGACATCCTTTTCCTCCAGGATAGCCATCTATTGGGAAATAAAATTCCCTTTCTGGCCCACTATGGCTATAAACTGGTCTTACACTGTGGATTTGTGGAGGGATCCACAGGGATGGCCATACTAATAAACTGCCATCTCTGGTATGAAATCAGAAAATAGTTGTCCGACCTATGGGACCGATCTGTGGCAACCACTGCCTCCTGCATGGTGAACCAATGACACTGGTAAATATTTATGGTCCACCTTCACTGAGTGCATCCTTCCTAGAGGTCGTCCCAAGAATCATGGGTAAACGCCTGATAGGCCCCCTGATATTTGGAGGTGACTGAAACGGAGTAGTGGACGTGAAAATGGACATGCCCATCGAGGAACCAGTAGCAGACACTTCCTATTACAGCCATTTCTAGAGGCATTAGGGCTCTCTAACATCTGGTGCATGTTCCACCGATGTGAGAAATGTTACACCTTTCATTCTAGGGCAAACCGCACTCTGTCCTGCCTGAACTGCTTCTTCATGCCCAGAAAAGAGAGGTACAGCATTCTAGAGAGACAAATTCTTTCTCGGAGCCTCTCCGACCACTCCCCCATAACAATCCGCCTAATAAGAGCCCGATAGAAAATAAACATGTGGTTGGGATTGTCAGCTTGGTCCCCCTGAGACCATGCCCTCACCTCACACCTAGGAGGCAGGATACATCAGCACTGTGCTCATAACCAGGGCCGGTCGAATCCCTGGGCACTGTAAGGGAAGCCCTTCAGGTGACCCTCAGTGGGCAGATTATTAGCTACTTGACCGTGAAATAACACAATAAATGGCAGACGACGTGCGAATGGAGGCGTAGGCACTGCAATTGAATTCAGCCCGGATCATCGGTTGCGCAATGATATTGACCTAATACGAGCGCATCCATGTTCTCTTCGTTGTTTTCTTGCGGAGGGCCCGTACCACTGCTGCCAATGCGTATTGCTTGTCTATCCTGTTCCACACCTCCTGTGGTTTCTGAAAGAACTGCATACCTCCCCCTCCAACCCTTCCCCCTTTCTGGAGTCACCACCCTAAGCCTGGCCGGAAGCAACATCGCGTATGACATACCCATTTGCTGCTTTTGAGTTTTTTCTTCTGCAAATGTGGAGCTTTGGCGCTGAACATCTCTTGTAAAGTCTAGGAATAACATCACTTTGCTGTTTTCCACCTTCAGCTCTACCCTTTGTCGAGTTTGGCCCAGTATGTGGTCTCAGTCCTTGTAGTATAATAGATTGGTGACCACTGTTTGTGGTGGAGCTCAGGGCTGCGGCGGTCTCACCGGGACCCTAGGTGCCCTCTCCAGAACAAAAACTTTGATAACCCTTCCGGCACCTGCACCTCTTTCAACCACCTAGGGGGATAGTCCACCATGCTCACCCCTTTGATCCGCTAAACAACGGACAACAAGGGTTGCACTGACTTTTCTGACAGTCCATCACACTGAGAGGGATATACAGTAACTTCCCCTCTGGGGCCCGTATTAATATGACGCTTACAGCACATAGGAGGCTGGAGGCTTTGTACCAGTGAAGACAGTCTTTCATCCATTTGAATGTGGAGAACAAATACTTGTTGCATTTCCATGAAGTGTCCCATTATTGTTGATTAGCCCTTGATGTCCTGCTCTGTCCGACCTGGGCGATGTGTGATCCTTGTACCCTTGTCCTGATGAGGCCCAGCTGAAAAGGCCGAAAAGCGTCGACTGTATGAATAAAGAGGAGTCCAATGAATAAAAAAATATTTATTAAAAATTGTGATATAGGCACTGTGGATTGACTCAGGTGGAAGTGTTCTTTGTATAGGATTATCTCGTAGCTGGATTGCTCATAGTTATGTAGCAAACACGAAACTCCTAGTTTGGAGTAGGAAGGAATATATGATTGTGTATTAGTATGTGCAATTGATTGTATGTAATTCTTTTTTGTTAAGTATTGTGAGCTATTGTATTTATGTGTTATATCTAATGTGTTTGTATTGATATAATTTATGTACTTTGTGTCGATAAAAATAGAACAGTTAAAAGAATTTACTAATTGTCCCTATTGGTATCAGAGTTGGTATGTGCCTTAATGTGAATATGTGCAAATAGAAGGGGACTGTGTACCATAAAATAGGATTGAATTTACTGTGTCCTATTGATAATTTCATTATATTGATTCCTCCACATCAATGTCCTCGTATAGTTTGATCCTTTGATCTGCTCTGGCAGACCAATAACTCAGATATTATTTTGCCTGTATCTGATCTCTGCATCCTCCATCCGAAGTTCCAGCCTGTGCATTTTTCTTTCCAGTTCAGCCTGTCTGCCTTTCTTTGAGCTCAGTGAGGTTGGGATCTCTGCCAATTCTCATTCTGTCGCAGTTGCTTGCTCTGCCAGGCCATGGTGATCATTCTTCATAATGCTCATGTCAGCAACCGCTGTATCAGTTTTCATCCCAAGGACCTCCCTAGAGATGGTGATGGCTTGCAATGTGACCTGGAGTGTAGGGCCTGCCTGAGACCCCTGATGCGAGTACGCCATGCCCCCTCCCAGCGTGTGATCTCCAAGCTCACTCTTCGGTGCACTTCCCATGTCAGGGTCCTTCCTGAGTGATACCTTCCCCATATTGACTACATCGTGTTTCGGGGCGGAAAAGGTTATACCATGGAGGAAAAGCTAGAGTCAGTTGGATGGGCAACCAGTAAGTCTGGCCCCTCGAGGCAGTCTCGCCACCAGCAGCTGTGGTGACGCCATTTGTTTGCCCACTACATTTTACTGGCGGTACTGCGTATCCTCCACCTAGTTGATTTGTGTTTGGGCCCAGGCCGGCAGGTTTAATCCGCTATCAGGCTATGGCCCTCTCGGCACAGGAGACACTCCGCTGGTGTGCTAGGTCTTCTCAGTGGGCCGTTCTCAGCTGAGGCACCTAGCCCAGCTACTGGTCTTAGGTGTATGGTCCCTGCTGTCCTGAGTAGTATACTGAAAGGGCCGCCCCTTTCTCGCTGCTCATGGCTCACCTCATCTCCCCTCACCGCTGGGTAGGGATTCTGCCACTCGAGCCCCACTGGCACCTGCGAGGGCACAGTTGCAGGGTGATGGGATAGTCTTCCTCGTAGCCCGTTGCAAGTGGCTCACCCTCTTGGGGCTCGTCAAATGCAGTGATGTGTTCTGGCTCACAGGGGATGGGTGGATGTGGCCTAGGTCCCAAACTTCAGCTGGGCCTCTCGTATACCATATATAAGTAGTCAGCCACTATCTGCTCGCAGCCACAGGGACTCCGGCACCGCCTTGTGCTCCTGTGCTGTGAAGCCCCAATTCAATTATCTCCATTGAAACATGTCCATTTCCCTTTGGGCCCTCATTGCCGCTGTCGCTGAGGCCCAGCTGGACACCAAGTATGCAGCTGGCTCACAAAGGTTGCCCCCGGTTCCTTGTCTGCAGGATGGGTTCAGATGGGGATCCCCAGCGGGAGCTCTCCCTTCGAGCGCCCTACTCCATGGATGCTTGGCCACGATCCCCCCCCCCAAAACGAGCACAGTTGTGATGCATTCTACTCAAAAAGGCAAAAATGGTCTGGTTGGACTCGCAATCCCGCATTTATTAGTGGGAGGATGAAGGTAGTAAAACTAGATAGAGGTATTACCAGCGCCCAAAGACATTCTAACATTACCAACCTAACAATGAAATCCAGACGTATATGGGATCGGGGCTGCATAAATCTATGTACAATGCCTGGGGGGACAAGGGGTGGAAGCATTGGGCCTAGTTTGCATTGTTGACACGTACTTTCTCATGTCACTCAACTCAATAAAATGTGTCATACAAAAATGTATGTATCTGAATGCTGGTACTTTAGCAACTTTTGAAAGTTCCTTTGTTTATTTATTTATTTGAAAGTTTTATATAGCGCGAACCAGACCCTTGCAGGTATCAGAGCGCTTTACAGGGTAGGTGTCAAAGTTACATAAAAGCAAAGAAAATTAACATAGGTTCAATGCGGGTCAATTATAGTATAAACTTCCTAACGTATCTGGGACACTGGGCTAGGATGCAGCAACAAAATGCTGACCACCTTGTTTAACTTGCTGTTGACAGCATCGAAAGGTCTGTCAGAGGTGGCAACAGAGACTGTTTCCTTCACAACCAGCTCCATAGTTTACTAGAGATCTTGTTACTTTTCGAGTGTCATGCAGTTTATATTTTAGGACCAGTTCCTTGATGATATGCTTTCTTGCATAAAACCCAACATTCCAATACTGGGCTAAATTCTTTTGCTATACCTTCTGCTTACCGCATAGAATCTTGACCGTATCCTAATTCAGTTCCATGGAGAGATATTACATTTCTTCCCTTCTTAAGCTAGCCATCGTGTTCTCTGAAAAATCCTTTATGTGCGACATACACACCCCTCTGTGAGAGATCACGGTACATCGCTAGGGCTTATTTTGAGATTTTTAAAAAAGTTTCTGAATGCTAATTTCACAACTCCCCATGATGAGCCATAGTCGGTTTGCTTGCTGACTCCTTAAGGATAAGTAGAGGTTTTTCTTCGCCAACGTCACTTCTGGGCAAAGGTCTGGGAAACAGAAGGCAAACGTTTCTTCCAAAGCAGCTGCCTTTTGCTTAGGCAAATAAATTCAGATTCCGTTATGGCTATGGACAGCTTGCCCTATGGGGAAACCTGGCATATTTGTAGAGTGTTTCCGTCTGACTGCTATGGGAGGTTTTCCTCTTCTCACTGAGACGGTAATGAGGCTGCACTACAACTGTTGCACGTTAAAAAGGACAACATGACACTCACAGTAGCTTGACGAGTGGGCTGGTTGCAGCTCTTTACTGTGACGTTTATGAAAAGTCACACATTTATCATTTGATGCCAAATTTGATTTCCTCCATCTACAGGTTTTAGAAAAGTCAAAAAATCTTTCGGAGTGATTATGACTGTGCCAAACTTTCTGTTGGCCTTCCCGGACTTTTAAAGCAATGCAGCAATATAAAATAAAATAAAAAAGTAATCTGACAAGAAGCACATATTTCGATTCTTAAGCTGTCACAAATAAAGTAGTGAGGGTGGTGTGATTGTAAGGGATGTGCGGAACACTATATGATCAGATCTAAGCATCTAAAAGATGAAAAGCAATAACATTGAAATCCTTTAAGTCTGTGAGTCGAAAAGGTCCAATCGCAGTAGTTTTTTCGCATACTCTTGCCCGTGCAATGATGTCTTTCAGCATTATATAATTTAATGGATCTGGGATCCTGTTGCCGTAGAATCATACAATAGGCCCACTACTTACCTTAGATTGCCTGTCTAGGATGATCAGATCATTGCGAGAAGATAATGTTCCTTTTGGGAAGAGGGAGCACAATTTCCAATATAATGTTGTTCGTAGCTAGGAGTGCTTCTGTCTCGCATTTCTTATGCACTAATGAACCGCTCTCAGGTTTTACAGCTATGAGGAGGTGAAGGGTCCTCTGCGGAGTGAGACTGCCCTCCTGTAGCCTCATTTGTAATTTAATTTACTGGCATTATTATGTTGTCAGGGCGCAGTGGAGATCTTAGGTGCTGTGGAAAGCGACAAGGCCAGTAAGTGAAGCAGTGCTGTGTACCTCAAAAAGCAGGAGTGCCATGCCTATTCCCAGCTATGCAGAGTTTGAACTGCTGATTAATGCCCACTTTTGCAGAAGTATTATGCAAGACATGGTTCTTCTTAAGCATTGGAGGCCAGGCTACTGTGCCCACGTGTACTTATGCCCGAATTGCCCCACCTCTTTCTGCCATCTTACAATATCCACTTTCCCATTCTGCCTGGTTCCAGTCTTATTATCCCTTGCAGCTATTCTTACTTTCTAAGTAATTTGCTCTGAGACGTTATGCTGCTGTCTGCCTTTCTTTTTCAGTTGTCTTTCTCCCTTCACAGCCACTTCTCCCCTCTTCAGTCGGGCTACTGAAATTGTATCTTCTGCTGTAAAAGAAATAACATTTTGTTATCCCCACATTGACACACAATCTCCTCTGATCCCCCCCCCCTCTGCTGTTGGGATCCAAAGGGCCTGTTATGTGCTGTTCTAACCTCTAACCTTCCTGCAGTATTTGGCTCTTTTATTCATCTGACCCGTTCGCTGCTCAGATCCTCTTTAATCTTTTTACCTGGCCTTCTTATGTCTCCCTTTCGCATCATCCTGCTCTGCTCCACAATCTTTCCTTCTTCCTCCTTATAAATGTATTGTATTCCATTCGAACTATCGTTTTATTTGTTTTCTAGCTATTACTCCTCAGATGGGGTTTTGATTGAGTTTATACTTATAAAACACGTTGTGTGAGAGAACTGGTATACAGTAGAAACAGTTATAAAAGCAAGATCAAGATCCTGCATGGCTTATCAAACAGTTTCCATCTCGGTTTGCCACATGTATCATGTTTCTGTGGCATCAATAATTTTGTGGCACTCCATCTGGAGAAGGCATTCCATTCAGACTACCCAAAATCTAATTGAAGATTCTTTATCCATGGAAAATGTACATAGAATTCTATGGATTTCCTATATCAAAACCACCTTCTCCGCTTTAGGTTTGGAGCACTTATTTACTACCCCCAGGGAATGCATGAACCAGGTGATTAGCCGGCCGTTGTTCATTCGCCAGATCTCCTGCACCTCTCTGAGCCAGATCCCTAAGTATTTAACAGCCTTTTCAGCCCAGGTAAAAGGGTAGTCCATGTCTAGAGTAATTGGGGCCGATGTCAGGGGTAACAACGTTGACTTAAACCAGTTTATCTGTACGCCAGACATGCCTCCAAACAGGAGAATCTCCCTCAGCACAGGATTAAGGTTTAGTTCCGGCTCGCGTATGTATAACGTGATGTCGGCGTACATTGAAATATTTAGCCCTCTGTCCGTGTGATGTTGGCGAATCCTAGCGGCGAGAGGCTCCATCGCTATCCTGAATAATGGGGGCGATAAGGGGCACCCGTCTGGTGCCTCGCAGTATATGAAACAATTCAGATACCAGGCCGTTGAACCCGAGTCTGGCAGTAGGGAGGATGTAAAGCAGTTGTATCGGTTTCAAGAAATTGGAACTAATGCATATTCTGGACAATATTGCAAAAAGATATGGCCGTTCGAGGGAATCAAACGCCTTTGTTGCGGCCAGGATGGCCGAGAGGGCCGGTAAATCCGGAGGTATCTGGTGGAGGGTGGTGGAGGATGGAACAGAAAGTTCATAAGCTATGCCTGGTGGATCTCCCCAGGATAAAGCCTAATTGATCATGCCTGGCAATAATTGGAAGTAGGGGCAGCAGTCTGTTAGCTAGTAGCTTAGCTAGTATCTTGGCATCTATATTAATGAGGGAGAGCGGGCGGTAGGAGTCGTACTTAGTGGCTGGTTTATCTGGTTTTAGAATTGTAATGATCACGGCTTCTCTCATTGTTGGCGGAAGGTGGCCTTTTTCAAGTGACTCCTAATAGACAGCTAGTAGATAAGATTCGAGCAATTCCGCGTACATCTTATAGAAGGAGGCTGATAGTCCATCCAGATCAGGAGCTTTGTCCCCGGGTAGACTTTTAATTACCTGCATAATGTCTTCCACTGTAAAGGGCATATCCAGGTACTTGCGGTGAGCGTCGCTCAGCCACAACAGCTCGATGTATTCTAGGTACGTCTGCAGCTCAGGGTGCGGGCTGCTTTGTGTGGCAGTGTAGAGGAACGCATAAAAGGCCTTTAGTCTTCCCAGCGTGTCGGCCTGTCCTCAAACTGCGCCAGAGTTATCCTCGAGGAGTTCAGTGATGAGACGAAGTGCGAGGTTGCCTGAATGTGAAAGCCAGGGCTCTACCAGGTTGGTCTCCCTCCCCGTACCTGCGGGCTCGGAAATTCTTCCCCAAGAATTGTGTTTCACGAACCGCCTCAGCATCCTTTTCGGAGATTTTAGTGCGTATAGTCGCCAAGTGCGTGGGCAGTTCACTCTGAAAAAATAGGATTTCTGCCTTGCGTATCTCCCTCTCTATGTTGTCCAGGGTGGTCCTAATTGATTTTAATACTCCGGATTACTTAACAAAACAGGCCCCTCTTATAGTGGCCTTAAAGACCACCCATAAGGTTGAGGGGGATTCTACCGAGTTTTCGTTGGTGGCAAAATATTGCAAGATCTCTGCTCGTATCGCTTCTCTGAATGCTGCATCATTTAACGCATGCGGCAGGAGACGCCAACTGAAAGTCCATGGTATAGTCATCTGAATAGTCCAGCAAAGCAGGACAGCGGTATGGTCGGTTAGAGTGCATGGCATGTGCTTGAGGGCCGTAGACCAAGACACAACATCCTTGGAGACCAACCAAAAGTCTAAGCAAAACCACAAATTACGACACACACATATGCAAGTGCCCTCTCTGAGCTCCAGGTGCCAGGCACGCCAGATATCGGTCAGCCCGCATTCTTGGGTTAGGATAGCGAGAAAGTCAGTAGCCTTGGGGTGTAATTGTCTGGAGGCTCCCACCCGGTCCAGAGAGTCCTGCATAACAGCATCGAAATCCCCCCACAGCCCCAATATCACTGTCTTAGCACCCAGCAGTGTAATTTTAGACCAGATCGATTCAAAGGGCCATATATACCACAGCCAGTGTCAGCGACGTTGAGTGTAGAGTGCCTCTCAATAGGACATAACGGCACTCTGGGTCAATAGTTTAGTTGATAGTGGCCCAGCCCACTATCTGATGAGGATTGCCATGCCTTTCGCATAGTTAGAATACGCTGCTGAGAATGCCTTACCCCCCAGTACCTGTTGTGGAGCTTAAGGTCAGTGACAAAGCGAAGGTGTGTTTCTTGAAGGAAGCAAATATCAATCTTGTGCCTAATTAGATAGGCGAGAACTAATCTCGTCGTCTTGTGATCATTTAGTAAGTAAGTAAAAATGTATAAAGCGCTTGATTGCCGAGGCGTCTTGCCGCTAGAATAGCAGAGATATGAAAAAGGCCAGGAAAGAGAATGTTATTGGGTGGGGAGAAAGCCAGGTTTTCAACAAGGCCTGGAAATGTGCATGGGCCGGTAAAGATCTAATATCAAGTAACAGCTTATTCCATAGTTTAGGAGCTAGATGAGAGAGGCTTCTGCCACCCCATTTTGCTTTCTTGATTCTTGGGATACTAACCAATGCTTACTTTGCTGATCTCCGGGAGCGTCCCGGAGTGTACCATTGGAATAATTTACAATATTCTGTGAGTTCTCCTCCGTGTAAGGTTTTATTAATCAAGCATAACGCCTTAAATTCAATTGGCTGGGAGCCAATGAAGTTTTCTGATGGTCACCGATATGACTATATTAAGGGAGATTCAGTAGGGTCCGAGCAGCTGCATTCTGTAGGGATTGCAATTTGTTCAATTGTCTCTTATCTACCCCAAGATAAAGAGCGAGACAGTACGAGTGGTATCACAACTGTTTTTCGCAGCTCCATCGGGAGAAACTGTAAAATCCTCCGCAACATCCTTGGAGTGAAATAGCAAGTAGAAGTAACCTTAAAGCTAAGCTGGGTGTCTAACACCATGCCCAGGTTTCTCATTTTGGTCACAGGCAGTGGACAGGCTCCTGCTTCTCCCGGCCACCAGTGAGAATTCCAAATGGGAGGACCAGAGCCAAATACCATGACCTCCGTCTTTTGAGTGTTTAATTTTAGATAGTTGAGGTGCACCAGTGAATAATATGAACCATACAATAGCGAAACCTGGCAGAGGGCACATTTTCTGGGAAGGATTTGAAGCACTTAGCAATCATTATATTTTAAATAACGCTGTACTTTGCATTTCTAATCTGCTCCCCCCCTTGCTGCATTTCCCTACCTGCGGGGCCTTTCTCTGGGGATTACCGGGGCATCAGGAAGCCGATTCGGGGCTTCTGTTGTTCACCGCCCTCGACCCCTCGCAGCACGAACTACGGGCGCCATCTTTGATGAGGACGAGGACAGCGCTCTAGTGTTGGGCCGAGTCGGGGCTCATTCACGATAAAAGAGCAGCTGTCCCTCCGTTCCTCATTCAAACTAGGACTCCTGAGGCGGAAGCCGGGAGTTTCGGGCCAAGATTGAAACTGCTTTTAATTTTTGACTATTTGCCAGCACGATTTTAACTGCTCTGCACTTAGCAATCATTATATTTTAAATAACGCTGTACTTTGCACTTTGCATTTCTAATCTGCTCCCCCCCCCTTGCCGCATTTCCCTACCTGCGGGGCCTTTCTCTGGGGATTACCGGGGCATCAGGAAGCCGATTCGGGGCCTCTGTTCACCGCCCTCGACCCCTCGCAGCACGAACTACGGGCGCCATCTTTGATGAGGACGAGGACAGCGCTCTAGTGTTGGGCCGAGTCGGGGCTCATTCACTATAAAAGAGTAGCTGTCCCTCCGTTCCTCATTCAAACTAGGACTCCTGAGGCGGAAGCCGGGAGTTTAGGGCCAAGATTGAAACTGCTTTTAATTTTTGTCTATTTGCCAGCACGATTTTAACTGCTCTGCACTTAGCAATCATTATATTTTAAATAACGCTGTACTTTGCACTTTGCATTTCTAATCTGCTCCCCCCCCTTGCCGCATTTCCCTACCTGCGGGGCCTTTCTCTGGGGATTACCGGGGCATCAGGAAGCCGATTCGGGGCTTCTGTTGTTCACCGCCCTCGACCCCTCGCAGCACGAACTACGGGCGCCATCTTTGATGAGGACGAGGACAGCGCTCTAGTGTTGGGCCGAGTCGGGGCTCATTCACGATAAAAGAGCAGCTGTCCCTCCGTTTCTCATTTAAACTAGGACTCCTGAGGCGGAAGCCGGGAGTTTAGGGCCAAGATTGAAACTTCTTTTAATTTTTGACTATTTGCCAACACGATTTTAACTGCTCTGCACTTAGCAATCATTATATTTTAAATAACGCTATACTTTGCACTTCTAATCTGCTCCCCCCCTTGCCGCATTTCCCTACCTGCGGGGCCTTTCTCTGGGGATTACCGGGGCATCAGGAAGCCGATTCGGGGCTTCTGTTGTTCACCGCCCTTGACCCCTCGAAGCACGAACTACGGGCGCCATCTTTGATGGAGACGAGGACAGCGCTCTAGTTTTGGGCCGAGTCGGGGCTCATTCACGATAAAATGAATTCATCTTCCTGTCCGCGCAGCGGGCGGGCGCAGCGGGCGCGCCGATGGCGCGCCGGAGGCAAGCCCGTCTGTGCCCGTCCGTGCCTGTACCGGGCCCAGGGAGAGGAGGTGGTTTAGCTATTATTCATAAAGTGGCTTTTCATTCTAAAATCAAACTTGTCCATCGAATGGATTGTGAAGCCTGTACCTTTTCCATTACTCTTAACCACAACCAAGTTTTTAAAGGAATTCTTTTATACCGCCCCCCCGGCCCACACACCCGTTTCCTATCAGCCCTTGACGAATTTACAGAACTCTCCTTATCCCATTCTGACTATACCATTCTGGGGGACTTCAACTTTCATCTTGAAGTCGCAGGGGACAAAGATACCACTCAACTTATTACTGATCTACTCGCGGTAGGACTGCAGCAGTTAGTGGCAGCCACTACTCATCAAGCAGGCCACACGCTTGATGGTCTGTTCACCAACGACCCCAATATCTCACTTGTTTTCCTGTAGTATGGTCGGACCATTTTGCTGTAATTTTTACCGTTTTGGCTCATAACCCTAACCCCCTCAGTTCACATCTCGTACCCCCATTAGTACCAGAGCCTGGAAAAACCTGGACTACCCCTCATTGTCCAACATTCTGGCTAGATCTTCTTACGAGGCAGCACCACACACCAGTGTTCTGTCAAGCAGGTACTTGAAGTGGATTTTGGATGCTATTAATCAAGTATCCCCGCCGAAATCCATCATTTCTAACCGGGCCACGCCATCTGCCCAATGGTTCACCGAGGATCTTCGACTACAACGGCAGTATTGTAGGAATTTGGAAAGACGCTGGTGCAAGCATTACAGTCCTTTGGACAAACAAACCTACAAAGACGCACTAGCGCTATACAAAAGATCTATTATTAAGCATAAGAGCGCTTTTTTCCAAGCTCAGATAGAATCTGCCAAAAACTCCACAAAAAGGCTATTTCAAGTAGTCGATTCTCTCTCTACCCTCCGACAGGACCTCCCATTGAGCCATCTCAAGACCTTTGTAATGAGGTTGCTACTTTCGTTTCCACCAAGGTCACCAATATCTATTCATCTTTCTCCCTCCCTAAATGCTCGGTTCTCCCTGACCCACCTCCCTCGGCCCCTTCAAACACACCTATTTTTTCCAACTTCCAGCTGGTCTCGACAGACCTGATCAGCAAACTCATCACCTCCATCAAATCTGGATCTCCCTTAGACCCTTGTCCACCTGCCATACTGAGCGCTCTCATTGAGGTTATTACTCCCCCCGCTCACGGATTTATGCAATTCCATTTTTCAGACAGGCATTTATCCTGAAATCTGGAAAAAGGCGGTCATCAAGCCCCTGTTAAAAAAAAAACATCCTTGGACCCCGTGGATTCAGCTAGCTACAGACCAATCGCCTGTCTCCCATTCCCGGCCAAAATATTTGAAGCAATTATGAACAGCCAGCTTTCAGGGTTCTTCGATAGTCACCAACTTCTAGATGATACCCAGTTTGGGTTCAGGAAGGGCCACAGCACTGAAACCGCTCTGATAAAGGCCTCTGACACGATTAGGACTATAATGGACCAGGGTGGGGCGGTGGACCTAATACTCCTAGATCTGTCCGCTGCCTTTGACACGGTCGATCATTCCATCTTGATCGACTGTGTCACATCCCTGGGGGTCTCCCATCTGGCCAGGGACCTTATTGCTTCATTTCTGGCCAACCGCACGCAGACGGTGAAACTAGGCTCCTTCTACTCGCCTACCTTCACCCTTCCGTGCGGGGTGCCTCAGGGTTCCTCGCTAAGCCCCACATTATTTAATATATATGTGGCGGATTTGGCGAGGGTGATAAAAGCACACGGGCTGCGCTTAACCACCTATGCCGATGACACCCAACTGGTGCTGGAATTTGGAAAGACGCTGGCGCGAGCATTACAGTCCTTTGGACAAACAAACCTACAAAGACGCACTAGCGCTATACAAAAGATCTATTATTAAGCATAAAAGCGCTTTTTTCCAAGCTCAGATAGAATCTGCCAAAAACTCCACAAAAAGGCTATTTCAAGTAGTCGATTCTCTCTCTACCCTCCGACAGGACCTCCCATTGAGCCTTCCGTGCGGGGTGCCTCAGGGTTCCTCGCTAAGCCCCACATTATTTAATATATATGTGGCGGATTTGGCGAGGGTGATAAAAGCACACTGGCTGCGCTTAACCACCTTTGCCGATGACACCCAACTGGTGCTGGCAGTGCATAAGGATGGACCAACCGTTGCCGCAAGATTTCAGGAGGGGATGTTGGCCATCAGTTCATGGATGTCAAGTAACTGCTTGAAATTAAATTCGGATAAAACCGAGGTGATGACCTTTGGCAACCTTTCACCGGAATGGTCCTCCATCTGGTGGCCCATTCAAATGGGCCCCCCTCCCACTCCGGTTGCCAGGGTCAGAAACCTCTGTGTTTTGTTCGATGACAAGCTGTTATTTAAGCAGTGGTCTCATCCTCCTTCTACATGCTGAGGAAGATTAAGAAACTGTTGCCATATCTCCCTCCAGCTGCAGGAAAAACATTGATCACCACCCTCGTTTTTTCCAAAATGGATTATGGCAACGCTCTCTTCCTCAACACTCAAGAACACATCTTAACCAAACTACAATCAGTCCAAAATGCCGCAGCCAGAATTCTGCTCAGCATCCCCAGTCACCGCCCCACCTCCTCGGCCATACGTCACCTGCATTGGCTAAGGGTCAAGAGCAGGATTAAGTTTAAGGCGCTTTGCATTGCCTATAAAGCCATCCATGATTCAGGACCCAGGTTTCTTAAGGATGCTTTTCAGATCTATGTTCCAAAAAGATCACTTCGCTCATCCTCCACCCATCTTCTTTCTGTCCCACGTACCAGAACCACTACCTGGGGAGACAGACGTTTCATAGTAGCAACACCCAGGCTATGGAACTCTCTCCCTCTGTTCATTAAAACCAGCCCCACTCTCATCAGCTTCCGTAAACTCCTGAAAAGCTGGTTATTTAATCAATGATCATCTGGCTGCTTTCCGTCCCAGGAAGTCCGACATGCGCCGAGACACCCCAGGGTAGTTGTGCGCAATAAAAATTCCAAAAACATAAACATTATGACTTGTGTGTCATCAACATATGACACAAGCGAAAAGCCATAGTGCTTAACCAGTAGAGCCAACAGAGTCACACAAATATTGAACAATGTGGGTGAAAGTGCAGAGCCCTGCGGGACTCCGCACGGAAGATGGAATTTGTCTGACCTAAGGTTATCCCAGCAGACCCTATGTTCTCTCCCTGTCAAGAAGGAGGTGAGGAGGCCCTGTTCCCTATTGGCCTCAACCGCTACGTGAGAACGGAGTGACTCACCGTATCAAACGCAGCGGAAAGGTCAAATAGGATGAGGACTGCCCTGCCACCTCTTTCAATTTGCCATCTGAGTTCCTCTGTGGCCATGACTAATGCTGACTCAGTGGACTGGTTGGCTCTAAAGCCAGGTTGAGTACTGTCAAGTAGGTTATTGGAGTCCAAGTAGTTGTTTAATACTTTTTTTAGGGCTTTCTCCAATACCTTGGCCATCAAAGGCAGGCATGAAATGGGACGAAAGCTAGTAAGGTGCAGGGTGGGTTTCTTTAGGATTGGCCCGATACAGCCCTTCTTCCAAGACAATGGAAAGTCCCCGGACTTTGACAGTATTTAATAGAGGGGCAAGAGTCTGACTGACTAGGTTCAAGACACCATGAATAGTGTCTGGGCAGCCTGACTTAATGGTCAGTAAGAGGTTATTTATTGAGTTCACCGTAATTGGTGAGAAACTGGCCAAATGTTAGTAATTACCGACCCTGCCTCCAGTCCAAGCAGAGATGACGTTTGGGGGGGCAGGACCTGTCCCCTCTAATTCCCTATAAATAGACTGAATTTTGGTTTGGAAAAAACGCCATTTTATCACATCAGGGCTAAACTGATTTCCCTGTGGAGTTTGGATAGTAGAGAAACCAGCTTAAAGAGCTCCTTAGTGGAGTTCTTTGACATTTCAATTTTGGTAATGTAGAATTCCTTCTTTGCCCTAATAATAGCAACTTTATATTCTGCAAGAGTCTGATTGTAGTTGTTTTTACCTTCTACACTATGGTCTGACATCCATATGCATTCTACGCATCTACATTTAGTTTTTAGAATTTTTAACTCTGGAGAGTACCAGGGGGAGGTAGGTTTGTACCACGTTAAAAATTGAATTGCTGTCATCCTGAGTGATTAGTAGTGTTGCTTGCGTGTTTGAAGTGAATTGTTGGTTGTTTGTACGTGCTCCAATAGGTGAGTACCGCTCTTCAGAAAATAAGACAATGCTGTCAAATTGTCTCTCATCCGGCTGCGAGGCCAAAGGGAAGGCGATGGCCAGAAGCCAACGCCCAGCGGGGGGAAGACGCGGTTGCACCCCAGGCCCAGCACAAGTGGATGACCAACTTGACTGGGTGCCCTGCGCCCCACGCCGTCCCAGGCCCACGTCAGTGCCGGCCTCCGCCGCCCCACACAGCACCCCAAGCCCTTCGGGGCTGTCTGCCCAGACCACAGACTGCAGGGCACCCTTAGCAGTCAGGGGATCGAAGAGACCACGCCCCAATGCCGGTGGAGACCGCACTCCAGTGCCTAGTGGCCTACTCACAGTCACACCTGGGCTTCAACAGGTCCTCCACCTCCTGTTGTCAGTGCAGATCCAGGAGTCCGAACGGTCGCATGCCAGCAGTGTCGCTTTCCCCCTCACACTTTTTTTTCCGGCCTCTGGCTACAGCCGCAGGGAGGTCAGATCACGGTCACCCCAGTGGATGGGTAGTGTTGGCCGCCGCAAGGCCGTAGTGGTGAGGGCAGCAGCAATTTATAGTCTGGCGAGGAGCCGGCCCGCTCCCCGCCCCAGGTCTGCACCAGTAGGCCACAGTGGCAATATGCCGCACCCCCGCAGGCAGTGTTGGTCTCGGCCCCGATCCGGGTGAAGTGTCTAGGCGACCTCGATAGAAATACTGCCAGCACGAGATCGCCTCAGGCAGCAGCAGACCGCAGTCCAGAGTTTCGTTGTGTCCCCGTCACAGCTCAGCGGTGCAGGGGGTCGCCTCCCACAGATTGAGGCACAGCCAAGGGCTTCCAAGAAACTCTGGCAGCAGCGATGGCTCCCACTCACCCCGGCTTGTACGTCAAGGGTTCAGGACAGCCGCAGGCAGTGTAATGCTACGGCGTCGCCCGCGCCTCTTCACAGCACGCATTGCCTCCGGGTCTTTCCTCCGGGCTTGGTGGCACCACAATCGACACTGCCGCTGCTGCCACCCGGCCCACGACTTCACATAGCGCCGATGGATCTATCCGTCCTGGGGCTCAACAGGATACCTCAGCTCCGTCTGCCATCACAGGTAGGGTTGCACAACACGTTGCGACCAGGCCGCGGATACCGCCTCTGTCACCCGGATCAGCCTCGGGCAGATATGAACAGCTCACCACATCCCTCTGGGTTCGCTGGACCGGTCTCATGGATTTCTAAAGTGTGATTACCCTGTAATACCAGTATTAATGGTGGATTATAAGATTGGCCGGCAGAGCCCTCTCAGCGCGCTGCCATCTTGTGCTTGGCCAAGCCACGCCCCCACCTCCAAGCCCTTAATATCAAGTTTTCACAGAAGACTCAAGTGAATTGCAAATATTCATTAGACATCTGAAGCCCACAGATGTTCAGAAGGCAGTAGAACAGGTGTGTCCTGCAGGCTGCTTCATTGGAGATTTCAATGGTTTTGGGGTGGCTAGGTTGAAAATTGTATGTATTTGTTGTGTGAAAGCAGTTTTATGTTATGGGTTGACAGTGCAAGGTTGCCAGACAATTATGTGAGCATTACTAGAGGGGGGGATTTGGTTCCACCCACATCTTGGGAGCCAGGAGTACATGTTTTAATTGGGCAGAGATTGTGTGCTTCCAAAACAAAAGTGCTTGCCCTCCATGCAGCTGTGATAATTTGTCTATCCAGCTGCCTAAGCTTGAAACTTTAGGGCCACATTTTACATTAGAATGCTATCAAAGTGTTTTAGAAAACTAGGTAATTTGTTGTTTTCCTCTTGCAGCAGAAGAGATGGGAGGATGGCAGTCCTCCCATCCCCTCCCCTCCCAAAGCGCTATTATACCCAATCCGGTACCTTCTCTAGCCTTGAGGAAATAAACCGGGAGCTTCTAAAACTCAAAACTGGCATACAAGAACTTATAAACATCACCTCGGAGCTGGCCTGTGACCTATCTCCTAACAAGACCTCACAGGAGATCCTGCAAATGAACAACCAATACCCTAAACTACCAACTCCTTCCGCTATGTTATCGAGTGATCCTTGACAGAAATCGCCTATCTGAACCGGACTTTCTCTCCCTCATCCGAGCCTACAACTTCGCTCTGTTGGTCAAACAAGTTTTTCCATTCTAACTTCCCCACTAAACCCTCCTGGAGCTACTAATCACAAGCAAGTCCTATCAAAGACTATACAATCTATTCCATCTAACCTGCATAGAGCTCCCAGACACAATGCTAATGCCTTCAACATTGCTAATCTTATGCAAATCCCCATTACACAGCCTTCTCTGACTGACCACAAATCACACCTAAAATGCATGCTGCCTAATTGTAGATCAGCTGTGACACATGCCATGGACCTTGCTGATCTCATCCTAGATCAGGAATTAGACCTCCTAATCCTCACTGAAACTTGGCTTAATGACTCCTCAGGTCCTATCCTTGACATCTTAGTCCCTCCTAGCTACAACATATTACACTTGATCCAGTTAAGAGAACGGGAGGGGGCTCATAGACTGTATTTACCACAAGTATCTCAGCAAGGCAGTCCCCTTCTGCAACTCTCTCATCCTGTGAATATATGTGCATAGACATCATCAGCAAACATAGACCCTCATGCAACCTGCACATCTTTTAACATCCTCCTGGAGACAACTTCCCTCTTATCGAACAAACTATGGAAACCATCTGGTCCAACCTGGGTCTCCACTGCCCCCAGATCTTCCATGGTGACTTCAATCTTAACTGGAATGACCTGAATGATCAGGCGGTGATCAGTCTGAAAAACTTCCTAGCTGACCTCAACCTGACACAATTCTGTGACAGCCCAACGCACAAATTAGGCTCGACCCTCAATATAATCATCTCCAATCCCAACTCCATTCTGCTTGAATCTATTGACCCTTGTGGCGGGTGGGATCATCACTATATTACCTTCCAAATCCTAGAAAGATGGCACTCCGAAAAATTCCAACCATTAAAACAAAAATATTGGAAAAGAACGCTGCAAAACACAAACATAAATGAGCTCATATCTCACTGCAATTTGCCCCTACCACCGCCTGCTTGCATGTCCGACGTTCACAAACTCACTGAACACTACAACAACTCCATGTTGACTACCCTGAATGCAATTGCCCCTCTACAACTGAAAAGAAAGTCCAACAAACACTCCAATCCATGGTTCTATGACCGCTTAAACACACAGACGCAACCTGAGACTAGCAGAACACTCCTGGATCCATCTATTGATCAGATCCCCCAGGATATAGCGGCATGGATTTGCAAATTTAGCGGCACAAATATGGAAATTTAGCGGCACAAATATGGAAATTTAGCGGCATTTTTGCGGCACTTTATTTTACTCAATCATTCATTTTCAGCCTTAAATCAATTGAAACTGTTTTAGCAGAGTATTCCACTAGAAATTCCAAAGCGGTTTTTCAATGATTTTTGTAAAACAATTCTTGCCACGGTTTACATAGACACCAAAATCATAATGGAAATGTTTGTCTTCACCCTATGGTATTAATTTTTTTTTAAATGAATTCATCTTTTTTTTTGTAAAATGGATGATATTTTCTGAACACACAAAAACTCACAGGTAGTTCACAATTTGCGTTTTGAACTAATTAAAGGACATTTCAGTGCTCCCGATCATCTGTATTTTTGGCACTGGGAGTTTATTTGTAAGCGCATTTTTACTGCAGAGACAATATATGGGCAAAGAGTAAATGCATTTAAAAAGGTGAATATTATTGAAAGACGTCGAACTCAGCTGAACAAAAAAAATCTCCACGATCTGTGGCTCTCCTCCGCTTGGTGTTTTCTCTGGAGTGCATCGTTAACCTCAGCCTGAACTTTGCTATCAAAGGAAACTTCCTTGTGAAGGCAAAAGTTGATAGTGAACATAGGAGTAGAAGACTGAAGCAAAGAAATCTGTGTTGTGGACAAACTGGGTTGCAGCCAAACCACACCGGTGCCCCAATGGCACGGAAATTGCTTGGGGCGCTATTAACAGCAATATTACGAGTCTTATCTTGAGCAATGGGATAGGACCACAAGAATCCGTCTTTGCGCACCCAGTTGCCAAAGTTTTGCTCTTATTTCTGGCACTTTTCTCTGCGTATATATAATACGTTAGGTTTTTTAATGGGAAAAATAAGCAGAGACAATTCTGTGACGTAATTTATGAGACTAGAGACAAAAATAACTCGCAAGATACTAACCTACTTGCAATTATATGTAGCAGCGTAAGTACAAATAAAGTTCCTTTAAACCCGTTATTTCTGTCTCACTTAGCATTTTAAGTCCCAAGTGGCAATTCTGAAAATTATTCTGGCAGTGATGCACTTGTTAATATAATGCCCACAAGATTTTGAACAACTTCCTTTTACTAGTGTTGGAAGTCTGCAGTTAGTCGACATTTGAAGCAGGGCATTTTGATGCATATTTTGCACTTTTTGCTGCTGCAATACCTCTGAGGACTTCACAGGAAACAAAAGGAGCAGAAGCTTGTGTTTCTAGCATTGCTGCGTGTGCAGTAATTAACAACTGCAGCCTGGTGTTCTATACCCCGAGCCTCCCTCGTTTGACACTATCCCAACCCCAGGGAAAGTGACCCGGAGATATGACACCACAGGACAAGGCGCGCGAATCCTTGTCACGAGAAATAACAGGGTCACGAGACTCCGCTAATGAAGTCATAGCAACTGGTGGAGAGAGCCAATCAGGGAGAGCAACAATCTATAAATGAGGATATAATTAGCAGGAAAACATAACAAGGTTTGGTCGGATATACTCGAGAAATAATGAAAGCATTGACTGGGTTCCGAGGACGACTCGGAAACAATTAGAGCAAACAGTGAGCAACAAAAATACCTAATTAGCAAAAAGTGAATCTGCCTTTAATCAGACCCCCCTGGATATAGCGCAGCTTTTGTAAAAATGCCGCGATTTCTACAAAAGTGCCGATTTCGCGGGCACGTTTGTAAAAATCGCGGCGTTTTTATAAAAGTGCCGATTTCGCGGCAAATTGCGAAATCGCGAAATCCTGGAGGGTCTGATTGATCTCCTTAAGATTTTAAGACTGAGAAGGAGAAGGTACACAAATTCATCAAATCAGCGAAAGCCACCTTCTTCAAATCCCAACTGGACAAAGCGAAAAATCGGCCCAAAAAGCTTATTTGAACTGATTAAGCTACAATCCAATAACACTCACATCCAATCACCTCTCATCTCCTGCCCTCAGCCAAGCTGCAATGACTTTGCCGACTTCTTCTTTGAAACTGCGAGCAAGATTGAATCGGATCTAAGGTCTGCCCTGATCGATCTATCACTATCTCCGGATTCCTCCTTACCCTTGCTGCCTCTTATTGTGCCCTGTCACTCCCCTAAAAACAATGCCTCTTGGAGTCAATTCACACCCCTCAATGACACATCCATCTACAACATTCTCTCGACCCTGAAACCTTCAAATTACTTCCATGATCCCCATAACCCTCAATTTCTTTAAAGAAATAAGATCACTAGTCCCGCTCTGGACCAAGATTATCAATGCTGCTCTTCTTCAAGGTGAGATCCTGACTGCCTGAAGTCTGGTCTGGTTCTGCCTATTCTTAACCTCTTCCATGCTCATGACGAGCTGAGCTCGTCATGAGCCACGGTGCTCCGGTGCTCATGACGAGCTGAGCTCGTCATGAGCCGTGGAACGCTCGCATGCGGGGATAATTCCCCTGCTGTGCCGAGCGTTCCACGGCAGGTAATGCACCTGTGACGAGCTGAGCTCGTCATGAGCACAGGAGCGCCGTGATTCATGACGAGTTCAGCTCGTCATGAGCATGCGGGCGCTGTGTGAAGATCTGAATAATTTTCAACCAATCACAAACATCCCTACTCTGGCAAAACTCCTTGAGAAATGTGTCCATGAACAATTGTGTAACCACATTGAGGAATGCCAACTGCTAGCTCAAATCCAATCGGGCTTCCATCACGGTCACAGCACCGAAAGAGCAATCGCTCTTCTAGTTGACGACGCTCTCCCAATGCTTGACCAGAACGAATCTTGCCTACTAATCCTACTCGACCTCTCATCTAAGGCTAATCTACTTAGCCTTCTGGAACGTAGGATGGGGTTCTAAGGCATTTGACTAAAATGGTCTGCCTCTTTTCTCAATAACATAACGCTGAGAGTCAAATCCAATCAAACTCTATCCAATTTCAGTCCCTGCACTCTGGGGGTGCCACAAGGGTCCTCTCTCTCTCCCCCCCCCCCACAACCCCTCACGCTTTTCAACTTATTTATTGTACCTCTTACTGTAATCCTCAAAGCATCTCACATCCAATATCACATGTATGCGGATGACACCCAATTATACATGCAAATCTCTTGCCCTGAAGATATTAAGATACTCAACGGATGCCCTGCAAAAAACACAAAATTGGTTAACTTTAAACCACCTCAAACTAAACGCCCTGAAAACTGAATTCCTACTTATCTCACCGACCAAGCAAACCCCCTTTGTGGAGAAATATTTGAAAAACCTCTCCCCTCACAACTGCACACCTCATATCATGGACTCTACGAAATTGTTAGGAATATCCTGGATAAGAACTTAAACAAGCAGGATCACATCAGCGCATCTAACAAAGGAGCGACTTTCCAACTGAGCATCCTAAGGAAACTTAAACCCTTCCTACCTCAGAATGACTTCAAATCAGTGGTGCAAGCGTTAGTCATCTCACGGCTGGAATTTGGTAGTGCCACACTGTGTGGGCTACCAAGATACAGATTAGCCCCCCTCAGAGCATCTCTGAATGCGGTGGCTAGGCTCATCACTGGGTCCAAGAAATCCAACCACATTTCTCTGGACCTTAAATCTCTTAACTGGCTTCCATTTGTTCCATCTGGCTAAATTGCCCCGCCTGTTTATTATTATTTATTAAATATGCTGATGTAAATTAGATCATAGCGCTTGATTGCCAAGGTGCGCTTGTACGATATTTGAACTTGTGCTGGGCTGCCTGCAGACTTATTTGTGCCTGATTGTGCCGGTGCCACTGCCATTTGCATCGCGCTATTTACAAATGTGCCCCAATCCTGTTGCGATATTGGCTTGCTACCATTTTGTTTTTTGTTGTTGTGTTGTGCCTCCCTGCCCTGATCTCCACCCCGCTCCCGCCTCCCAGCTGATCCTCCCTCGCCCCTCCCCTCCCACTATCCACATATGACAGATGCCAACGCGCGCAGCGTTCACGCGCAGCGGTCGCGCCCTATGCGCGCCAAAGGTGCGCCAAAGGTAAGCCCGTCTACGCCCGTCCGCGCCTGGACAGCACCAGTCCACGCAAATCCCATTCCACCCGCTTAGCATACGATGCCGCAACCCTCTCAGCACTTAACCCCGGCCCACTCCCTAACTGCTACCAAGCCGCTCCAGGACACACCCATGGACCCTTCACCTGCCACTCCTGCAAGTTCGACTGCATCAGGACCCACACCAAATCCACAAACTCCAAACAGAGCTCCGACACTAACCACCTAAAGTGCTTACTGCTCAACACCCGCTCAGTCCACAGACACTCCATCGAACTCTGGAACCTACTCAACACTACATAGCCGGACGTCGCCTTCCATACAGAAACTTGGATGAACGCCTCATCAGCCCCCGACATCGCCATAGCCTTCCCGAACACCTACAAGATCATCCGAAAGGACCGCATCAACCAAACGGGAGGAGGCATCGCCATCGTCCATAAGAACACCATCCGCATCACGACCAGCTCCGACGATAACCTCGCTACCGCCGAACACCTTCACTTCCACATTCACACCGACCCCAAAACCGCACTCAGAGGCACCCTTATCTACAGACCCCCAGGACCCTGCTCACAATTCAGTGAAGACATCGCTGACTTCATCAGCCCACATGCCATCCCATCCGAGAACTACATTCTACTGGGAGACCTCAACTTCCACCTGGACAAGAAAAACGACAACAACACCACCACCCTTCTGGACAACATGGCCAATCTCGGACTCAAACAACTCGTTGACACCCCCTCCCACTCCGCCGGACACACGCTGGACCCTATCTTCACCTCCAGCAAGCACATCTCCTTCGATCTCACCACAGCTCTCCACTGGACGGACCACAGCTGCGTTCACTTCCACTACAAAAAAGCCACGTCCCATAACTCCCCACAACCTATTCCCCGAAGAAACTGGAACAAAATCACCTCCGACCAGCTCTTCTCGTCGCTTCAACAAAACACTCCTGCCAATTCATCGGACCCAAACCAAGCAGCCACCAACCTCACACAATGGATCACCCACAGCGCAGACGAACTAGCACCCTTGAAAAACCATCTAATCAAGCAAGGGAACAAAAAAGCCCCCTGGTTCAACGATGACCTTAAGAAATCCAAGAAGCTCTGTCGGACTCTCGAGAAAACCTGGAGAAAAAACCCTACCACTGACAACCTAGCCTCCTTCAAAAACGCCACCCGCAAACACCACCAACTCATCCGCTCCACCAAGAAATGAGCATTTAAGGATCGACTTGACAACAATGCCCAAAACAGCAAGGAACTATTCAACATCGTCAAAGAATTCACTAACCCCTCCGCAGGCACTAACGACATCACCCCCTCCCAAGACCTCTGCGACTCTCTATCATCATTCTTCCACAACAAAATCGCCGAAATACACAACAGCTTTCAAAACCAGTCCGAAGACCGGCCCACTCCACCCACCTCCGAACCAAAACCCCCCTCTAACAACCTTTGCGCCTGGAACCCAATCACCACTGAAGACACCATCCGCCTGATGAATTCCATCCACTCAAGATCGCCAACCGACCCTTGTCCCCACCACATCTTCAACAAAGCAGACTCCATCATCGCACCCCATCTCCGAGATGTAATCAACTGCTCCCTCAACTCCGTCACCTTCCCAGAAAACTGGAAACAGGCCGAACTCAGCGCCCTTCTGAAGAAACCCACGGCTGACCCAACCGAACTTAAGAACTACCGCCTTTGCACTTCTTTATACTGGACTTTTTTCTTTTTTTCCTCTGAGATTCCGCTAAAGGTATTAACTGTGGCTCTGTCGGTTCTGTCGGTTTACACCCTTCATATTAACAACACGTAACAGGGAGACAAATCTGGCATCACTGGCCAGGTTAAGTAAGGGAGGGTTTTCCAAGGGGGGGGGGGGGGGGACAGGGGTAAAATCGCAAAAAAATCTTCATCGGTCAGACATCGTTCTTAATTTACAATTCTCACTAAACGTAATTCAGTCTTGTTTTATTTGCCTTGGGAGTAGTGTATTCTTTATTGACCTGATGAGTTGGTTAAGGGGGAATGACATTAGATGCCGGGGATAAAATTTCTGTCATGGAATGTCAATGGCCTGCGTGTAAGGGGGAGGAGGCATAGAATATTACAGTATTTGAGGGACTCCCCAGCGCAGGTCATCGTCATCCAGGAAACACATCTTCTTCAGCAAGAAGTGAAGGATATGTTGAGGAATCTTAGATGGGTTGATAGTTTTATCTGTACCAACCACAACGCTAATATTCGGGGCATCCTTATCATTTTAAAAAAGCAAGTCAGAGCGCAGATTATAGACCATGAGGAAGATCTTAGTGGCAGGTGGCTATCTGCTAAAGTAAATTTAGTGGGTAGACCGTATAACTTGGTGGGTTATTATGGCCCTAATCAGGACGACCCCTCATATCTCCATAAAATCCAGAGCCACCTCTTAACAACTCATGATCCAATAATTTGGGTGGGAGATTTTAATCTAGTACTAAACCCTAAATTGGACAAATCCCCCAACTCTAGGGCATTAACCTATGAGAAATCCAGGCAAACGCTTAGGGTGATCATGTCAACGCTTGGACTAGCAGACCCGTGGAGGGAGAGAGCGGGTAATGCACTGGGTATATCTTATCATAATTATAAATATAACCATAAATCTAGAATTGATTATGCCCTATTTAGCTACTCATTAAGAGATCCTCTGGAGGAACTAGTTTACTTGCCCTCGCATCTATCAGATCATTCGGCCATCTTCTTTTCCCTTAAAGCAGGTCAGCGTCTTGGTCATTCGACCGTACTATCCTTTTAGAGGAAGAGGAGACTGACCTACTTATTCAAGAAACCAAGTTTTTTATGGACACTAACATAAACTCTGCTCAATTAGACATTGTGTGGGAGGCTTATAAAGCAAACTTACGAGGTCACATTACCAACAGGGCCTCTTATCGTGGGAAAGTCTACAGGGCAAAGATCGCCAACATAGAACAGGAAATCGCTCTCTTGGATCAACGTATCGGTTCTGGAACTGGCACTAATGAAGATCAGAAACTACGGAAGGAATTAAAGAGGAAACTAGAAAGTATCCTCCAAGAGAGCGTCGCAACGAGATGGGCAGCAAGTAAACTTTCAAACTTCGAATACGGAGAGTCGTCGGGCAAGGTCCTTGCCTGGAAAATTAAATCCGATCAGGCCAAAAAACACATTAAACTCATTAGCGTAGAAGGGGAGACTAACGAAAGAACTTCCACCATAGACATCGGGGAAGCGTTTCTTGGCTTTTTTCAACAAATATACAAGGAGGAGATCTCAGATGACCCGGTGACTAGGCTCAGTTGGTTAGAGAAGATAATTCTCCCTACTCTCACCCCAGAACAAAGTGACCGGCTTGACAGACCAATCTCGGAGATAGAGGTGAGCGAAGCTATTAAAAAGGTGAAGCGGGGTAAGGCGGCAGGCCCAGACGGTCTCCCCGGTGAGTTACTTCGGGTTTTGTCTCCCGAAATTGTTTTAGTATTCACTAATCTTTTTAATGACATCTTAATAAAGGGAGCCACCCCACCTAAATCATGGGGGGAGGCAACAGTCGTCCTGATCTCAAAACCCGGGAAAGATCCCGCCAAATGTGGCTCGTACAGGCCAATTTCACTCTTGAATAGCGACTACAAGCTCTTTGCAGCGGTGTTGGCGACTCGGCTGGGACGAGAAGTTAGTTCAATTATCCATACTGACCAGAAGGGTTTCATTCGAGGTAGACAGCTCTCAGATCTCACGTATGATTTAATCGGGGCAGTAGACATCGCCTCAACTTTCTCCCTCCCTCTCGCCATTATGACACTCGACGCAACAAAAGCGTTCGATAGGGTAAACTGGTCATATTTAGCTGAAGTTATGAGGAAATTCGCTATTGGGCCTAATTTCTGTAGGGCTATAGGTCTTTTGTGTGCTAATCCCAGTGCGAGTATTTTGGTGAACGGTACATGTACACAGCCTTTTCAGATAAGTAGGGGAACGAGACAGGGTTGTCCTCTATCCCCCCTACTTTTTAATATCTATATTGAACCATTTGCACAATCTCTTAGGGACGATCCAAGCATCTCCTCATTTGAATTTGGAGGTTGGGAAAAAAGGGTAGGGCTCTACGCTGACGATATAGTAATTTACACCAGTGACCCAGCAATTGCCTTTCCCATAGTGGTCGAAATGGCCAAAGAATTTGGACATATATCGAGCTATGATATTAACGCCGAGAAGACTGAGCTCATGACGTGGAATATTACTAACCCAAGCGTCGTGGTAACACCTTCAATTCGTTACCTTGGAGTTAAAATAACGCAAGATATTGACACCTTGGTTAAGGCTAACCTAGATCTGGTCTTCCAAGAATGTAGGGCCCTTTTGAAATCCTGGGCGGGTCTTCGACTGTCAATTTTTGGGAAAGTCAATATCGTGAAAATGTCTATCCTCCCGAAACTGACTTTTATCTTTAATTCAATCCCTTTGGCTTTTGACTCTAAGCAACTTCACAAATGTCAGCAGGAAATTAACTCCTTCATTTGGGGCAATAAGGCTACAAGGTTGGCCTGGAAAAAATTAAGGAGGAGGAGGGAAAAAGGAGGGCTTGTGTTGCCAGATGTGCAGTATTATGCATGGGCATTCCAGCTTTCCCACACAAGGATGCGCTTGAAGTCACCAGATAATTCTTCAAATGGGCGACTGTTCAAGGCAATGCTGGTGGGGGCAAACCTTCCGCTAGATGGGTTTCTATTTAAGTTCGGGGACAGAAAGTTCTTCAAAAAGGTGAGGCTTAAGACTCTTTTAACAATATTGAAGTCCTGGGTGCAAATTAAACTTAGAGTGGGACTGGCATATTTTTCTAACTATGCTCAGATATGGGACTCTCCTGGGCTCCCATTGTGTTTGCTGGACTGCTTGGCAGCCCCCCTAATTGAAGCTGGGCTTTCAAGATGGGGTGAGTTGGTATTTGGAGGCGTCTTGATAGAATGGGAGGAGCTCAGGGAGAAAGTAGGGCCAACACTGTCAAGATTTAAGTACATCCAAATCAGCAGCTGGGCTAGTGAAACTAGGAAAAATTCTAATATTGGGATATCTAGCCCCCTTGAAGAGCACTTAGTCGAAAAACAGACAGGAGGTAAGGAGGTTGCTTTTTGGTATTGGTCCATCCAGGAGGAGATAGATGGAGACTTCAACCTCTCAATGGAGCTATGGGGAAGTGAAATCGTGTTATCGGACGAGGACCTGTGGATAAAATCTTTTTCGCTTTTATACAGACTTGTCAAACCTGCCTGGCTGAGACGAAACCACTTGTTCACTCTACACCGGGCATACCTCTCCCCTTTACGTCTTTCTAAATATCAGGAAGGGAAATGCTGTAACAAATGTCAACTTCCAGCAGCCTCAGATATCCACATGTTTTGGGAATGCCCCCACATAATGGCCTATTGGAAAGAGGTTAAAGTCACCCTGGATTCAATTCTCAAAACCAACATTCCCCTTACGCTATCATTAGTTATTTTTGGCCTAGATCAGAACATCATCGGGGTTGTGCGGTCTTTCTTATTCTATGCTATCCTTCTGGCGAGACGGCAGATATGTATACACTGGGTAGATACCATCCCCCCCCGCACACTCCGCCTGGCTCACGTCTCTTTACGAAACATCCAAGCTAGATCTGGCCAGATCCTGTACCACCCAGTGCCCATCCTTTTGGAAACCCTTGATAGACTGGAAGTGAATCTTTTTTGGGTTCCCCCCCCCCCCCAAAGGTCCAATGATTATGCCCACCTACTCCATGGCTCAGTCTAGTGGTTTGCCCCGATTCCGATTTTTACTTACTGGCCCTACAGGCATGAAGTTGCCTAGAGGAGTGTCAACAAGGTGCACTACATCTCCCGCCAACCCGCAATAAATTCTGCCTAGTTTGCGAAGCGGCTCAATTATCAGGGCCTTGCTCCCGAAGGCAGTGAGGTGGTTGGTGTGTTTCTTTGCATCTATGGAACAAGTGTCGGGCAGATGAGGATTACAAAAAAAAAAAAAGAACTACCGCCCCATCTCGCTCCTCCCATTCCCCGCCGAAGTCATCGAGAAAGCCGTCAACAGTCAGCTCGCCGCCTTCCTAGAATCCAACAAATCCCTCGACTCCTCTCAATCAGGCTTCCGAGCCAAACACAGCACAAAAACCGCCCTCATCGCAGCAACAGATGACATCCGAACACTACTGGACAATGGAGAAACAGTTGCTCTCATCTTACTTGACCTCTCCGCAGCCTTCGACACAGTCTGTGATAGCACCCTCTTACAACGCCTCAGCAACATCGGAGTACAAGGAAAGGCATTGGACTGGATAATATCGTTCCTCACCGGAAGAACCCAGAGAGTCCGCCTCCCCCCTTTCAAATCAGAGGCCACCGAAGTCATCTGCGGCGTACCACAAGGATCGTCACTCAGCCCCACCCTCTTCAACGTATACATGAGTCCCCTCGCATCCATCGCGCGCCAACACAACCTCAACATCATCTCCTACGCAGACGACACCCAGCTGATCCTCTCCCTCACAAAAGACCCAAACACCTCCAAAACCAACCTACACAAAGGAATGAAAGAAGTAGCCGAATGGATGAAGAACAGCCGTCTAAAACTAAACTCGGACAAAACAGAAGTCCTCATCTTAGGTCCATCCCCCTCTGCCTGGGACAACTCATGGTGGCCACCGGCCCTCGGAACCGCACCCATACCTACGGACCACGCACGTAACCTGGGCTTCATCCTAGACTCCTCCCTCTCGATGACCAGACAAGTCAACGCCGTCTCATCATCTTGCTTCAACATCCTACGAATGCTCAAAAAAATCTTCCGTTGGATCCCCACCGAAACAAGAAAGACAGTCACCCACGCACTGGTCACAAGCCGATTGGATTACGGCAACACCCTTTACGCCGGAACCACAGCCAAACTACAGAAAAAAAAACTCCAACGCATCCAAAACGCCTCAGCCAGGCTCATTTTGGACATCCCTCGGCAAGCTCACATTTCCGACCACCTGAAAGACCTCCATTGGCTCCCTGTCAACAAGAGAATAACGTTCCGTCTCCTCACCCACGCACACAAAGCCCTCTACGACCTAGGACCCGAATGCCTCAACACGAGTCTATCCTTCTGCACCCCCTCCCGCCAACTACGATCGTCCAATCAAGCCCTCGCCGCAATCCCGCGCATCCACAGATCCACCATGGGGGGAAGATCCTTCTCCTACTTAGCTGCTAAAACCTGGAATTCTCTCCCCACCCACCTCCGCCTCACTCAGAACCACCTCTCTTTCAGAAAGCAACTAAAAACCTGGATATTCGATAAGTAAATTCACCTCCCTCCCTCAAGCGCCTTGAGACCCTCTGGGTGAGTAGTGCGCTATACAAATTTCTGAACTTGAACTTGAGCTTGTGGCAAGGATTCAATTAAAATTTGCATGTATGATTCATAAAGCCCTGCAGTTCAACACACATTTGTATTTATTTTATATTTATAGCATTTCTAGAGCGCACTATCACCTGACAGGCATCCTGGCGCTAGTAGTAACTCGACATGACATACCTCTTTAAGACCCTTCTGAAGCCAACACCTAGATCCTGGGAAATAGCCATGTTTTTAAATTACTTCTAAATAGGAGGTCACTGATTTGTCTCAGCTCAAGAGGTAAGGTATTCCAGAGCTTTGCAGCAGCGACCCGAAAGGATCTACCACCTGCTCTAACTTTTTTGAATCTGGGGATTTTTAACAGTTTTTCCCCAGATGAGCGTAACGTTCGGGTAGGAACATACCTGGCAAATAAGCTCAAACTGTCAGGTGGTGCCCGTTCCTCAAGGAGCTCCAGTACCTTGCTGCTCAAGCCGAAGAAATTTAAAAAAAAATGAAACCTACAATCGTGCATTCTCAGGTATTGCCCTGAGAATCTGGAACTCCCTTCCTGCGGACACTAGACTGATTCCTTCAACACTTGCCTTCAAAAGGGAAGTGAAAACTTTACTGATGAATACTGCGCTGCGCTAAAAACCTTTCTTTTTGTCTCCTATCATGTGTTGCTGATTAATGGGCTACTTGGCAATTGGATGGGCCCCAATGCCTACCTCTATTATGTCATTGTGTACTTGCTGTTATTTCTATATATCATTGCTTTTCTCCCACAATTATCTACCTGCGTGCCGCAACTCGTATATAAAGTGCTCTGATACCCATTAGGGTCATGTTCACGATATATAACACTTTTAAAAATAAAAGTCATTAACCTACGTCGATTTTTAGGTCTAGCTTGACAGTGCAACTGTCATGTGGCCTTTTAACTTGCACCAGTATTATTCTACAGTTGTTTGCTATCACACAATTACATATCCATTCCCATTCTATTTACTTATAATGCTTCACATTACCGTACAACATTCCCTTAAAGCCAGACCTATTGACATTGTCAATGCTTATTGCAGTTTGCCTCTGGACTCGTCTCCAGTCCCCATGAAAAATTGCCCAAGTCATTACCTTTGACTCATGCAAAAACTCCACAGCTCTCCATGAACACCTCTATTCACGGTTGTACTGTGAGTTGATAATCAAGAACTCTGGACCCTTCTTAGGATCTCAGCATTTTCGGCTTCTTCTGGAATTTAGCAATTCTTGCAATGCTCCTACGTTGCAGAAGGAATGAGCCTTTCTGAACAACTGGTGGACTGAGCTGGGAGTTCATAGTGGTTACTAGAATTTAATCGGTGAGTGAGCCTAGCCTAATTCTCAATTGAGTCCTGAAGACTAAACTCCTACTTTCCATACATTGTGATGAAGGTCCTGGCATTGGGAGTGCATCTTGTGACTACCCCGTTTCTCAAAGCCTCTTGTGCTGGGGAACGCCAGAACATCCTGTTGAGTGCTTTGATGCCCAGCTGCTTCACACAATGATAGTGGATTTTGTGGGTGGCGGATAGTGAGTACCCAACTATGCCTATTTCTGATGACTTTAAACCAATCACTTTCAAAGACATTCCTTTCCCATCTGCTGGTTGAGATTTTACCCCACACCAGTCAGGGTTACAAAGGTGTGACCTCGACACTTTGCAAACATTGCTTCTCTGTTCAAAAAGTCAAAAGTGTTACTTCGCAAGAGATGTGGAATTTTGAAATGTTTAAAAATGAGTGCTAAAATTGGGAATATACGGAAGGAAGTGTCAAAGACAGCATAAAATAACAGAAAAAGAGAAAGATGAAAGTGGGTTCCAGGGAACGTGGTGCTATAAAGGATAGCAAAGAATAATGGCAAAAATCATACACCTACAGGTTTACGAGGAAATACCACTGTTAGAAAAAAATGGAATTAAAGAAAAAAATAAGAGGATAGGAAGGAAATGGAACTGTGGGGGAAGCGATAGACTTGCAATGAATGAAAGAAGATAAGACAAACGAAAGTTAAAAGAAAGAGAGAAGTTAAAAAAGGAATAAGGTCTATTATAAAAGGAGAGGATGGTAACTGAGCAATAAGTGTAGATTTGCAACTCCGTGCTGTTCGTTTCCCACCTCAAGGGCTTGAGAGATAATACCTCTGAGTACATATATTGACTTTCCAGGCCAAGAAGAGAAACCCGAGAGACACTTCACAAAGGTTGAAAAAAGTGGTCAAAAATTCAAGGGGCCAACATGAAAAAAGCTCGAGGAACAATGTGTGGTTAAGGATGAATAGTGCATTGCTGTTGTGTAGTGTTACCACTCAGGCATCATGTTAATTGAAATGCAGTTACATCCAAATAAATGTGCGCCCTCTGAGGCTCCAACGCCAGCTTGAAGAAAAGGTCTTTTTAAGCACTGAAGAAAGGTACAGTCCTTCTGCCTTTTAGATCACTCCTGTACCGTCCCAGAGGAGCATCCTATTTTGTACAGAGACAGCCATGTCCTCCAGCTTGTTGATATAACTGCGTCACATTACACACACAGGAGGTAACCACAAAAGCCCTTGCCTATGTGAGGGTGCTTCATCTATCACCAGTGATCTCTGGACACCACATTGCCTGCATGAGGCCAGGCACCCTCTGCTTTTAGAAGGATGCCTTACCCTAGCAGAAAGCAGTCTCCGGCATGCACCTTGATTCTAACGGATAGCGTCTGTCTCTAGCTTCTCTGCGGGAGAAGGGTGCATTGATTGTTTCGTCTCAGAAGGCCAGGATGTGAGAAATAAAGATGTGAGAAATAAAGAATTCTGTAAATGTGTAAGAGGGACAAATGTATACAAAAGAGAAAGAAGGGCAACGGCGGACCACTCAACTGCACCTCACATATACTACGGCATGGTGCACTCCTCTTCCAATACCAATCCGTTGTGTGGTATTACTGCAGAGGCAGGCGAAGTGTTGACAGAACAACAAGTGGAATGGTGCACCCGTAATTGAATCAATCAAGAAGTCCTTAGATCCATTAGAAAAAGTCCTGCTTTATTCAAATTCAACAATCAAATTGTAAAATCCAATGAATAAAAGCATCCAGCCAACGTGTTCCGTTCAAGCAAACTTGAACTTCATCAGGGCTCGTATTTGAATGTCGTTGAATATCATTTTTGATTTGTATTTAATCCATCAGTGGTTTTCTGTAGTAATGTCTGGTAAATTTGCCTGATTTTGTGGGCACTTAGGTCTCCCGTCAGCAAGCGCGCCTCCAGTGGGTGAAACTCCAGCAGGTCCACCAGGGATCGAATATGAGATGTCAATGCATGCCTGAGCTGACAATCTCTATAATATTGGCTGCGGTGGAGATGATCTTCTGTTTGTAATTGTTGATTATGCACCAACTCCTGCATTATGTCCCCCAATGTTGGGATACCAATAAGGTCACATGCACGAAATCTTGATAGTGGGACCACCTGACGGAGGTAGGTTCCGTGCCAGACTTGGGTTGTCTGTGTCAGTCCCCAGCCCATCTTCTTAAACTGTACAATGCCATAGTTATATTACCACTTAATATGCTGGCGGTAGGTGATCTAGGTTTTTCAGACTATAAAAAAGGTCTAACAAAGCCTGGGGGTTCATTCCTTATCTCTCGACTGCAAATGCCAGATCCTTCTGCCCACTATACCACCACTCATTAATATTGAGTATATGAGAGGCAGAGTAGTCGGCATATATATCAGCCGCGGCTATCCTTTCACAGTGGGTGGACTGCATGCAGGTCCACAAGGCCACCCTAGCGGAGCTCGTGGATATGTGTCTGAAGATGGTCAACGAGTACCTTGCCCAGGAGTTTAGATAAAATATTCAGAAGGGAGATAGGGCGGTATGAGGATGGTTCCTCATATGGGCGCCCGGCTTGAGGAACACCACAATTTCCGTGTGCCGCCAGTCTATGGGAAGGATTTGCTGTTCCAGGGCTTTGTGGAGCGCCCTTAGGATGTGTGACCTTAAGAGGGCCATGTGAGATCGTGAAAATTCACTTGGGAATCCCTTGGGGCCGGGTGCCCGGCTGGGCTGCAAACCCGACAGTGCATTGCAGAGTTCTTCTACTGTGATTGGCTCTTCGAGTTTCTCTCTTATATGGTCGGGCAGTGTGTTTGGTGAATTCCTGAGAGATATACCACCAATTTCATCTTGGGATATACTTTCTTGTTTTGTGTACAGTGCCGAGTAATAAGATGCAAACGCCTGAGCCTTCGGAGTAGTGCATTAAGTCCCTTCTGTGTTTCGTCTTGTGGGCACCAGAGTGGGCGACAGTGTCAGTTGACATCGGGGGTGCAGTATCTTGCTTTATTTGTCTCCCCATTGATATATTCTGGATTGGGTCGCTTGCCAAATGTGTTGATCTTTATTTGTAAGCAACTGGTGTAATTGCTGTTGTGTGAGGGGAAGACTGCGCTTGGCATTGGCTCCCTTGATCTCACTCACTTCAGCCTCAAAAGCACGCTGGGATGTCTCGAGGTCCACCACCTCCGCGAGGTGGCTGCGTTTCTCTCCCACACGATGACTGATGTTTGCACCTCATATGGTGGGTTTTAGGGCTTCCCATGATGTCATATAGGAAGGGGCGGTGTTCGCATTAGACTCAAGGTAGTCTACGATTGCTTGCTGGAGGGTGGTTTGATAGGCCGGGTCTCGCAAAAGCCAGAGCGACATTTGCCATCTAAAGAGAGATTTACGGGTTCCTATGTGTAGCCTTAGTGTTACTGGGTAATAATGTGATAATCCCTGGGCAGGATGGAGACTCCTGTGACTCTATGAATGTGTACATGTAGGAGGAATAGGTAGTCTAGTCTAGAAAGCGACCCATGCATTGCCGAAAGGTAGGTGAAGCCTGACTCCACTGGATGGTAGGTGTGCCATGCTTCTGACCATCCTAGAGCAGACACCAAGCCGTGTAGTTTAGGCCCCCTACCACACTGTGGCCCTGGCCAGCCACTCGCCACCGGTCAGTGGGTGCCTTAATGTTGTTTCAGTCACCCCCCATTACTGATAAGCCATCTGGTAGCTTTCCCCATAAGTGTACAACCTTGTCTACGAGAGTTTGCCCAAGAAAGGGGGTGGCGTAGAAACTACCTAGTGTCCAGGGTTCCCCATGCAGTGTTCTTGTGACAATGGTATATCTCCCGCCCAGGTCGGACCACACTTTGGAGAATCTATATGGGACCCTGCGGTGTATTAGGATAGCTGTTCCCAGTGACCCACTGACAAACCCAGAATTAAAGGCCTGGTTGAATCCATAACGAGCTAGGCATTGTGCTTTCGTTCCCATTATGTGGGTTTCTTGCATAAAGGGTATGTAAACTTCTAGTCGTTTAACCTGCTTTAGAACCGTCCCGTTTGATTTTATCTAGAACCCCACGGACGTTCCATGTCATAATATTAAGCCCACCGGGCATAGTATAGATGTTATTTGTAGCCATTCATGTATCATGGGGTTTCCCAATGCGGAGCGAGTGTGTAGGGTCTTTGGTGTCATTCTGCTTGCGCCTAGACTGAACTCTGCGAAACGGAGTATAGCGCCCCTCCTTTGTGCCCCCTGCCCCAATACCTCAGCCAGCATGAAGTATCTGTTGTGGTCGGGGGTTTCCAAGGTCCCAATAGGGACCCCGGGAGCCTTCCCCCAATGGTTCCCAACATCCCAATACCCTCAACCATGGTTTCTTGGGGTGTACAGTGGACATCTGTTGGGGTCCCCCAAGCCTGGTGATTTTCCTGGGGTGGACCGAGCGGACCAAGCCTAGGAATAGCCAGACCAGGAGCTTAATATTAGGCACCTGACGGCTCCCTGTTGCAGTCATGAGCCTTGATTCTGTGCCTGGGAGTGCCAGTAAGACCTGCGCCTATGCCGTCATTTGGAGGTGGATTTCTTCGGGCGATTCCTCTGTTGCCCTGTGAGGAGTCTGATTCCAATGGAGGTGGAGTATGCGGCCAGAAGTGGATAGTCTTATCGGTCCTTGTGAAGATCACCTCTGGGGTGTCAAAGAATAGGGATTTTGTTTTATAGATTATTCGCATCCATGCTGGCTATAGCAACATATATTGCATGTTCAGTTCTCGGAGTCTACGTTTGGCCGCCGCAAATGACTGGCGCTGCTGATGAACGAGCCGGGTATAGTGGGAAAAAATCATATTATTAAAGTCGTATACTAGTTTATCTTTATGGCCCCTGACAAATTGAATGATAGTGTCCCGATCCATATAGCTAAACAGTTTGGCTGACCAGTCGGGGCAGTTTCACCGGGGGGGGGGGGGGGGGGGGGGGGAGTTCTTTCCTATGAGTGCTTGATGGGCTTGCTCCTCCACAAAGCAGGAGAGGGAGCCCTCCAGCAAGAGAGTTCTCAACCACTGCGTTAGGGAGCCCTCCATTGAGGCACCTTCGCATCCCTCTGGGTATCTAATAAGGCGTAGATTGTTCCGTCTTGCCCGGCCTTCTGCATCTTCCACCCGCGAGGGTGTCACAGTTGAAAGCTTGTTGACTTTTTGCTGTAAGGATGTGACCATAACTTCCACAGATGATACTCTGGTTTCAGCCTCAGTAATGCGGTCCACGGCCTTCCTGAGGTCATGGCTGAGAAAAGAGACTCCTGAGCCAACTGCGTTGATCTTGGTGTCCAGAAATTCACGGTACTGCGTTATTGCGGCGAACAGGGCGGCGTGAACAGGCCCCCCGCCATCAGCACTGCTTGCCCCTATGGGGGCAGTGGTCTACCGATCCAGTGTACTTTGTTTTGTGGTGGGACCCGAGGATTTGTCTTTTGTCATAATGGCCGGAGGAAGGACTTGCAGGCCAAGTACCACCCCACCTGCCACTCCACTGAGGGATTGACTGCTCCACAGCACCGTTGGCCTCTCCATACGCCTCTTCAGGGGGTATCAGGGTGGATCACTACAGGCCAGGCCTCACGGAAACAGTCTACCCCAGGCAGCAAGCTGCACCGGGTCTAGCTCGGCCGCTTCCGCATCCCGTCGACAGACCGCAAAGCAAATCCCCTAAGGGCATCACGCCTGCCGGATCCCCAGATCTCTGCCCACATCTGTCTGTGTGGCCACCCCACAATCTGGCCCCTATAATGCCCGAGTGGCTTTGGTTCCTGTAAGAGGCCTCGGGCCATTGTCATGTTGCGGGGATGGAAGCACAGGGCTACCTACCACCCTGTAGCCTGGCTGATGAGAAGTGCTACCCCGAAACCGGTCCCAGGACGCTTGTTTCCGGTCCAGGGAAGACCTGGCTTGGCAGTACAGGCTGGACTGTTTCCTTGAGGCACAGGGTCAGGACTGAAGGCCGGGTCTGAACTGGAGTGGCCAAGTGAGCTAAAGAACTATGATGGATTCAACCCAGATGTGTGACTGGGGTTGAGTGTTTGAAAGGTTTCAGTGCTCCTTCCATCATCCATGATTGTGGATAGTGTTTCGTAAAGCCATTGCACTTTTGCAATGAAATGGTCGCTTAGTCCAACTCTCTCCAAGTCCACTTGTAGGCATCTTGGAAAATGGCCTGTGAGTATCTCATAACCCTCTCTGCCATAACTCACTTGGTAAGATCAGAACCGTGGGATGCACCTTGCACACACAAATATGTAGTCGTGTTTGGTCAGGACCATTAGGCGAGGGGGCGTGGCTTGACCGCCGAACGTGGCCGCTACGGTTTAATACTACTCTGCACCGTCACTACTAATCCTTCGAGATTCTGGCTTGCATCGGGTGCCAAATCTCCCCACTTACTGCATCAAGTGCTCGCGGTGTTGCTGGGGTGGAGGGGGCAGCTTCCTGAGGCGTCAGAGGCCTTTGCGTCCCATGAGTTGCGGCATGGTTGCATGGAGAGGCCCAGTCTGTGTCGCACTCTGCTCTGTCGGAGGCTCTGCATTCCCTGCTGTGTGACCAGGGTGGACAGTCTGAGAGTGCGCTGTACTCCCCTCCCCCTTGTCCACACGCTCCAATTGGCGGTAACCAGACTCACAGCTGTGACCACAGAACTGACGCCGAGGGTTGAGCATGTGGTGGGTGTAGGGTCCGTTGCAACAATCAGCGATTTGTAGGCTTCTGGGAGGGGTGTCAGGGCACGTCCCCAGTGTGCTTCCTAGACCAATGGCTAATAAACCCTTATGCCACCAAGGCTGTGTCCTCTTTGTGCAACTACCTCCACCTGGAGCGTAGCCCTTGCCGCCATCGCAAAGCTTTTTAATTACGTGGATAACAATACCATCCTCAAACATGCCCAGCACCAGGATAAAGTCACTATTCAGTCCCTAACCATCATAATGTTCCATGACTATACTAAAATGGTGCAGCAACAACAGCACTCCTTTTTGGTAGCTACAAAATGGCTTTGTGGCCTCAATATTCAATACATGTTGATGTATCCAGCTAAATTTAAGGTGATATAAATCGCTCCCAAGCCATCTTCTTTGAGACACCGTAAGAGTTTTTCCAATGGACTAATGACGGAGTTCACCTTAAACCACACACTATTCCAAGAATGGGCTTAGACTCCTCTCATGGGGAGAAACAACCGACCCACCAAAACCCAGGTAAAAAGATGCTCATGGAGGAACACTAAGCGCGATCTATTAGTACCGGCCGTGGCGGAGGACTCCTTCGTGCCTCTGACATCTGCTGCCATGCCTACAACCTGACAGGCATGGGGGAGATAGACGGCTCCGGATATTGCCTCCTACGATCTCCGATGTTCAGCAAGGCTTCAATGACCATGAGGCAATGAGAGCGGTATACTTAGCCTCCCTTTTTGTGTACCCTTTGGTTGAGGGGACATTGGACTGACTTTTGCGGTTATGGGAAATCATTGTGACTGGCCTACCAGGGTTCCCAGTTGGGACCCTGCGGTGGTCTGCCCCGCGACAGACACTTCCTGTGCTTTGAAGTATGGGGCAGGGGGTGTTGGAGAGCTGTTCATGTTCTTGTTTGTTTTCCAGATCCCCTGCGTGTTATATCTGTCCTGGCGGCTGACCACCTGCCTTACCTATTTTTTCACCCTAGTGTACCATAAGTAGTCATTCGATCACAGACACAGCTGATCAGCTTCGTGTGGTATCTTGGAACATGAATGGCTTACTTGATAAAATCAAGAGTGGTCTGTCATGCAACACGCTCGGAAGTTAGGTACAGATATCCTCTTCCTACAGGAGACTCATCTGATGGGTAATAAGGTACCCTGTCTGGCTAGGTCCGGCTATACACAAGTCTTTCACTCTGGGTACATGAGCGGATCAAGTGGGATGGAATATGAGCTTCACATCAGTCATTTCCATCAATACTTACAGTTCCGCCATGCATTGACCCAATTTATAACTTCTCTGAATGATCTCCCTGAATTTAATCCGCTGGGGGTAGCCTCATCTTGGGAGATCAGAAGATCTCGAAGATATACCAGACTCTCATTTCTACCTGACCCATTCCCCGCCCTGCGAAGGGCGTGAGAAACTGATCTGAGAAACCTCGAGGATGACAATTGGACTGTTAGGAGCACCTACAACAGCCGCTATTACAGCCAAACTCAGGCTTATCCAGCTTAAGTACCCCCACAGGACACACCTTAAGCGATATTGTCTGTGGAGGATAGGGGTTGTTGCCTACCCAGTTCTTTATCTGATGTGGCGAGAAAGGACATTCCCTAACACTGTGGATCTGTCCTGTCTTTGATCCGTTTTGGAGCGGGGTGACTTCCTGCTTGGGTGGCGTCTTGTTTTGAACCATCCAGATGGACCCTGAACTTACCCTCCTACTTATCAATTATACATTTGGTGGTATCCAGTGTAACCTAATGCTGCTGTCCCTGGGTCTGACCCTTGCCAAACGTGACATAGCTAGGGAATAGAAAACACAGCTTCCCCTTCCTTGGCAGAGTGGAAAAGGGGGATGGATTATTGCATGGGTTTAGAGATAGCGGTATATAAGGCATGTGGCTGAACACAGAAGCATGCTAAGGTATACCAGGCATAGGCAGAGTACAGGGGCATTGTGTTGGAGCCCGTCTGCCCTATGCGACAAGCATTGAATGATGAAATTCTAACCTTCATGGGGTGAAGCACATCCAAGATAGGTTAGGGTGCTATTCTCAGAGATTTCGCATTTACTGGTCGTTTGAGGGGGGTGGGGTGGCCTTTATGTGCAAGGATTTTTTATATTTGTGTTACTTGGGTATTTGCCTCCAGGGTCAGTATTTCTGTTTCAAAACAATATAAATCTGTTTAAAAAATAAATAAATTATACGGCAATATGTATCCATTAGGCCATGGTCAGTCAGTCATGTTGTGAAGAATGGCTTTTTCGTCCCTGTTGGATCTGTCTTGGTTGCCAGTTTTATATTGCAGTGGATTAGGGACTATATTCCGTTCCTCGCCTACTATCAACTTGATCCCAAATGTGTGTAGTATCCTATTCATTTGTGCAAAGAACGTCCATCACCGAGCTTTAGACTCATACACTGAGCCTACAATCACAGTCTTGTCCATTATTTGAAGTTTGGTAAGGGTGTAGCATCCCTTATCAGTCTACATCTGTATCAATCAATCAATCAATCATATCATTTGTAAAGCGCACTACTCACCCGTGAGGGTCTCAAGGCGCTGGGGTGGGGAATGCTGCTACTCCTCGAAAAGCCAGGTCTTGAGGAGGTCAGCAGGTCTTGGGTCTGCCGTAGGTGGATGGGGAGGGTGTTCCAGGTCTTGGCAGCGAGGAACGATCTGCCGCCTGAGGTCGCTCTTCGGAAGCAGGGGACTGTAGCGAGGGCGAGGTCGGCGGAGCGGAGCTGGCTGGCGGGTGGGTGTGTAGAAGCTGAGTCGTCTGTTGAGGTATGTTGGTCCAGTGTTGCGGAGTGCCTTGTGTGAGGAGCTTGAAGGTTATCCTCTTGTTGACCGGGAGCCAGTGCAGGTCTCTCAGGTGGGGTGTGATGTGGCTGCGGCGAGGGATGTCGAGGATCAGGCGTGCAGAGGCGTTCTGGATGCGTTGGAGGTGTCTCAGGAGTTTGGCCAAGGCTCCTGCGTAGAGGACGTTTCCATAGTCCATCCTGCTGCTGACAAGGGCCTGGGTGACTGTTCTTCTATGTTTCAGTGGGGATCCAATTGTAGATCCTATGGAGCATGCGGAGGGTGTTAAAGCAGGAGGAGGAGACGGCGTTGACCTGTTTAGTCATGGAGAGGGTGGAGTCGAGGATGACCCCTAGGTTGCGTGCGTGGTCGGTGGGTGTTGGAGCGGTTCCCAGTGCGGTCAGCCACCAGGAGTTGTCCCAGGCCGAAGGGTTGGATCCGAGGATGAGGACCTCTGTCTTGTCCGAGTTCAGCTTCAGTCGGCTGTTCCTCATCCATTCAGCAACAGCCGTCATTCCTTCGTGAAGGTTGGTTTTGGTGGTGTGGGGGTCCTTGGTGATGGAGAGTATCAGCTGGGTGTCATCGGTGTAGGAGAGGATGTTGAGATCGTGCCGACGGGCGACGTGGGCGAGCGGTGCCATGTAGATGTTAAACAGGGTTGGGCTGAGGGATGAGCCCTGGGGTACGCCGCAGATTATCTCGGTGGCTTCGAGCGGAAGGGGGGGGAAGGCGGACGCTCTGTGTTCTGCTGGAGAGGAAGGAGGTGGTCCAGTCCAGGGCTTTCTCTTGGATCCCAGCGTTGTGGAGGCGTGTTCGTAGTGTGTGGTGACCGACCGTGTCGAAGGCGGCTGACAGGTCCAGGAGGATGAGGGCCGCCGTTTCTCCGTTGTCCAGCAAGGACTTGATGTCATCGGTGGCGGTGATGAGGGCAGTCTCTGTGCTGTGGTTGCTGCGGAACCCGGACTGGGAAGGGTCCAGGACGTTGTTCTCCTCGAGGTAGCGGGTCAGTTGTTCGTTGGCGGTCTTTTCGATGACCTTTGCCGGGAACGGGAGCAGGGAGATGGGCCGGAAGTTCTTGAGGTCCTTGGGGTCCGCCTTGGGTTTCTTGAGTAAGGCGTTGATCTCGGCGTGCTTCCAGCTCTCCGGGAAGGTTGCTGTCTCAAAGGAGGTGTTGATGACTTTCCGGAGATTGGGTGCGATGGATGTGCTGGCTTTGTTGAAGATGTGGTGTGGGCATGGATCTGACGGAGATCCGGAGTGGATGGTGTTCATGATCTTGATGGTGTCATCGTCCTTGATGTTGGTCCAGTAGAGCAGGCGGTTGGTGCGGATGGTGGTCGTAGGGGCGGAGGTCTCAGTGGTTGTCGGGGCAGTCGTGGCGTTGAAACTGTTGTTGATGTCTGTGATCTTGCAGTGGAAGAAGGTGGCCAGCGAGGCGCACAGGTCTTGCGAGGGTGGGACGTCGTTGGTGTTGGAGCAGGGGTTCGAGAGTTCCTTCACGATGTTCAAGAGCTCTTTGCTGTTGTGCGCGTTGTTGTCTAGGCGGTCTTTGAAGGAGGCCCTTTTGGCGGATCTGATGAGGTGATGGTGTCTGTGGGTGGCGTGGCTGTCCGGTGTTCGTTCACGAAGCCAGATCTTCTGCAGCTTTCGGCAGGTTTGCTTGGAGGCCCGGGGGTCTTCAGTGAACCAGCTGTATGAATTTAACCTGGAGGGTGCATTTGCCTGGAATGGAACTCCCACATCTCTGTGAACTTGTCATGAAAGTAGATTGTTCCCTCTGCATGTCAGGCCTGCAACTGCTAATAGCTACAGATCAACCCCTGTCTCTTTTGAGTCTTCACGCTCCAAAAGCTAGGCCTCTTGTAGCAAACTGTATCTGTGCCCTTGGTCTGAGGAAAATGTAGTATTGTTTTTCTGCTTAACAAAATGAAATAGTCCATGGCATTTATGGAGACAGTTACTAGTGGTGTGTTTAAAGGTGTCATATAAAATCTACTTCTGTTTAAAATGTATCATATGTAGTAGAATCTAGCCACAGCCATTTGGTGATGCAGGTGGCAATGATACGAGGAGGGGTGTTCTGTAATTTTTATGTGTTCTGGTTGTCATCTGGTTTGTATGCTTATGCCCAGAAAGGTATCTTCCTTATTAGGCAGTGCGTAGTGTATTACTTGTTGGGTAGAGTTAGACGCGGTGCCTGCATATGGAACATCAAGTAGTTTTGTGAAGTGGGAGGGGAAACGTGAATGGGATGTAATGTGGGAAAAGAGTGTGTGGTAAGGTGCTCTTTGGAAAGGTCGTAGCCTAAACATCCTAGCAATTTGAGAAACGTCTAAGGTAGTCATGGACTTCTTCTGTACACAATGGTAGATAACCGCTTCGGTGTGAGCAGATTTTGTCAACAAACTGAGGTCAGCATACTTGGTGAAGTCTGTTGTATTACTGTGTGTGTAGGAAGTGTGTCTTACATTTATTTCAGATTTTAAGCTATGATGGCAGGTTAATATGAAACTTGGTGTTGTGCCACATCTAGTGATCATAGCATTGCCTAATGGAAATAATTGAGGAGTATATCAGCTTAATAGTAATAGAAGATTGAAGCGGTGCGCTAATCAAGCAGTGTTTTTGGTTAATGAATAACACTATGACAAATACATTTTTTCATCTAAAGTATGTCAGAAGTCGTCCTCGCAACTGCTTGATGTTTCTTCTGGCGGATTTTGCGTTGATATGTTAAGCGTGTGGTAAGAGAATCCAAGTCTATGTCACCATCAGAAAAAAGGGTTAGGGATGTTATTGGCATGAAGACTAGAAGTTTGGTGATATTTTGTTGTGTACATTCAGATGTATTGTGTTATGTATAATGTCAACCCTATTATGGAAGACCGTTTGTAGTGGAGTAATGAAAGCATAGAGTATTACATTGTGAGTGTGCCTCTGGGTTGATCCCACAGTTAGTCACTTGGCCTGCAGTCGAATTGTCAGTGTTTATGCGGCAGGTGAAGCGTGACCAGGGCATAGTGTTAGGTTCCATCCATTCTTGTTTTTTATTGTTGGATTTCAGTGGAGATATTGACTTGTCTCAGATTCTTGACTATTTGGTTCAAGCTCTCAAGCTCTCTGTCTCTGTCTTATCGATGACTTGATGCGCTGTTCATCTTCTGAAATTCTTTTTTAGAGTTCTGGTTGCATTTAGGAGTCTCCACATGTCCCTAGGGGAAGGAGGTTATTAGGTCTCGCCCTGGAACAGGGACAGAGACTCTATAGCCGTCGGATGCCGGGGAATGAGGGACACAAAACTGGCACGATTTGTAGCAGTCGGATTTGGCTGCGTGAACGCGCACGTTCCGTCCTGCGCCGCCCTCCCATCCTACTGCGCATGCGCCGCCCTCCCAGCCTACCGCGCATAACACACACACACACACACACACGTCGCAGACAGACACTCGCTCACACACACACCCCCTCCCTCACAGTCACATACACGCACTCCAAGACACATACACACACGCACGCACACACATACACACACATACACAGCCCGCCTCCCCCCCGCGCCTACATGCTCCTCTCCCTCCGCCCGCCCGCCGCTCAGCAACGCACTCACCGGCTTCCTCTCCTCAGCTGCAAGGCCCGGCAGCAGGACTCTTCTTCCCTCCTTCGGCACCGGGGCGCAGGGTAGGCTCCTGCCTGCTCCGGTGCTCCCTGCTCCCAACACGGCTCCAATCGCGGCTCTTCCGTGGGAGGCGGGGTAGGCTCCCGCCCTCCTACTTCCTGTTTCCGGGTGTCGCGCCGGCCTGCCTGACTTCCTGGTCGCAGGCCGGCAGAGTAACGAGGATGTTTTGCGGTATGTATTTATTTATTTAATTATGCATTTTTATATAGCGCAGACTTTACCCGAAGGCGGTATTTATGTTTTTTATGTATTTATGCATTTTTATATAGCGCGGACTTTACCCGAAGGCGGTATTTCTTTATTCATGTATTTATGCATTTTTATATAGCACGCACTTTACCCGAAGGCGGTAATGCTTGCCTTTAAATACTGCATAAATAATTTTAACAACAAATACTTTATATGTAGCTTTTTATGTACATAAGAAAACTATAGCATAAAGCAAAAAACATTGCCATTTACAATAATAATAGCTCAAAGTTAAATAATGCGAGACCTATTGCATTGCAAATGCTTGTTCATATTGTGGAAGTTTCCCAAGACTCAATAAGAGTTTCCAGGTCTACAGTTCTTCATATTCAGTTCTTTTACTTTCATTGTGATTATCATGACCGCTAGGTCTAACTGCCCAAACGTAAGTCCTATTACGTACAGTTGTGAGCGTTAAGGCTGAAATTTCTGACTTTTGATACTGGTGTCAGAAGATTAATAGGCTGTGATGGATATGGTACTCCCATCCATGGTAATGGGCCTACTTTTGTGCTTTGCAGCTGCTAAAATCTTCTTGGTATGTTGATGTCATAGGAGATAGGCAAGGACTGGGCAAGAGTGTTCTCCAGGGGTTGCTTGGCGAGAACTTACTCTATGTGCCCTTTGAAATTCTACTGGTTCCATAAAGTCAATGTCCAGGTGTGAAGCAGGATTTGGTCCGCATGGGATCCTTTGAAGTCCTTAATTTCTATTTTCTCATAGACCTCCTAAATGTGTATATTACCTTGGCTCGAATTGTCTGACTGTCTTCTAAAGGCGTCTTAGCTCAAATCCGTATGTGTGTCCAGGCATCCCTGTATGTATTGTTCACAGCCTTCTCTCTGCAGTGGTTAACCTGGTGTTGAAGTTTGAAAGGTCAGCGCACATGGTGAGCAGTTCCTTAGACATTTCTGTGACTGTGGTATCCAACTTTGAGGTTGTTTGTCTTATATTAGCAAGTTACTTAATGAGGGACTCCAGGGTGACCTCCGACATAATTGCTCTGTCAGGTTGCTAAGCTGTCCTAGTAGTGGTTTCTATGAAAAGGAGTTGTCTAGAAGGGCATGTAAATGACATACCAAGGTATGGGTCATCAGGGTATTGGTATTAAGTCCCCAACTTCTGAGTAAGGAGTTCACAGCCTTTGTATCTGTGTTTCAACCTGAGCAGTTTATATACCAGACATCCTCTCAAGAATTTGGTGTGGCCAGTCAAGGGTGCACTGATCCCTGTTGCTGATGGGTAATCCAGTTGGCGGGCAGGTCTGTTAGCACATGGGTGGTGTGTTCAGAGGAGGATCCACTGCTTCATGCAGGAAGATGCCCAAGGAAATCAAGTATCACCTTATGACTTTTGGTATTTCTTGTTTTTATAACATTACCTATTGTGGAGATTACGGTGAGAGGAGTCGATTTCTATTAGCTTCTGCTATGTCCCATGGGACTCGGGCAGATCGTCATTCCTATTCCATTAGACTGCTCTCATGATGGATTGTGCCTCTCTGGCGTGTATGCAGATCATTGGTAAGGAGAATGCATGCCTTCTGGTAGCTCTTGTAATGTTTTGTTTCAGTAGGGCATTTTAAGTCACTTGCGCCTAGATATGTTTAAACCATCCCCACCCCCCTCAAGCAGGTTTTTATTCCTACCTTCAATGTTTTTTGGCAGTTGTGATGAAGTTAAGGCGATGTTCGTTCTGCAACAGAGTAGTCCTGCACCTTCTGTAATGTCTAACTGCTCCACCCCAGTCGACTCTGGTGGGTGGGGTTTTGCGTGTAGTGGTTCCAGACACAGATCAGCTCTGTGCCGGCTCAGACTCACAAGTGCAACTTTGGGCGAGGAAGGGTGCTGCCGTGTGTTTTTGTGTTGTGCGTCGTCATTACTATGCACAACTCTGTCCTTTTCTCATACTGCTCCACTGCATCAGCCAGGATCTATGCCCTAGGCCTTGGGAGGGGGGAGGGGGCGGGGAGGGGGGCTAGCCCTGTGTTCATGGGTGTTATGTTATCATCAACCAGACCACAGCCCCACTAATCAGTGGGGGAGGTGTCCCCGTTGTCTTGTCTTGGTTGAGCACACCCTCAGTCGACATTTTCTGTACGTGGCCCCTCTGCAGAGCTGTCTCAGGGAGAAACCATCATGGCTGAGCCCAAACCCGACCTCCCTTTTGATGCTGTGTCTTTTGGAGATGAATTTAGGGAAGCCTACTCATTTGAAGTCCGATGAAACACTTCAAGTGGCTGGTGAGAAGATAAAAGCTTCCTTTGAGAACCAGCATCTTGCAGACCCTCTTCCAAGAACCTACCGATGTGCAGGCCTGAAAGAACTCTTTGGCTCAGATTTAGATATGTTTGACACGGACGATGATAATTCAGTGACTGATAACTTCCAACTTCTTTATCACATAAATGCTAGACTCTGCCTAGATCTTCAGAATGCCAACAGCCTTTTATATGTCCCCAGAAGGTGCCATCCCTTATCCATTGGGTCCGCGCTCTGGACGTTTGTTTAAGGAGCAGAGATTTGCTTGAGTTCCACCTTCCATTTGTTGAGCACAAATCCAACTTCCTTACAGAATGTCTTAAGCTTTTTTCTGCTACTTTCCAAGCCTTTTCTACGTTTTAACAAAGATCTACATGAAGTTAATTAATTATGTGCTTATATAGCGCTGGAATCACTCCCGAAGGGGTACCTCCGCGCTTCGACCGCTGCGAAACCCTTCCTGGCTTCCCTGAGAGATGGTCCCTTAATGGGTATCTCCAGGGTGAGACCAGGCATCCCCGGCGGTCTGGTGGGGCCGTTAGTGAAGATGAGGCAAGCTAGTGCCCAGAGTTGCCGAGTGTGATCGCTGATCAGAGTGGGCACCGAGGCGAGAGAATTATCGAGTCCGCTGACCCTGGTCCAGAAACCTGATGCTGTGTGCTGGGGAGAAACCGTTTTCGAACCTTGTAGTTCACAGGCAGATTACTCAGCGCTGTAAACCTCAGCTATATGATCCAAAATTCTTATTAGCTCATCAATCTGTTTATTGGTTCAATAATCTACACCAAAATTAAACCGCAGTGCTTTCCCTATGGTTGTGGCAATTCAAGTAACTTGACTCCATGGTGTGCAGAGATTTTCGGTTTAGTCAATTCCGACTCTGTTAATGTCATGTGCCTCCTTTGGCAGTATGTTCGTGTTGTGTGGGAAATAACAAAGTTGGCTGTAGATAACCTTCAGATGACATTAAAAAGGTCACATTCCTGAATGTATAAAAGACAGCCTATGTGCTGCAAAGCAAATTCTGAAATGTAGCCTGAAGTTGGCCAATATGAAGGCCCATTGTAAGGGCTAGGACTATTACCCTTTATAGGTATTACAAAATATGCTCCAGTGGATTACCTTAAAATGTCCGGGCTGCCCTAATGGATTTGTGCCATGCCTTTGATGGGGAGGGATTCATTGGAGGAAAAGCATACTCCTGTTTGGCTCTCTGTGTCTGGCCCAAAGTTGTTCTTCTACAGTTTTGCAACTTTCACAGCTTTTCCGCTTTCTGTCTATTCTAAATCCCGTGCAGAAGCCAGGAAATTTGCCTTGGTCTGTGGCTCTCTGAAGTTCTTGTGTTGCTGCAAAAGGGACTTGTAGAAGTGGAGCCCATAGTGGAGAAGGGCATCGGATTGTACTCTGTTTGCCTTTTGGTCCCCAAGAAGAAACGGAGTCTCAACACATTCTGGTCCTGATTTACCTGAATATCATTTTTCAAAATGTGGTCCTTGAGTCAAGTTGTCTTTGCCCTTAATGTGCAGGATTGGATGGTATCCCTGGATCTCCAGGTCGTTTATTTGTATCTGCCACTCCATCTGGGAGACAGGTATTACTTTTACTTCAAATAGGGGACCCAGCACTACCAGTTCATGGTGCAGCTCTTCGGTCTTGTGACTGTTTTGCTAGTATTCGCCAAAGTGCCATGGGTGATGGCAGCCTCCCTCAGGAATTGAAGAGTCAGTGTATTTTGATATGTGAATAATTGGCTTTTGGAGGCAGCGCCCTGTGCTGGTCTCTGACCATTTCCGACCATCTGGAGAATACTATGGCCCACCTTTTACCTCCTGGACTACTCCATTGGCCAGCAGAAGTCCCACTTCATACAAATTAAAAGACATACCTTCATTGAAGCGGTCATGGACACAACCTGTATGACGCCTTTTCCTCCTCCCCAAAATGATTTAAGACATTTAGAATATGATTTTGAACACTCCTTAGCACACATTACAGTATTCAGCGCAAGTTAGCATATGTGTATTCCACTCATACATAGGTTACGCAAATTTAACAAAAGAAATTTTTGAAATCCTTGTAGTTCAGGTTGTTCTGCAGGTGTTGTTTATTATTTTGATCGATGTCACAGCCAACACGTGTTTCGTCAGTAGGGAATGTAACCCTTGACTTTTTCAAGGCTGTTAAGTGAAAAAGGTAATATATTTGTAACATTTTCGATTCCATCTGAACAAATTATTGTTATGCATCACCTTTATGTTACACTGGTAGGCGGTGGTGGGTTTTGTTAACAATGCTCATATACAATTGTGCATATTAACTCAAGGGTAGTTGTTTTTAGAAAGCAACTACAGTTGTACATGATTTACCCTCAGAATTTGAGAGTTTTCTTAGGTGCACCCATTGAGATATGGAGAAATCAGTGATTCGTTTTGTCATGCTTTTAAATTTTTTAAAAAATATATATTTAATTGTGCGTTGTGAAACTATTTAACGGGGTGGAGAATTCAGTTGGTGAGGTCTAATGTTATGCTATAGTGACATGCGTGAAGTCAATGTGAGGTAAGTGCTCGGGGTACCTATTTTCCTCGAGTGTTCTTTTTTCTGTGTGAAGAGAAAAGGATAATGGTGAGATTATAAATATATTCTCAACTCCTTATGGGCGTAATAATTAGGTAGTGTTGTCTCCAATTATGTTATGTTCTGTCACTCACCTTCCTTGAGGTGATAATTCCAACCCTCGAAGGGGTATCTGTTAGGGGACTTCGGTTCGTATGCAGGGTAATCTTCCGTTATATGCCACAATATCGGTTTTTGTAGAGGCCGCTGTAAGTCAATGTGATGTTTTATTAGGATTAAGTGCTAGGTACCCCGAGCACTTACCTCACATTGACTTCACGCATGTCACTATAGCATAACATTAGACCTCACCAACTGAATTCTCCACCCCGTTAAATAGTTTCACAACGCACAATTAAATATATATTTTTAAAAAAATTTAAAAGCATGACAAAACGAATCACTGATTTCTCCATATCTCAATGGGTGCACCTAAGAAAACTCTCAAATTCTGAGGGTAAATCATGTACAACTGTAGTTGCTTTCTAAAAACAACTACCCTTGAGTTAATATGCACAATTGTATATGAGCATTGTTAACAAAACCCACCACCGCCTACCAGTGTAACATAAAGGTGATGCATAACAATAATTTGTTCAGATGGAATCGAAAATGTTACAAATATATTACCTTTTTCACTTAACAGCCTTGAAAAAGTCAAGGGTTACATTCCCTACTGACGAAACACGTGTTGGCTGTGACATCGATCAAAATAATAAACACCTGCAGAACAACCTGAACTACAAGGATTTCAAAAAATTCTTTTGTTAAATTTGCGTAACCTATGTATGAGTGGAATACACATATGCTAACTTGCGCTGAATACTGTAATGTGTGCTAAGGAGTGTTCAAATGCTGTTTAGGCTTGGCCTAATTTAGAAGAGGAAGTGTGGTTCTCTTCTCCTTATAGCACCATTCCCAAGATAGAATCAACTAACACAGTAAGGTGTACAGTCCCCTGAGGCGCCGTATCCTAGTACTATACCACCAACCTAACCGTAACCATTTAGAATATGATCCTGATTCTTCAGACACTAAATTGGATCCCATTTCTGCAGGATTATCCTCTTGTTGGATCTATGACCTCATGCATTCTGTGGCGCCGCCCACCAGATGGCTATTAAGGTCCCTTCAGTGGTGTCTCAGGAGACGGTGGCATGCTCATGTGTAGAACTTCAGCTCTTTCTTGCCAGACCTTGATTGGTGGTTGTGCCTCTTTTACCTCATGCTGAGTCATCCTTCAACCTCTCCACAGTAATAGACTTCCATTATTACAAACACCGGTAGAAGGTTTTTCATCTCATCAGAAAAATGGATGCACATCAATCTACTGAAGTTGAGAGCAGCTTGCTTGGCTGTGAAGGCAGTTCTTCTCTCTATCTCTGGCAGTGCAGATTCTTTAAGACAACACTGCCACCATCTTATTACCCTTAACAAGGCACCTTCAATACACATGTGACGATTGAACAGTATACATTAGAGCCTTCAGCTTACCTCCAGAATTAGTGATGTCATGGTAGCTGCCAGGATACCAGCTCACGAAGTCTGTCTATGTGGGTTGTTGTGACTATTTTATTTATTGGTGCCAGTCTACCAACTCACTTTTTTGAAGCTCAGCTGTCTGGATTTTTGAGCTTTGTGCTTTCTGCCTTCTGACTTTATAAATCACAAGTGTGTGCTCGTCTTTGCAAATGGAAAAATCTGTCCTTATACGAGCTACTGGCCAGATTTACACTTTTCCTCAACATGCCAGTGCTGCTCTTGACTAGGCAAGATCTACATACTTTGAAACTCTCATCTGTTCCCTCTACATCCACCCTCTGACGCTATCTAGGCCCTTCTAGTCACAGTTATGCCATCTGCGTGTTTGGCCTCATACCCTCTCCATCAGCAGATAACCTTGTAATCATTGTGTATACCACAAAAGCCGACACTCAATGCCTCATCTTACTAATCTGAGTTCTTCAATTGTTTTTGCAACCAGGCACTCAGCCCACATGCTTTCAAATGTCAGGTATTTACATTGTCAAGAACCCCACAGCTGACCTGCCCTTCTCCTCTTCTTTTTCCAAAGCTGTTGTGTGTGTTTTTAACACGTGTGCCTACCATAAGACGCCCTGGGTAACCCTCAACTGTCTTGCTTCCACAAATGCCACTCCATTAAAACTGTTCCAACCCAAGTCTCCACTTTCAGTACCCTTGAGCAACGTGATCATCTCTCTGCTATTTTAATCGTGCTTGATCTCTCTGCTGCCTTCACCACAGTGGATCATATCATTCTCCTCTACACTATAACCATCATGGCGATTACTGGCACTTCTTTCACCTTAATCATAAAAAAGTATAATATTGGTTGCTCAGGTAAGAGATTAATAAGGATCCCAGTTTTCGATGTTTACTGTTTTTTTCCCATTTAGCCGATAAATAGTTTATAAACCATCTGTTCCTCTGTCTGAATTTCGTTTTACAAACCAAAAGAAGCAAACGAAAGTATGTGTTCTTTTAAGCGACCCTCCAAGCTGTCAGTCAAGTCTACCTGACCCAAAGCTGTGCAGACTGACAGCACGGGAAGTTGAAAAGAGGTGTGATTTCCAAATGATGATTAAATAGCTGTAGGTGTGTACAAATGTTGGTATTGCAGTGATCTTGTTTGAGATGAGTGTTGTGCAAGGTTGCTTAGGGCACTGAAACCCTACGACATCCAGATCGTGGAGTTGATGGTTCAATAAACATGGAAAAAATGCTAGTTGCAACTTTTTTCCACAGAATTCTAAAATAAATATGAATGCTGAGAGTATGAGCAGAAATTAAACATGAATAAATGTCAACGAAATATATACTGTAATAGCTAGGGCTCAATATTTGATAATTTAAATTTTTTGCTACATTCCTTCACACTCCCTATTGATGTTTCCTTTCCTGACCTGCCATCATCTCAGCTTTAGGAATAGCCATTCATACCTATGATTTCACTACTTGAAGAGGGCTTAAACTTGCTTCTGCACCCTCTTTGGCTTCCCAGGGTCCAACCCCACATCCTGTAGACATCAAACTGGCTGATTTACAGTACGTCACAGAACCCTTGATAAAATACTCTTTGGATTGTTAATCTGCCCATGGATTTGCCTCTTCTTACCTTGTACAAACAAACTCTTTCTCTTTAAAGCCCTAATATTCGGCCTCCATTCTCAGCAGGACCACAGCTAAATCACCTGGCCACGTCTTAGCCTCTCTACTTGCCCCTCCCTTGGCAGTCTACCCCTAGACCTCCAGCAGCTACCTGCTTTCACTCATTCAATACAACATTAAGGAACCACTTCATACTGCTTATTTCCACCGCTCTACCTCAATGAATGTGATGAATAAGACTGTTTTCGGCATTGTCAATGAGTGTCTTGTTCTTACTGTGCTTCAGCGAAAGAAACCGATATCTTGTATTTCTGTGTCAGTCTTGGAGGAGGCTTATATTATTTTACATCTATTGGGTGGTACATGTTTTCTGCGCACAGCGTTGAAGATTTCTGTGTCAAATCTCCATACTTTTGAAATCTCATAGTTCATGGACGTCCGCTGTGGCGTGCAGTACAGATAAGAGGAGCACCAGTGCCCTGTAGGGTTCTCCCTTCCAAACTGTGGAGGTGGGCACCTGAAAGGTCTCAATCTTGAAGAGATGAATACCATCTCGACTGTATGGGAGCCTAGGTAACGGTTTCCCATAAAGTCGTCGCCACCTCTTGAAGGTGCCTGCTGAGGGTTTGACCCCGTGGTCACGGCAGGGCCCATGTTATGTTTTTACCAGATGCAGAACATCCTTTACCTCTGAGACGCTGGTGGTTCCAGTTAAAGTGAAACTGGAGTGAGTCTTTGTGGGTGGTAAAGGTCTGAAGCAGTGGAAACAAAACGTATTGCGTGTGTTAATTTTGAGTTTCCATTCTGCAGAGCTGAACTGTGCAGAGTTGTCTGAAGCCGCAGGTTGCCTCTCGGCCCTGCGGGGGTTGCTGGTACGAAGCGTCAGCATTCCTAATGCTTTTGATGTGTTACATTTCCTTTTCTTTAGTGGGAGAGATGAGCAGCTAGTGCATTAGCGAGGTTACAGGAATTGCTTTTGACAGTTGTGGTTGGTAATAATGAGTAACCCACTGCCTCGGCACGCCGGAGTTCGCTTTCTGATGCTCCCAGCCGTTCTCCTGCAGCAATTAACATGAGAGGGTCTCGGAAAAGACGGGCATGCCGTGCCCACGGCCTCTAGCCCCCGGCCTGCAGACGTGTTGTGCTAGTAGGTCTGTCTGCCACGTCCTGACGCTTGCTGTCTCTTTCATCGTTTCAAATGTTCACACTTAAGTCCCATACTCAAGTTTGGGGCACACTCGGTCTGTAACATATTGATCCAGTAACCATAGGCTGGTTTGCTTCACTCATATACAAATTCATCTCTTAAGTTCTGAGGTCACCACAAAGGGAATCACAATCGTTTCCTAAATCCTGTAAGAGGCTCTTTTTTTTTTAGCTACCATCAAAGGAATTCGAGAAATGTGCCACATTTCGAGCAGCAGAGCACTTTTGGCCTCTCTTGATCACTAACACCCATACATGTACTGTTTTAATCAAGAAGGTGACTTTGTGAGGTGTTTTACAGTGGATTCTGGAGTACTCAGTGGTTGCCAGCCATGATCCGAGATTGTACAGTCTATTATGTATATTGTACACTACTGATGCCAGAGTACCTCGGGTAATACTGTACTACATTTAGCTAACCAGTTTGCTCTCTTCATACCCTTGTATCTCTAGTGATAGTGAGGACAAACAGGCAGGAAGTGTTAGATTTGGCACTTGCGTATTGTTCCAGGCAAGTAATTGCATAAACTCAAGGCCTAGTCAGAGCTATTGCTTTATGAAAAATATTAGGTCATGTATTTAGAGGTAGGAAAGCAGGGCAGGTCAAATAAAGGTCAACACAAAATAGCAGAAAGTCCCAGCACATTCTTGAACCGATGTACCAGCCAAACACACTTAAAGCAATCATGTGATAAAGTGCTACATTTCAAGTAAAATTGTTCCACCGACCAGTGTTATCTTATGACGGAACCTTCAGTTTTACTGTGACCTCTGTTTCTACAGCCAATCAATTTGGTTGAGGTGCTAAGTGACTAGACAGTGGTCATGTTAGCAATGATATGTCTCCCCTTTATCCTTTTGTCTGCAGTCCAGGTAGCAAGGCTCAACAAGTCAGCTGATTTTAGTCTAGGTGTCTTAGAATCCAGATAAAATAGCTCCAAGCCCACCACACATTGTGTTCAAAATGAAAACTCATCAAAGTCTGTGATGGTGTGGTGATTACTCCAGATTATGGGAGTATTCTGTTGCCTTGGAAATGGTCTTTTCTAGCAAATGTGGCATTGAGGGTGTGGCCAGCAACATGTATGGCCACAATGACAAGTTGGTCATAGTTGAGCACTGCATTGTTATTTGGCATGACTGTGGCCTGGAGGAGATTCGGTTTGCAAACCAGTTATTGCAACATATTAGCATACGGTAGTGGGAGGTTTGTTGTGATATTTGATATGGGGTCCAGGAGATGTTTTACAAATACTGCTGTTTCTGGAGGTGGTCGATAGGTTAGAAGCAATGAGTGGTTGAAAGTTGAGTGCAGTAAGCAGCATGTAAGAAATTATTTTCCCTGTGATATTGAGTGATCTTTTATCATGGAAGGCACTAAAGAGGTATTGTAATCTGTAGCATGTTCTCTATGGCACATCTTGTTGGGTCGGTTTCTGTAGAGTGGTAGGTATCCATTTAAAATGGTTTCATGTAGAGTGGCTAACGTGCCATCTTCCTTCCAAATTTCTGTTATAAAGAGGAGGTAGAGCCTGGAGTCACCTAGTAAGGTCTTCTATGTGATTTCCATTATTTTAAAGCATATGGTTGATTAAGATATAGAACAAATATTCGTAGGGGTGACCAGAAAGGCATGTGGCTCCCTGACTTTAGTTGTAGAGTTTAAGGGATTAAGCCATGATCTTTGATGCATGGACATATTGGTGTGTTTGGTCCCAACAGCAGCATCAATGCTGTTCAGTAGTTGAGAGGTTTATGCACTGCAGCTCCTTTGTCCGAATTAAGCAGAATTCGGTACTCCTCTTGAGCATAGGCTTGAAGAAAGAGGCACCTGTCTAGCTAATGCCAAAAGTGCTGCTTGTAGCTTGTCATGATGGCACTCCGGGAGGCTGCCAGAGTGGTAGATTTGATTCGAGACCACAAAAAGATGCAATGATTTTTTTGAACACATATTTTATTGCATTTTACCATCATCACACCATAAATGACATTCAGCGCATCATCTACTGCTGTCAAACATGTCTTCATATTAATAATAAACAGTCCCCTGATATCCGCCCCCCCTGAATTATCGGTGGTGTGGACAACTACACATTTCCATGATCCATTATACCAGTTGTTGCACAGAAAGCATAAAAAGATGCAATGATGATCAAGATTTACTTTACTGTCCTGCAACAACCTGGTCACAGACAATACAGTAAATATTGTCTGAGGAAGCCTCACCCACATTTTTGTGGCATGTTTTATATTTAGGCGAACTCACCCTGCCCTGGTAAGATAGTTCTGTCAGGATGAACTCAACATGTTTGTAAGGGAGTTCTTAATGAGAATCAACAGATAATTAAGGCTGACCAAGTCGTAATTTATCTGGCTTCCTTATTTTTAATAGTACCCTGCGTACCCAGCAATAAGGGAATTCTCTTTAGATGAACACTGTTGTATAATGTGCAGATTTTAACATTAAACATGTTGTTTCTAGTTGAAACGTATGTAGTGGAAAGCATTTCGCAAAAGTTTGCTTGTCATCTTTCAATTGCTTATTGCTGTATCTGGTACTAAGGTGAAAACTTTAGTCGGACAGTTTTACCATCTATAAAACGCACAAAAGAATGAGGTAATGCTGTTACAAAATGGGACACATGCTGCATAATTTAATCAACCTTGCCGCATAATTTGGTCCATCCTTGGTGCATAATTCCAGTGGCCCTGATTGTGTGTTTTTCCTTCTAGGGCACCAGGGGGCAAACCTGTACAAAGTCTTGCAACTGTTAAACCATACTTATCATATTAAACGCATGCCTTGTTGGTTTTGTTAGTGTTTGTTTGAAAGAATACCCTGCTGTCTAATGAAGAAATTAGAACTGCTCAGCGTGATATTTCTGTTAACCTTTGGTGTTGTCAAATCCTCAAACAGACTGATATCAATGGTGTTGAATCAACAGAAAGACGCCCCCTTGTTAAGGTGAAGTATCATTGGCATACCGAAAGACTGTCTGCAACGCTGGAATCGGGAGGCATGTGTGTGTTCTGACCCCACCTCCCTCATTTGACCAAACTGCATCATTTTATGAGGCGTGTGTACCTCCCTGCAGTCAGTTTCCACATCTGCCCAAAATTAGACTCTCTACGAAGGACCGAGCCCCTGTTTGTAAGCACTGCACATTTACATTTACCCCGCCCGGTCCCTGAGGCCTGTTGGGGGACATCTCATGATTTCCCTGCAGGGCAGTCTGTCTCTGCTGTTGTGTGCAGTATTTTCGCAAACCTCTGAAAGAGTGTTTCTACCGCTGACAGGTGTCGTAGGCCCTGCAGTGATGGATGACTTTAGAGCCGTGTATCTTGGTCTCTGTAGACGTTGCGTGTCGCTGCTGCTTGCCTGTAGTACTGAGCGAGCGGAAAGGCAAGGCCAGGACTCTGGGAGAGGCAGGAGCGTCCCCGGCAGTGAGATCTTCCTGCGGTGTACAGACTGACCCCCGGCACTGTGCAGTCCGCGTCTCCTTGAGCCTGGTGGTTCCAATTGTCTCTAGTATTAATGTTCAGCTCTCTGCAGGTACTGAATGTGTGACTTGGTGATAAACTTACCATTATTATTGCCTAAAACCTGCTGTAGTTATGCGTGTGAAGTGAAGGAATCGAGATCACTTTAAGGTGTTTTATGCTTGCATGGGTACATGGCAAATGATGTCAGTCTGCTAAAGCTTTCAATGTCCTTATTTACACCCGGTCAACGAAGACATACTCATCTGGTCAGTTTTATGCAGTGCGCAGTAACATTCCTATGCAGAAGGCTAGCATACCCCATTCCTTCGCTATAGAATCATTTAGATATCAGGTTCTTCTCAGTTTACAGGTGGGTAGATGTCGGCTTAGATTCGGTTCAGAGGTAGCAAGAGCAGCCTTTACTCTGTATACCAAAATCTAGCTCTCAGCCCCACTCGCTTTAGAGACAGGTAGATCAGTGTACAGCATCATTATCAGTTTAGCTTCTAAAGCGGACAGTTGGAATTCCAGAGCCCGCCTTACATACAGAGTGCACTGCCCCTGTTTGCACTACAGGTCACCTTTAACTGGTTCCTACTGGTGTAGAGCGAGGTGGTGTCCTATTATAGTAAATGCTCGGTAACCAATACAGCTGCAAGCACACTACTTCCCTGGGGCAGCATATTAGTGAAAGGCAGGCCTGCTGGTTGACGTTACTGGTTTACCTTTGAGCAGGCAATGAGCAGCTGCCGGAGGGTGCAATGAGTGCACACACCTTCAGGGGTATGCCTTAGGGTCTTGGGACGCCCCTTTCCAATGACTGCTCCACCACATCCGTGTAGTAGGGAAGTACTTGGCAACATTGGATGGCATGTATCCCATATTGACCAAGTTGCTGGGTCAGATGGAAAGTTGGGCCTCCTTCACTCTCCCAGGTAGCCCAGTTGAGCAGCCCAGACCTAACGCTGGGGCGTGGTCTGAAGATTGAGTTAGATGCAGTAGAACACAGTAACTATGACTGCTCTGCCTGGGTGATAGCTTAAAAGAAAGAACATTTAAAATGCGTAAGAATTTAGTACAGTAAAAATTGGAAGGAAAAGTGATAGTCTAAACTGTTCAATATATATACAAAATATACTTCTAGAGTAGGACCCTCTGAAGTTTTTGGGACATTTCTCTTAATCTTCAGCAGTTTTAAAATGTCAAAGGATTAGTGCAAAAAGTGAACCTGGCTGCCTTCCTGTTAGAGGCACTAGGATTGTGTAGCTCTGCCCCTGAAGGTGCTAATCGCATCGAGTCAACAATCCTGATTTCTGGAATCTGGTGTGTTTTTGGAGTGGCTCCAGCTCAAACAACATTTTGTGATACTGACCAAGCTACACCTAGAGTTCATATAGTGGGCCTAGTTCTTGGACTTCATGGGATCTAGGTAAGTGGTGGAGGTGGTGGCTGTTTGATATTTGCACAGGAACGCAGGGTCATGCAGTCTTCTAATGATGGCTCGAAGGGTGCTTTTTCAGGACCAAGGCTGGTAGCGATCTTTACTTGCGCTTGACGGAGGCTAGTGAATCATGGGGTTGATGAAGAAAGAGGGTACCCTACTTAAACAAAAAGATTTCTACGAAGCTGGATTTTGAGCGCGCCTACAGAGACTCCCATTCTATGTGCAAGCTCACCTGGATTTGAATATTTTTACTGTTCTTAAGCGTCTCTGGAAGCCTTCCAGCTCTCTGTGGCCTTTTTTTTGTGTCAAATCTGTTTATTGGCAGTTTTTAAACGTTTTTCCAGCTACATGTCTACGAACGGCACGATACACATTCACATTCATTTAGCACATTATTACAATTGCATTTCAGTTGCTGAATACTTAAACACGTTATGTCCCATACGCGCTACAGTTGCTGTGCCGACTGTCCTGTAGTTTAGTAAATGTGCCCGAGTGTGGCCAGAATCAAAGAAACTAAGGAGGGCCTATGCGACCCAACTCCAGGTACAGAAATGAGTTATATTCTCAAACAGTATACTTTAACTTTGCTGATGCAGCCAAGCTCAGTGCGACATGTTTGTGCAGAAAGTTCATATTGTCCCTCCCTTGCTTCCGGTGCCCGCCCCAGGTCCCCCGTCCCTCGTCCTCTACTCACTCGGGTGTCCTTCCTCCCATTCCCATATGTTTTTAGTTCCCGACTTTCCCCGGCCTTCAGTCTCGCGCAGCACACCCCATAAGTCGTCCTGGATGTCGTCTTCTGCATGTATCCCCTGGTTAGCTGCAGTCCCGCCTAGCCCTCACTCGACTCCTCGGCTGCAGCCACCCCACTCGGCTGTAGGCCACGAAGCATACGCTCCCAGGTCTCTGCCATAGGCTCCCTACGGAGTCCCACTGTTTCCTCCCGCTGTATGGCGGTCCCTTCCGCCCTGGCCCACGCCTTAAGGGACAGTGTCCAAGCCTGCACACTGGGCGGTCCCGTGCTTTCCACCTCTCAGTGAGGCGACGCACCGCTACCACTAGCCCCAAATCCAGGAACCGGGACGATGCTTTGTCCTTCCGGGGTCTTTTAAAGGGGTACAGAAGGAATTCAGGCCAGTTGCATGGGATGTCGCGCCCGGTGCAGTGCGCGAGGAGCCTACCAATGTCCTCCCAGTAAGTGCCCAGTCCTGCGCACCCCCACAAAATGTGTAGTATAAAAACCAATACGGAAGGTGCACTCAAATCAAAGTCAATAGAGCAAAAGATATTTAGATGAATATTTCTTCTTTATTCAATTCACGAGTGTTTTCATTGAGCACAGGCACAGCCAACGCGTTTCGTTCCCTACGTGCCGTGGGAACTTCGTCAGGGCATCAATAGAAATTGCGACAACTAAGGTGGCAGGAATATCAAATAGCGACGTTGTGGAAGTTTCTTGAAGGATATATTAAGAAACACATCCTAAATTCCATGGAATGCAAATGCGTCGTAAAATATCATGTAAGCCTGAAGATCGAGCAGAGATAATCAAAGGGCCGACTCAGTAAAAAGGAGTAATATCAAAAAACTGCGTACCCCAAAGTTAAGAGTCAAAATATATGTGCAATCGATAACAGATGTAAAAGAAGTTCTTGTTCGTGGACCACCATATCTGGTAAACTGTCACTAGTGTCTCATATGGTGTCAGTACCCCATCCCTGTATAGGTCGCCTAGTGTCTGTATGCCTGTGTCGTGCCACCTCTCTAGCATGGAACATGTAAGGACCCCCCCTCCTCCCGGTGAGCCCTCTAAGGGTATCGCCGGCGCGTATGGCAGAGTTGTTCGTGAGAGCCTCAGCGCCCTGCGAAAGCATTGATACACCACCGACAACAGTAGTGGGGCGGGGAGCGTCGGTGCGGTCAGTGGGTGAAACAGCACCTGTATATGTTCCAGTCCAGTATGGAGGGTCCTCGGTAGCTGTGTCCTCTCGTCCCCTGTCCGCCAACCAGCGAGCAACCCATTGAATCTGGGCAGCGAGATAGTAGTGCTCAAAGCAGGGGGCAGCGCGTCCACCTTTGTCAGTAGGGAGGAACAACTTCTGGAGTGCCAGCCGGTGCCTGGAGGAGCCCCAGATGCAATCGCGGAGGATCCTGTTTAGCGAGACAAAGAAGGAAGCTGGGGCAAGTTAGTAAAGTAGTAGAGCAGGCGCGGGAGCATGACCATTTTTGTCAGGGCTATTCTGCCCGTGGGCGTCAGTGGGAGCGTGGACCAGAAGCCAATCTGCGATCGGAGGACTGTCACTGCGCGGCCTAAGTTCCCTTCGCGCAGATCGTCTGGCTGGCGATAGATCTGGATCCCCAGGTATTTGAATGTGTCCGCCATCCACTGAACTCTTGTGCCTTGCAGCCTAAACCCGGGGTCTTCCACTCCCTCTCTGAACGCAAAGAGGCCTGACTTGCCCACATTGACTCGGAGACCTGAGAGCTTCGCAAAAACGCTTAGCAGACGGTCTAGACTGTCCGGAACAGCACTTACATCTCTGATAAAAACTAATAGGTCATCAGCATAAAGCGACACCTGATGCACATCGTCTAAAAGCGGAATCCCAATACCCAGCATCTGTCGCATGGCCGCGGCTAGGGGCTCTATGGCAAGCGCAAAGAGCAGCGGGAACAGCGTGCACCCCTGCCGGGTGCCCCTGCCCACCTCCACCGTCTCCGATTATATATGGTCCCAATCGCACCCGAACTACCGGGTCTCGGTACAGTAGGCCCACCATCTGCCTGAAATCGGCGTCAAGTGCATACTTCTCCAGGACTGACTTCAGATACCCCCATTCCAGACTGTCGAACGCCTTTCCAAGGTCTAATATAAGGCATTCTGCTTTAGGCCAGTCCTCCGTCGCCCCCGCTGCTACCCTGAAATACCGTCTAAGGTTTAGCGATGTGGACCTCGCCGGCACAAAGCCGTTTTGGTTCGGGTGCACCAAATGTGGGAAAACCGGTGCTAATCGCTCCACAAGGATTTTGGCATAGATTTTGTAATCCACATTCAACATAGCCAGTGGGCGGTACGAGCCCAACTCTGTGGGGTCTTTGCCAGGCTTGGGGAGCGACACCGGAAAGGCCTCTCTCAAAGACGGCGGGAGCCTATCCTCATCAATCACCGTGTTGTATAGTTGGAGAAGCCAGGGCGACAAAACCTCCCTGTTGGCCTTCTAATACTCAGCTGGTAGGCGGTCCGGTCCCGGGGATTTCCCTGTTGCCAGAGCCTGGATCGCTTCCCCTATATCTTCCAGGGTGAGCGGGGCACAGAGTGTCTCGTTCTGCGTGTCGTGGCTTGAGGCAATGCTGCCAGGTCTAAGAACTCCTCCAGCGCGCGCCTGGAGCCAGTGCCACGGGCTGTGTATATGTGCTTGTAATGTGCCATCATCACCTGGTGAATTTCGCACTGCGTGTAGACCAGTTCCCCTCCCCCGCCCGAATGGCTCCCACCCACGCTCCCTGGTCCGATCTCTGCACCAGCCAAGCCAGTCACCTCCCAGCCCTGTCTGCCCTCGCATGCGTCCTGGCTGTGTGTGCCGCATAGTTATGGCACCTTAACCGTTCCATTAAGGCCGCATGGCTCCTCCAGCTTGTTCGAGTGCCTTCCAGCACCCTCGCCCTCCCTCTCATATCGCAGAAGTTCTGACTCCAGTCTGGTCAGGGAATCGGACACCGTCTTGCGGATATTCCAGGAGGCGCCTATACAGTCTCCCCTGATGGCCACCTTATGCACATCCCATTCCAGTAGTGGATCGGCTGTCGTTCCCGCATTATCCTCAAAGTACGACAGTATGGCCGTACCCAACGAGGAACGAAACTCCGCATCCTCAAGGGCGGCCGGTTGCAGCCTCCACAGGGGTACTGGCTGCCGGCCCGCGTCCCCACAAATCCGGAATAACAAAGGGTTATGGTCAGAGTGTGTCCTGCCTAGGTACGTCGACTCAGCCAGGAGCGGAAGCATCGACTGGGAGCCCACTATACGGTCCAGGTGAACATGCAGGTCGTGGACCGCTGAATAATATGAGTATATTCTATCAGTGGGATGTTGCACCCGCCAGAGGTCACGTACCTCCCAATGGGCCAGCCAGTCCTGCAGCACCTGCGCATTGGACGCCACCGGTCAGGGCGTAGGGGGGGAAAGGACCGATCTAGGTGTGTGTCCAATACCATATTAAAATCTCCACCTAACAGCCATGGGATTCCCGCGTATGGGTGGGGGGTACGATTCAGATTTTCCAGAAACAAATGTTGGCCTGTGTTGGGAGCATACAAGGAACCCAGTAGCACCATCTGCCCATTGAGTTTCCCCTTCACCAGAGAGTACCTGCCCTCCTGGTCTATTTGCGCCTCCTCACATACAAACGGGACTCCGGCCCTCACCCAAATTAGCGTGCCGCGCGCATGCGCTGAATATTCCGTGCCATATATCTGGCCTCTCCATCTCCTACGGAGCTTCCCAAGCTCTGCCCGGGACATGTGTGTCTCTTGCAGCAGCATGACCCCTACCCCATGTCGCTGCAGGTAAGAAAAAACTGAGTAACGGCGCGCTGGGGTGTGCATACCGCGTATGTTCCACGTTATGACACTAGTGTCTGCCATTGTCAGTGTCGCGCTGCCACCTTGCGTGGGTCAGGGGGTGGGAAGGGCACCAGGCGCGGCCAGCGGGTCGGTGCTTAGGGGGTTTGTCTGTATGCCGCTGCTGCATCTTATGGTTAACAGTAAACAACAAAACATGAGGGGCGATTACCCAACGGGGCATTCGTCCAAAAGAACAGTGTGTCTGTCCCTCAGAGGGTCATGTTCTCAGCACAGTGGTCGCGCAGTGGGTTGTGTGGTTAGCAATACAATGGTGTCACTCCCATGTGTAGGGCCTGTGTATGCCTAAGAGGTGCTCAAGTATGGCCAGTGCGTTGTTCATGTGATGCGTGTGATAGCTCCATCTGCACTGTTACTTGATCGGGCCTGCTGTTATGGCACTTGCGCACCCCCCCGGAACCAGTCTTGTTCGTCCACCTGCTAGAGCATTACCCCCCCCCCCCGCCCCAGACGCCGCCCCCCCTCCCTATGTAGCGCCTGGGTCTCTGGGTCAGTGTCTCTCTCCGCCTGCTCCCAGCATGGCGGCTGGACAAAGGATATGTTGTCGATGTTCAATGGTTGACAAGTGATGATTTTCCGTTCCGTCAGCAGATGTTCTCACACTCTCACATCAGAAGGTCCGCTGTTTGCGGTGTCACCACCGGCAGGTTGGCATCTTCTGACAGAACCGTGGACGGGGAGGACGCCCCACTTACATCCCGGTCACTCAGCTGTTGGGCTTCCGCATGTTCTGTGGCCTTGACCGCTCCCAGCGTCGCAACTGCTGCCAGTGCCTCCTGCCAGTGCCTCCTGCCGCTCCCGTCTCATGCTCTCTGGGCTTGGTGCGGCCTGACCCGGTTCCGCATTGTGTCTGGCCCCTCTCCTCCTTCTCCGTCTTCTGGACCTTTGCTCTTGCCAGCCTCCGGCCTCTGGGCCCGCGGGTCTCGCCCCTGACCACTGCCCGGTCTCCTCCAGCCAGTCCCAAACGTCGGACGGGGCCTCAAAGAAGCGCGTGCCCTCCTTAGTGACCACTCGAAGGCGCGAGGGGAACAGCAGGGAGTAAGGCAAGTCCAATTCCCGGAGCTGCCGCTTCACAGCCATATACGTTCTCCTCCGTTTCTGGACTGTCGCAGTGAAGCCAGGAAAAAACATCACTCGGCTGTTGCCCACCTTGAGGTCCGTCAGTTTCCGGGTTTCGCGGAGTACCACGTCGCGATCCCGGTAATTAAGGAGGTTGAAGAGGAATGGGTGAGGCCGTGTCCCCGGGCGCTGTGCCTGTGCCGGCACTCTATGCGCTCTCTACCACAAAATGCGCGGACAATGTTCAAAGCGGTAGGAGCTCCAGTAGCAACTGTGCCACATATTTCTCGGGGTTCTTCCCTTCCTCTTCCTCCGGTAGTCCGACCACCCTGATGTTGTTGCGCCGGGAGCGCCCTTCCGCGTCCTCAGCGCGATCTTCTAGGGCCTGGACCCTCTCCACCAGGTCTTGCAGCGCCGCAGCGTGGCTACGCACTACTGGCTGCATTTCTTGGACCGACTGGCGCTGGACGACAACCTCCTCTGACAGTTCACGGTGGTCAGCGTGCAATAGCGTGAAGTCAGACGTGACTTTGTCAGTCCGCGCTTCGAGAGATGTTTTGGTTTGCGCCAGGGTGGTTCCTATGCGTTCCACCGCCGCCAACACTGTGTCCATCTTGGCAGCCAGCGACATCGTGAGCTCCGAGTCCTCTCTGATCTGTTCCTGCACTAGGCCCGCGTCCCCCGCCGCCTGTTGATGCTGTTTTGACTTGTCTCTTAGCCTTCCCATCGCCAGCTGCTGTGCCGTGCAAGTCGGATCGGTGCGCCAGTCTGCGAAGGAAGGGGTGAGTCCTGACCCGCCCGGGCTCCGCCGTCTCAGTCGCTTGAATGAACCCACTCAGGGCCAGCTGCCACTGCCAATCAGTTGATCTTGGTTGTCCACTGCAGGTATTCCGTCACAGCCTTTAATATCCTGCGCTCCCCCCTTCGCCTGTGGGCATTGTTCATGCACGCCTCACGTCTGCCCCCGGGACTGTTGCCTATGCCAAGTCGGGAGCCCCCCCCCCTCTAATTATCCGCTCAGTCCCGGGCCTATAATGGACTCCTATGGCGCTGGGGCTGTGTTGGGTGCGGGGCCACGACGACCAGGGTGGCTCACACCACGTTTTGCGGTGCACACCCAGTGGAGTTGAGTCCTCGCCGTTCTCTTAAGCGTCGTGCTTCACAGGCTGCTTCGGCACATAACTGACCCCGGCGGGGACGCCTGCCGTCTGCTCCTCCCCGGCCTCTCGTGGGGGGGTGCACCACTATCTACAGCTGTGCCCCAACTGTTTGCGCCTCACCACCTGCAGCGCCGCCCTCTCACCTCCTCTTCACCGGGCCTCCAGGCCCGCCGCAGGTGTCTCAGCGAGTGGCAGCCGGTCGTGGGCGCCAGCAGGCCCTCAGCAGCCTGCCTGACCTCCGGCCTTCACTACCGCCAGTCCCCGCCTAGCTGTGGTGTACCGGGCGGCCGGGGGGACCCCATCTCTCTTCGAGGGCAATGTCTAATGCGGCGCGAGGCCGGCCTGCAAGGGATGGGCGTCTCCTGGGGGCCTCTCCAACCGCCTCCAGCTTCTGTCACCAGCTTCTGACAAGCGCGGACCGCGTGGGTCAGTGCGTCCCACCGGCCGCCATTTTAGAGTCAGGCAGGGAGGGATTTGTCGGCGCCCGCAACTCTCTTCAGTCGGGCCGCTCTCTACCTGCATGTCGTCGGGGGGCCCCCAGCCAGTGTTTCATCGGACGCTCCTTCGGTTGCCCAGTGCTGCGCCCGGGGGGCCGCGGGTCCTGCCGTTTCAGCCTCCAAAGGGTCGGGGATGCAGAGCCCTGATTACGGGCCGCCCCACTGCAGATGCCTCGCCGCAGATGACTGTGGACTCCCGGCGCCCACCGGGAGACTCAGGTCGGAGGCAGCCTCCGCTCGCAGATACGCCGACTTTCCTTTCCGCAGGCCTCTGTGGGCGCGCCTCACTACCTGGGTCCAGCGCTGTTTTCTCCCGCTGTCTCGCAGGGCTTCTCTCCGCTCCGCCTGTCTCAGTGCCCCTGGCGTCTCAGTGCCCCTCGCTCCGGCGAGCGGGCTGCTCTCACAATGATCCCGGGCTAGCCGCGTCCCTCCAGCAGTGGTGCCCACCTCGCCGCTCGGGCTTCCTGAGCAGTCAGGCCCCGAATAGGCCGTGGGTGCTTTCGCACCTCCGAAAGCTCCGTTGCTCTGCTTCGTCGCAGCCCTGGCCTCTGCCACCACCGTTCTCGGGCTCAGTGCTCCGCCTCTGCCTAGTTTCCACTTCACTGGAGCACCTCTGTAATGCTTCTAAGGATAATTAGGCCCCCGTGGTCGGAGCCTCACCGAGACACGTCCGTCATGTTAGGCTGCTAGCCACGCCCCCCTGTGGCTCATGTTGCCTTTGTTTGTTTAGTTGGCTTGCAGGGCAGTTTGCGGGGGGTTCTCCTCTCACGCAGTGTTTCCAGCAGTCATTAGCAGGGTCACATACAGAGCAAAAGGTTGAGACCCAGTCTGGGTAAACATGCAGAATGCACCTGCAGTCCAGAAAGCACCAAAAGTCTGTTCTGCTCCAGTTAGATGTAGTTCTTCAAATTACTGAATTGGAGCTTGAATTTCAGTTTGGACAGCAATCGACTACCTGTCAGGGTGTTTGTAATGCTCAATGATATGAGCGTTACCCAATCAGGAGAGCAAACAGTGCACATTTTTGCTTGAGCTGCATTCAGTGTGTATTCCAAACCAAAGCCATTTAGTAGAACATGGTCTTTCTGAGTTGGCCTCCAATTGTGTTGCTTAGGTAGGGCGGGGACTCTGTGTGCCCTCAACCCCTAGAGAGGAGCACCGGAATAACGAATGAGAGTTGGCATAAGGCGAGGGTACCTGAGCACAAAGGAACAAGAACTATGTATATGTGCACTATCTTCTCTGTGACATGCTTGAAGCGACACTCGTTATCTCCCACATATCGGGTGAATGGAGATGGCTCATTGCAGGAGTTTTAGAACTTTTGCTGTGGGAGCAGCGGTAAAGCCATGTTGTGGCCTAAAATATTATCACTTCAAATTCACCAGGCAGTACCCATGCAATAAAGGATTAAGAGGGTCGCCCTCGAGTACATAAATAACCAAGAGCTCTGCTGGGGAGCTTTGGGATCAAGGTCTGATTGGAACTATAAGTGAAAATGTAATCCAGCATTGGCAAAGCCAGCAGGACTCTGCTTTTGGACTTATTCGCTTTGCTGTTAATAATTTGTTTCTAATGCTACACAGCACTGGATAAAATAAAATGGAAAAAAACGCCCCGATGAATCGGCCATTAGTCCCCTCATTTAGTATGTGGGCAACTGTGCGGTGACTTATGCCAGGTATGCTTCACCACGCTTGCCTCCGAACTAATGCGAACACCAGTTTGTTTTAATTTACCAATCCAATATGGAATGCTAAATAAAAAAATATATGAAATGTAACCACCTTGAAAGCACTGTTTTTAGGTCTCGCCTGTAAATGCGCTTGCGCATTGAGCTTGCGAGAATATAGGGGCTTATCCAGAGTTAACTATCGGGCGATTCCATGCAGTGCCCGTGAAAGCAAGCTCAATGCGCAAGCGCATTGACCGCAAAGCGCGTGCACATCAAAGCCATCTGCCTCATCAAAGCCATTTCTCCTCCCCTAATTATTCACGGCCGGCCGTACTTTCACGGCCGCCAGGCCCTGTCTCTCGTTTCTCCTCCCCCTTACCCCCTCCCCACAGCAATGCCAAGAGCTTGTTTTGTTTATTAATGTAAACAACTACTTTTTAAAATGAAGGTGTACTTACTTGCTAGGTGGTAGCAAGACACATTTGACACCAAGAGCATTTTTCGCGCTCAGGGAATATGCATTGCAACGTCCTTTAGCTTTTATAACACGTTGCAAGCATTGAATGCAGATGCAGGATTAGTTTACGATTACAACGATTAGCAGCAGTTCAGCGGAGAAAGTTTTGTAACTAGAGCAACGTTTTCATCCTTTTAAAAGGAAGATTAGTGTAAATGAAGGCGGGAGGGTCCAGTGAGCAGTCATTATGTAAACCCCGCCACGCCAACTCCCGTGACTCTCCTGCTGCGCGCCACTCTCTACTTAGTTTCTCGAGACAGAGGCACTTCCGGGAGGCTGTTCCCGCCTGCAGCTGGCGACAGGAAAAGTAGTCCGTCTTTCACGGAACACTGACGGACGCCATCACGTGTGCCCGCGAATCTCCCGCCCCCTCTAGTACTTGTTCTAAATGTTGATGACAGAATGAGGCTTCTTAGCGTCATTGAACTTTGGAAAGTAGGTTTTATAGTTACGCAGATATTGCTCATGTTGTCTGTCTGCAAAGTTCACAATAACAGGTCGTACGCTTTGTGCAAAAAAACTGCTCACCGGTGTAGATTAGCATTTACCTTAGTGTCCAAAATGCTGACTTTATCAGAAACGTAAATGCGGATTCTTAATGGATTTCGGCTATTAGCTTTGGCAATGAATTTAACAATGGTGTATGGCAGCATAGCTGCTGTGCATCATAACATTTGCTAAATTTATAACTATTGGCATTTCTAATAACAAAATTAATACTTTTATAATTTGCAAAACAAACAAAAATTAAAAAATATTTACATTTACCACACCAAAAGCTCAAACTTTTCTATTGCGAGTCCTATTGCATTTTCAATGCTTGTTTTAAAGTGGAGTGTCTGGCAGCAATTTGCTGCTGGCCCTGGAATAAAATGTGTAAAATATTTATAAAAAAAAAAAACGGGGTTGAGTGTAACAGAGGAGTGTGTGCAGGGAAACAACAGGGAGTGGTTGGAGGAATAAAAGAAATACAGATCTGTTTGGAGGGAAGATGGGAAAAGCAGCATAAAAGGTTGAGAGCGGTGGTTCGGGAGAGAAGCACATTAGAAAGGAACATGGAGTATGAGGTAGTTTAGAGGGAGAAAGCACGCAGGAGCGAGTGAGCAGCACATGGAGAGAGAAACATATACCATAGGAGGGAGAAGCATTAAACTGAGAGAACTGGAAAACACAAACTTATGGAGTGCTTAGCCAGAAAGAACAAGGATTGGAAATGCAATTGATCTCGCATTTGTTTAAGTTAAAGCAATTTGCTTTGCTAATTGTATTGTATTGTATTTTAGCTATGTCTTATTGAGTGTTTGTATGTGATATTTTGTGCCTTTATGTTGGTTGAATTGTAATTGTTATGTGTGTAGTAGTTAACGCATAGCGTTAGAAGGAGAACAGCAGTGTTTGAGATTTGGAATGGCGAGTATAGCATGAGGGTATTGAAGTAGAGGAGGAGAGTAGCATGAGGCAGAAGAAAGGGGAGTGGGGAGAGCAGTCTGAGGGAGAAGGAAGAAAGCGTGGGTGCTTTAATCCACAGAGTGATTAGTCGTGCATTGCACCACTGCTACACCACCCTACCGGGCTCACCAGGCACCTATCATGGTTGGGTCTATACTCCCTGCTCCTATGGGCTGTTCCTCTCCTGGCGCACAACACCTGATGGAAAATGACATATCTTGTTCCCTTATCTGCAATTTTTGCTCCGTTCCATAGTCTGTGTGGCTTACAATGTGGGCCACAGACCACTCCAAAGTTGGTGGGTGGGTGAGTGTTGCGAGTGCATCAGCACATGTATTTCTATGCCCACACATAAGTATAGCAGCATGCTTGCTGTGACTTGGTTTTACCTAGTTTGACGTGGTTTGTGGATTTCTTCCACGGAGGCCACCATTCACTCACGCACTCTCAATACATTCGCACACTAGCGTCTGATGCTTAAACATCCTGTCTCTCACTCACTGGCTTCTAACTGACTCTACAGGAGTGCCAGAAACACGCTCCTCATTGATTACGTCAAACAGTCCACTGATGTAGGCCTCGGTGAGACAGGCAGTCTCCACCCAAGTACACCCACACAATACATTACCTGTACACAAATGCTCTTCAACGCCTCAGCCGGATCATAAAGCACTATGTAACTGCCACTCGATTGCACTGCAGCAGTGTGCCACTGAAACACAAATGACCCACTGTCATAGGAAGCAGGCACGCAGCAATAAACAAAAGAAGCAGCACACCAAGAAGAAACAATTTGGGGCTGCTATTGTCTCCCTGGAGAATTCAAAAGCTGTTTATCTCAATTTGTGAAAGCCCTGTAATTGCAGCTTGCTGATGGTATTTGCTTCACAAAATGCCTCTGCAGGAAAGCAGACATTAACCCTTGCTAATTAGGGTGACATCACTTACAAGCTGACCAGATTAGTATGCAGATAGCTCTGCTGCATCCGCAGTACAAGAAGGGCATCTCCTACATCAAGCTTTGGGTGCAGATAGAAACTTCACTCAAATAGGGCTTTTGCCCTGCATTTGTTAAAAAAAAAAAAATACCAAAAAAACACAATTCGGTGCAGGCGAACATTATTTTATGTCCGAAATCAAGCTTTAATGTCTTCATTTTGCATTGTTACTGCTTTGTTAATTTATGAAATGTACAGCGCACACAAATGTGCTCCCTATCAGGGGTCCCTTCTTGTGATCCTCGCGAGCCTGTGCCGCATGGCCAATGGGTAGCCTGCTTTTGTCCCCGGAGAAAATCTGGAATGGTGCGTTTTTTAAAGACATCTGCTCGCGGAGAGAGGCTCGACTCGAGCCTTCGCTGCTTCGTGCCCACCAACTCCCCAGCCTCTAACAGGAACAAAGACCTCCAGAGCTGAGAGGGGAGGAATGTCTGCGGTTATTCAAGCTGGCGGCAAAACCAGCTAACGGGGGAGCGCCTTCAAAGACCAGCAGAAGAAACAATTAGTGATTTTCTATGCTTAGGAATGAAATTCAGGGTGTAAGTTACGCCAGCGAGCTTGCATGCGTTTCCAGGACAGTTGTAAGGAGCCCGAACAGCGCAGGTAAACACAGCTACAATAAAAAATCTATCGAATTAAACAAGCACGGCCGAGGCAGACAGCGCAAAAATAAAAGCACACTGCTTTAATGAGGAGACACGCTCCCTTTTGCCCTGCGTGGAAAAATAAATAAATAACTCAACAAGCATGGCTGAGGGTGAATTCGCAGCGTTCGAGGAAGCCCCCAGGCGTCAGTAAAAAAACACAACAGAGCGGGGCGTCTCCAAAGTGGACGCCGCGAAATATAAATAAATAAAGTGGGTGCGGTGTCCCTAGCGGGCGCCGTGCTCTTTAAGTAAACATACAACTTAGAGCATTCGCCCTTTGCAGCCGGAATGTCAAAAAGAATGTGCTCACCCCCTACTTAAAGGAGACAGTATCACGCTGCCATTACAGAATCCAGTCTGGGTGGGCGGGGCTAAAAGTGGACAGGGCGGTAACCAGGAGGGACTAAAAAGCATCCTTTACAATCAAAAGACACAGTTTAGCATAACTTATGACGCGAACCAACCAAAATACCGGGCGGAGCCGAAACACCACTTCTGAAACTATTGATTCCAAGAAGCCCTCGCACAGCGAGCAGCGCATGTGCGCTGCAACGCCAGGCGAGGCCTAAAAAAAGAGATTCCCTCAAAGTGAGCAGTGGAAAAATGCAAGTAGCCAAACAAAAGCATGATAATGAGGCTATGCTGCAGGAAAGAGACAAACACAAGAAGAGGAAGGCATGCCATGGAATAAGAAGTAAACAAATGAGTTACAATAAAGCCAAGCAATGGTCAGTAGTGAGCAAGCTGTAAGCCACAATAGGTCTTTTGCAACCAGGCAGTTGGCTCGAAATAACAGTTTGTTGGCTTTCATGCTTCGAGTTGCCCTTGTTTTGTAATTGGGTCATGGATTAACTCTGACTCTTCTCACACAAACAGTGCTATGCACTTCTTTTTCTAGCTGTGGCTAGGGTTTTGCAGTCGGATTCTTTGGTCTAGGTTTACTTAACTGCAGCATTTTAATCACACAAGGCGTGTTCTTTTTTATACCCTTCTAAATTTTGATTTCTTTTTCAGTTGTATTACGTAAAAGATGCCTGCTTCTGGTCTAAATCCCTCTTAACTGTCCAATTCCAGCTGTAGTTTTATGCTTAATTCTTGATTTACAATATTGAAAAGCAGAAGCTGGTCCTTTACATTTTCCCGCACAGCATACTTCCAGGGAGCAAGGTCTGCTTAGAAGAGCGATTGAAGGAAATACTTCTCTTGTGAGCCATACAACTCCTGCCTGAAACCCACTATTTAAGAGAGCCTCTTCACTTCAAGGTAGGGGGCAACATTGTGGAACAGTCTATCTGGTCATGTTGGCTATGACAGATGAGCTAAGGCTTCAAAAGATATTTATGACTTTAACATATTGGGTTACAGTAATCATTTTTTTTAGTTTTACCCTGGTGTTTGCTTTTGAGACTTAGCTTTTGCAAAATCAAAGACTGTTAACAGAAAATAAATACAATTATTATTTCCCCTTCTGCTCAATATCATACCCTCTGTGGGGATGGATTTGTTCAGGGTCACCCTTAAAGCTGTCATGCATGAATTTTGATACTACTAGTTTGTGAAGCCACCTCTGTGATGTGTAAACATATGTTGTGGGAGTTTGGGCTGGTCTGCATGTAGCAGGACCAAGGCTGATTTGCATGTGGCTGGTCTCTGTCAAAAGTGGCACAGTGGGTGAAAAAATGGACTTAAATGAGGCCTGAGGTATCCTCCTTGGCTGAGATTCCTTTAAGCATTCCTTCCATTACTTTGTTGTTCGTTGATGCTCAATTATATGTCAATCACTCTGCACGATGCCATCTGCTCTAAAGCACGTTTGCCTTCCTTGATGAAGGAGCTCGCAAATTTTAGGCCTATCTGTTAGCTTTTTTTTTTTAGCAAAATTGATAGAAATATTGAACTGCAACACCTTAATAAATATCTAGTTAGGGGAGTACCTGCTGTATAGGAACCAATCAGACATCTACCGGACCACTGAACAGAGACCGCCTTGATTGACATTAGGGAGAAAGTGAGAAGCTCCTATGGGAAAGTGGGTGTGGTTGCTCTGCAGTCCTGGTCTTATTGCACCCATAGAGCCTTGTGTATTCAAAGGTTAGTTATATTTTGTCTGGCATCAAACTTTGGTGTCAGACATGAAGTCTAGCTACATCACATTGCTCCATGCAGTCTATGTTGCCTTCAGACTGGTAAATGCGACTGCTGGTTAGGCCGGTAAAGGCATTAAACTTGGATTTCCTGATATACCCAGATACCAGACAGTTAGCAGTTCACTTTGATTAGAGGACAAAGGAGATGGCCCTATGAAGATGCACGTCCGTTAGATATTGCTCAGCCGATAGCTAACCAACTGGTGTTAAATATGCCCAAGATAGTGTGTTTTTAGTATGTAAGTGGAAGTCCCAGTGATAGTACTATTTGACTCTTATCGACATTGCACGCATTGAATAATCTATCAGTCTACTTTGAAAAAAAGTTGTGGATGGAGTGAAGTGATGAAAAACAGTGTAACTATCAATTCAGACTGTCCAGAAATAGTCTTGTCATTCCTTGATGTACAACAGAAACAAACATCTTTGGTGAATCATATTAGTCAGACTGGACTTGGCCACCATGTTCTACACAAGTGTACTGGAATTTCTTATCTGGATGCTACAAAACATCCAAAGAAGAGGGGCTAAATTACATGTTACTTTGAAAACACGCCCAATTTAATTATATTACACTAACTACCAAGAGATGAAGTAATTTCTCTGACATTACGAGTTTTACATGTTAAGGCACTGCATTATTTGATGGTGCAGTGTAAAAGGTACAAACCAGCAACACGTTTTAGAGCCTCTCCTCAAATCAAATTTAGTTGATTAATGAGTTCTAAAAGAAGAGCACGTTGTTGAACACTGGCCTTGTTAGTTTCCAAGTTATGTTGTATGAAACTTTTAACGCGCAACTTTCACTTAAAGGAGCATCTTGGCGCTGAGTGAAACCCTAATGGACCCAGTTACTAGAACTAAGTGAATCAGATAAGTGATCTACATAGAGCGTTGGGGGCAGTGAAGATCCAGGTTTTCAGAGCTTTCCTAAAGAGTGTCTCTGATTGAATGAACTGTATATGGGTGGGGAGAAGGTTCCAGGTTTTGGTCCCAAGTACCGCAATAAATTTCCCACCCTTAGTGATACACCTAAAAATAGGGACTTCAAGAGATTTGCGTTGGACGATCTGAGTGTGATGTATGTCACATGATGAGTGAACTTGGCACGGAAATAGTGAGGGCCTAAAGAATTAAAAGCTCTGAAAGTAATTATCAGGATCTTAAAAAGGACTCTTCTATGGACTGGCAGCCAGTGGAGTGCTGAGAGTGCAGCTGATGCTGATGAGCCTCTAGGCCATTTTAATACTTGTCGAGCGGCTGCTTGTTGCACCATCTGTAACTTGTTTAGCTTATTGGTTCCTGCATAAAGGCTACTGCAGTAATCAAGTCTAGAGATGATTAGGGCCACTGTGACTGCCTTTCTAGCAGTGCAGGGAAGATTGAAGAACTTTTTAAGTGACTTTATCAAAAGAAAGCAAGTGCCAGCCACTGCTAGGGATTGATAGCGCAGGGCGAAATGCGGAGTCGAATTTCACCTCCAGGTTCTTTGTTGCAGTCATTGTGTTAGGAGGGGGGTGTCTATGGGCCACCATAGGCTGGGGGAGAATTCCTAAGTGGCATGATTTCTGTTTTTTTAGTTGCATTTTAAATAGTTTACTTTCATCCAGTGAAAGACTGTTGTAAGACACTGTCGCAGAAGTTCTTCAGCTTAATTGGAGTTTTTATCTAATACCAGAATTATCTGAGTGTCATCCGCGTGCAAGATGGTCTAAATGTTGCAAGATGATATCCGTTTAATGAGGGGGGCCGAATAGGTGTTAAAAAGCAGTGGGCTAAGAATGGGCCCTTTTGGGACCCCGGAGAACAAGGGTTTTTCTGCTGATTGATATTTACCAAGAGTAACAACTTGTCTTCGATTATGTAGCAGGGATTAAAGCCAGATCCAGGCGAGATGAGCAATACCATATGATTTAAGGCATTCTAGTAAGATGTAACGAGAGACCATGTCAAAGGCGGCCGATAGGTCTAATAAGATCAGCACAGCATTATTTTACTGATCTAAGGCAGATCTAAAAGCTTCAGTAGTGTTTTGGAATGTCCTGGTGGCCTTCTTTGAGCAGGAACGTCATCTGTCCCACAGAAGCAAGCTCACAGCGAATCTTTTTAGCAGAGCCTGCTGTACAAAGATCAGTGAGTGAACATCTCTGTTCCTTTGATTACCAGTGTACCTTGAAACGAGAAAAAGGATGCATTAGATCACATCACCCTTGACATTGTCTTTCACCCAGGTAAGTTCATGATGCAAAATGTGAAGTCAGCAAAAATCGACTTTGCACTGAAGGTCGGTGAGCCAGTTGCATTCCTCCTGCAGCAAACAACTATACATCTATATCAGATGTGACCTTCACAATATCCCTTTCCTGTTTGATGGCGTTTACTTTGTCCTCATTTTGTACTGTTCCTGGGCTGCTAGACCTCGTAAGCTACATTAAATCTTACTGACACTTTTCTGACCACTTTTTGGATGTTATTGCATCCATCCATCCATATTTGTTCCTCTCCTTCCGAAGTATCAACTCTGTCAGGTGTTGGCAGATATGTGAAATAACTTTTAGTCCATTTTCAGGTTTTTTTTATATTCCGCCTCTTGGTAATTGGTTATGAGAATTAAATAAATGTAAAAAAAGAAAAAAAACGCAGAGACAAATGTAGTTAAAATACTATTACAGAGATAGTATTGGGGAAAGAAATATGAAGGAATGAGGGGAAAAAATACGAGGGAAGGCAAAAATAACAAGCAATGACCTGGCCACGGCAACCTGGTACGATGTTTAAATTTTTCCACTTCTTGATTGCAAGCATAAGTCTTAAAAAGAAAAAATGCAGCTGCCTCAAAGTTGCCTATATGCCTGCAATAAAATGTTAAATTAAATTAATCACTGCATTTAATTGTAATGTAATAGTCAATGTGCTTGCGATTAGGCAGGTGTACGTAAAGATGTTGAAAAAACATTTTCAGTTTTAATGCATATCACAGAATAGGACGATTCTTATTGGCATAAAAGGTATTATAGGCTTTGAATTACTGTAACCTGAAGACATAGATTAAACACAACAAAAATACAACAAGCATTGAAAATGCAATAGGTCTCGCAATAGAAGAGTTTGACATTTTTCGTTTTGCAAATGGATGAGTGACACCTATAGCATTTGGAATGCAACATGTTTTGTATTTACGTGACTTATATGGCAGCTCTGGTCGTTATGCTACATCTCTAGATAGTTTTATCTTTCGCAAATGTGACACCTATTGTAACACAATATGTGTTGTGAGGGTGAGGGGTTGAGGGTGAGGGGTTGAGGGTGAGTGAGGGTGAGGGGTTGAGGGTGAGGTGTTGAGGGTGAGTGAGGGTGAGGGGTTGAGGGTGAGTGAGGGTGAGGGGTTGAGGGTGAGTGAGGGTGAGGGGTTGAGGGTGAGTGAGGGTGAGGGTGAGTGAGTGTGAGGGGTTGAGGGTGAGTGAGGGTGAGGGTGAGTGAGGGTGAGGGGTTGAGGGTGAGTGAGGGTGAGGCTGAGGGGTTGAGGGTGAGTGAGGGTGAGTGAGGGGTTGAGGGTGAAGTGGTGAGGGTGAGGGGTTGAGGGTGCGTGAGGGTGAGGGGTTGAGGGTGAGTGTGGGTGAGGGTGAGTGAGGGTGAGGTGTTGAGGGTGAGTGAGGGTGAGGGGTGAGGGTGAGAGAGTGTGAGGGGTTGAGGGTGAGTGAGGGTGAGTGAGGGTGAGGGGTTGAGGGTGAGTGAGGGTGAGGCTGAGGGGTTGAGGGTGAGTGAGGGTGAGTGAGAGTGAGGGTGAGTGAGGGGTTGAGGGTGAAGGGTTGAGGGTGGGTGAGGGTGAGTGAGGGTGAGGGTGAGGGTGAGTGAGGGTGAGGGTGAGTGAGGGTGAGGGTGAGTGAGGGTGAGGGTGAGTGTGGGTGAGGGTGAGTGTGGGTGAGGGTGAGTGAGGGTGAGTGAGGGTGAGTGAGGGTGAGTGTGAGTGAGGGTGAGGGGTTGAGGGTGAGTGAGGGTGAGGGGTTGAGGGTGAGTGAGGGTGAGGGGTTGAGGGTGAGTGAGGGTGAGGGGTTGAGGGTGAGTGAGGGTGAGTGAGGGTGAGTGAGTGTGAGGGGTTGAGGGTGAGTGAGGGTGAGGGTGAGGCTGAGGGGTTGAGGGTGAGGGTGAGGGTGAGGCTGAGGGGTTGAGGGTGAGGTGAGGCTGAGGGGTTGAGGGTGAGTGAGAGTGAGGGTGAGTGAGGGGTTGAGGGTGAAGGGTTGAGGGTGGGTGAGGGGTTGAGGGTGAGTGAGGGTGAGGGGTTGAGGGTGAGTGAGGGTGAGGCGTTGAGGGTGAGTGAGGGTGAGGGTGAGTGAGGGTGAGTGAGGGTGAGTGAGGGTGAGTGAGGGTGAGTGAGGGTGAGTGAGTGTGGGTGAGTGAGGGTGAGTGAGTGTGGGTGAGTGAGTGTGGGTGAGGGTGAGTGAGGGTGAGTGAGGGTGAGGGGTTGAGGGTGAGTGAGGGTGAGGGGTTGAGGGTGAGTGAGGGTGAGGGGTTGAGGGTGGGTGAGGGGTTGAGGGTGAGTGAGGGTGAGGGTGAGGCTGAGGGGTTGAGGGTGAGAGAGTGAGGGTGAGTGAGGGGTTGAGGGTGAAGGGTTGAGGGTGGGTGAGGGTGAGGGGTTGAGGGTGAGTGAGGGTGAGGGGTTGAGGGTGAGTGAGGGTGAGGCGTTGAGGGTGGGTGAGGGTGAGTGAGGGTGAGGGTGAGTGAGGGTGAGGGGTTGAGGGTGAGTGAGGGTGAGGGGTTGAGGGTGAGTGAGGGTGAGTGAGGGGTTGAGGGTGAAGGGTTGAGGGTGGGTGAGGGTGAGGGGTTGAGGGTGAGTGAGGGGTTGAGGGGTTGAGGGTGAGTGAGGGTGAGGCGTTGAGGGTGAGTGAGGGTGAGGGTGAGTGAGGGTGAGGGGTTGGGGGTGAGTGAGAGGGTGAGGCTGAGGGGTTGAGGGTGAGTGAGGGTGAGTGAGGGTGAGTGAGGGGTTGAGGGTGAAGGGTTGAGGGTGAGTGAGGGGTTGAGGGTGAGGGGTTGAGGGTGAGTGTGGGTGAGGGTGAGTGAGGGTGAGGTGTTGAGGGTGAGTGAGGGTGAGGGGTTGAGGGTGAGTGTGAGGGGTTGAGGGTGAGTGAGGGTGAGGGGTTGAGGGTGAGTGAGGGTGAGGGTGAGGGTTAGGCTGAGGGGTTGAGGGTGAGTGAGGGTGAGTGAGTGAGGGGTTGAGGGTGAAGGGTTGAGGGTGGGTGAGGGTGAGGGGTTGAGGGTGAGTGAGGGTGAGGGGTTGAGGGTGAGTGAGGGTGAGGCGTTGAGGGTGAGTGAGGGTGAGTGTGGGTGAGTGTGGGTGAGTGTGGGTGAGGGTGAGTGTGGGTGAGGGTGAGGGTGAGTGAGGGTGAGGGTGAGAGGGTGAGTGAGGGTGAGGGTGAGAGGGTGAGTGAGGGTGAGGGGTTGAGGGTGAGTGAGGGTGAGGGGTTGAGGGTGAGTGAGGGTGAGGGGTTGAGGGTGAGTGAGGGTGAGGGGTTGAGGGTGAGGGTGGGTGAGGGTGAGGGTGAGTGAGGGTGAGGGGTTGAGGGTGAGTGAGGGTGAGGGTGAGGCTGAGGGGTTGAGGGTGAGTGAGGGTGAGTGAGGGTGAGGGTGAGTGAGGGGTTGAGGGTGAAGGGTTGAGGGTGAGTGAGGGGTTGAGGGTGAGTGAGGGTGAGGGGTTGAGGGTGGGTGAGGGTGAGGCGTTGAGGGTGAGTGAGGGTGGGTGAGGGTGAGTGAGGGTGAGTGAGGGTGAGTGAGGGTGAGGGGTTGAGGGTGAGTGAGGGTGAGGGGTTGAGGGTGAGTGAGGGTGAGGGGTTGAGGGTGAGGGTGTGAGGGTGAGGGTGGGTGGGGGTGGGTGAGGGGTTGAGGGTGAGTGAGGGTGAGGGTGAGGGGTTGAGGGTGAGGGTGGGTGGGTGAGGGTGAGGGGTTGAGGGTGAGGGGTTGAGGGTGGGTGAGGGTGGGTGAGGGTGGGTGAGGGTGGGTGAGGGTGGGGGGTTGAGGGTGAGGGGTTGAGGGTGAGTGAGGGTGAGGTGTTGAGGGTGAGTGAGGGTGACAGCGTTTCTTTTCAAAGGCAACCGAAGTGCAAACACAAGTGGATCCCTGCCCCTCACACGATGGTTTTTAGGGTACAAATGTACAACGGCCGCCTGTGGGTCCTCGCCGGGCTTCCGAGAGGCAGGAAATACCGTTTGCATTCTTAAATTGCGAAGTTGTAGTGGGGGAGGGGGGGGCGGTAACAAAAAGGCGACCTCGAACTCCAGGTCCCAACAATCCAACACACACTCTCCGTTTAATGCAATATAATGGTGCCGAGAGACCTGGAAGGCGCGGGCCCTGCTGGCAGAGGTTGCACTGCGGCTGCGCAGCTTCAACACCTCCAAAGCACCGAAAATGACTGCTTCAATTCTACTGTGATGACTTACATGTGGTTTGGTGGCGCAGAGATTAAGCTGTAATTGATTTAAAAGCCGTACTGATTAACGAAAAGAAAGTGATTTTTTTAGGGGCAGAATACAGTCATGGAAAACTGACATTAGGAGAGACTGTGGTTAGGGGTGTGTTATGGTAAGTGGGGAACACCGTAAACAGTTTCAGAATCCCACCCACTGTATTCAGAGAGAACCACGGGGCCGGGAGGGGTGGGGGAGTAGAGCTTACTATCACACACCCGGAGCATGCACAGAGCAAGAAGTGGGCAGGCGTCCCATTAGCTGACCTCCGTGTGACCTTCACCACATGCTGTCTATTACTACAAACGTAAGGGAGGGAGGGGGTGCCCTGTCATACAGACTGAAGACAAGCCAGTGTGCCTTAATCATATAGGCCTTTAAACACAACACTGCAGGCCCCCCAAAGGAAAAAGACTGAAAAGCTGGTAATGCAAAAAAAAAAAAACAAGACGGAGGGCATTGCTGTGGGGAGGGGGTGGAGGAGAAATGCACACGGCGGGCAGGGGAGGGGGCGGAGCGGGGAGAGCGGCATGTGGGTGTGAAGAAGCCGGGGCCTTTGAAGTGAAGCTAAGCTTCACTTCAAAAGGTGTCGGAGGAATGCGGCTGAGGGAACAGACGGCGATTGCGGCTGAGGGAACTGATGTGCACGCGCTTTTAAGCTCAATGCACATGCGCATTGAGCTTAAAAGTCACGGGCACTGCAAGGAATCGCCACGATTCCTTGCTTGTTAGTTAAAGAGTGGTTAAGCCGCAATAGTCTCGCAAGCTCGATGCGCATGCGCATCGACAGGCGAGACCTAAAAAGGATAAAGAATGAAAATAAAAAAGTAGTGGCAAAGTTTTGACCCACCAGCCCTGGTAAAGAAATGGGCTTCCTCTTGGATGGATGTGCACATGAGATGAGACAAAATACTGTCATTTGCAGTGCATGTGAGATGGTGGATGACTACTTGCTTCATGCAGTAGTGGGCTGACAAAAAATATGAATAACAGTTTAACACACCAATGACTGAAAATGGCTGACACAAGCCCAGTGTATGTGCACAGGTGATCTCCTACCTCGCCCTTATATGTCATAATGACATGTCAGCCATCGTGTTGAGAATACAATGTTAGGAGGTAGGCACACACCTTTAATAGCACAAAATTGAATATAAACAAAAGGAGTCAAACATCATTCCAGCAGGCATCTGTTACATAGTACAATGGCATGCACACGTCGTCCTGTCTTGTATGTATATCAAACGTATGTGGACTCAAAGAAGATATCCTACTAGTACTCCTAAGACCAATTGAGCTCCAGTGGGCGAGCGTTTCGCAACCACTGTATTGTGAACACCTATTATCACTATTTGTCCATAATGTGATACGCTAAATTACATGAAAAATAAAACTAAAGACAATACCAAAATAAATGGAAAAAAAAGGCGATGAGTATCTATCGTCAGCCAGACACTCACCCTTATTAAATTTGTAAACTCATAAAGTAGTGCACAGAGATGTGTGCAAACTGCACAAGTCCGAGCTTAACACAAAATATGCCCAAGCGCCATAGTATTTGGTAGGCAGGAAGTATATCCAAGCTCATAGACTAGTGGCCACTGGTTCAACTAAGTTTGAATGTCATAGTTGTATATTCTCACCCAGTGTGTCATGCTCATCTTAGAACGTCATTCCAGCACCTTATAATGGTATTTCCCAATATTTGTCCACATATACAAACGGACGCTGCTGGCCAAAAAGCTTCAGGACGGTGGGACCCACCCTGTATGAACACAAACATAAAAACAAAATGTTATATCCTGATTTCAATGTTATTCATGCCTTGCCTGTAGAATCTTACGGTGATGACATGCCATGGGATGTTGTGAGTCAAATAGTCACAGTTAACTGGGCTGAGCTGCCTGCTCCTGGTGGGGTCTCCTTATGGTCTTGCTGTGATCTTATACTATCTTGAATAAAACCTCCTTTAATCACCTGAACCTGCGTGGACTTGATTACTACAATTTTTGGCGACGAGGATGGGATTCCTACATTCCTGGTTTGCCCTCCCATGTCCCCAAAATAACTGTTGGAGGAATTTGTTGTGTTTGGGAAGGTATTTTGGTCTTCGGGTCTGTTTTACATCTGTTGCAACCTATACACAGACTTCGCTTCAATCAGGTGAGCAGAGGCACCTTTGTTTTTTTGGTGTTTCTGGGGTTTGGCCCTGCGACATGGCAGTTTAACCAGTTAAACCGCTGCCATTTGAAAATCGCATTAGCGCCATCACGCGCACATACTCCACACACGCAGCCTCGCTTTACCTGCCTTGTGTGCCTTCACTGCCCACGTGATGCCATTCCTGCTTTCAGCTGTGTCCAGTGGATCTTCTGTGATGTACAGTCCTTCTTGCAGCCAGCTACTGCCACAGACGTTTGAGAGCACGCATTTGCTGCTAGCTATCCGGCATGCCGTCAGAAATGCGAGCCACCATTTTAGGTTTGGTGTTTGTAGCCAACCACGTTCCGGGTTTTGGATGTTCCCGGTCACAGTCCTGCTGTCTGCCAACCACGTATTTTCACGGCACAAATCCAGAATCTTCACGGCAACAACCAAGTTCCGATTTTGCCTGCTACAGTCCTGCTGTTCAACCACGTTTGTGGGGAGTCATTAAAGTTGATTGACGGTTTCAATTTAGCACACGTTTTGCTGTTTTGAGTTACATCGTCCTACATCTCTCCTGTACATCAGCCTGTGGTTTCAGTTAGCACCGCCATATTTCAGGTACCTTCTTTTCACCTATTCTTGACTTTTAACGTTATCCACTTGCGGAATTCCTGCAGTCCACCAGCGACTTCTCTATCTACTCGTTTTTCGGTGGACATCCCATGTTTGTTTTCTTTTTCATGTGACAGTGATCTTCAACAGGTCAATCAGCCCGTGGATCTTTAGTTGGCGTTGTCATTCTTGTAAAGTGCTTACTTGCTCATCTACTCTGGATCTTTTTAGTCTCAAGTTGCTGTTGGGTCCAGTTTCATCTGCCTGTCCCAATCTCGGTGACAGGCACATCTGTGACTATTATGTTATAGTTAGCTTATGGTGCAGTTTGCTAGCTTTCAAATGTTTTACTTGTAGATGTCCATTGGCACCATATTCTCCCACACTGTCTTATTCTTTATACATCTGATTTTTCACGTTGCCATTCCTCCTCCCAATTTTTCGCAAAGTCCTCGTACATAGTGATAACATTTTGCAGCGACCTTAGTCGCATGGTCTAACACTGTTTTGTGTCACATTGGTCCGATGACACATTAGGTGTGCTTATATCTCATCCCTTATTCTAGGGTGTCTTTTGCCTTCTGAAGCTCAGGTGAGTAGTTACTCACTGGCGTGGATCACTGGTCTGCCTTCAACACTATTGTCAATGGACCTTAGGTATACACCAAGTTGGTAAACGCCGCCAAGAGTCCTTTATGCATGTTTTATGTTCTCCTACACTGGCTTCGCAGTGGGTGTTAGTCCCATCTGTATGTTGTACATTTATACCATTTTCACAAGTGCACAATATTGTAGTTTTCCCTTCTTACAGGTGACCTTTAGTCCGGTCTGCGTCCATGCAAGGGTTACAGTACTGTTGCATATTTAACTTTCTCTATAACCTAGAGACTGCTTACGGGTTCTTACCCACACGTCTAGTTGCCGGGTTCACATTTACATATTTAGCTTACGTTTTATACCCTTTTTGAGTGGATTTCATGCTTTCATTGCTAGGTATGTACGGTTTATATTGAATTTTCTTTTGTGAAATATACACTGTTATCTTTGTATTACAAGCTTGTCGTATTAGAATGATAATGGTGTTTGGATGAGGAATCCCCTGTTAATTTTCCTCATCTTCCTTGTTTCTTTCTTCATTTCTGTTTTCCTTCTGAGGTATTATTCTTGTATCTCTTGTGGATTCTGAAGTTTCCTCTGTTTTTCTGTCGTGTTTCCTTTCTCTGCATTCATTGTAGCCCTGTGTTCTGTTAGTTCTCTATTTTCAGGCTCCTTTCATTCCTGTTCTGGCCTGTGGGTGTGTTTTGGGGCAGTCTTTTGTGCTTCCTTTTCTCCTTTTCTCTGATGTTGGGTTTCTCTTCTTTTCTGTTATGTATAGAAGTGAGGATGGTTTCTATGTTTTTGTTTTCCTTTCTTCTCTGCTTCTCTATTTTGCTCTTGTTGCTCTTTTTTCGATGGTTTTACGGTTCTGTTTCCTCTGTTTTCTCTTTCTCGGGTCTACTCCCTTGTTTTCTCATTGTTGTTCTTTTGTTCTTTTGTTCATTTCGGAGAAAGGAGATATGTTATATCCTGACTTTATATTCATGCCTTGCCTGTAGAATCTTAGTGATGACATGCCAGGGAATGTTGAGTCAAATAGTCACAGTTTACTGGGCTGAGCTGCCTGCTGGCTGCCCCTGGTGGGGTCTCCTTATGGTCTTGCTGTGATCTTGTAAAATCTTGAATAAAACCTCCTTGAATCACCTGAACCTGCGTGGACTTGACTACACAAAACATGCATTGTAAAATCAATAACATTGCCTGTGTCTCTTATTATGTATGCCAACTTGGGCTGTAGCTGATTGCCTTTTGGGGTGGACTCTTTTCGCCTGCTTAAAATTTCTTTCAGTCCGAGGAGCTGTTGGCAACAAAGAGCTGAGATATCTTCATGTATCCTATTTCCTCTTCTAATCTACCTTTTCTCTCTTTTTTCTTCTTTTATGTAATATTGGGATATACCATTATAGGATGCTGGAATGACTATCTAAGATGAGCATGGCAAATTGGTTAAGAATATATAAATATGACACTTGAACTTAGTTGAGCCAATGCCCGCCAGTCTATGAGCTTGGACATACATCCTGCCTCGCAAATATGATGGCGCTTGCCCACTTGGGCGCTATTTTGTTAAGCTCAGACTTCACACACATCTCCAAGCACTACTTTATAAGATTACAAAGCAAATATGGGTGTGTGTCCGGTTGAAGATACTCATCTGTAATGTTCATTTATTTTGTTATTGTTATTATTTTTATTCATGTAATTTCTCCATATCACACCATGGACCTATAGTGATAATAGGTGTTCACAATACAGTGATTGCGAAACGCTCGGCCACTGGGGCTCGGTTGATCCTAGGAGGACTTATCTCCTTTGAGTACAGTAAGTTTGATGTACATACAAGACAGGAGGGATGTGAGCATGCCTTGTACTATGTATCTGAAAGACTATTAGTTATGGATTCCTTACCTTATAATTACCCCCAGGCATCAGACTGGATCAGGAGAATTTTTCTATAGCAGTACCCCTGCGCGTCGGTTGGTGGCGTGGGTCAATTCCACGTTCGTAGTTGGTGTCTTGATCGTTGGAGTGACGGCGCAGTATCTACTTAGATGCCGCCCCTGCGCACTGACGTCAGTTCTTTCTTTTTCTGCGCCAGCCAGCGCAGATACGGAGAGAGCGGTACCTCTAGTAATTTTTTTACTGTCTTTTTCGACTATTGCAGACATCTTTTTCAAGTTGTCCGACTCCTGGTGCACAGGGATGTCACACCGGCAAACCGGCTTTAAGCCATGTGGCTCCTGCCAGAAGCTGATGTTAGTGACGGGCCCACATTTAGTGTGCCTCTGGTGTCTGGAGAGTGAGCACAACCTGAAGTCGTGCTCCGACTGTCGGGCCATGGCCCCCCAAGTCTTTGTGGGAGCAGTCACAAATGCTTCTGGAGGCTCGGCAGCCGACTCCACGCCAGTCGAGAGGGAGGTTGCGGGACCAGTTACGGAGCCATCACCACCACTCCTCGTCAAAGTCTTCGTCATTGGGTAAGTCGAAGCACAAAAAGAAGGCGAAGAAGCACTGTCGCTCTTCACGTTCTCCCCGTCAGTCGACCAACACGGTATGTGGATGGTGGTCGTCTGGCTCCACCCGCAGAGCCTGTTGGGTTGCCTCCGAGCCTCCCTCCCTTTCTGGGAGCCAGAGCGATGACAGCCCAACTTTGTAGTTTTTACGAAGCCCTCAGCTCCACAGCCTGACTCCGCTGGCGCACCTTCGGGCCCCGCGGACTCGGCTGGGGGTCCTAGACCTTTGATGCCTGCGGCTTCAGCCCTGGCGCTACAGGGATCCAGGCCTGTATCCGGATCGGCACTGGTTGACTTTACGACACCTCCAGCGCCGAATCCATTGGCGACACCTCCGCCCCCTCTGACGCCGGTTGGGTCCCCAGCCTCCCTCTCGACATAGACACGGAGCCGGACCGGTGTCGGTATGGGCGCCAACCAGTACTTTTGTATCTCTGTTCTTCCCTGTGTTCCCTATCGCCCTGAGTGGCAACTAGAGGAGGGTGAGGAGGACTGGAAGGTGTCTGTGGACCCTCAGGCAGACCAGTTGGAAGAAGCGGACTGGAGACAGGAGTTGGGTGAGGCCAGTGATCTCGACACTGCTCCAGACCTTTGCATGCTTTCTCACCCTACCATGGCTATGGAGGAGGGATCCTCTTACCCAGTTGTTTTGCTTAGGGCAGCTGTGGCCTTGAGCTTCCTACGGTGGCGCTTCAACCGGCAGCGGTCTCTTTGGAGCCCCTGCTGCCCTTCAATGAGACCCTCATGGACATCGTTCGGGGCACTTGGTCCAAGCCCACCACAGGGGCTCCTGTGGATAGGATGATTGCCAGACGCCACCACGAGGCCCCGGGTGACCTCTTTTTCCTCCCCCAACACCCTACCCCCGTGAGCTTGATGGTCCATGCCCCAACTTCCAAGGGCGCATTCCCTACTGCTCCCCCTGATAGGCAATCCAAGAAGCTGGATCACCTTGGGAAGATGATATTTGCTTCCACCAGCTTAGGACTGCGGTCGATGAATACCGCATGTCTTTTGGGCCGTTACACCCATGCTGTGTGGGACACGGTCGCACAGGTGCTGCCACAGTGCCCGGAGGAGGCCTGGGCCATGTTCTCCCATGCAGTTGCTGAGGGTAGAGATGCAGCATAGTTCGCCATACGATGTGGGCTGGACACTACTGCCTTGCTAGGCAAGACGATTTTAACGTTGGTAGCCCTGAGACACTTTGCATGGCTGAGGTCCACTGGCTTTTCGGGTGATGTCCAATCAACTCTTTTGGACATGCCCTTTGATGGCCGTCGCTTGTTTGGCGACAAAGCGGACAATGTGCTCGAGCACTTTAAGGTTTCCAGGGCTACGGCCAGATCCTTTGGCCACGCTACCACCTCTCGCCCCGCGCTGTCTGCTTTAAGCCCCTTTCGATGTAGAAAGGGGTGCCCCGCCACGTTCCGACCAGAGCCACAGGCCTGCGTAAGCTGCCCAGCCTCTGCGCGGCTGGGAATGTGGGTCCCAGCATTGTGGGTCTGGGGGCCAGCGGGCGGGCCAGTCCACCAGCTTCCCCTCTGCAGCAGCCTCAAAACCCTCCTAGTCAGACTTTTCAGTGCCACCAGTTGGCAGTGGGCGGCAGGATTCACCATCATCTCCCCCACTGGCTCAACATCATGTTGGAGAGGTGGGTTTTGCAGATAGTCCGAAGGGGCTACTCCCTCTCCTTCCAGACTACCCCCCCCCCTCCATGCCACCTGCCTTCCATTGCATGTCGGAGGATCACTTGGCCCTTCGGCTCTCTTGCCCCTGGGAGCCATTGAGCGAGTCCCTGTGTCAGAAGTAGGCCGTGGTTGTAATTCTCACTACTTGTGTCAGAAGTAGGTCGTGGTTGTAATTCTCACTACTTCCTGGTGCCAAAGAAGGACAAAGGCCTGCGTCCTAGCTTGGATCTCGTGAACGTCAACCGCTTCCTCCGAAAGGAGAAGTTCAAAATGTTGACACTGGCTTAAGTCCTATCTGCCCTCGAGATGGAATGGTATTGTTGGATGCGTTACCTACGGTAAGCCACAAGCATTTCAGTTCACTGTGCTCCCCTTTGGCCTTATCAGCGCCCCTCGGGTGTTCACGAAAGTGATTGCAGTGGTCGCAGCTCATCTACGCTGGTTAGAGTTTCCAGTCTTCCCCTATCTCGACGACTTGCTGTTGAAGGCAGGTTTGCCCTAGGCTGTCGTCTCCCACCTCCAGGCTACGGCGGACCTCCTGCATTCGCTGGGGTTCACTATCAAAGTGGTGAAGTCACACCTGATTCCGTCTCAGAAGCTCCTGTTCATCGGTTTGTTTTGAATACAGCGCAGTTTCGGACCTATCCTCCCGATCAGTGAGTCTGGGATATTCGGGCTATGATAACAATCTTTCAGCCTCTATCCCGCGTTTCGGTCAGATGGACTCTGAGGCTGCTTGGCCTCATGGCCTTCTGCATCCTGCTGGTGGATTATGCCAGGTGGCTTATGCCAGGTGGCATATGCGGGCTCTGCACTGGGACCTGAAGTTCCAGTGGGCACAACATCAGGGGAATCTTTCCCATTGCGTCCAGATCTCGAAGGGCACTGCACACCAATTGCAGTGGTGGCTAATAAACCAGGATTGGGTCAACGGCAGATCCCACACCCTTCCCCAACCAGACTTCACAGTGGTGATGGATGCATCACTTCTGGGGTGGGGCTGCCACATGGGGGAGGTGGAAATGTGAGACTTCTGGTCTCCAGCGTAGTCCGGGCTCCACATTAACCTTCTGCAGCCTCAGGCGATTTATCTTGCACTGAAGGCATTCCTTCCTTCTGTCAGAGGAAGAGTAGTGCAGGTGTTCACAGACAACACCACCGCCATGTAGTATTGCAACGGGCCGGGTGGGGTCATCGACCCTATGTCAGGAGGCACTCCGTCTCTGGAATTGGCCGGAACATTAGGTCATGTGCCTGGTGGTTCAACACCTGGCGGGTTCCCTAAAAACCAGGGCGGACGAACTGAGTCGCCTGATGGATCACGAATGCCGTCTTCACTCAGAAGTGGTGCAAGGTCTCTGTCCGCAGTGGGGAGAGCCTTAGTTAGATCTATTCGTCACCAAAGAGAAGGCGCAATGTCAGCAGTTCTGCGCATTGGCAAGGCGGCACTCGCTTGGCGAGGCATTTTCGTCACGAGTCGGGTTGCGGTCTTCTAAACGCCTTTCCGCCTATACCACTTCTTCACAGAGTGCTGTAGAAGATAAAGCGCGACCTGGCCCTAGTCATTCTTGTGGCTCCGGACTGGGCACGAGGATTCTGGTATCCTGAGCTTTTGAACATGGCCATCGATCTTCCGATCAGACTGCCCCTTCGGGAGGATCTTCTGTCGCAACAGCAGGGAATGAATGGTCCTCCACCCGAACCTGTCCAGCCTCCACCTCCTTGCGTGGAGTTTGAGCTGCGACAGTTAACAGCTTTCGACCTTTCTCCCGAAGTCTGTAACATTATCTTGGCAGCCAGGCGTCCCTCCACCAAAACGGTATACGCCTGTATGTGGAACAAATTAGTGACATGGTGCGCAGCAAAGGCAGTGGATCTACTTTCTGCCCCTCTTTCAGAGGTTCTCCTATTCATTCTTTCTTTGGCCCAGCAGGGCCCTGCGCTCAGCACTCTTCAAGGCTATCTTTTGGCCATTTCGGCTTTTCTTTGCCTTCCTGATAAGCCTTCTCTTTTCATGGCCCCTATTGTAAATCACTTCCTTAAGGGCATTACTCACCTGTTTCCTCGTATTCATTTCGTAATGCCCCAGTGGGACTTAAACCTGGTTCTAACTTAACTCATGTGTGCTCCTTTCGAGCCGCTACATAACTGTCCTCTCAGACTATTGACCCTCAAAGCTTCCTTTTTGGTTGCCATCACCTCTGCTTGCAGGGTGAGTGAGCTTCAGGCTCTTTCTTTGAAACCTCCTTTCCTGGCTGTTCATCCGGACAAGCTTGTCCTTCGCACAAGACCTTATTTTCTTCCCAAAGTGGTTACCTCTTTCCACATAGGACAGACCATCACTTTGCCCACCTTCTTCCGCCCTGCATCCTTCTAAAGAGTAGGAGAGGCTCCACCGCCTGGATCCAAAACTTGCGCTTTCATTTTATCTGGATTGCGAAAACAATTCGGGGTGGATGATCAGATCTTTGTTGGCTTTGTGGGCGCTAAGAAAGGTTGGACCGTGCAAAAACGGACCATCTCTCGATGGATCGTTCTTTGCATAAAAACTTGTTGTTCCTTGGCGAAAAAGCAACCTCCAGGAGGATTGCCCGGCCATTCCACCAGGGCGATGGCAGCCACTACTGCTTTGGGACGTGGAGTCCCCCTTCATGACATCTGTCAGACTGCCACGTGTGCTTCATTGCACACGTTCACTAAACATTACTGCCTGGACAGCCAAGTCTGGAGAGACAGCTTCTTTTGCCGCTCCATTCTTTAGGACATCCTGGGGTGAACTTGGTTTGCAGACCTACCTCCGGGGTTGGTATTGCTGGGGTATCTATTTTAAGGTAAGGAATCCATAACTAATAGTCTCTTTCAAATGAACAAGTTACTTACCTTCGGTAACGATATATCTGTAAGACACCTGTATTAGTTATGGATTCCTTACCGCCCCACCCATTCTCCCTGTTCTGTGATCTGACTTCTAGAGTAAGGGACTCCCTTTCAGGGCTCTAGTTTTGTGCACCAGTAGTCAGTTTCTTGCATTGCTCTGCGCTTCTTGCGTGGAATGTCGTGTAAAGAACAGACGTCAGCACGCAATCGTGTCTAAGTAGATACCGTGACGTCATTCCGGCGATCACAACGCCAATGTGGAGTCGACAGACGCCACCTCCCGATGCACAGGGGTACGGCTGAAGAAAAATTCTCCGGGTCCAGTCTGATGCCTGGGTATAATTCTAAGGTAAGGAATCCATAACTAATATACGTCTCTTACAGATATATTGTTACCGAAGGTAATTAACTTTTTCAACAGATGCCTACTGGAATGATGTTTGACTCCTTTGGGTTGTATTCCATTTTGTGCCATCAATGTGTGTGCCAACCCTGTAATATTGAATTATCACCATGTCCAAAAATGGCAGACACGTCTTTATGGCTTATAATGGCGTTATATGTGGTAGGAGTACACCTGTGTTTGCTGCATGATTTCTAAATATAGTATTGTGCCCTCCTGGTACATTCTATGAGACCGTTAGGAATATTTTAGGAGACCCAGTATCTATAATTATGAGTAGACAGTACCACTCATATATTTGTAATGAATATAACTCCTCATAATATGTTCAAAGGTAGCCGGTTATGTTTCAGTTTTAGAGTAAATCATTTCACCCTCTTTTATGTTGATGAATATATGCACTTTAAAAGATGCTAATAACAAAATTTACTCACCCGTGACCAAGGTGTGTTTATGCTGAAAAACCTTGGTTATTGGATTTTGGTATGTCCGCACTGCAGTAAACTGGATTTTCACAACTGAGTGGTATCAAAGTTATTTTTGCACCAGAGTGAGCGTCTCTGAACGTGTTGAAAAGAAATCTGTGTGGGACTGGCTCCTCACCCATATGCACCGCTACTGAATGGGTCCCGACAATGAGGATCGGTGAGGATGGGATGGATAAGTGTGTGTGTGTGTGTGTATATACATATATATACCTAGCGGCGTCTATGAATTTGGTCTGCATCTTAATTAAATATGCTGTGAGTGACCGAGCAAAATTGTTGGACAAAATTAAAACTATAGAAATAGAAATAAACGCTTGCCCGGAACCATCAGAAATTAAACAATTAACGGACAATATGAACGAACAACTACGCAAACATGAGGAAAGAATTAAAATCAGAAAAGCCACCAAGTTCACTCGTGATGCCGACGATTACCGTTTCGGCAAGATTTTTACATTCTCGCGAAAATATAACACAGCAAAAAGGCAAGCCTACACTAAGAAGAAAAATGCTATGGGAGGTAATATCAGTAATGTTAATCCAGCCATAAGTGCCGGCACAGCAACATCAGGTACTTCTAACAATGATGGGGCTGAGCGAAACTACGAAACCTCATCTATAACAAGTACATCTAGTATTGAATTATCATCATCCGGCTCCACAAGCTCGGATTTAAACTTAATGGGACTGGAAGCGTTCAATCTCCAGCAAGAAATGGATTTTGTGGTGGAAGAGAGATTGCAAACTCTGAGGTCATGGCAACCCAATTCACAGACAGGCAAAGGAGGAACCAACGTCGGAAAGCACGACGGCGCAGATGTAAACAGCGCCAGGACACAGCAACAACAAAAGAAAAAAGCATGGGGGAAACGTCGTTAGGTGACAACACCATCATTAATTTATCTAACGTCACCCTAGATAAAGCTGAAAAACAATTGCTGTCGTTAGGTTTGAATTACTCACCTGTACAAAGCCTCAATTATGCTATGACCAGAGTGGACCTCTTCCGCTTCATAAGGAAGCTGAAATTAAAAAAACATTTCGCTTTACAAACTGCTAAAGATCTCAATAAATCAAATGACCCAAATGAAGAAACAGAATCCAATGAGCTACATGAATTGTGCGCATCAGACACCCATACTTTTCTGGACGCTAATGAATTGATGGACTCCAACAATGATTTGGAATTAGAATCCGAAGAGGCCACACAAAGTCGTCTAAGGCGAGTACCCATTGCCCAAAAAGGTGCTGGCTTGAGTCCTTTTCGCAGTACATCAAAATTCATTCCCTTGATGCCCAAGGATGCGATCGATACCTTTAACGACTGCGTTACCAATGACATCAAAAAACTTTATATACAAGTAAATAATAAACATCGAAAAAAGGAGATACATACAAAATGCGCATATAACAAGTTGATGAGGAAATTGGAAGAGAATCCAGATATCGTAATAAAAAAATCAGATAAGGGAGGCAATCTGGTAATCTGGCCCAAACAAGACTATATTAAGGAGGCCAAACGCCAACTTGGAGACCCTCTATGCTATACTATCGCCTCACAAAAAGAATATGAGAATGCTACTTCTAGACTCCACAAGATGTTAAGTCAATGGAAAAGAGAGAGTCTAATTTCATCTGAAGAGTACAAATTTATGTACATTAATTTTCCTATTTTGCCCTCTCTCTACCTTATCCCGAAGGTGCATAAAGATGTACAACCGATACCTGGAAGGCCCATTGTATCGGTAATAGGCAGTGTGGGTGAGAAAGTGGGGGAATATATTGACTTTTTCCTCCAGGATTTTGTGAAACATCTCCCCAGCTTTATCCGGGATACTAGTGACTTTATCACAAAAATTTGTAACATTAAGTGGGACAATGATATGTGGCTCATCTCTTTGGATGTTGAGGCATTGTACACTAGTACAGACCATGTACAAGGGCTTTCCGCAATACAACATTACCTATCTAGCAGACAAATCATGTACTATGAACATAATAAGGTCATTTGGAGCCTCATAGAATGGTGTTTGCACAACAATTTTTTCTCCTTTGGTAAAGAAATATATAGACAATTAAGAGGAGTGGCGATGGGGGCCTACTTCTCTCCCAGCTATGCGTGCTTGCACGTTGGGAGGAGCAGGTCCTCAACATACGCCACAAAGCTTGGATGGAGAAACATGTGATGTGCTTTCTGAGGTATATTGACGACATATTTATTGCCTGGAGAGGTAGTAAAGAAGAAGCCCTTCTGTTTATTCAAGATATCAATAACAATTCACTCAACTTGAATTTTACAGCGCATATTGATAAAACCAGAATTCAATTTCTAGATGTTGAAGTATATGTTACTAATTGTACATTACACACAACATTACACAGAAAAGTGACAGCGGGTAATGCTACATTGCACGCCACTAGTATGCATCCGAGACACACCATTTCAGGAATTCCGTATGGCGAAATCTTGAGACTCAAAAGGATTTGTAGCTCCCCCAAAGACTATAATAATTGTCTAGGAGATCTTATGATGAGATTAGAAGCTCGGGGCTATTCAGACACTATCTTAAAAACAGCTATGAACAAATCCTTATCCAGATCTAGGGAAAGTCTCTTTCCCATATCTAGGTCTGAAACTGAAGACTCCAGTAATATTGAGTCCCAGTTGAAATGCCCACGTCTTATTACCACGTACAGTAGAGAGGACAGAAAAATTAGGTCCATTTTAAACAAAAATTGGCCAATAGTTTTGAGTGATCCTATACTCAACTCTAGACTTCCAACTACCCCTACTGTTACCTTTAGACGGGCTAAAACCATGGGCAACTCCCTGGATAAGGCAGCCCCTGAATTAAAAATGAAAAAACCTTGGTTACGCCCTACCAAAGGTTTTTACAGATGCACTAGTTGTCGTGCATGCAAATTCGGTACCACCACTACACATTACTCTACCCCTTTTAGTACAGCTCCTAAACCGATTACTGGCCACTATACCTGTAGGACAGAACATGCTGTCTATGTTCTGGCATGCACCTGTGGGCTTAGATATGTTGGTAGCACTAAGCTCCAGGTGCATGTCCGGATATTACAGCATCTACGGGCTATATTACATAGTGACCCGGCGTACCCGGTTGCCCGTCATTTCAAACGGGTACACAATAAAGATTTAAAACATCTGTTATTTTGTCATCGGAGCTGTACCAGGTTTAAAAAGAGGGGGTGATCAGGAACTACAGCTAAGAAAACTGGAGTCTCGGTTTATTCTTGAGCTTGATAGCCGCTGGCCTAATGGGCTTAACAACATTGAAGAAATGCACCATTACTTATAAATATCTAGGTTTTGGGTTGCAGTTTCTCAGAGCCAGTGGCACATACCCAGTATTCTTCCCTATGCGTGGTCTCTGGCCCTCTAGTTAGGTTCCCTATTAGAGGGCACAGTGAAGAAATGCACCATCACGTATAAATATCTAGGTTTTGGGTTGCAGTTTCTCAGAGCCAGTGGCACATACCCAATATTCTTCCCTATACGTGGTCTCTGGCCCTCTAGTTAGGTTCCCTATTAGAGGGCACAGTATACTTTAGTCACATTATGGTAGACCACACTGCTATGTTTCACTGCACCGAATTTTTGCTAAATTATTTCTGTGTTGTTCTGATAAGAATTCATTAGTACTCTTTCTAATCATAGACTTCCATCTACTCTATTGGTATTTTAGAATTTTGTATTTATTCTGATACCTGAGGGTTTAGGTCTTGATTTGTGTTTAGTCTTATATTTAGATTACACTATTCGAACTTAGATTAGAAAAGTGTGTGTATATAAAAATATATATATTGGTTTTTTTAGGGTTTTTTGTATATAGGGGTTTTGACATTATGTAGTTGTGTCTTTTTATGTAAGTGAATGTATTTGTATATATATGAGATATGGTATTATTTTCACATATTCTCGTTTTTAACATTTTTGATACATAGTTTTACCATCAATAACTTTTAGAGAACCTCTAACTATATAATGTAATCATTTATGAAGTCATGAAATTGAAAACATTAATCAATAGGTAGCATCAGGTATCTCTGTCTTAATGGTAACACGGCTCTTCCCTGCACGTTGTACCTCTTATAAAATTTCTTCACTTATGCACTTTTTTATACACTTATTGCACTTTAACTTTCGCTGCTATAATGCATTGTTTTGCACATAGGTATACATCCTACAATATTTGGGGTCTAGCAAACCTTCTTAATATAATAATACGGAATGAAATCGGATTTAACCAGAAATTGCATTGTCTCCTTGTACTATGTGCTAAAGAAGCAAAGAAAGACTAACAGCGACAGTATATCTTCACTATTTGTTATTTACTGGTGATCACCACTAGGGGGCGGTGATGTTATCACTAAAAGCATATAAAAAAGCATTATTACGTCTAAACATGTTGCAGCGTGAACAAGGGCTCTTCAGCTCGAAACGCGTCGCTGGTTCTGTTTTGGAATAAAAACATCTTTGCTGACTCTGTTGGTCCGTTCCTCATTACTGCTGGCGTGGAGGCGGTGTGGAGGCGGTGTCTGCGAGCGCAGAGCGTGCTGAGGAGGAGCTCTAATTTCATATATATATATATATATATATGAAAGAGCAATGCGCCAGGCGCTTTTGGGAGGGCTCACCACAACACCCCAGAACCATCCGGTCTCTTGCTTGTCCCAAAAAACCTCACAGCTTGCCACCACAGATTAGCAAAAGGTCCGACGCGTTTCGGGG